>NC_136434.1:42092961-42842961 GCF_052849685.1 Lactuca virosa
CTTGTGAATTATCTTACAAATGAGTCATCTAGTGATTTATTTATTTTGTTCGTCAAAAAAATATGTAGAAAAAAAACTTCTTACCTTCCTACCAAAAAAAATTTCTTACCGGATCTATATCCTATATAGGATATAGATCCGGTAAGAAGGAAATCCTATAAGAAGGAAATTTCCCTCAACAAAGGTGATGGCGACGACTGGAAATGTGGAGAGATAAACTAGATTTCGTATTGGAAATCAGCTCTCGCTTCTACTTCATGATGCATTCCCCCACAACAACCAAGGCGTACGGAAATTCGCGGAATTAATCGGTTCCAGAGCTTCTCGGCCAAACGTCGGCATGATAATCCCATACAAAGGGCACCACCGCAATGAAAACTAACTGATCACATACTGAACTAGACCATACTCTTACTTGGCTCTGATAACCCAACTAAGCTATCCACCATCAACACTAGGGCTCACCCCCGACCAGACGATAACGGACAAGTAAACCCTCAACCAGAGCTCTTAACATCCTAGGGTCTAAAGCACAAGCACGCCCTACAGATGCTATCACAACTAAGACTAATACTAGTTGAAGGGAAAAATCCAACAGCTGGCCCTGATCTTGCCGCAAAACAAGAAGATTTAGCAGTTGCATGAAAGTCTGAAACTTAGAGAAATCTGAATGAGAACTGAACCTTAGCACAAAGTCTCCCTGCTGCGAGGCTCCACTCTCCCCCACTTTAAATATGCTAGAAACTGAGAGCTTCATAGTCCTTCGATACCCAGACTAACTCGAACTTTACCACTTGATTCCAACCACTGATATTCTATTACACAGGAGAACCTGAACCCACACAACATTTATAAATCCCAATACACATATAGTCGAGGGAAACGATGGTTAATTCATTCATAACAAGAATCAATTTAACATGGCTAAATAAGATAATTCCATTCAACTGATCATCTAAAAATTACAACTGAACTTCGAATCATAAACAGAAACTATAGATGAATACCAATACCACCATAATTGCTAAATAGAAGAACTGCCAACTCAACTTTCGGTCCTCGGGACCCCGACGGTCCCATGACGACTGTCGGGTAACTGCCACGCTAAGGGTGTCAGATTCAACACCTCACTGAGAAAAGGACAATGAGCTCTGATGTGGCCTTCCTGTCTGCAATGGAAACAAACCCGCGCACTCCACCTGCAGTCTCTACCAAAATGACCCTCCTCGCCACACCTGTGACATACAAAAGATTTGTGCCTCCCTCCAATTGATCCCGAACTCTGGCCAACGGTCCTGAACCACTTTGTTGTAGGTTGGGATTGATCTGGAGCCTGACACTGCTCCCTCTCCTAGGTCTCTATATCAATCTCTCGCCTTCTCGCGACATCTTGAAGCTCAACGAGAGAACCATAGCATTGGGTGGACACGAACTGTCGAATATCCGTCTTGAGCGCCTAAATACCGAATCACCTAAGCCTACTCTAAAGCAACAAACTCAGGACTGAACAAAGCCCTCTTAGTGAACATCTTGGTGATCTTCGTCACCGACTCGGTTGTCTGTCTCAGATCCAGGTAATCCTGGGCCAGTCTCTCCCCCTATACAAGGGGAACATACCTTGTATGGAATATCTCCAAGAACTGCTCCCAAGTCATTGCGAACCTCTACTCAGGAGTATAAGAACTAGTCACCAATCTCCACCACTCCCTTTACCCCAACTTGAGAAGGTTCAGCGCGCACTTGACCTTCTGGTCATCCAAACAAGAACACGTGAAGAAACAACGCTCTACATCAAACATCCATCTCATCGCCTTAATCGGGTCCGAGAGCCCACCAAACTCTGGGGGCTTCATATTATCAAAGTCTCGATACTGGGAAGCTCTCTCTCCACGATCCTTAATGGCAGCAACAATCGTGGTAGCTGCAGCAATGGCAACCTCAGACAATGAAACATAGCGATCATAAAATAGCTCAATCATGGTAGCCTTGACCATCCCGAACAACTCTGGAGTAGCCTCCCTGATCTCCTCGGTCACTTCTGCAGCAATGATCCCACAAATATCCTCCTCACTCAGACCTGCTCTTCCAATGCTTCCATCCCTAATCGTGAACCTCCAATAGCCGCCATACTGAAAAATATACCAATGAAATATCATATATCACAACACAGTGCTCAACACACTAGGCCATTCTCCTATTAGTTCCTTAGCAGCCTCAAAATTCCTCTTGAATCTCATACAGATCCTCTGCTTTCAGTAGTACGGGCACATACTACCTTCCACACCTATACATAGTTGATTTAGAATTCATCCCAAGGTTCTAAGTCACTGCACTAAGCCATTCCTAGGTGTGCTAACACTCACTTCTCCTGCGAGCTACAACTAACTTCCTAGGCACCCATCATAGGATTACCCTCGCTCCTGCACCACTGCTAGCTTTTTTGCATGCTTATTGTACACAATACGGGGTCAGATAGACTGTCGAATAATCAACTCTGCCGTAAATCCACAACCAAAAAAGGAACAGGAAGTAAGGCTAAGTCGATCATTCTAAGGCTATTCAATCCCGGCCATATACAACTAGTCAACATACACGTAGCAATCACACAATCAAAAGCATATATAAGGTAAGTAACTTCCTAAATTAGAAGGCATCCCAGAAATCAGGCATCGCTATCTAATAGTTTCTAAAAGAACCTTATCCCCCAGCATGTTTTTCTAACAATTCATATATCAGCAAAATCAAAACTCAACAAACATAACAATATCGGTATTTTGGGAACCACTCTCCTATTCGGCTCTGGCTAACTGTATACACTACATCTTCCTGAAAAAGCCAAAGTTAAGTCAAGGCCCACATTCCCGATACCAAGCCAACAATCAAACAAGAACATGACAAGAGACTGAGGCAATGTCCTTATCCAAACCCTTTTATTATAAATTATTTCCTTCAAAAACATTTTGCAAAAACTCTCAGATCCTAGTTTAAGACTAGATTCATAGAAGTGTTCCTCCAATTCACTCAAACCAGGACTCTGATACCAACTTGAAACATCCCACTTTCACAACCAAAATTTTTAATTTTTATTACGGTAAAACTTCCCAATTTATAAATCCATTATTAATAAAAACCGTTTATTCCAAATTACATTTATTAAAAATCAGAGTATAATAACAAACGCAAAATGCTCAATGCTGATGATGAGTGTGTACAGTCCCGCCTTCGCCTTCCCATAGCCATCGATGATACCTGAAACAATAAACAACTAGATAAGCATAAGCTTAGTGAGTTTTCCCCAAAATACCACACATAACCAAACAGATAAACGAGCAACGGGCCCAATCAGTCATCGGGATGGAATGCCCAACTATATCGGGTTTGTTGTCCTTACCACCTCTATCCAACCGCTCATCCTAAGCCTTCGTGCCTACGGCTAACAACCGGCCCGCACCAGTTATCTTGGCCTTCAGCACAAATAGGACCACCTCAACCCAACCAAACACAACATGTCGACATGTAACCAATCAAGGTTCAAGTAGGCACATAATATGGGCAAACATCAATCATACATCTCACTATTGCCTACTAGTCCTCTCACAACATACAATCTCGCTACTAGCTAAACTCCATGAGATGTATAACCATAAGTAACCAGAGGTGAGATAGCCATCCGAACAGATGATCCTACTCTAGAGCCACAACCAAACAAGGAACATGCAAGAAATCCTAAATCAAGAGTTCTCAGGTTATCCTACATGACCAGAGATAGTCCCTAAGGCACTCCACCAGATGATAACCAGCAACCACATATAACATACAGTTCTACAATTTACTACAGCAACGCAACATACTCGATACCAAGATAAAGGTCTAACAGATCACCACAAAATAATAGCATATTCGATACCAGGATACCTATCTAATAGATCACTATAGCATAAATACTAAATATCAACAATCCAAGGAATGCATGACCGTATATAATCAGAGGTGAGATAGACACCTGGATAAGTGATCCTACTCTAGAACTCAACCAAACAAGGAACAGATAAAAGAGCCTAGATCAAGAGTCCTCATTCTATCTTACATGACTACATACAGTCCCTAGACAAATAATCAAAACTAGTGGGCCGGAATTGGTGCCTTCGACCCACGGGTATAGCGAGGCGAAACTCACCTCGATATGCGCGTAGGTCACCACTGTAGTAATGAATAACTCTACCAGATTCAACTCACTTCCAATCACATACAAAAAGATACTTGAGTCAATCCCCAACCATAGGTCACAGTCACTTGCAACAGTGACTACTTCACATGAAATGACGATTAGGGTTCCATATAAAATGATGATTAGGGTTAAGTAAGGACACTTAACCCATTAAGGACCTAACCAAATAACAGTAGGATTGATTAAGGTTTGACCTAGTCATTCTCGTGTATAATAATAATTCAAGCAATAGTTCAAATACGCGCCCCGATCATTGTCCAAAATAGGGCTTCCCGATTCTAGGGTTTCCCACATAAAATCATAACTAGGGATAGTGTTCCACACTTAACCCCTTAAGGACATAATTAATTATGTTAAATACTGCATTAAGTTAATCGTAGGGCATTATCGATTACAACTTACAGTCCAATTCACAGTTCAACGTGGGTCCCGACAAAACTCCAAATTAGGGTTTTCTTAACATTAGGGCTTTCTAAACCCAAATTGGGGTTTCCAACCCAAACAAGTGCCACTCGGTCTAAGGTTAGATTCTTAGGTCATTTAGTGTTTAGTAAGTCGGACACCACCCACTGCCACCTCGGGCAGTGGTGGTTGGCGGCGCTCCATGGCGGCAGCCACCCACTCGCGGCTGTGGTTGCGGTTTCGATTTAGAATCCGACCAAATTACTCTCACTACAACAACCACATAGAAAACACACATACACACAATATTACACGCACATAGCCACCTCACATGGTAGCTAGTAGTGGCAGGAATTGGCAGAAAGGCAGCAGCCACCATGGTTGGTTGCTATAGTGGTCTTCTTTGTTTTTTCCGGCCAACAAACACACATGCCATGCCTCACAAACTCGCCACAATAATACATACACACACGTGAAACACCAACACAACCGCAACCATGCTCTTGGAGGAGGACGACGACTGGAGGTTGCCGTATGGAGCGGCGGCAGTGGCGACGACGTAGCATAAAAAGGATACAGAGAAGATGAGGGGTTTTGCGCCTTTACCAGAGAATGGCAGTAGCGGCCACGAGCTTCGTTCTTCCGACTTCCCTAACTATCACGTCGTCAGGCTCGTCGATCCTCATCTTCGTCGGCAGTCGGAGCGACGGTGATTGCTCGGTGTTTCAAGGCAGTGACAAAAGTGATGGCGGCGGCTGGAGATGTGGAGAGATAAGGTGGCGACTGCAAAAAATATAGGGGATAGGGTTTGGGGGCGTATAAGAGACGAGAGGCATGGGAGGGGGTGTCAGGTTTTAGTCTCGCCACCATCTTTCAAACTTATATCCGTTTTTTCTACTTTTAGCCCCCCTGCCACAAACATTTTCAGATTAAGTCCGTAAATTACCAAACAACCCCCAGCTTCCATAATTCTATTTACAACTAGTCCGAAAGTTACACTTTAACTCCCGATTTCCAGAATTTATAACATTGAACTCCTTGAGGCTAACACTCTGATAAATTATTACGGATTTAGGGCTAAAATAAAAATATATAAATACATCTCGGGGTTTAAGAGTTTATTATTTATTTATTTATTTTATTTATTTTAAACGGGATGTTACAGAAATAATAATAATAATAACAATAATAATAATAATAATAATAATAATAATAATAAAATCTGCATGTTAGATATTAAGTATAATCTTTCAGGAAGGACTCAAACAAACCTTCCTTGCCTAGTAATTGAGTTGTTGGCTTTGTGTGGAGTAGATCCGGGTTCGAAACCCGCAAACTCCATTTCTCGTCCAAGCCATGCTTTTTTCACTTAATTAAAGCTTCGCTGACGTGTCTAGCCCACATCAGCTCCGACTCAACAAAATTGCCCCATCAGTTAAGGTGTGACCGACCATTAAAGGTAAAATCCAGATTTGGGGTAAAATTGAACCAAATTTCCGGTATGTTTGAGCTTTAACACACCATAAAACGAATTTAGGATATAACCGGATATTTTGAGTAAAATCGGGGGCTTTCATATCAATAATCCTTTATTGTAACGATTAAATATTTATATGAAATGTATTATACAAAATTCATTATATCATATATATGTGTGTGTGCGTGTGTGTGCGTGTGTGTGTGTGTCTATATATATATATATATATATATATATATATATATATATATATATATATATATATATATATATATATATATAATTTTGTCTATATGGTTGATAATGTTTAACTAACGAAAAAAATATGTATCAACAGATCAAATGGGTCTTTTGTAATACCTGTTTTATGTATGAGATAAAATTTAATTCTAAACCTGCACTTTGGGTAGCCACGACATGACAGTACCTCTCTGATCGCAGGATTTTAATGACCGTTACGGCGTGGTAGCCACTTTTGGAGAAAATCTTAATTCTTGGGCCTTGGGCCTTATTTAAAGGACATTATGGCTAGGGTTTTGTGATCATTCAGCCTCCATCGCCCTCAAGCTTCAGAAACCCTAACCCTAATTCCTCCGTGTGAGTTACGAATCCATTTTGGTGAATTTGATTGATTTTGAAGGAAAAAGAGGCATTGGAAAGGATTGTGGTTCTTCTTGGCTGGAGTGAAGATCACTAATGGGCATCTTTGGACCTTTGTAAGTGGCCAAACTCCTTGCTTTATGCTTCTATTATGATAAATATAAGGTTTTGTCCTATTTTTTTCTTGTATGGCCTAGTTGGAATGCAAGGATTCCATAAACTTGGCAAGTTTATGGATCCTAGAGGTCCCTTTGAGATCATATGTTGTAGATCTAATGGTCCATGGTGTATGTTATACTATGCATGAGTTTGAAGCCCCTTTATCACTCTTGTTGACATAAAATGAAGGAGACATGCATGTCCATAAAGCAACCAACTTTATGGCTCTTGGGGTAAGTGAAAACCCTTCTGGAAAGTATGGGCTTGTGTCTTTTGTGATTAAGAACTTAATGGTTGAGTTATACTTCTTGATAACCTTTAGAACCTAGGTTTAGAGATATTGTCTTAATGGAGTATTTTAAAGGATAAAGGTTGAAACTTTATCCATCAAAGAATTGGAAAGAAGTAAATATGGGTTTTTAAGCCCTTGACTTCTTTGACTTGGATCCAAATCGGGTTTAGACCCATGGGCCACGACGTAGAGGTCAACAAAAATTGACTTTGACTTTGACTGTTGACTCTTTGACTTGAGTAGACTTTTAGTCAAATCTTAGTTTTTGGAAGGTGGGCTAAGGTTTTATCTTGTATGACTGTCTAGTTCGGGTATAGAAACTATATTTCGGTAGTGAGAGCAGTAGCAATTGATCATCGTCTGAGAAGTGAGTCTCTTCACTGTACTTATAGGTGGAAGGCACCAATGCCGACCCAAATGGATTATGTTTGTAGGATGCTAGTTGTCTTTGTGACTCTTGCATGTGTTTGTATGTATGTCGTGCGGGGACCATTATGTAATACCGGGGGGCCCGATGTCGGGCGAGACCTGATGAATATCAGGCGGGGCTGATGAATACCGGACGACACCCGATGAAAGTCGGACGGGGCCCAATACATGTATGGTATGTGGTATTTTGTGGAAATAACTATTCTTTGTGCTTACAGTTTATGTTTATGTTTATGTTTTAGGTACTTCCGGTTCCAAAGGAAATAGCTCGACATGATTGCATCGCATCCACCGGTGTTCCATATTTTATGACATTGTTTTGTACTCTGATAATTATTTGATATTTTTATATACATTGATAGGCTTTTGAAGTGAAGGAATGGTTGTTTTGGTTGACTTAAAACAAAAAAAATTTACTTAGTATTTTTGGGACATTACAAGTTGGTATCAGAGCCTTGGTTTGAGGGATTTGGATACACCCTCAGTTGTGTTTGGTCTCAAAATGAGGAATTGGTAAAATTTGAAAAGAAAATGACTTCCAAAAAGAGTTTATATAAAAGAAAAGGGGTGCAATGCATGCAATTATCCGAGCTCAACTAATTATTTCCCTAAATACCCATATATGTTCAGTTGTTTCAGTATGTATATATGTCAATAGCATGCTAGATTAGGGCTAAGGATTTACTCAAGATTGCATGATAGAATGCTAGGAGAGATGCCTTTATATGCATGTTGGTTGAGCTTTTAGAACTACATGCTAGTATGGATTTCAGATGTTGGATAGAATGACCTGATTAGGTTATGCACTGGTTTAGATTACTCGATGCTCGAATGTTGCTTGCTTTGTGCTTTGTGGGACTCATATTGATGTGAGTTAAATATTACATGAATATGTTAAATAACATGTTGCAAAGGTTAAATAATCTCAAAGTGATTGATTTGGCCCTATTGCACAACTCTCGTCTGAGTCTAACCATTGTAGGGTTGAGTCTTTTAGTTGAAGGATTATCTAAGCTTTGTTTCATGTAATTGTATTCATGAAGTAGTTGGTTGACATTAGTAGGAGTCTTTAAACAACTGATGGCAGGGTGAGGTGAGGATCCTATGAGAAGGTGACTTAGAGGATTCGAGATAATTCTTGAGGAAAGTATGGATAGGTGCGGAAGGTAGTATTGGGCCCGTACTACTGAAAGCACAGGATTTGTAATCGAATCAAGGAAAGTCACGAAGATTCTAGGAAGCCTGTAGAATGAGGATTATTGGGTTATGTTCTGAGCATTTATTGGATTTTTTTAGTATGGTGATGAGCACTCGTGGATGAGGTTTCGGTTTCAGTTCAGGTGCAGGCTCTGGTGCAGAGCCAATTGATGAGGGGATGTATGAGTTCATCACTTCATGTACCGACATAACTACATATCAGCCTCCTATGGTTTGTGGGAGGAATTCCAGGGTTCTGAGTTCATGTTGGATTGAAGATATGGAGGGTGTTTTCCGTACGATCCCGATCCCATAGAAGCCAAGGTTCGATTTGCTTTGGATCTTTTGCGTCATGCATCAAAGAGTTGTTGGGATTTGATTGCGCAGTCTATTATGATTACTAAGTTGGAGACTATGTTATGGGATAAGTTTACAGCCCGTTTCAGGAGAGATATTTGTTGGGTTCGTAGTGCGTGTCGGCAGAGGGCTCAGCCAAGAAGCCTAAGATCTTCGATTCACGAGATATAGGCTAGCAGGACCAGGGCCGTTGTGCCAAGTGTGGAAGGCCATACGAGGGGACTTCTGTGAGAAGGGAGTGGGTTGCTTCGGTTGCAGCTAGTCTGGTCATCTCACCAGGGAGTGTCCTAAGGAACCGAGGTCAATTTGTTTTCACTGGACCGAACTAGGCCACAAGGAGGATGAATGTTCGAGAATGACGGCTACATCACGTGGGCATCCGATCCAGCTACACTGAGAATAACCGATGGCTGTGAGGGCCGAATGGAGGTTTCGGTGATGAGGAGCTGAGCTTTTTAGTTGATGGCAGAGGAGACCCAAGTTTTGCCTGATGTCGCTGCTGGTACGTATCGTATTCTTTCCTTCTTGCTTTTATTACCCATGATTATGTGATTATATGTGAGAGGAATAATATTCGAGGTGCTTAAGAATTCACCTAAGGTTCATGTTTTCTTTGTGATTGTCTGGTTATTATCATTTGAGGGATTATCGTATGCCATTTTTGCATACCGAGGTCCATGTTTGGAGGGTATTTGGATGAATCGGTTTCAGACATCGACGTGGGAGACGTCGACCAATGGTAGAGTAAGTCCTAAGTGAAGGAAACCTAAGTGTTTTCCTTGAAAGTATTTGATTTTGATGGTTCGAGGAAGTTGCAGTGTAAGTCTACTGGACTTTTGGTATTCAAGATTAAAAAGATTCTTCATGTTTGTAAAACATAAGGGATTAGTCAGAACGCGGGTTCAGGGTGAGCTACTATGAGATTCATGCTTTCAGTGATGTGCGTGTAATCCTCACATCAGAAGCTGTTAGGTGAATATCTCGTAGTAGATGATTGTCCCTTTTGAGACAATGAAGATCGAGTGAATAGGTGTTGGTGCCGCTCAGGTTAGATGTCTGATGTAGGGTTGGTTAGCTCGTTGATTCGATTGTTATTGTTAGTAGGGTGGGAGTTGTGGGGACCTACCAACTTTGGGGTATGGATGATGCATATTCACATGAACCCGTTCAGCTGTTGGGATTGCTCGAAGGCATTCGAGTTGTATCATTTGTTGATACTTTGGGTACGTTGATCTTTTAGTAAGTATAGAGCAACAGACATTTGAATTGCGAGTTAGGGTGTCGGAACAGCGTTATTCGGTTCAGTGAGCTTCGTTGATAAGTTGTGATTATAAAGGATCTGTTCGGTTACTTACGACTGGGATAATGCTTTAAGTTGAGAAGGTTTATGGTTGGGTTGCTTATTGATATAAGTTGTGGTCACAAGTAGGAATCTTGGATTTCTTTCGCTTTGGATAGCAGTCATGTAGTAAAACCTTTTGGAAATTGTTCGAGGAATCTGGTTTCTCTTATGACCGGTAATGGCAGGTGCGGTTTTCAAGGATCAAATGGGTAACGTTGTGGGATGACTAGGAAGTTCAAATGGTTGTGAATATTGTTAGAGTGTAACTGAATCCAAGTGGGGGAGAAACACTTGGGAATTAATGGAAATATTTCTAAGTGCAGGTCAATATGGATCATCATAAACAAAAGCAAATGTATAGCCAATTCTGTTTGTATTACGGGCTGAGGGTTATGCAAGGGACAATGTTCAATGTTTGGTTGTGATCTGGGAATCATATAATGACGTTCAGATTATCTTGTTCGAGGTCATGGAGCATCAGTAGTGGCGCATGATGGATATGTGACTAGGTTCAGATTGAGGGTTATGTTAGAGCCTCTCAGTCTGTTCTTGTGCGATAAAGGCTTTGGGGTTCGAAGAATGTCCCGAACACCTAATTAGGGTATATCCAGATGAGGTTTCGACTCATGTTGATTATAGTTTGGTATGGTAGATGGATGGCAATACCATGGGCTAGGCCCATGGCTATTGTGGAAGAATTTTATAAGTTTATGATGAGAGTTGTAGCATTCACTAGGATGATTTAGACCATCGCAGGAGTGGTTGTTGGATTGTAGGAGGATCACAACGCACAAATGGGTCAAGTCGGACCGTTATTGTTGGTTGACAACTCCTTGTTGGGAATGAGGATTTTTGGAGATGTAACGGTGTTTTAGGCTTGTATAGCTCTCAGTTAGGTGAGACCAGTGGGCGAGGACCATTTAGTTATGTCAGGACAGGTGAGACTCATGGGCGAGGCCCATTTGGTTATGATAGTATGGCTGAGACCCATGGGTAACGCCCGATTTCTTTAGGTTAACGTTGGTGAGCAGACCACCCAGACATTCGAAGATATGCTCAGGGTATGAGGTGTCGATCATAAGTCTCCGTATCAGTGTTGGAGTGATGACAAGATCTTTGTGACCTGCAATATTAAGTGTTCTAACAGATTAGATGGCATCATGGGGTTTCATGAAGCAGTAAGTGCATGACTCATGAGGGTGGGACTCGGTAGTAACTGGCTTAGTTAAGGTGTCGGATCACGTTTAGAGTAGGGAAACTTTGTGGTCTATGGATTGGAACCGTGAGGTAAATAGGCTAGGGTAACCTTTATCATCTAGATTCTGGGTCGGAGTCTCGTGGTGCGACCAAGCATGAGATTGACAGTCTCAACAGACGGTTGGGGATTCTGCATCACAGTTTAGTAGAAGGTCAACATGGAATCAGAAAATTTCGGATAGATCGAATATGCAAACCATTGGTTATCAGGATGTAAGTTATGTATTGGTTTGGGACCTATGGGTGAGACTCACATTGAGATTCACCTTTGCTTTCAAATGAAAGGTTTCAGCAGTGATGAAGAGTCAGACGTTCTGCTTTTCCGATTATCAGCAAGATAATATAGGGACGGAAGGTTTTTGTTCGGTTCGAGTTATGAATTGGAGTCTTTACGGATGCGGGATAAGGTGTTTTTGTCTGTTGGGAAGTCAATCACTGTTAGGGTTTTCAGTTTTCGAGCAGAGCAGTTGGGTTTTCCTTCCTTGGCCGAGGACAAAATGATAAGGTTCATTCTTTGTTAGGATAAATGATTTCTTCTAAGAATGGGCTTTGATAGCAGTATTCGAAGAGGGTGACTGGTGTGGAGGACGTAAGAAATGATTTTGAGGACGAAATCTAAAAGTGGGGGAGAGTTGTAACACCCGTTTTAGGTATGAGATAAAATTTAATTCTAAAACTTCACTTTGGGTAGCCACGGTGTGGTGGAGCTTCACCACGACGTGACAATACCTCTTTGATCGCAGGATTTTAATGACTGCCACGACGTGGCAAAGGGTTACCACAACGTGACAGCTGCTTTCGGAGAAAACCCTAATTCTTGGGCCTTGGGACCTATTTAAAGGACATTATGGATATGGTTTTGTGATCATTCAGCCTCCATCACCCTCAAGCTTCAAAAACCCTAACCCAAGTTCCTCCTTGTGAGATATGAGTCCATTTTGGTGATTTTAACTGATTTTGAAGGAAGAATAGGCATTGAAAAGGATTGTGGTACTTCTTATTTGGAGTGAATATCACTTTTTGGCATCTTTGGAACTTTGTAAGTGTCCAAGCGGCTTGCTTTATGCTTCTATGATGATAGATCTAAGGTTTTGTCCCATTTTCTTCTTGTGTGGCCTAGTTGGAATGGAAGGACTCCATAAAGTAGGCAACTTTATAGATCCTAGAGGGCCATTTTAAATAATATGTTGTAGATATGATGTTCCATGGTGTATGTTATCCTACACATGGTTGTAGAACTCGCTACTCGGTACCTGTTCGGCCGACCACTGAGTAGCGAGTACTCGGGAGTAATCAAGAGTACTTGGGAGTACTCAAATTCAGTAATTCATCTAGAATATATTTAGGGAAATTATATAAGTCAAAATCATAAGTTAAAACCATTTGTTGGTTGAAATATATAACAAAATTAGATACATGTGAATACACAAAAACTGAAAACACACAATGGTCTCACTTCGTGAATAATTACTGAAAATTTAAGATATATATGTAGTAATAATCACATGTGTGTGTGTGTTAAATAATAAATCATTAAGTATATATTAATCACCGAGCTGGCCAAGTTTTACAACACTGCTCACTTCAGTAAGGGGCCGATCGGGGAGTACTCGGATTTTGTAACTCGCCTCAGTAAGGGGCCGAGTAGGGAGTACTCGGCCGAGTAATCGACCAACTCGGAGAGTTTTACAACATTGATCCTATGCATGAGTTTGAAGCCTCTTTATCACTCTTGTTGACCTAAATGGAGGGGACATGCATTGGACATGCATGTCCATAAAGCAACCAACTTTATGGCTCTTGGGTAAAGGAAAACCCTTCTGGAAATTGTGGGCTTGTGTCTTTTGTGATTAAGGACTTAATGTTTGAGTATTACTTCTCGATGACCTTTAGAACCTAGGTTTAGAGATCTTGTCTTAATGGAGTGTTTAAATGGATAAAGTTCGAAACTTTATCCATCAAGGCAGTGGGAAGAAGTAGATCTGGGTTTTTGAGCCCTTGAAATGAGTTAAAAGCAAATTAACTCGAATAATCCATTCAGACTGGTCCCCTCGGCGTGGCACTAGACCGCCACGACATGGCGACTAGAGATCAGTCAACTGTTTTGTCGTTTTGTGCCCACGGCGTGGCCAAAGGAAAGCCACGACGTGGAGGGGTGCTGATGCCATTTTGACTTATTTGACTTGGATCCAGATCGGGTTTAGACTTGTGGGCCACGATGTGGAGGTCAACAAAATTTACTTTGTCTTTGACCATTGACTCTTTGACCTAAGTTGACTTTTGGTCACCTCTTAGTTTTTGGAAGGTGGGCTAAGGGTTTATCTTGTGTGAATGTCTAGGTGGGGTATAACACCTGTATTTCAGCAGTGAGAGCAGTAGCAGTTGATCATCGTCTTAGAGGTGAGTCTCTTCACTGTACTTGTGTGTTGAAGGCACAAATTATGGTCCAAATGGATTATGTCTATAGGATGCTAGCTGTCTTTGTGACTTTTGCATGTGTTTGTATGTATGTCAGGCGGGACCTAATGAATACCGGGCGGGGGCTGATACATGTATGGTATGTGGTTTTTTGGGGAACTAACTAACATTTGTGCTTACGATTTATGTTTATGTTTCAGCTACTTCCGATTCTAAAAGGAATAGCTCGACGTGATTGCATCGCATCCACCGATGTTCTGCATTTTATGACATTGTTTTGTACTCTGATAATTATTTGATACTTTTCTATATTTTGATGGGCTTTTGGAAAGAATGAATGATTGTTTTGGTTGACTTAAAACAAAAAATTTTATTTAGTAGTTTTGGTAGCACTACATTTTTACGGCCTAAACTTTACATCAACTCCTAAGAATCCATCACCGAATCTATGATGCATCATTTTACATCAACCCAATAATCAAATATATTGTATATTACATTTAAAGAAAAAAACATTGAATTGGGAATTAATCTCTCATTCATCGAACAAAGATCACTCACTTACGGGTACATAACGTAGAAACTTGAAAAATAATAGTCTCACCGAGTCAAAAGTCAACACTTTGCGTATCATATGAAGTCAAAGTCAACACTTTGGAAGGTCAGAAGGTGGTGGAGGCAACTTCTGGTTCGGAAGCTTCCCATCCATGACTGCCCACGCCATTCTCAGCCCCCAACTCAGGTGAATCTCAATATGACAATGCATAAACCACACTCCTGGATTATCAGCTCGGAATCGCACAGCCACCCATCCGGCGGAGGGCACGCCAACGGTGTTTCTTTCAACAGGATCAACAAGGTTAAAGTTGGCCGGATCTGTTGTAGAATTGTAATTTCCGGTGCCTTGACCAACCACATAGAAGTTAAAGCCGTGAAGATGAAGAGGATGGTTTTCTGCACCGAAAATGTTGGTGCCTTGCATCACCAGCTCCACTGTGGTATTGTATGGAAGCACCACCGCTTTTGTGCCATGGGAAACCATGGTGTTGTTTGGTGGGGTACCCGAGTAATTGAATGGACTCAAAGGGGTAGAAGGGAAATCGGTGGTGAAAACTCCGTTGGATTTTCCGAAGTACCTGGCTTGAAGAAGTGCGATTGTTGGTGAGGTGAAGGAAATGTTGTTAATGGAGGCTGCAAATTTGGTCCCATTCGGCCCTTGACATGTTTGATTCTTCGGGCACCGGTCGCTTCCGAGTCCAACGGCAAAAAAGTAGCGATTTTGAACAGTCTGTGGGACGTTCACCGGGAACTGTGAATTACCCAAACTACGAAATTTATTAGTCCAGTTAGCCACATGGGCAGTGGCATTGATAGCCGGTAGTGTAGGTAGGGGAAGGCCTTTGATGGAAGTATTGGAAGATGACGACATGGTATCACTCATGTACTCAAGAACTCCGGTAACGGTTGTATTGTCAAAAGTTCTGGCAGCTGCTGTGGAATATGGTCTTGCAGCCATCATGAATTTGGCATTTGAGGTAAGGTTTTTCGTCTTGAAGAGAACATTGCTCGTTTGACCCGGCGTGATGAAGATTGTATCCGTTTCAAATGGCTTCACATAACTCGCATCAGCATCAACAACTGTAAAAGTATGGTTTGCAATCTTGAAAAAGAGTTCATCATTGAGGGCAACATTGATGATACGAAGGAGATATGTCTTTCCAGGCTTCACCTTAAGCCGAAACGTTTCTGCATGTGGATTAGTTAACATTATTCACTCACAAAATCAAGAAGAGAGTAAAAAGATATAAATGTCTTATATAACGATCTTTAATAATTATGTACCCTTTGGTGAAGAACAATTGTTATATAATGGTCCAGGTAGCCCGTTAATGGTATAAGCATCAGAATTATTCGGGCCAGCTCCTGTTTGAAGGGCTTGATTGATCACAGCCTCAGTATCATTGTTCCACCATTCTCCTATTAATCAAAACTACTTAGTTTAGAACAAAATATGATCATTAATTACTATAACTTCAAGAATAAGAGGCATGATAAATTACCAAATATAATAGGGACTTCCTTGTAAGGCTTCACAAAAGGGTAGGAAGTGTTGCGTCTAGGGAGAATGACAATTGGGCCATAAAGGGTTGATCTAATCCATGAAACATGGGCGTGATACCAAAGTGTTCCTGTTTGCCCGATAATGGTGAAGTTGTAGACATACGATTGGCCAGTTTGAATCGGACACTGTGTTATGTATGCTGGCCCATCAGCCCATCCGCTCCGAAGTTGCCGAATTCCATGCCTACCCTCATCAAACAACCCATTGATATTAACACCACAAACACATTCAAGGGTATATTCGACACTCATGACATTGAATTCAAGAAAAAGTTAAATACATACCAATGGATAGTGATATTGTTGGAAACATGATTCACCACTTTAATCACCAATCGGTCGCCTTCCCGAGCAATAATCCTTGGTCCCGGGAATTTACCATTGACAGTTATTATGCTTTTGCTTTGACACAACCTCGTCACATTATGCATCCGTATCTGAAATCATGCATAGAATTCAAATAAAACACATGTAATAACTTAAAATCTGTAGCAAACACCAAACTTACGTTAAACTTATAGTGCCGAGTGACACCGGTTGAACCATGTTTTGCTGATGCAAGATGAGGGTACAAACAAAGACAGAATGTGAGAAAGACAAAAGCAGGCAAGAAAGTTGATGGTAGAGCCATGTTGCTGGTTGTGATTAGTGCGTTTAAGTTTGTTGGTAATTCGAATGATGGAGGACAATGGTTTATGTAGGGATGAATGTATGTATGTATAATTGTGAAGAACACATATTTACCTACTGCATGTGGCCCAAGTATACCGTGGAGTGGTGTTGAAGTGAATTTATCTGATTTTGACTTATATTCTAGAGTTGTCAACTCCTGTAATCTAGTATGACTATGTTACCCTTGTTTAATTACCACTTTACAAATGCATATTTCAAAATTCAAACCTTTCCCGTTTTGCAATATCCTTTTTGGGTGTCCATTGTAATATATATGTGAGGTAGGTTAAGAGGTCCAAACGTAATATTTTTTTAGTGAATACAAAACCTGATCCTTACAATGTTAATGTCGTATGTTTTCTGGCTCTTGCTAATCTTAGTATAATTTGGAAATAAAAATATAATGAAACAAGTAAGTAAAACAATTTGTTTGTATTAAAAATGGATGGCATTTTGGGAAAGGGATATATTTGTGGATATGGCATAAAACATAAACTATAATATTTGGAGTTGAAGGGTTAATCTTGTAAATGAAGATAATAAAAAATGGTTAGAAGTGTTAACCAATCAAATATTATTTTTGTTTGTCTAATGATGAAGGTCGAGAGTGTTTGTGGGGTTATAGTACTGGTTAGGTTGTGATGGCATAGATTCGACCGAATAGGAGCCTTAACAACTTCCATTTGGTGTAAAGAATTATATTTCTTTTATAACTAAAAGAACGTAATCATCTTTGAAACTTGATACGACTAAACTAAAAAGGTAAATTTGATAATATTTTGTATTTAAATATTGTTATGTGAATTCGAAACATATATCTAATTATTTTTATAGTGTCAATAATCTGAACAGAATTTTAGTATTTTCTATAATAAATGTTATTGTTTCTTGCACAGTAGGATTGTGTATGAATGTATTGTTGGGCGACTTATGTTGATAGCTTATTTTATTTCTTTATTTTAATTAGTTTATTTTAGTATTTTAGCTTTTTTTATCATTAGTGCATTGTATTTTATTTATTTTCTTTATTATGGATCATACCGATGACTTTTTATGTTGCATGAGGTATTTTGCAGGGTTTTGGAGCTTGTTGATGTTATGGATTAGCTTGGAATCCGGCTTTATGGGCTTTCGAGACATTATTGGGCTTTGCGGATCCATAAAAGCAGATTTGGGCCTAAAAAGCTAAGGACTTGGATGAAGTGGGCTTGTGAAGATGGGTTATGGATCTTTATTTTGGGCTTGGAGCATCCATATTTGAAGCTAGAAGATGATTGGTTAGTTTGAATCATGTGGGAATTGGGATATGGAGGGGACCAAGGGAATCTTTGGTAGTGGGATGGTTAGTGGAGGAAAAATGAGCCAATAGCATTCCAACAGCACTTGCGCGGGTGGAATCTCCGGCGCGCGGGTACCCGCGCAACTGCCCAGTTTTTGGCATTTTGGTCATTTGGCACACCATTACATTGGGGGGTTGGATCTATTAGCTATCACTTCGATTTTACACCATTGAAGACCAGAAGAAGGCGATTTTGGAGCTTGAGACTCATTTCTTTTCATCTTTTCAAGTTATTGGTAGTTTCTTTATGCAATTAGACTTTTGTGATTGTTATTCTATTGTCATGAGTGGCTAAACTCTCTATTTTGGTTAGCCTTGGCTAAAATCTTTGAATGTTTGTAGGTTTTTGAAGGATTCATGTTTATTTATCATTTATCTTATGTCTATGATTCTAGTTCATATTTCCTATGCTTGTTTAATACTTTGATCATGAGCTTGGTACTTGAATAAGCAATTGTTGGTTTATTTTTTTGGTTTAGCATTGAATCATTGAATTTACTTAGAACAAGAGCTTTATGATGGTAGAAATCATCTCTAGCTTATGAATCATAGCTCCTTTATGGATGTGTAAGCATTGACATCCTCTAGGAATTGAGGATTCCTTCATTTTTAAGGCTAATCAACTTTTTGGGTTCAATTGCTTCAAATGGATCTTTAATTTTGATTAAGAAGGTGTGTTGTGGGCTTCCCCAACCTCCATACTACCTATGAGGAATCTTGGTATATCATGCTTCATGATTGCTATAACCAATTTGGGATGAATGATAAGCTTAATGTTGAATCCTAATGATAAACACACAAATGTTCATTGTGTTGAATTGCCTTGGTTAACCAATTGTCTCCAATATTTGAGCATCTCACCATCTTGCCTAATTGTAAGCTTTTTAGTTATTCAAGTCTTTTAGTTTTCAAGCAATCACAACACCCCCCTTTTAATTTAATTGTAGTTAGTTTATTTACACTAGCTCTAATAGATTGCATTAGTAATTGAATACAACCATTTCCCCGAGGATCTATACCCCTTTTTACCATTATATTACGTTTTATTTGCAAACAAATGGTGTAATTTGCTTGATGGAGTTGACATCCCACCATATGTCAAACGCCAAAACCAATGAAAATGGACCAAATGAAAATAGACTTGCATCCCAACAGCCACCATACCACAATGACAATCCCAACACAAGAGGCAACCCATAATTGTGCTCGGCCCACCAGTAGTACAACCCAATAGACACCACCAATCAAAGGGCTTCTAGCCCAACGGTATCTATGTTGCTTTATATCTTACTTTAAGGATAGTTATTAGATATAGTATGATTGTAAACGAACCAAACGAACACAAACAAATGTTTGTTCATGTTTGTTCTTTTAAGTTAGTCGAACAAATGAACGAACACAAACAAATAAACGAATGGGTTTTTTTGTTCATGTTCGTTCGTTTAAAAAATTACATTGTTCATGTTCGTTCGTTTATGTTCATGAACATGCTAAACGAACATAAACGAACGTAAATAAATAAACATAACTGAACATATATGAACATAAATGAACATATAATATAGTATTGTAATCAAACACAATTGAACATTTATGAATATAAAAGAAACTTAAATGAACGAACATAAACGAACGTCCACGAACATAATTGAACGAACGAGACCATTATTCATGTTCATTCGTTTAACTAAACGAACGAGAATTTGTGTTCATTTATTAACTAAAAGAATATAAACGAACTTCCCACCGAACGGTTCACGAACAGTTCGTCGAACGTTCAATTCTTTTACATGTTCTTGAGAATTCGCTTGTTGATAGAACATATGACCATTGACATTTAGCATCTACTAGAATGTTTGATGAACAATATGAGCTCGATGCCTTTTTAATTTCTTGTATATACCATGACATCACAAAGGAAGTAGAAGAATAAGGGGTTGTTTGATATTAGATTGACTGGGTCCGGTTAACAATTTTGGGTTGACTCGGTCCAGTCACTCCGTTTGCTAAACTCATAAAGTGGCTGACTCGGTCAATTGTGACTGACCCAACAACTTACCCGGTCCACTGAATGAAAGGAGCCGACTCAAAAATTTGACATATATGCCTTCAATAAAAAAAAGCATCGTAACTCTCTTCAACCCACATCGTTGTTGTGCCCTCCTCCCTTCTTCAACTAAAACTCGAAGGTCTAGTCCTCCCTCTGGCCAGATCGGCACCGCCTTCTCAAGCGTCGCCACCTACCTCCACCTATCGCAAGCTCCGACTTGCTGCACAGGTGTTTCTTCGTTTTTTTTTTTTTCTGAAATCACTTTTCTGATGGCGGGATGTTGTATGTATGTTTTTTTGGATGAAATCATAATTATGTTGAATGTTCTTACATCTGTTGGTACGTTTGTTTAAGGAAATTTGAAAAAAAAAGACATTTTACGTATAATGTATGAAATCTTGTATGAAATATGGTATGTTAATGAAAATCAGAATGTTGATGAAATTTGGTATAACGAAAATCGGAATTTCTTGGTATGATCTTGTTGAAAACTTGTATGAATCTTGTAGAAATCTCATATGAAATCTTTTGTGAAATGTTTGATTTGTTGTTGTGAATATTTAAATTTTTGGTGAGATTTTGTTGTTGTTATTTGTTATGGTAGTTGTTGTTGATTGTTGTTGTTCTGTGGTTTTTTTATACAATTGTATGGGCCCAAATGGAATAATTAAATGAGTAATATGTAGCAAACTCGAGAGAACATCGTGGGAATACAATGAGTTTATTGATCAAATAAGAGTTCAAGAAGAAAGATCTTATCAAAGTTCGTCTTCCCTAGTGAGTTATTGTAAGTAGCAATGTTTTAATAACCGGTTTGAACCAGCTGGTCGAACCAGTTGGACCGGGAACCAGAGAAGGGAGCGGTTCAACTAGTACCGGTTTTATGTCTATTTTTGAAAATGAATAAACCGGCCGGTTTTCACAAAAATTCGATTGAACCGGTTAAATTAAACTGGTGGAACCAGTTAAAGTAAATAATAACACATGGAAATGAATGATTTTCATAACAAACTTTTGATGTTTTTTTCACGTTTATTTAGATTTTTTTGAATAACAACACATGGTAAATGTTATAAAGTTTTGTAATGCGTTTGTATTCATCTAAAACTATATTGTTTTTACGTATTATACTTTATTTTATTTTTGATGTACGTGGATTGATGTAAAACTTACAGTTATGTGTTTTTAGTGTATTTGGATTGATCTTCAACTTGTATTTATGTATATTTTTAATGCTTAAACTTGTGGATGTCCATGTGTGTCGGACAGTATGAAAAAAAAATGAAAATTATAAAAACCGGTTGAACCAACGGTCGAACCGGTTCAACCGGGAACCGGTCACCATACCGATTCAACTAAAAAACCGATTTTTAAAACATTGGTAAGTAGGTTATAATGTTATTAACTCTTTGTTGTAGAGCAGAATATATATATATATATATATATATATATATATATATATATATATATATATATATATATATATATATATATATATATATAATGTTGTTGCTTATTGTGACATTTTTAACAAGAGATGGAACTCATATATGATTTAAGAGAACATGCGGAGCAACTTGGTGGAGAGATGATGGGAAAAGAGAAATGAATACCGAGTTGTGTGGACATATGCATGTGAAGATGCAATGTTGTTCTATGAATCAAAGTTTTGAATATATTCAGAGTTTTTCTATCTTCATAGAAAGAGATATGGTTAGTTTCAATGTTTTGTAAATGGAAGTCCGGTTCTAGCGATGCTTGAAACGATTTTGTCTTCTCCATATTACTATATCCCTAGAGTCAATAATTTTATATGAGGAACTATTGAACTCAATCACTTGCTGTCCAACAATTTTCAAAAACTTAAGAACTCATTTTGAGCTAAAAGAATGAAACTTTTTATTTGGTGAATAATTACATTTATATTGATTAGGGTGCGAGAATCATGTTTTAACTTATATTAAAAATCTATTTCTATATTCTATATTGAAGATTTGCAAGTATATAGATTCAAATTACTCTTTCGAGATATTAGGCCAATAACTATGTAACATCTTGACTTTCAAGTAATTACTTTTTAACCCCTTAGTATGAGAATTGTTTGCAAATTGGTCTTTATGGGGATTTTTGTAATTTTGGGGGCTGCATGAGTACGTTGGGCGTACAAGGGTTTAGTTGAGTACGTTGGGCTTACACTTGGTATGTTGGGCGTACGTGGCCAGGGTGCAAACCCTAATTTTTAGGGTTTGGACCCTATTTAAGCATTCTTATCTCCCAAGACTTCTTTCTTTCATCAGCCTCCAACCCACTTTCGTCCCCAAGCAAACACCAATCCATTTTAGAGCATTCTTGAGCATTTTGTGTGTGTTTTGATAGCCTTGAAGGAGAGAGGAAGAATAGAAGATCATCTTGGAGGAATGGGACTCTTTGGATCTAGAATAGCAACATCATTTGGCATCAATTGGAGGTAAAAAGCTTTGAACTTGATTAAGAGTTGTTTAGATCTTGTTTAGTTATGAAATGGTGTTCTTTTGGTCCCATAAGCTTGTTATTATGAGTATGGGTCACTCTAATCCATATATGATGTCCTTTCAGACGTTTTGAAGCATCTAGAAACATAAAAATGTAATTTTGATTGTTAGGTTCTTTCCATACACGGGTTGCAAGGTCTTAATGGGTTAAGTAGTTAGGGTTTTTGTATTTGGGCACTTAATGGCCATGCAAGACCATAAAGTTGGAAACTTTATGATTAAGGACGTTAGTTTAGGGCTAGATCTGGAATTTGGACAAAAGAGCTTAAGGAATAAGCTCTTAATGGAAGGTTTGAGTGAAGGAAGTGTACATTGGGCGTAACCGAGGTACGTCGGGCGTACTCAGTCAACCGGCCCGTATTTGGTCAATACTTGTGCACGTTGGGCGTACAAGCTGAGTATGCTAGGCGTACTCAGCTGTGTTGACGAGGATTGACTTTTTGACTTTCACCAAAATTTGACCAAGTTTGACCTAAGGGTATTTTGGGTATTTTGAGTTGTAATTGAGATTGATCACTATTTGATAATTAGGTGGTGGGTAGAGATGATATTCGGAGTAGAGAGATATTCAGCTATTTGTTCGGACTGAGAGGTGAGTTTTCCTCACTGTACTTGTGGGTCGAAGGAACCAACGCCTACCCACTTGGTTATGTATCCTGGTATATAGGATGTCGATATGCTATAGTGATATGTTAGATCTGTATCCTGGTATATATGACGTTGCTATGCGGTAGTGATCAGTAGATCTGTCTGTTTGTATGTTGACTAGTTATATGTTTATCTGATGCATATGTGGTCATATTATGGTTGGGTTGAGACTGTACTGCTTTGTGTTGCAATCAAAAAACCCGGGACAATCCAACCAGGAGGCTGTGGGCCAGGGTAATCCAACTGGGAGGTTGTGGACCTCATATGTAGTATGTAGGGCAATCTAACCGGGAGGTTGTGGGCCAGGGTAATCCAACCGGGAGGTCGTGGACCCAGTATGTAGTATGCATGGCAATCCATTTGGGAGATTTTGGGCCAGGGCAATCCAACCGGAAGGTTATGGGCCAAGGGTAATCTAACCGGGAGGTTGTGGGCCCGAGGGTATTCTAGTCTGATGACTGATTGGACCCAGCATGCATGATTGTATATGTTATCTATTTGTGTGGTGGTACTTTGGAGGAACTCACTAAGTTTTGGGCTTACATTTTCAATTTTATGTTTCATGTACTTCTGATGATCGGGACAAGGCAAGGCGTGATCGTGCATATCTTCCTGATTTTATGATTTTGGATCTTGGAAAAACTTTGTTTATGATTATACATCTGAAACAATGGTTTTGTAAACACTTTATGGTTAAAATGGGTTGTTTTTCAAAATTTTAAATTTCTATGATTTTTGGGATGTTACAAACTATATCTGCATCAATCCATTCCCATGAAAATGGAATTTTTATGCAAGTGAATATGCAGTGTTGTTCTATGAATTAAAGTTTCTTTAATATATTTAGACTTTTTTCTTTCTACATAGAAAGATATATGGTTAGTTTCAATGTTTTGTAAATGAAAGACATTGCACATATATGGTTAGTTTCAATGTTTTATAGATGGAATACATTGCAAAGATATGGTTAGTTTCAATGTATTATAAATGTAGGAACTTATGAATTGCTTCTTCATAGTTGTTTTCAACATTTATATAGGGCTCTTCACTATTTGGATAAAACCGAATTTTCTAATTGGACAATATGGATTGGACTATTTGGTTCGGATATTCAGATTTTTGGATTGATTTTCAACCAAACCGAATTATTATTTTGGATTTCAGATTGGTTGTAACGCCCCGATTCTCGAGTATCAATTTATGGTTATAAATTCTCATGATTTAAAGGTCTACTCGACGAGTTGATTGCCTGACTCGTTGAGTAGCAGCGGGTTGGTCCACGTGTTTAAGTGACCTACTCGTCGAGTCCAAGAAGGGACTCGACGAGTAGGAGCTGGAGGATGAAACCCTAATTTCCGGGGTTTTGCACCCTATTTAAAGGATCATTGGCCTCCTCAGCCTCCCCTTACAGCCTCTTGGTAGTCCATAAACCCTAATCTGTGTGTGTGCATCATTCTTGTGTGTTTTAAGCTTTGGAAGGAGGATCTTTGTAAGGAGAGCTTGGAGAGCAAGTAGATAGAAGCAAGGAACATGTATGGATCTGATATCTACCTCAATTGGCATCTTTTGGAAGGTATCAAGTCGTTACCTTGACCTCATTTCATTCTAGATCTCATTTGGTTAAAGATTTGGGCTTTTCTAGCATATTATGAAGCTATTCTTGGACATGAGCTCATATCTGAAGTTGTAACTTCAGATCTGAACTCTCTTTGGTCTCTAAGTCCATACAGCTATCAGCTTTGGCAAGTATGAACCCCTCCTTAAGTGTAAAACTCCATTGCAAGCTTGGTTTTGTCATTATAAGACTTTAGAGCCTTGCATGCACGTAAAGTTTGCAACTTTACGTGATAAACATGCCTTGGGAGGCTGGATCTGCAATATGGAACCTTAATATGGCTTAAAAAGCATCTGAATGGAAAATGGACTGAAGGGACTCGACGAGTTGCATGGTCAACTCGGCGAGTCCGATGAAGATTGTCGAGGACTCGGCGAGTCAGTGGGTTGACTACGCGAGTCAGTTAGGGTTTTCCTGGTTGTTGGCACGCATGAACTTGGCGAGTTGCAAGGGAATCTCGACGAGTTGGCCAAGGAGTTTTCGGCCCCAAACATTAGGAACTCGACGAGTCACTCAAGTGACTCGGCGAGTTGAAGAGTTATTTAAGGAACTCAACGAGTGTATAGTTGTACTCGACGAGTTGAGGTCAACATGGACTGTTGACCTTGACCATTGACTTGGGCTTTGACCAAGGGTGGACTAGTTGACTTCTGGGGGCATTTTGGGAAATTGGAAATTTATGGATATGGCTTTATGTTGAATATAGGTGGTGAAGTTGTGACAGTGATTCGAGAGTGGAGCTTATCACTTCAGCGCATCGGTTGTGAGGTGAGTTCTCCTCACTATATCAACAGGGTCTAAGGCACCAATGCCGGCCCTTATCGGATTCATATCCGGGTTTATTGCATGATATGCTTATTGATTTACATCCTGGTAATTAGGATGGTGATATGCTTAGTGACCTGGTAGGTCTGTATCCTGGTTTATAGAATGTTGTTATGATTATTGATCTGTTAGATCGGTATCCTGCTTATATGATGGTTGATATGTTATTGATCGGTTAGATCTGTATCCTGGTTATAGGATGTTGTTATGATTATTGATCTGTTAGATCAGTTGACTGGTATATATGCTAGCGTATGATATTTATGTGCACATGTTGGTTTGATTTGGGGATGGGTTGAGGCGGTCCTGCTTTGTGCTGAAGGCCAACATACCCAGGGCGGTCAGGGTAACCTGAAGGCCCTGCAAAGGGATTCAGTCAGGCCGAAGGCCCGGCGAGCGGTCCGGATAGGCTGTAGGCGCTGCGAGGCGGTCCAGTCATGCCTAAGGCTCGGGAGCGGTCCAGATAGGTTGTAGGCCCTGCGAGGCGGTCCAGTCAGGCTGAAGGCTCATTAGGCATGATGCTTTTTTTTGTATTTGTTGATACGATATGATTATAGTTGTATGAGGTTGGTATTTTGGGGGTAACTCACTAAGCTTCGGGCTTACAGTTTCAGTTTATTGTTTCAGGTTCAGCGGATGGCCGCGGAAAGGCGAAGGCGTGACCGTACACTTCCTCGATTGATGATTATGATTTCTGGGAACTCTGATGTATAAACTATTTTGAAAACAAATTGTAATAACTGAATGGTTTCAAATGATTTAAAAAGTTTTAAATTGGCTCGAATTTTATGGGTGTTACAAGTTGGTATCAGAGCCTTGGTTTGAGTGAATTGGAGGAACACTCGTGTGAATCCAGTCTCAAATCAAGGAAGGATTTTCAAAATGATTTTAAATGGTTTTACAAAATAAGTAAAAGAGGATGCGAAGTGTACGATCAGCCGGAGCCAGTAAGTAGACCCCAAAATACCATACAGTTATTTGATATTGTGATATGTTAGAATAGCATGCTAGTACTAGGCTAGGGATCTCCAGGAATTGAAGGATAGAATTGCATGATTGCATGATGCCTGCTAGCCTAGGGTTTCCTTTATATGAGATTGACATCATTATTGTAGTTGTTTAGTGTATGCATCACGGTTATACATAACTAAGATCTTATAGCCTGAGAATGTTTGATTTGGCCTTATGTTCTGTTCTTGTCTGATTGGGGGCTTAGGGTAGGATTGGATATTCGAAAGTTTATAGGGTCCAGCGTTATGTATGGCTAGCATACACTAGTGCTGCAGGGTTGGTGGAAGTTTCATGGATGGGTGGATTGCGTGGGACCCGTAGGTCAGTTATGATATATTTAGCTTTCCTCTAGGAGTGAGGATTAAGCGCTCGCTATGTCTATGTATATTGTTAGGGTGTTGTGGTGATACTTGAGACAAATATGGGTAGGTGTGGAAGGTAGTATGGGCCCGTACTACTGAAAGCACAGGACCCATACGCGTAGCAAGAAAGTCACGACCCCTGGGGTTTAGTTGGAAGTTGGTTCCCTGTTATGGTATGGATTATTCGAGACATTTTGATATCGGATCCGGATCAGGATCGAGAACTGGCAGCCAGGATAGGCCAGTATTGTCAGAGGATCGTGTCAGGGAGATCATCCGGGAGGAGGTGATCGAGATCGTTCGAGGATAGATTCCGGAGATGATTGGGTCTTTCAAGACCGCCATGGTTGAGTATTTTGTCGAGCGCCATTCAGCCATTGCTGAGACGGCTGCCGCAGCAGCCTCCGCAGCTGTAACGACGACAAGGAAAGGAGCTGGTCGAGCTTTCCGGTACCGGGACTTGTCACTGGTACATATTCTGATGAGCAGAGGGCTGCAGTTATTTGGGACCAGGAAGATGATATGTACTCGTTATATTTCCGCAGGTTGAGCGGGAGAGGCTGGCACGTGGGTTTCTAGATTTGAGGCTTCAGGGGTTTTGCTCTAGGGCAGAATGCGAGACGCGCGGACTCCGGAAAGGAGTGATGTTCAGCTGGGGTTTTGCAGCTGAAAGTAGAATGGTTAATTGATGGATTGGAATGCCGTTTTATAGGGCAAGGATTGTGCCCTTTCAGTCTTTCGAGCTCGAAGGAGTGAGTAGACTTAGGACCCCAGGATCAGGTTGTATTCCAGCTCGGGGTCAGTTAGTCGCAGGGATTGGCGACAGTAGCTCAGCGCTGGTGAGCGCGGGTGGGTCGATGTGGCATAAGAATTTTGTGAGGTCCAGTTCGCCTTGGATCTCTTGTATCGGGCGGTAAGGATTGATTGTACGATCTATTGCACTTTTGGGATTGGAGACTATGTCTTAGGAGTAGTTTTGTAGCTCGGTATAGGGCAGAGGTTGCTTCAGCTACTGCAGTTCAGTTGTGTACGTTTGAGCTGGTGAGTGAGTCAGGGTGCGAGACCCTGGATGGTATGATTTCTAGAGCCGAGAGCAGGAGATTTGTTGGAGCACTTTGGGGAAGAAGGGTATTATGTGGGAGGTCTGTGGACAGGGTCCCACAGGATGGTTATTCAGCATTGTCAGGATTAAGTGGTTTTAGTAACCGTTATTGATTGGCGGATGAAAGCTCCAAAGGAAGTAGCTCGCTGCTGAGGTATTACTTGGAGTATCTGTCTTTTGGACTTCAAGATTTGAGTGTGGGATCATTCAAGCATTAGGGATTATCGGTTTCACTGGGATTCAGGAAGTGTTCAGCTAGTTGTTAAAAGTGTGTGATCACTTGCGATTGGTTGGTAATGAAGCACTAGTTGGAAAGGTCTGGTTGTCATCAGATCGATCGTTGGAAAGTAAGAAGGATGGGGAATTCTCAAATTTCCATGTATTGTGAAGACTTAGTTGAATCTAAGTGGGGGAGAATCGACCCGGAATGGAGAAGTAGGATCAGTTTTGAAAATGGGATAAGTTTCGTGTCGTTATCAGGAAGGAAGACAACCCTAGTGGTTGTTTGGTTTGAGGGTTGTGTGAGTTGGGAGTTCGGTAAAACTCCCCAACATGGGAATCGCGTCTTCTCGGTGCTTGATAGCAGAATTTGGGAAATCAGGTTGGGATTTTAGCCATGAATTAAGTTCAGTTGTGTGTTGTAAGACTGCAGGGGTAGCCGTAGCATTCACTAGCGATCAAGTAGTATGGAAAGTGTTGTAAGACTGCGGGGTTAGCTGTAACATTCACTAGCAGCAGATAGTGCTAGGAGTGTTGTAAGTCTGCGGGTGTAGCCGTAGCATTCACCAGGTTGGCAGATAGTGTAAGAAGTGTAATAAGTCTGCGGGTGTAGCCATAGCATTCACAAGGTTATAAAATAGTGCTAGAGTGATGTAAGTCTGTGGGTGTAGCCGCAGTATTCGCTAGGTTGGTAGATAGTATGAGTGTGTTGCTAGGACGCGGAAGGGACAGTAGTACCCACCATTTGGGGTGTAGCAGTGAGGATATGGAAATCCATGGATTTCCGAGAGGGTGGATGATCGACATGAGGCCTAGGGTTAGGCCGGAGTTTGAGTCCACGAAATGGATCAGGAGTTCGGAACCCCAAGTGGGTGAGAATAGTTTGCATGGGAAAGATCACCAGGAGGGGTGGTCTAGGGAGATACTCAACAGTTTAAAACGGTCCAGACAGACTGAAGGCCCAGAGGGGCGGTCCAGACATGCTGAAGGTTCTGAGAGTGGTCCAGATAGACTGAAGGTCTGGTGCGGCGATCCAGTCATACTGAAGACTTTGTATGTGTTTGTAGATCTATGTGCGGGTATTGAGTATGCTGCTATGCTATAGCAATCAGCAGGTCTGTGCCCAGGTATTGAACATGTTGTTGGAGTAGGCTGAGGACTCCGGTGTATTTTTTGGGTTTGATCGGAAGTTGTTATAAGATATCAGATGGAGTACAAAGGATCTTGGTGATCTCATTAGTTCCGAGTGCCTCAAAGGATTAATCTTCTTGGATCGGGTAATACTCCAGTTGGGGACTGGGAAGTAGATCCGATTGGGTATTCGTCAGCCTTAGGATGGCTTGGGATTAGAATATCTTGTCATTCAGGTTCTGGGAACCGGGTTAGATCTTTCTCATAATCGTCTATGACATTTGGATAGGGTTGAGGCAGTCCTGCTTTATGCGGTAGGCCAAGATACCCGGTGCGGGCCGACTGAAATTCGTAGGCACGGAGGCTCAATGGGAGTGGTGGGGTTGAGGCGGTAGGCCAACAAACCCTGAGAATTTCAGTTCGATAGTTGAATTGATTAGACATGTTGGTATTCTAACCCGAAGGGGGTGATATGGGTTAGATATGAGTGTCGTACTGGTTTGCCGATAGTGGTAGGTATGTTGATGATGGTTTGAGTTATTGTGATGTGTATTGGGTTGGTTTCATCTGTGAAAGAGCCATAGCGTGACTGAAGTAAGGAGAAGATGGGTCACTGAAGATCGGGTAGGATGTGAGGCTGACGTGGGTCATGTAACGTTCATTGTGTTGGCAGAAGTTGATGGCAGGGCGTGGAAGCAAGTCCAACCAGTCGGTTTCTTTTCGGGAGACGTGTGGGACTGCTGTTTGTGTGTGTCTTTTGGTTCACTAATCGGTGAGGTGTCTGATGTTACGGGTAGTAGGGAGATAAGTTGGGACCAAGGAGGTTTCGACTTCGCCTGAGAAACATCATATGGTAGCAGGAAGAGTTGAAGTGGGTTTATAATTTGGGATTCATGTGTAGTAGTAGTTTTTGTATCGTTATGTTGTTCGTTGATGAGAGGAGCGTCGATTAGGCCCTTCAAGCAGCGGAGGAAAGTGGATGTTGTTGGATTAATGTCTAAGTCCATAACTATATTTGGTATGTACTTGACCCGACCCGGCATGGTCCATTTGGGTTGCACTTCACCGACACAATTTATATGGATAGTCTTTTGAGAATAGTATATTTATGATTTATATTAATATATTATAAGTTCTAATATATTAATATATAATCATATTATTTAATTAGTATTGATCAAGAATTAATTTATAATTAATTAAGTGATCAAAAGGAACTAATTAAATATGGACTCTTAGATATATATATGTGTAGTGGGCCAAGTTCATTTAGGTTGGGCTAAGTCTTCATGGATAGTCCATGGAGCTTTAACCCATGGATCCTAGGAAATGAAAGGTCATGGGTATTAGGGTTTAACCCTAATCCTCCACACTATATAAAGGGTCTTATGGTTCATGAAATTATGCTAGTGGCAAGTGTGTGAAAATAAGAGTGGGCCGATTTTAGTGTGCATACATATTCTCTCAAGTTCTTCTAAGGTGTTTTGGTGATTTGTGATTCCATTTGAGGCTTCCACACTATTGGGGCTAAGCTCTTAAAGCTTGAAGACATCAAGCTACATCAAAAGGTGTGTCATCTAACTAGAACTTTGTAGTATAGGTGCTTCATAATATGCTAGTTAGGATGAAACCTTGGAATAGTTAATATTTGCATGTATAATAGAGAAAACATAGATCCAATGTTTATAGGGTTGCATGTACACCATAGGAGTGTTAGAATGCTCAAAACCCAACAGTGGTATCAGAGCCATGGGTTGTTTTCTGTTATATTGATGCAAATGTTTTATTTTCAAAGTTGGAAAAAAAAGGAAAAAAAAACATGACGTTTGTCAAATTTTAAGATAATTACTTGTTTTTGTGAAAAACTAATTATTTGTAAAATTTGAATCATTTGCTATATGAGTTGAATTAGGTCAAATTTAGTAAAAGATAAAATGATATGATTATTTTATTAGTTTTAAAAGTTTGACCTAAAGAGTTTTTTGAAACCTCCATAAGTTATGGATATGAAAAGGTTTTTAAAAAAATTGATTCAAAGTTTTTTATGGAGTTACAAAACTTAGTCTTAATGTTTTAAAGAATTCCATAACTTGTTCTTAAGTTATGGAACATGAAAAGTTTCATCATAAAACAAGTATTTAACTTCATAAGTTATGGAATCCAAAAGTTTTCAAGAGTTACAAAACTTGCCCTCAAGTTTTGGAATTTGGAAAAAGTTTTTTTATGATAAAAAAAAAGAATTGAATTCTAAAACTCTTGGGTTCATAACTTAAACAATTACGTAAATGGTTTTAATTTTGAATTTAATAATTGGAATTATGATGTTTTTATTGAATAATTCAATTAACTCTTATGGACTTTATTAATAGATAATTAAAGTGTTTAATTAAAAGAGAATTAATAATTCCATAATGACATGGTTTAAATTTAATTAAATTAAGAGTATAGTTTAATTAATAGATTAAACCACCAAGTATTTTAAATGTCTAAAATACACCCTTATACTATTATAATATTAAAAGTTTAATATATTATATGTATAAGAGCAAGTCGTCTTACCATTAGTAGGCCTCATTCACGAAGCCGGTCTATAAGGGGGGTATAAGGTTACTGCCTATAAAATGGTAGTTTAATGGGTGTCCACTCTCACCCACCGCTTCCTTGACTGGTAGAGGGTCGTTAGCCAAACAGGTAGGACAAGGACTATAATTGTCCCTTCATTAAAAGTATTAATGATAAATACTAAGTAACTAAACCTTTTATAAATTCCCAAATCTTAGTTACTTAGGAAAATGTGAATAAGGTGCTAATCCATGAAATTACACTTTGCACTTTGTTTAAGCTGTTAGTGGAGCGTGTGTGGTTAACCGGCACACTAACCTGGACTTAACAAGGTAGGCAAAGGGTAACTTAATGTTTATCATAGTATTGTTGGAGCGTGTGTGGTTAACCGGCACATCAATTGAGGGGTAAATATTAAGGGTACCAAGTATATTTGCATGGTTACTTCACACCTTGTTTTGTGATCCTCGGCATCCCAGTCACAAAACCTGAAGGGCACACTCGAGATTGAAACATGCCATTGAAAAGTTCAATGAATCTCAAAAGAATCTAGGAGTTTCAAAACCAATTAAAACCTAATAATACATTTCGTTTATCTTGGTGGAAATTGGTGAATCGTCATTCACCTACCTTCAAATATTTTATAGCTTGGATTACGGCATCCCTCTTCCAAGTTATAAAATAGTTTGTTGGGTCCTAGCCTTAATATATCATATTGGGTGTTATATTAAGGACTTAAATCAACTTTACGTGAATTTCTCCCATTGTTGATGTCTGGTTTAGACAACAATGATCTTCCCAAACCAAGCTTTCCTAATGAATATGACTTCCCGAGTTTGGCTCATCGAAGTCATACTTCTCTTCCTCCACCTCCTCCAATTATTCTCCCTAACCCACAAGTTCAAGGTCACTCAAGCCCTAATGGCAAGCAAGGTCTATGTTTGATCACATCTTAGAGATGAAGTCACATATTGACAAGCCGGTAGAGTTGGGTGTCAAAGTCTTGAGAAAGTTGGATGTTCAATCACTTTCTAAGTCACATAGTGAGTTCCTTTGGGACTACTATGAAACAGACTATGACATGAACCTTAATGATCATATCTATTTGCTTGGTGGTGCTGAATCAGCAATGATTTGGAACGATAGTAAAGCAAATTTGATTAGAAGATCAACTTCCCAAAAACTTTATGGACAGTGACAATGGTGACACTGGAAATCCAGAAAAAGCATTATCTTCCCAATGGAAAGGGATTGACCATAGTCAACCCGGTTGACCAAATGGTAAAGAGAAAGGCTAAGTCTGAGATAGTCCCATTACCAAAGGGTCCATATGTTTATTTTGCCAAAGGAAGGGGCGTTGATTGCAAAGCTGCCAAATTTACCTAAGGATGTTAAAGTCAATAAGTTTGACTCTACATCAGGTAGAGCCCATTATCTAACTCTGTTAAGTTCTATTCTGAGATCCTCATTACATGATGTGACTGGGTCACATGTTGATGTTTTAAGAATCAAAGAATAGAGAGAAATCTTAAAGGAAGTATATGCTGATTCTGATCGCGAAGGTGGATTTCGATCGCATCAGAATTTTGAGCAGTTGCTTAAGAAGTTATGATATATTGCTAAGGAATAGATAACAACAATTTTCCATGTGGATTGTAAGGATAAGTTTTTCCGCAAAGTTTTAAAATAAAAGAAAATTGTTTAATTTTATTTATTTGAAGTATCCTTACAATGGTATTTGTGGAAAATTGTTGCTTATATGATTCCACTGACAACAATATTGGAAAATGGATTTGATTCTTTCATTTGTGGTAGTGTCTAAATTTACCAAATCAGGAAAGTTCCTCATCACCCAAGTTTCAATTGGACCGAAACTTGGAATCATTCAAGTTGAATAGTATGATGAATGAGAACTTTCAAGCATTGGAAAATCAAGACTAATTACTTGTTCACATGGATGTGTGAGTCAAGTGAAGGACTAAAGGGATCGAGTACACATTCTTGTGTACTGGTCATGTCCACCACAAAGCTCGTTAAGACTATTTGATTTACTAAAGTTTAGTAAATATGGTTATACTTACAAGTTTAAGTATAATTCTGAAACATTGGAAAAGTCTCAATGTATGGCAGAACGAATGGGAAGAATCAAATTAGGCAAAAAGATAAAAGTTTCTCAAATCTGAAAAGATGGGAGAGTACTTTAGTATCATGTTTGTGATCATTTTAATGATTTAGAAATCATATCACAATTACTCCTCTAAAGGTCTTCTTAGTGCATTCTTATGACTAAGAAGAGGAGTCATGAATTGTTGAAATGGTTAGATCAGGAAGATGAGTCATACTTCGTTCCAAAACAATTCTTAGAGTCATACTCCAAGATTGTAACTTGAGTGACATATCTTAAAGAAAGGTTTAAAACACTTGTCAAATGTAAGAGTAAAAGTGTCCTACTCTTGTACATTTGAAATTGGTAAGTTGTGATGTTTTGGATAAAACAAAGACCAACTAAGGCCAATTGTGTGAAGTGTTTGTCTTGATAAAGAATCCGCACTATCTCTTGAATATTTGGCAAGATAGTCTTATATGTCAAGAGGATAGTGAGAGTCTTAAAGATCCTAAAAAGAATTTCAAGAACTAATCAAGAATAAAACCTGAGGTTCTTCACTAGCACACGACTTGAGGTTTATAACCTATCGTGTTGACATATTCTGTGCCCATTCCAGTTAAAGTTGGCTTTGCATAGGAGTTCTGAAAGTTCTCAATTGGTTGCATAACAACTTGGAAGCAATGACAGGCCCTGTACTGTCAGGTGGCAAAAAGTTAAGATTGCATAAGTTCAGTCCATATGAGTTTGGATTTGTCATTATCCTTGTCTTGTGACTATGGTTTTGACGATTCACATGGATAAGAACACATACACCATAAAATCTAAGGGTCATAAGGTTTCTCTCCGATTCATGAAAATGATGGTGAGGAAACACTTCCACCAAGTAGATTTGAAGCAGATGGCAAAAGGTCTAAACAATTGAGACTATGATTACGGCATCCCTTTTCATAGTTATGAAATTGTTTAGACACACATGCATGCTATCTAAGGAAAGGTGTATGATTTTGATAAAGTTTTATCAAAGCATCTCGTATCAGAAATCTGAACTTTGATAAGAAAGTCAATAAAGTATTGATTTCTAGAAGTCCAACTGATTTCTGAGTACATGTCAAAGCTAGTGGGAGCATAAGTGTTATGCTAATAACCATCATGTTAGTGGGAGCATGATAATTATTGTTAGTGTTGCAAGTTAGCAATGTTAATTATAGAAAACAAAAGTTTCAATTCGTGAGGCTGCAGGGATTGAAAAAGTTGTTTTGCTATAATTAAGGGAGAGGATATACTTCATTTCAGTTCTAAAGACTTAGATTGAGACCTTAATCATCCTTAGTCAAGAATATATATATGAATTTCATGTTGAATTGGTTCAACTTAAGGAAATTCTATATATTGCGTTCTCAAAATTCGATTATGATTACGGCATCCCTCTTCATAGTCAAATTTTGAAAACATGGCAAATAAAAATATTGTAGCAAAAGACTGGTCTAGAATCATGTCTTTATGTGAGACATCATGAATCGTGTACCATTTGCTTTGGGTACAGGATCGATTGCATGTGCTATAATATTTGTCATTTCTAAATTTTTCCAAATGCCTAGAGGCATTAAGAAGGGAAAAGGTCTAGAATTGGATATGACTAAAATGATTAAGCAATTGTCGAGGACAATCTGAGGTTTACCAAAGATTGGTTGCTCAGGGACAGTTGGAAGTATAGTGCTAATTTTGGAAGGACCATATTGACAAATTCTGAAAAGAGGCATCTCTTATTCAGAAGTGATAGTCAAAATGAGAATATGGAGTTGTCTCCATAGGTGGAAGTTATCTGTGTAAGACTAGAAAACTTAATGCAAGAAGCATGTCCAAAGCAATGTACTTTGAATATGAGACTTAGTTTCCATGGAGTTGATCTCCATTGGAATACCTTATAATGACTGTTGACAAGTCTTTGTGACTTTGTACATATTCATTACAGGAGGGTCAGTGCATATAAGTTTAAAATCTAAATAGATTTCGATAAATGATAGGAATTTGAAATTCTCACATTTTTCGATAAGGATTTGGGAGTGTGAAATTAGAATCATTGAAATTATGTTCAATTGGTTTATTTCACAAAGTAAGGATCATAGACAAACATAGAGTGCATACTTGGTGTATGGCAAAGCTATTGTTTAAGAAAAACATAGTGTACATGCTTGGAGCATGGGACAACTAGTGTTTTTAATTCAAGTATAAAGTTGATAAAATCGAAACAATGAATAATGAGTAATCAGTATGGTGATAAATAAAAGTGTTTATTTATATTCATAGGGTTTGATACCATATTTGATTCATTTATTCTTGTGTTTCACTTTGCATGTTTTGACTTCCAGAATAACTAAGTCACTCTTCCTGAATGATTAAGTTATTCAAACCATCCACAGTCGGTCATATGTTGGAAGTAGATATGAATCAAGACTGTCATGGGTTGGTTTGTAGAGGTCCAAGTTGGTGGACAAAGTGGTGCTACAACACTCATGAGTGCTCATAAGTTCTGAGTATTGGATTCAACCCGCACTCATTTGAATCACTTCATGGATTTTATCACGAGTGATCATGAGACGATAATATCTTATATTCTTCAAACCTAGAGATATGAGTTGTTACTATGAGTTGGTTATACATTGATTGCACGAAACGCATTGGTAACTCGATGTTATAAAACGTGCCTTTGTGTATGATTCAACAAGTAGTAGAACAAGCCATATGAGTCGAAGTTTATCCATTCCTTTTACCTTCGGGATAAAAGCGATATCTGTGGGCCCCTCGATGATTTAGCGATGACACATGTGAGTGCTTGGCCAAGCCAGGACTGATTTGATTTGTTCAATCAGTCAGTCATCATAAATCGAAAATCGGGAAACAACAAATGGACAGAGAGAATGATTATAATCCATGTCTCAGTCCATATGATATCTAGAATGGAGGAATATATGATCCCTTATCTAATGGACAAGTCATTGACAAAGGTCAGAGTTCATTGACAAGATCAGAGTTCGACAGCGACTTTAAGAGCTACGATTGCCAGTTGGTTTTTGAAGTCATACTCAATAATAGTTTTAGACTTATCCAAGTGGGAGACTGTTGGATTAATGTCTAAGTCCATAACTATATTTGGTATGTACTTGACCCGACCCAGCATGGTCCATTTGGGTTGCACTTCACCGACACAATTTATATGGATAGTCTTTTGAGAATAGTATATTTATGATTTATATTAATATATTATAAGTTCTAATATATTAATATATAATCATATTATTTAATTAGTATTGATCAAGAATTAATTTATAATTAATTAAGTGATCAAAAGGAACTAATTAAATATGGACTCTTAGATATATATATATGTGTAGTGGGCCAAGTTCATTTAGGTTGGGCTAAGTCTTCATGGATAGTCCATGGAGCTTTAACCCATGGATCCTAGGAAATGAAAGGTCATGGGTATTAGGGTTTAACCCTAATCCTCCACACTATATAAAGGGTCTTATGGTTCATGAAATTATGCTAGTGGCAAGTGTGTGAAAATAAGAGTGGGCCGATTTTAGTGTGCATACATATTCTCTCAAGTTCTTCTAAGGTGTTTTGGTGATTTGTGATTCCATTTGAGGCTTCCACACTATTGGGGCTAAGCTCTTAAAGCTTGAAGACATCAAGCTACATCAAAAGGTATGTCATCTAACTAGAACTTTGTAGTATAGGTGCTTCATAATATGCTAGTTAGGATGAAACCTTGGAATAGTTAATATTTGCATGTATAATAGAGAAAACATAGATCCAAGGTTTATAGGGTTGCATGTACACCATAGGAGTGTTAGAATGCTCAAAACCCAACATATGTCTACAGGGTCGGAGTGTTGGGCAACTAAAGTGACGACAGTAGTGTCGATTGGTCATCGGGAGCATTCCAGTCATGAGATGGGGGCCGGAGAGGGCATACCAGACTCATGCTGTGGGCTCTAAGGCAATTCAGACCTATGTTGAGGACCACGTAAGGGTATTCCAGTCATAGGCTGTGGGCATAGAGATTCTGTTGGTTATGTCTGTTGTAGGAGTGCTTTCGGATTGGATGTATTGTTGAACATTCGGGGGATTTTCACTCGGTTGTGATGAATCTGAGGATGGTGGATGAGACGCAAGGATAGATCCTTGGATCTCAAGTTATGAGTAGACCCGATTTATGTTCATAGAGGTATTCCAATCTAGGGTATTCCATCCTAAGGATGATCGGACCCAATGATTGATTGGACCTGATATGTTTGGTATTCCAGCCCGAGGCTGATTGGGCCAGGCATGTGTGTTCATATTTTAGTGGATCGATTTGGTATGATATTTTTGGGCAAATATCCTATCAGAACAAAAAGGGTCCGCTTCAGGAAGAGGGAAAGTTGGGTTTCCGATACTTTGGATCATCAGGATTTTGTCAAGTTGGCAAAGTGAAATGAAGGATAAACCTTATGAAAATGTTCAATTAGGATTCACATCACCTTTCACGTTTCGCAGTTACGAAAGTGAGTCATGGATCGGGAGGCGGTAGTATTGTTGGATGACATTCAGGTCGATGAGCACCTGGATTATGTTGAGAGGCATGTGGCCATTCTGGAGAGAAGAGTGAAGGTTCTGTGGAACAAGGATGTACCTTTGGTAAAGGTACAGTGGGAGCACCAAAAAGGGTCCGAGTGGACGTGGGAGCCGGAGGCAGAGATGCGGGAGCACTATCCGAGGATGTTCACCGCAGGAAACTTCGAGGACGAAGTCTAGTTCAAGTGGGGGAGAATTGTAACGCCCCAATTCTCGAGTATCAATTTATGGTTACAAATTCTCATGATTTCAAGGTCTACTCGACGAGTTGGTTGCCTGACTCGTCGAGTAGCAGCGGGTTGGTCCACGTGTTTAAGTGACCTACTCGCCGAGTCCAAGAAGGGACTCGACGAGTAGGAGCTGGAGGATGAAACCCTAATTTCCAGGGTTTTCCACCCTATTTAAAGGATCATTGGCCTCCTCAGCCTCCCTTTACAGCCTCTTGGTAGTCCATAAACCCTAATTCGTGTGTGTGCATCATTCTTGTGTGTTTTAAGCTTTAGAAGGAGGATCTTTGTAAGGAGAGCTTGGAGAGCAAGTGGCTAGAAGCAAGGAACATGTGGGGATCTGATATCTACCTCAGTTGGCATCTTTTGGAAGGTATCAAGTCGTTACCTTGACCTCATTTCATTCTAGATCTCATTTGGTTAAAGATTTGGGATTTTCTAGCATATTATGAAGCTATTCTTGGGCATGAGCTCAGATCTGAAGTTGTAACTTCAGATCTGAACTCTCTTTGGTCTCTAAGTCCATAAAGCTATCTGCTTTGGCAAGTATGAACCCCTCCTTAAGTGTAAAACTCCATTGCAAGCTTGGTTTTGTCATTATAAGACTTTAGAGCCTTGCATAAACTTTACGTGATAAACATGCCTTAGGAGGCTGGATCTGCATTATGCAACCTTAAGATGGCTTAAAAAGCATCTGAATGGAAAATGGACTGAAGGGACTCAGAGAGTTGCATGGTCAACTCGACGAGTCCGATGAAGATTGTCGAGGACTCGGCGAGTCAGTGGGGTGACTCGGCGAGTCAGTTAGGGTTTTCCCGGTTGTTGGCACGCATGAACTTGGCGAGTTGCAAGGGAAACTCGACGAGTTGGCCAAGGAGTTTTCGGCCGCAAACATTAGGAACTCGACGAGTCACTCAAGTAACTCGGCTATTTGAAGAGTTATTCAAGGAACTCGACGAGTTGAGGTCAACATGGACTGTTGACCTTGACCATTGACTTGGGCTTTGACCAAGGGTGGACTAGTTGACTTCTCGGGGCATTTTGGGAAATTGGAAATTTATGGATATGGCTTTATAATGAATATAGGTGGTAGAGTTGTGACAGTGATCCGAGAGTGGAGCTTATCACTCCAGCGCGTCGGTTGTGAGGTGAGTTCTCCTCACTATATCAACAGGGTCTAAGGCACCAATGCTGGCCCTTATCGGATTCATATCCTGGTTTATTGCATGATATGCTTATTGATTTACATCTTGGTAGTTACGATAGTGATATGCTTAGTGACCTGGTAGGTCTGTATCCTAGTTTATAGGATGTTGTTAAGATTATTGAACTGTTACATCGGTATCCTGCTTATAGGATGGTTGCTATGTTATTGATTTACATCCTGGTAATTACGATGGTAACGACAGACATGAACAAAACATAATCAATTACTAGCTTCTTGGTAACCTTGTGACTTTCCCTTATCCAAGTGCGAGTCCTGTGCTTCCGGTAGTATAGGCCTCTACTACCTTTCACACCTACTCATACCCGTCCCAAGTATTGTCTTGCAGTTCTCCAAGTCAATATCACAAAAACAATTTTAACACATATAAATGTGTCCAAACAATCATAAAATTTTCCCTAGACTCTACTAGGACTTCTTCCATGCGTATCTTCAATCATCAATTCTGCTTCAACTCGGTTGGTGATGGAAACATCAGACGATAGGACAACTTTAGGAATTACACCAATCGTTCTATCATCCCGCCAATCAAATGTGTACATTCGTACGTACCATACTCCTCTATACATAACGTTATTTTATCAAACGTATTCTAAAAGCAAGATACCACTCTTACGATATATTCCGATAGGTATCATTCACTATCGTAAGCCTTCTCATTTCCTCCATTTATTTAATTCGCTACGAGTCTTCACCAAGACGTTATGTTCACGGAAGCATGCGTTCAGTATATCGAGAATAGAATATAGATAGAGAAGGTTTAAAGCGTGTAATCCTCCTAATTACTCCGAAAAGTTACATGCCAGTTCTAATACCGTAATTAAACGTTTAGAAATTTGAACACATAAAATTTCCAGATCCGGTCGGCAACAGACCATAGATCCGATCAAACAATAGCATAAAGCATCACAAATAATTTAGCACAGAAAAGCATTTTAGGCATCTTCCCTAATTAAGCTAGTGCTTGTGTCTATTCAGGTGTACTTCCTAAAATATATTAGACACACTCCTCACGATCATCGCTTAGCAATCTAAGTTTAAGTCTAGAAATAAATCCATATTCCTAGTTCGCTTAAACTAATGCTCTGATACCAACTGTGACATCCCCATTTTCACGGCCAGAAAAGACTGATTTTGTTTATGCTTTATAAAAATCAGAGTACCTCTTTTAATAAAAGTGTTGCGGAATTTGTTCCCAGAAAAACATGATAAATACGTTATCAAAGCATTTCCTAAGAAATGTATTTTATTCATTTTAAAATATTTGGGATGTCATCGTCAATACAGAAACATAAGCATAAACAGAACTTACATTTATTTACACTAATGATCTACATCTCTTTTAAATCTCTCAGTGTAAAGTAGCTTCGTATCGACACCTGTGATACAAATAAGCTTGAGTGGGTCAGGTTGGGAAACCTAGTGAGTACATAGGGTTTTCAACCCATAATAATATAATTATTTTGTTTAAACATCAAACAATCAACCCAATTACCCATCCCCATTATCTTCCTTACTCTTAAGGATCTACCCTAAGAATCGGCTATTCCTCGTTCATTCATTCCTAAGAATTATCCTAAGGAATAAGCACGAAATCCATCGTTGCTAATGACACATCTGTCAAGCACAACTACTAATATTATCACTTAGGCGCAGCTGCCAAAATTGTGACATTCCTTATGAGGCGCATCTGTCGGGGTTATGAGGTTCTCTATTAGGCGCTTCTGCCGGTAGAGTCCTTTAGGCGCATCTGTCAGGGTTATCTCGTTTATTGACAGTATCGTTTCCGAGAATCCACTCGCAATACATGTCAATGGGTTTTTAGAGTACAGCTGGTGAATACACAGTTCAAATAACACCTACATGTTGCGAGCCTGCTAGTGTTCCACTGGACTGTCTAGAATACTCCGTGGTTGTCATCCATACTCTGCTAGATGACGGGGCCAACACTTGGGTAAAAGGCTTCTCTCATGGTTCACCTCTCACCCTTATCTCATGGTCTATATCACCTCTCATCATTTTTTTTTGTCACACAGCAACTATTTCATCTACCCATGTTTTACCCAACACATTTTGTAGATATAAAATACATATACAGTTTAAATCATTTAAAACATGTATAAAAATCTTTCACCCAGCATAGACGGCAAGTATACAGACAATATGCACACATAGCATGTAATTTATATTAAATACTTCATATCTATGTGTAAGATTAAAGTAACTATGCACTCACTTGTTAAAGTGATGATTCCAAACTCGAACAGCGCTTCGCTTCTTAACAATATAATTTCCTTCGACGAAACCTAGTATTATTACCACTAGATTTTACTATAATATTTACCGTGACTAATTATTAGTCTTAGCATTATTATTATTATATAATCGTCTAAACAATATTTTCCAACCACTATGTACAGACAGGGGCCAGACATAAAACACCGGAGGGCATGACCATTTTGGCATATAGCATTTCTGAAATCCAACAACCCTATGCGGCCCTTTAAACCAGATTCCCCGTACCGCGAGTAGTTAAAAAGATATTATAACGACACTTATATAAGTCATAATAATAGCTCAAATATTTATTATAAGTTCATAATAACAATACTAATTTTAAATATAAATTATATTTAAAATAAGGTAAACATAACTTACTCACAATGGGGTTTTAGCTAGGAGCCGAGCTCTGCAGGGGCAGAACTTCGTCGTTGAATCGTTCTAAGAAAGATTCGTGTAGTGCTTCAGCGCTCACCTTACTATACTAAAACTACAGAAAGAGAAGTCGAATCACGAGGGACCGAAATGCTCGGGGGATAAGAAGAGAAAGACTCTTGAATCAAGAGAATGGTGCAAGAAATATGAGAGCCTAGAGACTCTTATTTATAGTAATTGAATTTTCAAAAATCACCCTCTATATTTACTTAAATGACTAAACACCTCTTTATAATACTATTTTAAATAGATTTAATGATATTTGTACTAAACTAATGTCGAAAGTACTCAACATTAGTCTTATAATGACCGCATCGTCGATACCTTTCTAATGATATATACATATGTATATATATGTAGACGTATATATGATTTACGCTTTATTTTAATACGTAAATGTGCTATTAAAAATTATAACTCGTTCATACGAACTCCATTTTTGACGTTCTTTATATCCACGCGTTGGTATTTACGAGTACTACAACTTTCATTTAGACGTCGTCAGCTAATTCTCATTCTATCTCAGATTTACAAAACTGTATCGAATTTATCGCGCTCGAAGAGTAGGGACCAAGTTTCGTCCGTATCTTTCGCATACGAGCTCCGTTTTCTACTGTCTTTTTATCGTTGAACTCCTATTAACGTGTGACAACCCGGAACTTTTATCTCGCACACTTAGCCAATTCAATCAAAGTTAAACGTGTTTTGTTGACTTCTGGCACTGTTTGAGGGTTCGTTTAAGTGATTTTAAGCTCGAGTATGACCAAGGTTGAGTTTAGGAACGAGTCAGCAAGCCATAGAGTGACAAAATCAGGCCATACACACCCTTAGGGGGAGTGTACGGCCGTACACATGGGTGTGCGGCCGCACACTCACCTCTTGGCCGCACACTCCCTTCTAGGCAGCACACCCACCCTATATAAAGGGTAGACCCCTTTCCTTTCATTCCTTTAACAACCTGGCAGCACACAACACCTTTTCTCTCAAGACTCTTCAACCGCAAACCCTCCCAAGGCTTCAAAAACGTGAGTAATCCATCCCTTAGCTTGTTGTACTTGAAGAACCACTTCATCTAAGCCTTGATTCATCAAGTTTCATCATGTTCTTCATCCCTTGAAGGAGTGCGGCCGCACACCTTCATAAGGTTGACCGCACACTCCTAAAACAACCTCCAAAGTGAGAGTTTGACTTCCATATTCGAGATAAACATGCCCCTAGCCTTGTTGTACCTTGGAAATGACATTTTTGGACATCTTGTGCGGGGTGTACGACCGCACACACCTGTGTACGGCCGCACACACACTTGTGCGGCAGCACACTCCAAGTGTGCGGCAGCACACCCAAGTGTGCGACCACACACTCACCTTTGGACCACAAACACACTTCTAGGACCCCTAACTTGCACTACAACGGAGAATAGACCTAGGACACTTCATGGATTGCAAGTATGGACCTTGAAACACCCCAAGAACACCTTCCATCATGGGTGTACGGCCGCACACCCCTTGGGCCGCACACCCATGGCCGCACACACCTTAAAGGTGGCCATACACTCCCCTCATGCAATCCTTTAAGGTTCTAACACTTAGTGCGAATAGTCCCAAGTTCTTAGAGTGGTTCTTCGTCACATCTAGTGGTGAAATACCTTCATTTGACTCCGTTATCTGTCATTACATGTTAATTAGGATCAAAGCGTGTTCAAGGCTTCACTTGAACATCCAGCATTTCATGTCGATCCTTCATTCAAATCACCCGAGGTGAGTTCATACCCCTACGTTTTTCCGACTTTTTCATGTTTTCAGGGGGGAATACAAGCAAAAGTACAAGGAAACTTGTGCTCAAAATATGTTATTTTGTTTAAGATAATTATATTTTCAGTATGCTTTGAACACGGAAAACAGTTTTACCAAACGATTAAGAAATCAACTCGTAGAAATAGTTTTCAAAACTAGATCAATGAACTTGTGAATCATGTAGTAAAATGTATTATTTTATATAGGATTCATGCAAATCATAAACAGGATTTTCAGTGTTATTACTTGTAAATTTGTTAGTCTAAGTTGGAGACACATCCTTGGTAACACTCCTACAGAATCAGAGTGTAGGACTAGCACTTATAACCAGAATCTCTTGTAGGGAGAGCGTGACTGTTGTGTATAGATCTATACGGGACTGACTATCCCGCACCTCGCTGCTAGCTACAGTGGGACCGGCAGGTCTACGGGTGACAAAGTCATAAATGATATTGGCCCTCATACGTGCCGTATCAAGTTAATGTATGGTTATAAAACTCGAAATTTAGATAGCAGAGATTTACTTTTGTAATAATGAATCAAGTGAACTAACCTCAAAGTAATAACCGATAGATTACTGGAGGGTATTACTAATAATACCTTCAGGACTTACTTCATCACGGTTTTCCTTTATTAGTTTTATTTATGTAATAAGGCTAATATACCTCTCTAGGTGTAACCAGGGTTTTTAAAAGAAAACTGTTTTTCGAGTATGGTAGATACTTGCACACCTCAGTTTAGAACAGATAAACAAATCATCAACTTTTAGGGAAAATATAGGATTTTCTTGGGATACCCCGGCTATTCAAAAACAGATTGTTTGACATGTAATCAATGGATATTCATATTCCTTCCACGACTCCTTGGATTGTACATATCTTGTATGAATCGGGAAGTCATGGAAGGAATGGATTTTCAAACACGTTTTTCCATAAGAAAATATAGGATTTTCTTGAGGAGCACTTTTCAAAAGGATTCAAAGAAGTCTTTTCCACCAAAACTAAATGATTATGAACTCACCAGCTTTATGCTGATATTCTTTCAAAACTGCTTGTATTCTCAGGGAATTAGTAGACAGGTACTTCCAGGAGTTCGGAGAAGTCGAAGTGTTAGAGTCGCATCTTTCCATTTTACCTTTGATATGAACAAAACTATGTATTAAACAATGTAAACCTTTTTCATATATGTATTCAATGTCTGGTTGTGTTTACTATGCTTGCTATGATACAATTGTTGTGATACTACGTATGACGTCAATCACCCCCAAACGTTTCCGCCGTTTCGATTTGGGGGTGTGACATAACGATATCTTCATTTCTTGTTTCGACTTTTTTGGTTAAAAATCGACCGATCTAAAATTCGAATTTCGGGTTGTGCACTGTTATGGTAAATCTTAGAAAATTCATAACTTCCTCATACGAAGTCAGATTTGGGCGTTCTTTTTTTGTATGTACTCGGTTTAACGTATACTACAAATTTTTTTTAGATCACTAAGGCTAAAAAGTCCTCTACCTTAAATTCACTATTTACGTCTCCCGGTGCCGTGCCGGTTTTTCCGTAAAACTTTGACGGGTCATAACTTCTTCGTTATAACTCGGATTTCGGCGTTATTTATATGTACGGAATCTTTGTGAATCTGTGGGCGTTACACCTACCATCTCTTGCATCCATACCTTGTCCCCTTTAGATTTTTGCTTTATAATACTTCAGATTATTATAATAAAACGTATTTACTTTGCATGGAATATAAAAAGAGAGTGTTTGCATGAATTTTGGCTACTTATTTTCTTCTCTTTTTCTCACCAAAACTGTAACTTGCATAGAGTTGGGAGTTCTCTCTGTTTTGAAGTTGTTACTTGGCTTTTGGTGTTCACTTTGTGTCTTCCTTTAGTGCTTAACTGATTAAGCACTTAAGGCTTAAATAACAAAGTTGTACAAGAAGAAATCTAGCAATTTTGGCACCTCATTATTGTTGGTGGATTACTTGTAGAGAAGATCAAGCTTCTTGTTCTTGCCATCTACTTCAACTCCCCAAATCCAAGAGGGTTCAAAGGCATCAAAGGTTGTTATGTCTAAACAACCTATGGTTGTTTTATATCATTCTAACCTATTTAAAAGGATCCTTGATGGTTCTGGTTTTGTTACATACTTGAAATTTACTAGAAATATTTTATAGCTTCCGTAGCTAGTTTTTGTGAAAAACTAACTATTTTATGTATCAAAATTCATCAATGGTATCAGAGCTATGTTTTAAATGCTAGAATAATTTTTCATGTTATGATTATCTTTGGTTTTTGGAAAACAAGCATGACTTTCTTTTTGGCTAAAGAAATGTCCATATTTGTTTTCTTTGGCAACTTGTTGTTAAAAGTGTTTATTTTTTGTATAACCATTTTTCCATGCATTTTGGTTGTATAAAAGTTTCCTTTGAAAAAACAAAGAGTTGTTTGTTGATATGTTTGATATGTCTTTTTTGTCTAAACAAGCCATTAGGACATTTGTGGTTGCTATTTATTCATATGATGATGTAATAGATAAATAGGTATTATTTCATTTGTTATTTTTTATATGTAATAAATTAGTTTTAGACTAGTTGTATTTTATTTTATAAAAAAATGTAACAAGATGGAGCTTGAAGATATTATGAAGATATGAAGACATGGAGCTTTTTGAAGACTTTGAACTGTCCTATTAAGTCATTTAGGAAATGACTTAATATTTGTTGTGATTACTCATAATAAATATTACTAGAAAATTCGTTTTGTTTATACACTTTAAAATGCATGTTTGTTATGTTTATTTTGGTTGTTGTAAAATGTTGTATGTATGCAAATATGTTTGCCATGCTAAAAACATTTTAACAGAAAAATAACATCAAACTTGGGTTTAGAGTTTTATATAAAAGTTTTAACATAAGATGTCAAAAATTGAGTTTTTGTTAAAAAGAGTTTTAATTTTTTAAAACTCTAAAATAGCCAAACTTTTAGAGATATAAAAGGTTTAAAATATATTTTTTTAACTTAATCTAAACTCCATAAATCTATAATAAAATGTTGTTTTATTAAAAAGTTAGAATCTGGTTCCAATCACTATAACGTCGAATTAAAATTGAATATAAATTTTAACCGGTAAAATTTTATATAAAATAAATTCAAATTTATGATTTTTGGAACACTTTAAATGTATTGTGGAATATTTTATGCATAAAATATTGATGATACAAAATGTTTTAAAATGCTAGAATAATAATAAAATGATTAAAAAAAAAAAAAAACTTGTTTTCAAAACTTCAAATCTATGCAATCCACTTAAAAATCACTTGAGATTTTTGTGCAATTCATGTGGATTTTAGGGTCACCTTATTCATTTGTGTTGTCAAAAATGATCAATGTGTTTTATATTTACTTGTGGGATAAAGGTCACATAACCATTTGTGAAATATAACTCGTATATTTTTTAAATGGATGATTTGATCAATTTCTTATGTGATAAAGGTCACCTAAGCATAAGAGTTTTGAGACATAGATGGGATGAACATGCCATTAAAAAAAAGTAATGTTTTTTTTGGATCCCATAAAACTAAGAATTAAATAAGAGTTGTAATTGGCTAGCGTAGCCTACCGATCAACACAATCACTTATGTTGTGGGTCACCGCCTTAAGTTATTTTGGGTGACGTAGATCTTAGTTTTTCAAAATTTAATTTGAAGGGTAATTAATTTTTTAAAAGAAATTATATCAAAGATATTAAAATGAATCATATTATTTTGTAGATGACTACCCCAACTGTAACCACCTCATCATTCACCATCTAAACCATCCTCGAAAAAGAAAAACTAAGCGGACCCAACTTTCTTGATTGGTTCAGATAACTAAGAATTGTCCTCAAGCTTGAGAAAAAGGATTATGTCCTTGATGAACCTATCCCAGAAGAACTCCCGACCAATGCTGCCAAAGCATTGAAAGATGCTCGGCCGAAACATGTAAATGATTCGACCGAAGTGGCTTGCATCATGCTTGCAACCATGACTCATGAACTTCAGAAAACCCTTGAGTTTCATGAAGCTTTTGAAATGATTGAACAACTTAGTGTCATGTTTCAAGTTCAGGCGAAGCAAGAGAGGTTTGAGACCTTGAATGCTTTCATTGGTTGAAAGATGGCTGAGGGATCTTTTGTGAGTGCACATATGCTCAAAATGAAAGCTTATGTTGAGCAACTTGCCCACCTCAAATTCCCATTTGGGGATGAGCTAGAGACCAATGTGATCCTAGCCCCATTACCTAAGTCATTCAACCAATTTCTGATGAACTTCACAATGAATGATTGGGAGAGGAGCATCAATGAGCTTCATAACATGCTCAAGAATGCCGAGGCAAACATCAAGAAATCTGGGAACAATCAAGTGCTGATGATCCACGAGGGTCAAATCTCCAAGAAGAAAACTGGTAATAATATCGGAAAGGGGAAAGGCAAAGCTACCAAGAAAGGCAGGGGAAAAGGAAAGGGTCAAGGGCAGCGTCCTATTACCAACCTGACTCGTAAGCCCAAGCTTGCTACTGACTTTGATTGCTTTCACTGCAATGAAAGGGGACACTAGAAACGCAATTGTCCCAAGTACTTAGAGGACCTTATGAAAAACAAGGCCAACCAGGTTCGCACCTCAATTATATATGTGTTTGGTTTATATGCATTCCGTACTCTTGTGTATTCGATACTTGAAGTGGTACTAATATCTGCAATGATTTGGAGGGACTAAAGATTGTTAGAGAACTCAGAGATGGCGATTTGGAACTTCATATGGGCAATGGCACTCGAGTAGCTATCACAGCCATAGGACAATATCATCATTTGCTTCGAAATGGTCTTAATCTTATGTTGAACTATTGTTTTTATGTACCTAGTATAACTAGGAATATTATCTCTACTTCTTGTTTGTATAAACAAGGTTTTCGTTATAAGTTTGACTTTGATTCTGAAAACATCTCTGTGTTTAAAGATAATGTGTTCTATTTTGAGACTAGTCCCAACAATGGAATATATGAAATCGATTTAAATGGTTCATACCAAAAGGATAATTTAATGTACAACTTAAATAAGAAAACAAAGTTAGACTCAAATAAAACTTATTTACGACATTGTCGACTTGGGCACATAAACAAAACTCGCATTGCTAAGCTCCAAAAGGATGGAATCTTAGATTCAACAGGCTTAGAATATTTTGATGTATGTGAATCATGTATATGTGGCAAGATGACCAAATCTCCTTTTACCGGTGTTGGTGAAAGAGCTTCGGATCTATCAGGACTCATACATACTGATGTATGTGCACCTTTTAGTAAATTAACCAGAAGAAGTGAAAGATACTTCATTACATTTACTGATGATTTCAGTAGATTTGGAACACAAACATGAAGCATTCGATGTCTTTAAGTTATTCCAAAATGAATTACATAATCAACTTGGTAAAAAGATTAAAACCATACGACCAGATCGTGGTGGTGAATATCTAAGCTATGAGTTTGATGAACATCTCAAAAATTGTGGCATAGTGTCACAACTCACTCCATCGGGAATATCTCATCATAATGGTGTCTCGTAAAGGAGAAATCATACTCTACTTGATATGGTACGATTGATGATGGGCCATACTTCCCTTCCTCATTCATTTTGGGGTTATGCTGTAACGCCCGTAGATCCGGGCTAGTCAATTTAGAGATAATAGGGGTCGAAATGACTTTTCGACAAAAGATTATTTAGAATAAATAATCTTAACCAAGTTGTAGAATATGTCTCAAGGGTTCCGTACATATAAAGAACGCCGAAATCCGAGTTATAACGAAGAAGTTATTGTCTGTCGAAGTTTTTCGGCAAAACCGGCACGGCACCGGAAAGCGTAAATAGTGAATTTACGATAGAGCGACTTTTAGCCTTAGCGACCTAAATGAAAGTCGTAGAATATGTTAAACCGAGAGCGTCCATAAAAAGAACGCCCAAATCTGACTTCGTATGAGGAAGTTATGATTTTTCGAAGTTTCGGCTTAGTAGTGTACAGCCCGAAGTTCGAATATTAGATCGAGCGGTTTTTAGCCGACACAACCTAAACGAGAATCGAAGATCTCGTTAATAGTAGCATAACGATAAAAAGAAAGACAAAAACGGACATCGGATGAAGAAGTTATGAGATTTTAACGGACCAGTCCTGTCCCGGCCTGTTAATAATATAACTTTTAAAATAAAGTCAAAATTAGCCGACGAAGTCTAAACGAAGTTGTAGAGTACGTTCCCGCCTACGTTTGGATATAAAGAACGTCGAAAACGGAGCTCGTATGCGAGAGTTATGATTTTTAGAAGTCGGAGTGTGAATTTGCGAAGCTGTGACAAGATCGATGTCGTGGCTGAATCCCAGTCGTCCGATAAGCTCGCACCGGATGAAGACACGTCGCCCCTCGCAGCTACGCCTCGCGTCCGAGGCCAAGTACGCCCAGCGTACTTCGGCTCTTATCCACTTCCGAGACTGGCACATGCGAGACAGCTGGATGCGAGCTGGCGTCCTTATCCGAGCATTACGCCTAGCGTAACCGAAGGCTTTGCCCAGCGTAGTCCGAAGTTCCAGCAATATAAATAGGAGTGCGAGGCTGCCATTCTTCTTCACTCCATTCTCACTTCTTTCTCTCACTACTTTCTCTCTCTAAGGGTTCTAACCCCCCCCCCCCCCAAGCCTAGGTAAACCCCCTAGCACCCGAAGGAAGCCCCGAGGCTCCCGGAGTCCGGAGAAAAAGGGTCTTTCGATTTGGAAACGGTGCTCCAAGCGAAGCCCGGTTTTCTTAAAAATTCGCTGTAAGTGAGCTACGCCTACGCAATTTTTAATATAGCTTCTAATTATATATAGTAACATTATTAGGACCTTAAAATAATTATTTGGGCTATTATTATGAGTTATATAGAGTGTTGTTTAACACTTATATAATAATAATAATAGTTAGACTATTAATTAGTCGCAGTTAACGTTAGACTAAACCCTAGTGGTATTGATACTAGGTTTTGTCAAGGGAAAATTGTTTTGAGATAATGAAGTGTTGTCCGAGTACCGAGTCACCACCTTTTCAAGTGAGTCCATAGTTACTTTCATCTTACACATAGATATGAAGTATTTTATATAAATTACGTGCTATGTGTGCATATGATCTGTATACTTGCTATCCATGCTGGAGGAACGATTTTATACAAGTTTTATATGATTTATATTGTATATGTATTTATATCTACATAATATGTTGGGTAAAACATGGGTAGATGAAATATGAGTTGGATGATGAGTTGAGAGGTGATATAGACCATGAGGTAAGGGTGAGAGGTGGACGATGTGAGAAGCCTTTTCCCAAATGATGTCCCCGTCATCTAGCAGAGTATGGATGACAACCACGGACTATTCTAGACAGTCCAGTGGAACACTAGCAGGCTCGCAACATGTAGGTGTTGTGAACGATGTGTTCACCCGGTGTACTCTAAACCTTGGCGATCATGCAGACTTGGTGCCTAAACCTTGGCGACTATGCAGACTTAGTGCCTAAACCTTGGCTACGCCTACGCAATTTTTAATATAGCTTCTAATTATATATAGTAACATTATTAGGACCTTAAAATAATTATTTGGGCTATTATTATGAGTTATATAGAGTGTTGTTTAACACTTATATAATAATAATAATAGTTAGACTATTAATTAGTCGCAGTTAACGTTAGACTAAACCCTAGTGGTATTGATACTAGGTTTTGTCAAGGGAAAATTGTTTTGAGATAATGAAGTGTTGTCCGAGTACCGAGTCACCACCTTTTCAAGTGAGTCCATAGTTACTTTCATCTTACACATAGATATGAAGTATTTTATATAAATTACGTGCTATGTGTGCATATGATCTGTATACTTGCTATCCATGCTGGAGGAACGATTTTATACAAGTTTTATATGATTTATATTGTATATGTATTTATATCTACATAATATGTTGGGTAAAACATGGGTAGATGAAATATGAGTTGGATGATGAGTTGAGAGGTGATATAGACCATGAGGTAAGGGTGAGAGGTGCACGATGTGAGAAGCCTTTTTCCCAAATGATGTCCCCGTCATCTAGCAGAGTATGGATGACAACCACGGACTATTCTAGACAGTCCAGTGGAACACTAGCAGGCTCGCAACATGTAGGTGTTGTGAACGATGTGTTCACCCGGTGTACTCTAAACCTTGGCGATCATGCAGACTTGGTGCCTAAACCTTGGCGACTATGCAGACTTAGTGCCTAAACCTTGGCGACTATGCAGACTTAGTGCCTAAACCCTGGCGACTATGCGGACTTAGTGCATGTTGTATAAACCCTGGCGACTATGCAGACTTAGTGCCTAAACCCTGGCGCCTATGCGGACTTAGTGCCTGTTGTATAAACCCTGGCGACTATGCAGACTTAGTGCCTAAACCCTAGCGACTATGCGGACTTAGTGCATGTTGTATAAACCCTCGCGACTATGCAGACTTAGTGCCTAAACCCCTGGTGACGATGGACTTCGTGCCGATTCCTTAGGATGATCCTTAGGAATGAATGAACAAGAGATAGATGATTCTTAGGGTAGATCCTTAAGAGTAAATAAGATAGTGGGGATGGGTAATTGGGTTAATTGTTTGATGACTAAACCTAATAATTATATTATTGTGGGTTGAAAACCCTATGTACTCACCAGGTTTCCCAACATGACCCACTCAATTTTTTTGTATCACAGGTGTCGATATGAAGTTACTTTACAATGAGAGATGTAAAAGAGATGTAGATCACTAGTGTAAATGAATGTAAGTTCTGTTTATGCTTATGTTTCTATATTGACGATGACATCCCAAATGTTTTAAAATGAATAAAAATACATTTCTTCGGAAATGCTTTGATAACGTATTTGTCATGTTTTTCTGGGAACAAATTCCGCAAGATTTTTATTAAAAGAAGTACTTTGATTTTTATAAACCATAAACAAAATCGGTCTTTTCTGGCCGTGAAAATGGGGATGTCACAGTTGGTATCAGAGCATTAGTTTAAGCGAACTAGGAATATGGATTTATTTCTAGACTTAAACTTAGAATGCTTAGCAATGATTCTGAGGAGTGTGTCTAATAAAATTTAGGTAATACACCTGAATAAACACAAGCACTGGCTAATTTAGGGAAAATTCCTAACATGCTTTTATGTGCTAAATGATTTATGATGCTTTATGATGCTAAATGTCTGATCGGATCTATGGTCTGTTGCCGACCGGATCTGGAAATTTTATGTGTTCAGATTTCTAAACGTTTGATTACGGTATTAGAACTGGCATGTAACTTTTCGGAGTGATAGGGAGAATTACACGTCGAATCTTTCCTATCTTAATTCTCGTCATTACACACCGAACGTCTGATTTGGGGTATAGATCAAGATGGCAAGAACCCGTAGTGGAGCTGGGAATGCGAATGGGAATAGGAACCAACCCCCAGTGATTCAGCAAATACCTGTTGTAGTAGAAGTTGCACCCGAGCCAATCACCATGGATGGAGTACAAGCCATGATTCGGGACATGTTAGCAGAACAAAGGGAAGAAATGAGGCAGATGTTAAATAGGGACGAACCTACCATGCCCGTTGAGCAACACGAGCTGAGTCCCGAGCAATCAGAGGAAGGGAACTACAGCCGCCATGTGAGTCAAGTTGGTACTTAGGGAGAACGAAGGAATGACCCGGAGAGGGGAAACGACAAGGTTGGGCGGAATTATAAGAATTTCTTGGGTGCCAAGCCACCAAGTCTTTCTGGAAGCCCGAAGCCGGTTGAGATTATGGACTGGATCTCCGAAATGGAGATGGTGTTTGAGAGCTGTGACTGTAGCGACAAGCAAAAGACCGTCTTTGCAGTCAGACAACTAAAGACTGGAGTGCTAAGTTGGTGGAAGTTGTTGGCAGATACAATGCCACGCGAAGAAGCCATGCGAATGTCTTGGGAAGAATTCGTGGAGCAGTTGAAAATGCAATACTGCTCAGAGATAGATCTGATAGACCTAAACAACGAATTTCAGAACCTGAAGAAAGGAAAGATGAGTGTGGATGAGTATATCACCGCATTCACCGAGAGGATGAAGCTATTCCCCTACTTGGTGCCTACTGAACTCTCCAAGATCGATAGGCTTGCTAACGGACTGCCCACAGACTTTGGCCCAACAGTCAAAATGGCAACTACCTTGAAAACAGCCATTAGAGCAGCCAGAAATGTTGAGACCCAGATTAGGGAAAAAGGTCTGGAGAGAGCTGAAGTTGGCGAGAAAAGGAAGTACGAAGGATCTTCAAAATCCAACAAAGAAAGGAAATTCTCGAAGACTGAAGGAGGAGGAGGAGGTGAAGCTAAGTGGTGCGAGAAGTGTAAAAAGAAACACTTCGGGAAATGTAGCGAGGATGTGACTTGTTACAAATGTGGAAAGACAGGGCATTACGTCAGCAAGTGTACATCCAACAAGAGGGTGTGCTACAGATGTAACAAAGAAGGGCATGTTTCTAAATACTGCCCGAAGAAAAACGAGGCATCAAGGCCAGAAACGCCACCAAGGCCAAGGGCATTCCACATGATCCTCGACGAGGCAGAAAACGACGCGAGAAATCGAGGATGAGAAGTTCGTATCCGAATATCGAGTTATGCAGTAGCCATAGTATCGTACGATGTAGCCTACTAGAGGCATAATTTAGGGTGAACTTGAACACCTATGTAATCATTTCAAAGAATAATATAAAACCTTCGTTTTGTTATTTGGTGTGTTAAATTGTTATGTGATCTTCTTGTATGGTGACTTGGAAAACTGCAAGACAATATTGTTGGGTTATGAGCATTCTAACACTCCTAAGTGTACATGCAACCCTAAATACCTTGGATCTATGTTTTCTCTATTATACATACAATTATGAACATCCAAGGTATTATCCTAATCTAGCATACAAAATAATAAATATAACAAGATAGAATACATACCTCTTTGATGTAGAATGTCTTCATGAAGCTTGAGTGCCTAGTGCCCCAAGTGTGACACCTCAAATGGTTCACACAACACCAAATACACTTGGAATAACTTGAGAGAAACTTGAACACTCCTTGAAATCGTCTAGCCCCCACACTCACACATTAGTGCACGATTTCTTGAGTCATGGGATTCTTTTATATGGTGGCTATTAGGGTTACACCATGTAACTCATAACTTTACCCATTCCTTATGCTCCATGGATTTTAACCTCCATGGAGTATCCATGGGTCACCCCATGGACTTAGTCCAACATAAGGAATCTTGGATCACAAGCCCACATATATAAGAATGAATGATTTACACAATCAACCCATATATTTAATTAGTCTCCTTTTGATCACTTAATTAATTCCAAATTAATTCTTGATCAATACTAATTAAATAACCTTATTAATATATTAGAACTTATAATATATTAACCAACCTTAAGTGTTATTTCTCTCATTATAGTCTATCCAAATGCATGATGCCATGCAACCCAAATGGACCATGTCGGGTCGGGTCAAGTCTTACCAATTATAGTTATGGACTTAGACATTAATCCAACAGTCTCCCACTTGGATAAGTCTAAAACTATTATTGCGTATGACTTCAGGAACCGATCAACAATCGTAGCACTCAAAAGCTTATGTCGAACTCTGACCTTGTCGATGAACTCTGACCTTTGTCAATGACTTGTCCATTAGATAAGGGATCATATATTCCTCTATTCTAGATATCATATGGACTGAGACATGGATTATCAATCATTCTCTCTGTCCATTTGTTGTTTCTCGATTTCCGATTCACGATGACTGACTGATTGAACAAATCAAATCAGTCCTGGCTTGGCCAAGCACTCACATGTATCATCTTTAAATCATCGAGGGGCCCACAGATATCGCTTTTATCCCGAAGGTAAAAGGAATGGATAAACTTCGACTCATATGGCTTGTTCTACTACTTGTTGAATCATACACAAAGGCACGTTTTATAACATCGAGTTACCAATGCGTTTTCGTGCAATCAATGTATAACCAACTCATAGTAACAACTCATATCTCTAGGTTTGAAGAATATAAGATATTATCGTCTCATGATCACTCGTGATAAAATCCATGAAGTGATTCAAATGAGCGCGGGTTGAATCCAATACTCAGAACATATGAGCACTCATGAGTGTTGTAGCACCACTTTGTCCACCAACTTGGACCTCTACAAACCAACCCATGACAGTCTTGATTCATATCTACTTCCAACATATGACCGACTGTGGATGGTTTGAATAACTTAATCATTCAGGAAGAGCGACTTAGTTATTCTGGAAGTCAAAACATGCAAAGTGAAACACAAGAATAAATGAATCAAATATGGTATCAAACCCTATGAATATAAATAAACACTTTTATTTATCACCATACTGATTACTCATTGTTTCGGTTTTATCAACTTTATACTTGAATTTAAAACAATAGTTGTCCCATGCTCCAAGCATGTACACTATGTTTTCTAAACACTAGTCATGCCATACACCAAGTATGCATACTATGTTTGTCTATGATCTTTACTTTGTAAAATAGATCAATTGAACATCACTCCAATGATCCTCTTTTCACAGTCCCAAATCCTTACTGCAAATGCAAGAATTCCAAATTCATGCCATTTACTGAAATCTGTTAGATTCTAAACTTATATGCATTGATCCTCTTAATGATTATGCACGAAGTCAGAAAGACTTGACAACAATCATTACAGAGCATTCCAAAGGAGATCAGCTCCTTGGAAACATCCTTCTTTCATTAAGTTTCCTAATCTTACACAGATTGAATAATTTCTAACTTTGAAACATTTCCATATTCCATTTTGACTATCACTTCTGAACAAGAGTTGCCTCCTTACAGATTATGTCAATATGGTCCTTCCAGAATTAACATTATACTTCCAACTGTCCTTGAGCAACCAATCTTTGGTAAACCTTAGATTGTCCTCGACAATTGCTTAATCATTTTAGTCATATCCAATTCTAGACCTTTTCCCTTCATAATGCCCCAGGCATTTGGAAAATTTTAGAAAGGATGAATATAGCACATGTAATCGATCCTATATCCGAAGCATATGGGACACGATTCATGATGTCTCACATAAAGACTAAACCAGTCTTTTGCTATAATATTTCCATTTCAATTTGCCAAGTTCTCAAAATTCAGATTATGAAAAGGGATGCCGTAATCATAATCGAATTTTAGAACGCAAATAATGGACCCATATATAGAATTTCCTTATGTTGAGCCATTCCAACATGAAATTCATATATATATCCTTGATTAAATACGATTAAAATCTCAATCTAAGCTTTTAGAATTGAAATGAAGTATAATTTCCTCTCCCTTAATTATAGCAAAACAACTTTTTCAACCCCTGCAACCTCACGAATTGAAACTTTTGTTTTCTATAATTAACATTGCTAACTTGCAACCTTTGTCATAATTATCATGCTCCCACTAACATGATGATTATTAGCATAACACTTATGCTCCCACTAGCTTTGACATGTACTCAGAAATCAGCTGACTTTCTTACCAAAGTTCAGATTTCTGATACTAGATTGTTTTGATAAAACTTTATCAAAATCATACACCTCTCTTAGATAGCTCACATGTGTGTCTAAACAAGTCCATGTTAGTGTGCCGATAAACCACACACGCTCCACTAACGACTTTGAGAATGCAAATATCACAATTGCTATCTAGCTAAAATCTACTTAGTGAAAGTGTTTCCTCACCATCATTTTCATGAATCGGAGAGAAACCTTATGACACTTAGATTTAATAGTGTATGTGTCCTTATCCATGTGAATTTTTCAAAACCATAATCACAAGACAAGGTTAGTGACAAATCCAAACTCATATTGATTAAACTTGTGCAATCTTAAATTCTTGCCATTTGGCAGCTCAGGTGCCTGCCATTGCTTCCAAGTAGTTGTGCAACCAATTGAGAACTCTCAAAACTCCTATGCAAAGCCAACTTGAATAGGCACAAAAATTTCAACACGATAGGTTATAAACCTCAAGTCGTGTGCTAGTGAAGGAATTTAGGTTTTATTCTTGATTAAGTCTTGAAACTTTCAAGAGCTTTAAGACTCCCACTGTCCTCTTGACATATAAGACTCCCTTGTCAAATATTCAAGAGATAGTGCGGATTCTTTATCAAGACTAACACTTTACACAATTGGCCTAAGTTGGTCTCTGTTTTATCCAAAACATCACAACTTACCAATTTCAAATGTACAAGAGTAGATAACCTTTTACTCTTACATTTGACTAGTGTTAACAAACCCTCTTTAAGATATATCACTCAAGTTACAATCTTGGAGTATGACTGTAAGAATTGTTTTGGAACGAAGTATGACTCATCTTTTTGATTTAACCATTTCAACAATTCATGACTCCTCTTCTTAGTCATAAGAATGCACTAAGATGACTTTAGAGGACCAATTGTGATATGGTATCTTAATCATTAAGATGATCATAAACATGATACTAAAGTACTCTCCTATATTTTCAGATTTGAGAAACTTTTATCTTTCTGCCATACTTTGATTCTTCTTATTCGTTCTGTCTCACATTGAAACTTCTCCAATGCTACAGACTTATACTTAAACTTATAAGTATAACCATATTTACTGAACTTAAGTAAATCATGACGAATAGTCTTCTTGATCTTTTGTGGTGGACTTGACCAGTGCACAAGAATGTGTACTCGATCCCTTAGTCCTTTCCTTATTCACATAAGGAATTAGTCTTAATTTTCCAAGCTGAAAGTTCTCATTCATCATACTATACAACTTGCATGATTCCAAGTTTCGGTCCAATTGAACCTTGGGTGATGAGAATCTTTCCTTATTTGGTAATATTAGACACTACCACAACCGAAAGAATCAAATCCATTTTTCCAATATTGCTATCAATGGAATCTTATAAGCAACAACTTTTCACAAATGCCATTGTAAGGATACTTAAAATAAATAAAATCAAAACCTTTTTCTTTTATTTTAAAACTTTGCGGAAAAACTTATCCTTACAATCCATATGAAAACCTTGTTGTTATCTATTCCTAAGCAATATAAATATCATAACTCTTAAGTAATAGCCCAAAATTCTGATCACCGAACTATGCGATTGAAATCCATCTTCGCGATCAGAATCAGCATGTACTTAATAGAGTTAGACAATGGACTTTACCTGAAGTAGAGCCAAACTTATTGACTTTAACATCCTTAGGTAAATTTGACAGCTTCGTAACCAATGCCCCTTCCTTTGGCAATAGTTACCTATGGACCCTTGATAATGGGACTATCTCAGACTCCGCCTCTCTCTTTACCATTGGGTTAACCGAGTTGACTATGGCCGATCCCTTTCCATTGGGAAGAGAGAGCTTTACTGGATATCCAATGTCATCATTGTCAATGTCCATAGCGTTTTAGGAAGTTGATCTTAGCAAATAGATAAGATCATTAGGGGTCTTGTCTTAGTCTGTTTCATAGGATTCCCAAAAGAACTCACTATGTGACTTAGAAAGTAGTTGAGCCACCAACTTTCTCAAGACTTTGACACCCAACTCTCCCGGCTTGTCAATATGTGACTACATCTCCAAGATGTGATCACACCTAGACCTTGCCTTGCCAATAGGGCTTGAGTGACCTTAAACTTTTTAGGAACTTGTGGGTTAGGGAGAATAATTGGAGGAGGTGAAAGAAGTATGATATCCATGGGACATCATCTTCATTTAGGAAAGCTTGTTTCAAGAGATTTGGGAAGATCATAAATGTCTAGACCAGACATCTTTTTGGGAGATATTCAAGATAGTTGATTTAAAGTCCTTAATATGACACCCAATATGAAATATTAAGGCTAGGACCCAACAAACTATTTTATAACTTAGAAGAGGGATGCCGTAATCCAAGCTATAAAATATTTGAAGGTAGGTGAATGACGATTCACCAATTTCCACCATGAAAAACGAAATAATTTATTAGGTTTTAATTGGATTTGAAAGTCCTAGATCTTTGAGATTCATTGAACTGTTCAAAGGCATGATTCAATCTCGAGTGTGCCCTTCAGGTTTTGTGACTGGGATGCCGAGGATCACAAAACAAGGTGTGAATAACCATGCAAATATACTTGGTACCCTTAATATTTACCCCTTAATCAGTGTGCCGGTTAACCACACACGCTCCACCGATACTATGATAAATATTAAGTTACCCTTTGCCTACCTTGTTAAGTCCAGGTTAGTGTGCCGGTTAACCACACACGCTCCACTAACGACTTAAGCAAAGTGCAAAGTGCAATTTCATGGGTTAGCACCAAATTCACATTTTCCTAAGTAACTAAGATTGGGTATTAATAAGAGTTTAGTTACTTAGTATTTATCATTAATACTTTTAATGAAAGGAGAATTATAGTCCTTGTCCTACCCGTTCGGCTAACGACCCTCCACCAGTCAAGGAAGCGGTGGGTGAGAGTGGACACCCATTAAACTGCCATTTTATAGGCAGTAACCTTATACCCCCCTTATAGACCGGCTTCGTGAATGAGGCCTACTAACGGTAAGACTGACTTTACTCTTATACATATATATAAATATTATTAACGTATAATATTATAAAGTATAAGGGTTGAATTTTAACTTTTAAAATTCTAAGGGCTAACTTGGAATTAAAGTATTCATAAGTGAAAACTTTTCAAATTCCAAAACTTGAGGGCAAGTTTTGAAACTATTCAAAACTAATTAATTCCATAACTTATGAGTTTAAAGTAGTTTTAATTAAAAAAAACTCTTCAAGTTCCATAACTTGAGGACAAGTTATGGAAGACTTTAAACTAATTAATAAAAAAAATAACTTTTTTTTTATTGTAACTTATGGAACTAATTAAGGTTACACTTTTTTTTTAATTTAATGAAGAGACTCTTGAACCTCCATAACTTGAGGACAAGTTATGGAGTCATAAAACCATTTAATTAGAACTAGACTCTTCATTTTGTAACATTTGCCAACTTTTATGAGTTTTATGATTCTTAAATGTGACTTTTCATATAACTTGAGGACAAGTTACAAAAACACACTTTGGAATCAACTCTTAGATTAAAATGGATTGAAAACAACTATTTCACACAACTTTTCTATTAATCTAAGAACCTCATAAGAACAAGATAATTCAAATCATCAATCTTCAAGAAATTAGCATGAACATACAAACTAATACAAATCTTGAAATTATGACAATTATCTTAGAAATTGGATTAGCATGAACATTACCACATCAAAAACAAGTTTATAAGTCCAAAAACATCTTAGGGTAATGTTCCTAGTCCAATTCCAGCCAAAACAATCGAATATATGCATCCAACTCGATTTTTCAGCTACTTTTGCAAGTATAACAAGAAAACAAGCCAAGGCTCTGATACCACTGTTGGGTTATGAGCATTCTAACACTCCTAAGTGTACATGCAACCCTAAATACCTTGGATCTATGTTTTCTCTATTATACATACAATTATGAACATCCAAGGTATTATCCTAATCTAGCATACAAAATAATAAATATAACAAGATAGAATACATACCTCTTTGATGTAGAATGTCTTCATGAAGCTTGAGTGCCTAGTGCCCCAAGTGTGACACCTCAAATGGTTCACACAACACCAAATACACTTGGAATAACTTGAGAGAAACTTGAACACTCCTTGAAATCGTCTAGCCCTCACACTCACACATTAGTGCACGATTTCTTGAGTCATGGGATTCTTTTATATGGTGGCTATTAGGGTTACACCATGTAACTCATAACTTTACCCATTCCTTATGCTCCATGGATTTTAACCTCCATGGAGTATCCATGGGTCACCCCATGGACTTAGTCCAACATAAGGAATCTTGGATCACAAGCCCACATATATAAGAATGAATGATTTACACAATCAACCCATATATTTAATTAGTCTCCTTTTGATCACTTAATTAATTCCAAATTAATTCTTGATCAATACTAATTAAATAACCTTATTAATATATTAGAACTTATAATATATTAACCAACCTTAAGTGTTATTTCTCTCATTATAGTCTATCCAAATGCATGATGCCATGCAACCCAAATGGACCATGCCGGGTCGGGTCAAGTCTTACCAATTATAGTTATAGACTTAGACATTAATCCAACAAATACTTGGGACGAGTATGAGTAGGTGTGAATGGTAGTAGAGGCCTATACTACCGGAAGCACAGGACTCACGCTTGGATCATGGAAAGTCACAAGGTTACCAAGGCACTAGTAACTAATTTTGTTTTGTTCATGTCTGTCGTTACCATCGTTTCGGTAATGACTAAGAAGATGATTGTTATTCCGACCTTAGTGATCATATCAAATTGAGTCCGACTACGATGAGTATGTTACGTGGTTCAGAGAACCAAGTTTGATGTGGCATCTGACTTAAGCCAAGAAGATTGAAGTAAAAGATAATCGAAGCAGTATCGCGCTCATAGTTAAAGAAGTTGGTAGCTAGAAATGCTACATGTTGAAATGTGATTATATCACATTAGAACATGAAGAAAAGTATATTCCATTTCAGAATTTGACTCTAAGAGACCTGAGTCTAAGCATTGCAACATACGTTGAGAGGTCATTAGAGCGCGACCCATCGGTCTATTGTGGAAATCGAATGACTTATCTTAAGATTGTTAAGAAGAAGAAGCAGTCTCCAGTAAGGATCGATACTGTGACTTGAAGGTCATAATTTAGAGTCTAACGTGAGATAGGGAGCAGGTGCAAGATCGAGCATCGCCTGTAGTCAGGACGTCTTAGACTTAGATACTCGTTCGAAGAAACATCAAAGTTACGGTTATTACTTAGGATGAAGAGATTGTTGGATAAGGTGTCTAAGTCCATAACTTATTTGGTATATACTTGACCCGACCCGGCATGGTCCATTTGGGTTGCACTTCACCCGAACTAGTTATGGATAATTTTATGAGAGTTGTCTGCTTACGATTTATTAATATATTATAAGTTATAATATATTAATATAAAGTCATGTTACTTAATTAGTTTTAATCTTGAATTAATTATGAATTAATTTAGTGATTAAAAGGAAGACTAATTAAATCATGGGCTATTATATTTATATGGTGTGGGCTAACACTCATTTGGAATGGGCTAAGCTTATATGGAAGTCCATGGATGATCCATGGAGCTTTTACCCATGGATCCTTGGAAGAGGAAAAGACATGGGTTATTAGGGTTTCACCCTAACCATGTACACTATATAAACAAGCTTATGTTGCATGAAAAAGACACTAATATGTGTGTAAGTGTGGTGGCCAAAATCAAGAGTTAGTATACTCTCTCATACATTTTCCAAGTTTGTGGTGATTTGTGATTTCCATTTGAGGCATTCACATTATTGGTGCTTGGCTCTCAAACTCCAAGGAATCAACAATCAACAAAAGGTATGTAATTCATCTAGTTCTTTTATGGTTAAAAGTACCCCATGCCATGCTAGATAGGTTATAAACCTTGGAAAATAATATTTTGCATGTATCTTAGACAAACATAGATCCAAGGTTTAATAGGGTTGCATGTACACTTAGGAAGTGTTAGAATGCTCAAAACCCAACAGTGGTATCAGAGACTAGGCTTGTTTGTTTGATACTTGATGCAAAATAGTGAAAAAAATCGAATTTTTTGCTGTCTGCCTGATGAACTCGCCGAGTCAATGGGGGGACTCGCCGAGTTCATGTGTAAACTCATCCTACTCGGCGAGTAGGTTCGTGCACTCGGCGAGTAGGAGCCTCAGAATGCAGATTTTCGACTTTTGCTGCTGGAAATGGACTAGAAACATTACCCTAAACTGTTTTGGTGTTTTAAAACTTGTTTTAGTTGGTGTAATGGTTGTTCTAATCCATTTACAATAGCTTATATCAAAATTTCATGCTTTGTATGTGTTCATATAATTCTTATAACTTTGATGATCATGTTCATGTTCTTATGAATTTAGAAGATGATAGGAATTATTTGCTGAATTGTTTAGGATTAATTCTTGATCATTTATGTGTTTTAATGGAGTCCATAATTTGTCCTCAAGTTATGGATATCCAAAGGTCACTTCTTTTAAACACACACTTAAAACACATAAGTTACATGGAAATGAAGAGTCTTCATTTTTATGAACCTTTAATTCATAAGTTATGGAATGAAAAGTTTTGAAAAGTTTCAAAACTTGTCCTCAAGTTTTGGAATTTGTAAAGTTACACACACTTTAATATACTTTAATTCCAAACCCTTAGAGTTTTAAAAGTTAAAATTCAACCCTTATACTATTTATAACATTAATGGTTAATTATTATATATATGTATAAGAGTAAGTCGTCTTACCGCTAGTACGCCTCATTCACGAAGCCAGTCTATAAGGTGGGTATAAGGTTGTTGCCTATAAAATGGCAACTTAATGGGTGTCCACTCTCACCCACCGCTTGCTTGACTGGTGGAGGGTCGTTAGCCGAACGGGTAGGACAAGGACTTATAAATTCTCATTAAAAGTATGATGAATATTATAAAGTAACTAAACCTTTTATAAATTCTCAATCTTAGTTACTTTAGGAAAATGTGAATATGATGCTAACCCATGAAATTCACACTTTGTACCTTACCAAGTCGTTGGTGGAGCGTGTGTGGTTAACCGGCACACTAACTTGGACTAGTAAGGATCACGAAGGGTGACTTAATGTTGATCATAGATCGGTGGAGCGTGTGTGGTTAACCGGCACATTGATTAGGTGATAATATTAAGGGTACCAAGTGAATTTGCATGGTTATTCACACCTTGTTTTGTGATCCTCAGCATCCCAGTCACAAAACTTGAAGGGCACAATCGAGATTGAAACATGCCATTGAAAAGTTCAATGAATCTCAAAGGAATCTAGGAATTTCAAAACCAATTAAACCTAATAATTCATTTCGTTTTCATGGTGGAAATTGTTGAATCGTCATTCACCTACCTTCAAATATATTATAGCTTAGATTACGGCATCCCTCTTCTAAGTTATAATATATTGTGTTGGATCCTAGCCTTAATATTACATTTGGGTGTATTATTAAGGATTCGATATATCTAATCTAAACTTGTTTTCTTCTTTTCAGATGTCTTCCAACAACAAAGCTTCGGGCTCTAACCCTACTGGCTCCTTTTCCCTCATGAACCTTTGTGGGAGGGTCATCTTTGATGGTTCCAACTTCATGGATTGGATCTGGAACATCAGGATGGTTACTCGTTACGAGGACAAGGAATATGTCCTCGATAAGGAGCTAAAAGAGCTTGATGAGTCCACTGCTACTCCTGAGGAGGTCGCTGAGTATCAGGCACATGAAAGAGATGCCACCAAGGTGGCATGCATCATGATGGCCACCATGACAGCTGAACTCCAAAAGTCCTATGAGGACTATTACCCTTTTGAGATGCATCAGGATCTGATGAAAAGGTACCATCAGAGTGCTCGTCAAGAGCGGTATGAAATAATCTCCTCCATGATCACTACCCGTATGAAGGATAGCGAAACAATCACGAGCCACATGCAGAAAATGCAAAGGTATGTGGACCGTCTAATGAAACTGAATGTGAACTTCCCTGAGGAGTTGGCAATTGATATCATTTTGCACTCCTTGCCCTCGTGTTATGATCAATTTCGTATGACATACCACATGAACAAGGAGGAAGTTACACTCAGTAAGCTTCAAGGACTTCTGAAGACTGCCGAAAGTGGTCTTAAGAGTAAGTCGGTTGCTACTCCTACTCCTACCCCTGTTTTGGCTATCGGGCAAGGCAAAGGGAAAAAGAGGAAGCACCCTTCGAAGGGTACCAAGGGAAAGTCCCTTGAAGGCTCCTCATCTGGAACCAAAGGTGGTTCTATCACTCCTTCTGCCATCCCTAAGGATGCTGAATGCTTCTACTGTCAAAATAAGGGGCACTGGAAGCGAAACTGCCCAAAGTACTTGCAAGATGTCAAGGATGGGAAAGTGAAACCATCCCATGCAGGTATTTACACTATATTATCTAATAACTCACCATATTCTAATTCTTGGGTTCTTGATACAGGTTGTGGTATTCACATCTGTTGTGACTTGCAGGGCCTAAGAAGAAGTGAGGATGTGGAGCACGGAAAGATAAACTTAATCATGGGGAACAAGAAGGTTGCACCTGTTACCAAGATTGGAGTTTATACTTTGTTGCTAGATAGTGGGTTAAAGTTAGATTTGAATAAATGTGTGTACTCGTCTGAAATGGCGAGGAATATTATTTCCTTTCATGCTTTGTACAAACAAGGTTTTACCTTTTCTTTTGATAATGAAGTTGGTAGTATTAATGCTTTCTTTAATAATATTCTTTATTTTAAAGCATTACCTTGTAATGGTGTGTATGAAGCTGTATCGGTTGTAGATAATTTAGGGAATAATGTATTGTGTATTGATTCTTCTACTAGCTTGGATAAAGCATCTTTGTGGCATTGTCGTCTAGGACATGTAAGCAAGAAACGCATAGGCCAGCTCCAAAAGGATGGAGTTTTGGAGTCGTTCGACCTCAAGTAGGATGATAGTTGTGAGTCTTGTCTACTTGGAAAGATGACAAAATCACCCTTCACTAGTACTTGTGCAAGGGGTGAGGGTTTGTTGGACCTTATACATACTGATGTATGTGGACCATTCAAAACCGCCACAAGGGATGCTAATCGCTATTATGTGACTTTTATTGATGATTTTAGTAGATATGGCTATGTCTACTTAATCAAACATAAGTCAGAAACTTTTGAAAGGTTTAAAGAGTTTAAACAGGAAGTAGAAAATCAATTGGGCAGGAACATTAAGATGCTTCGATCCGATCGAGGTGGTGAGTATCTTAGTACTGAGTTCCTCGACTATCTTAAGGAGTGTGGGATTGTCTCACAATTGACACCTCCCAGGACACCACAGCTGAATGGTGTAGCTGAGAGGCGCAATCGAACTTTGTTGGACATGGTTCGCTCTATGATGAGTCGAGTTTCGCTACCAATCTCTTTTTGGGGGTATGCCTTAGAGACTGCCGCCCACATCCTTAATCTAGTCCCTACAAAGAAGGTTGCCAAAACACCTCATGAGATGTGGACTGGGAAAGTTCCCAATTTGGACCACATCAAGATTTGGGGTTGCGAGGCTTTCGTGAGGCGCGAGACTCATGACAAGCTCGAACCTCGAAGTGAAAGGTGTATTTTCATCGGCTACCCACAAAAATCCTTTGGTTACCTCTTCTACAGACCCAGTGAGAATGTGGTCTTTGTGGCTAGGAGAGGGGTCTTTCGAGAGAGAGAATTTAAGCCAAGGAGACGGTGGGAGGCAAATTGACCTTGAAGAAATTCAAGACTCAATTGGTGAAGGAACCTCAGACACTAGCAATCAACTTGAGGAGGAAATTCCTGTTGATCCAGCTGACGAGTCTATACTTCCGAGGCGTTCCACAAGGGTTAGGAACACACCTGAGTTTTATTATGGATTTCATATTACTACGGAAGGTGATACATTTATCAGTGACAGTACACTGGTAAATCTGGATGAACCTAACAGTGTTAAGGAAGCCATGGCAGGCCCAGAGTCTGCTAAATGGAAGGAGGCTATGGACAGTGAGATACAGTCCATGTATGACAATCAAGTTTGGAACTTGGTTGACAATGTACCAGGCCGTAAGACAGTCAGGTGCAAATGGATCTTCAAGAAGAAGACCGACATGGATGGGAAGGTGCACACTTATAAGGCTCGACTGGTTGCGAAGGGGTTTACTCAGACTCAGGGTATTGATTATGATGAAACCTTTTCACCAGTAGCAAAGATTAAGTCTATTAGGGTTATGCTAGCCATTGCTGCATTTCATGATTATGAAATATGGCAAATGGATGTCAAAACCGCTTTCCTTAACGGAAAGTTGGCTGAGGATGTTTACATGAATCAGCCAGAAGGTTTTGTCAGTGCAGAGTACCCCAATAGAGTGTGCAAGCTTGAGAAATCCATTTATGGATTGAAACAAGCATCTCGAAGTTGGAATCTTTGTTTCGATGAGAAGGTCAAAGAGTTTGGTTTCTCAAGAAGTGAAGACGAGTCCTGCGTGTATGTCAGAGCTAGTGGGAGTATAGTTAGTTTTTTGGTACTGTATGTGGATGACATACTACTCATAGGAAATGACATCCCAACCTTGCAGGAGGTTAAGTCCTGGCTTGGGAAGTGCTTTGCTATGAAGGACCTTGGAGAAGCTACCTATATCCTAGGGATAAGGATATTAAGAGAAAGGAGTAAAAGACTAATTGGACTTAGTCAGAGTATCTACTTGGATAAGGTGTTGAAAAGGTTCAACATGCAGAATTCCAAGAAAGGAGAATTACCGATCCAAAGAAATGCCAAACTGAGCAAGGCTCAGAGCCCGAGTACGGAAGATGAGATAGCTTAGATGAGTCGATTACCTTATGCTTCCGCTGTTGGTTCGATCATGTATGCTATGACTTGTACTCGTCCTGATGTGGCCTTCGCTTTAAGCATGGTCAGCAGATATCAGGGGAACCCTGGCAAGGCTCATTGGACTGCGGTAAAGAATATTCTCAAGTACCTGCGGAGGACTAAGGATTGGATCCTTACTCTTGGTGGGAGTGATGACTTGAGAGTAGTAGGGTATAGTGATGCTAGCTTTCAGACTGATAGGGATAACTTCCGCTCTCAGTCGGGCTGGGTCTTTACCTTAACTGGAGGGGCAATCACTTGGAAGAGTTCCAAACAGGAGACTGTAGCTGATTCGACTTGTGAATCAGAGTACATAGCAGCGAGTGAAGCGGCAAAGGAGGCGATATGGCTGAGGAACTTCATCGGAGACCTTGGAGTTGTACCAGCTATTAAGGAGCCTATGGAGATTTTCTGTGACAGCAATAGTGCGGTTGCCTTAGCCAAGGAACCAAGAGATCATGGCAGATCCCGACACATTGACAGAAAATATCACTTCATAAGACACAAGATAGAAGAGGGACTCCTCGTGGCAAAGAGGTTATCGTCAGATGAGAACCCTGCGGATCCCCTTACGAAGGGACTGCCGAGGGTGAAGCATTTGCAGCATGCGAGGCGCATCGGGCTGAGGGACGATATTAGTTTTACAGATTAGATAGCCTTTTCTGAAACTTGTAAAATGTAATCGACGTTTGATGATGAATAAAATTTGTGATTTATTTATGAGTAAAGTGTTGCTATCATTGTCAATTATTTACTATTGTTTCAGTTTTGCATGTTTTGACTTCCAGAATAATCAATTTATTCAAACTCTCCACAGTCGGTCATATGTCGGAAGTAGGTATGAATCAAGACTGTCATGAATTGGGATTGTAGATGACTAAAGGTGTTTAGCCATAGCAATGGTTGCTACAACATTCATGAGTACTCATAAGTTATGAGTATTGGAATAAACCCACGCTCACTTGTATCACTTCATGGAATTTATCTCGAGTGATCGTGAGACGATAATATCATATAAGTCTTCAAACCTAGAGATATGAGTTGTTACCTATGAGTTGGTTGTGCATTGATTGCACGTAAACGCATCAGTAACTCGATGTTATAAAACGTGCCTTTGTGTACAATTCAACAAGTAGTAGAACAAGCATATGAGTCGAAGTTTATCTGTTCCTTCTAGAAATAGAAGCGATATCTGGGCCCCTCGATGATTTTGTGTTGACCCATGTACCGGGCCCGGTCAGAACTAAATTGATGTGTTTAGTTAAGTTCTTTGTCAAACAAATCGGAAATCGAGAAACAACTGCTAGACAATAAGTAAGACATTGTTCCATGTATTTGTCCGGCTGATATCATGAGAGCAGAGGATTATATGATCACTTATCTAAAATGGCGCTTCATAGTTCACAAGAGTTTTCGAGAGCTACGATTGCCGGTTGGTTCCTGAAGTAATATAGGCAAATACAGTTATTAGACTTATCCAAGTGGGAGTCTGTTGGATAAGGTTTCTAAGTCCATAACTTATTTGGTATATACTTGACCCGACCCGGCATGGTCCATTTGGGTTGCACTTCACCCGAACTAGTTATGGATAATTTTATGAGAGTTGTATACCTACGATTTATTAATATATTATAAGTTATAATATATTAATATAAAGTCATGTTACTTAATTAGTTTTAATCTTGAACTAATTATGAATTAATTTAGTGATTAAAAGGAAGACTAATTAAATCATGGGCTATTATATTTATATGGTGTGGGCTAACACTCATTTGGAATGGGCTAAGCTTATATGGAAGTCCATGGATGATCCATGGAGCTTTTACCCATGGATCCTTGGAAGAGGAAAAGACATGGGTTATTAGGGTTTCACCCTAACCATGTACACTATATAAACAAGCTTATGTTGCATGAAAAAGACACTAATGTGTGTGTAAGTGTGGTGGCCAAAATCAAGAGTTAGTATACTCTCTCATACATTTTCCAAGTTTGTGGTGATTTGTGATTTCCATTTGAGGCATTCACATTATTGGTGCTTGGCTCTCAAACTCCAAGGAATCAACAATCAACAAAAGGTATGTAATCCATCTAGTTCTTTTATGGTTAAAAGTACCCCATGCCATGCTAGATAGGTTATAAACCTTGGAAAATAATATTTTGCATGTATCTTAGACAAACATAGATCCAAGGTTTAATAGGGTTGCATGTACACTTAGGAAGTGTTAGAATGCTCAAAACTCAACAGATATAACATATGGAGTCATCATGTGAACCCTGTTTCGTTGATGATTTTGGGGACGTAATCATCCTAAGGGGGAGATAATTGTAACGCCCGTAGATCCGGGCTAGTCAATTTAGAGATAATAGGGGTCGAAAACGACTTTTCAACAAAAGATTATTTAGAATAAATAATCTTAACCAAGTTGTAGAATATGTCTCAAGGGTTCCGTACATATAAAGAACGCCGAAATCCGAGTTATAACGAAGAAGTTATGGCATGTCGAAGTTTTTCGGCAAAACCGGCACGACACCGGAAAAAGTAAATAGAGAATTTACGATAGAGCGACTTTTAGCCTTAGCGACCTAAATGAAAGTCGTAGAATATGTTAAATCGAGAGCGTCCATAAAAAGAACGCCCAAATCTGACTTCGTATGAGGAAGTTATGATTTTTCGAAGTTTCGGCTTAGCAGTGTACAGCCCGAAGTTCAAATATTAGATCGAGCGGTTTTTAGCCAACACAACCTAAACGAGAATCGAATATCTCATTAATAGTAGCGTAACGATAAAAAGACAGACGAAAACGGACATCGGATGAAGAAGTTATGAGATTTTAACGGACCAATCCTGTCCCGGCCTGTTAATAATATAACTTTTAAAATAAAGTCAAAACTAGCCGATGAAGTCTAAACGAAAGTTGTAGAGTACGTTCCCGCCTACGCATGGATATAAAGAACGTCAAAAACGGAGCTCGTATGCGAGAGTTATGATTTTTAGAAGTCGAAGTGTGAATTTGCGAAGCTGTGACAAGATCGATGTCGTGGCTGAATCCCAGCCGTCCGATAAGCTCGCACCGGATGAAGACATGTCGCTCCTTGTAGCTACGCCCCGCGTCCGAGGCCAAGTACGCCCAGCGTACTTCGGCTCTTATCCACTTCCGAGACTGGCACATGCGAGCTGGCATCCTTATCCGAGCATTACGCCCAGCGTAACCGAAGGCTACGCCCAGCGTAGTTCGAAGTTCCAGCTCTATAAATAGGAGTGCGAGGCTGCCATTCTTCTTCACTCCATTCTCACTTCTTTCTCTCACTACTTTCTCTCTCTAAGGGTTCTAACCCCCCCCCCCCCCCCTAAGCCTAGGTAAACCCCCTAGCACCGGAAGGAAGCCCCGCGGCTCCCGGAGTCCCGAGAAAAAGGGTCTTTTGGTTTGGAAACGCTGCTCCAAGCGAAGCCCGGTTTTCTTAAAAATATGTTGTAAGTGAGCTACGCCTACGCAATTTTTAATATAGCTTCTAATTAATTATAGTAACATTATTAGGACCTTAAAATAATTATTTGGGCTATTATTATGAGTTATATAGAGTGTTGTTTAACACTTATATAATAATAATAATAGCTAGAGTATTAATTAGTCGCGGTTAACGTTAGACTAAACCCTAGTGGTATTGATACTAGGTTTTGTCAAGGGAAAATTGTTTTGAGATAACGAAGTGATTTCCGAGTACCGAGTCACCACCTTTTCAAGTGAGTGCATAGTTACTTTCATCTTACACATAGATATGAAGTATTTTATATAAATTACGTGTTATGTGTGCATATTATCTGTATACTTGCTATCTATGCTGGAGGAACGATTTTATACAAGTTTTATATGATTTAAACTGTATATGTATTTATATCTACATAATATGTTGGATAAAACATGGGTAGATGAAATATGAGTTGGATGATGAGTTGAGAGGTGATATAGACCATGAGGTAAGGGTGAGAGGTGGACGATGTGAGAAGCCTTTTTCCCAAATGATATCCCCGTCATCTAGCAGAGTATGGATGACAACCACGGACTATTCTAGACAGTCCAGTGGAACACTAGCAGGCTCGCAACCTGTAGGTGTTGTGAACGATGTGTTCACCTGGTGTACTTTAAACCCTGGCGATCATGCAGACTTGGTGCCTAAACCTTGGCGACTATGCAGACTTAGTGCCTAAACCTTGGCGAATATGCAGACTTAGTGCCTAAACCCTGGCGACTATGCGGACTTAGTGCCTGTTGTATAAACCCTGACAACTATGCAGACTTAGTGCCTAAACCCTGGCGACTATGCGGACTTAGTGCCTGTTGTATAAACCCTGGCGACTATGCAGACTTAGTGGCTAAACCCTGGCGACTATGCGGACTTAGTGCCTGTTGTATAAACCCTGGCGACTATGCAGACTTAGTGCCTAAACCCCCGGTGACGATGGACTTCGTGCCGATTCCTTAGGATGATCCTTAGGAATGAATGAACAAGAGATAGCTAATTCTTAGGGTAGATCCTTAAGGGTAAATAAGATAATGGGGATGGGTAATTGGGTTAATTGTTTGATGACTAAACCTGATAATTATATTATTGTGGGTTGAAAACCCTATGTACTCACCAGGTTTCCCAACCTAACCCACTCAGTTTAATTGTATCACAGGTGTCGATATGAAGTTACTTTACACTGAGATATTTAAAAGAGATGTAGATCACTAGTGTAAATGAATGTAAGTTCTGTTTATGCTTATGTTTCTATATTGACGATGACATCCCAAATGTTTTAAAATGAATAAAAATACATTTATTCGGAAATGCTTTGATAACGTATTTGTCATGTTTTTCTGGGAACAAATTCCGCAAGATTTTTATTAAAAGAAGTACTCTGATTTTTATAAAGCATAAACAAAATCGGTCTTTTCTGGCAGTGAAAATGGGGATGTCACATATGCCCTTGAAACCGCAGCTCGAATTGTAAACATGGTCCCAACTAAAAAGGTTAGTATGACTCCCTACGAGTTATGCCATGGAAAAGTTCCATAAATGTCTTACTTAAAGATATGGGGATGTGAATCATATGTTAAAAGAGAGACTTCTATAAAGCTTGACCCTAGATCTCAAAAGTGTATCTTTGTGGGATACCCAAAGGAAACCATGGGTTATTACTTCTTCCAGAAAGAAGAGAATCGAGTGCTCATAGCCCGGAAAGCAGTGTTTCTTGAAACTGACTTTATCTTGCATAAAGCAAGTGGGAGCCCCATTGATCTCGAAGAAATTAGAGAGACATAACCTTTAGTTGAGAATGATAATCAATAAAGCATTGTTGAACCTGAAATTATCGTTCAAATGTCGGAAACCACACTGATTGTACGACGGTCCGGTAGACCTCGTCAGGAACCTAGCAGATTTGAATTTGTCATTCTTGAAGAGGAAGTCTTTGAAGGGTTATGAGCATTCTAACACTCCTATGGTGTACATGCAACCCTAGAAACCTTGGATCTATGTTTTACTAAGATACATGTGAATTTGTTTTTCCAAGGTTCTTAACCTAACTAGCATGGCATGGGGAACTTTGAAACATAATAAGCTAGTAGAGTTACATACCTTTTAGTAGTGGTTGATTGCTTGGAGTTTGAGAGCCTAGCACCAATAATGTGGATGCCTAAAATGGAAGTCACAAATCACCACAAACCTTGGAAACTTTAGAGAATAGTAGAACACTTCTAGAAATCAGCCACCCTTAGTTCTCACACAAAAACTAGTGTCATTTCAAGTGCCAAGGACTCTTTTATATAGTATGGTGGATTAGGGTTACATCCATGTAAACCCTAATACCCATGAATTTTCATTTCCATGAGATCCATGGGTTAAAGCTCCATGGACTATCCATGGACTTACCATGCAAGCCTAGCCCATTCTAAATAAGCATTAGCCCACACTATATAAATACAAGAGTCCATATTTAATTAGTCACACTTTTGATCACCAAATTAATTCTAAATTAATTTTAGATCAATACTAATTAAATAATATGATTTCATATTAATATATTAGAACTTATAATATATTAATAAATCATAACTTATACTATTCTCAAAAGATTATCCATATAAATTGTTCGGGTGAAGTGCAACCCAAATGGACCATGCCAGGTCGGGTCAAGTACATCTCAAATATAGTTATGGACTTAGACACCTTATCCAACAGTCTCCCACTTGGATAAGTCTAATAACTATAGTTGCAATTATGACTTCAGGAACCGACCGGCAATCGTAGCTCTTAAAACTCTGTTGAACTATGAAGCGCCATTTTAGATAAGGGATCATATAATCCTTTGTTCTAGATATCAGCCGGACAAATACATGGAACAATGTCTTACTTATTGTCCAGCAGTTTGTTTCCCGATTTCCGATTTGTTTGACATAGAACTTAATTAAACACGTCAATTTAGTTCTGACCGGGCCAGGTACATGGGTCAACACAAAATCATCGAGGGGCCCAGATATCGCTTCTAATCCAAGAAGGAACAGATAAACTTCGACTCATATGCTTGTTCTACTACTTGTTGAATTATACACAAAGACACGTTTTATAACATCGAGTTACCAATGCGTTTTCATACAATCAATGTATAACCAACTCATAGGCAACAACTCATATCTCTAGGTTTGAAGATTTATATCATATTACCGTCTCACGATCACTCGAGATAAATTCCATGAAGTGATACAAGTGAGCGTGGGTTGAATCCAATACTCAGAACTTATGAGCACTCATGAGTGTTGTAGCAACTCTTCGCTATGTCCAACATCTTAGACATCTACAACCAACTTCATGACAGTCTTGATTCATATCTACTTCCAACATATGACCGACTGTGGAGATTAGAATAATATGAAATACCATAACATAATTATTCTGGAAGTCCAAACATGCAAAATGAAATGATAGTAAACGATTGACAAAATATAGCAACACTTTACTCATAAATAAACAACAACTTTTGTTCATCATCAAATGTCAATTACACTTTACAAATTTCAAAGCTATCTAACTACTAAAACTAATATCATCCTTCAGCCCTATGTGTCTCGCATGCTGGAGATGCTTAACTCTACTCAGTCCCTTCGTGAGGGGATTTGTTAGGTTCTCATCTGATGATACCCTCTTTGCCACGAGGAGTCCTTCTTCTATTCGATGTCTGATGAAATGGTATTTTCTGTCGATGTGCTTGGATCTGCCATGATCTCTTGGTTCCTTGGCTAAGGCAACTGCACTATTGCTGTCACAGGAAATCTCCATAGGCTCCTTTATAGCTGGTACAACTCCAAGGTCTCCAATGAAGTTCTTTAGCCATATAGCCTCCTTTGCTGCCTCGCTTGCCGCTATATACTCTGATTCGCAAGTTGAATCAGCCTGACTGAGAGCGGACATTATCCCTATAGCTGCACTATTGCTGTCACAGAAAATATCCATAGGCTCCTTTATAGCTGGTACAACTCCAAGGTCTCCAATGAAGTTCTTTAGTCATATAGCCTCCTTTGCTGCCTCGCTTGCCGCTATATACTCTAATTCGCAAGTTGCCGCTATATACTCCAATGAAGTTCTTTAGCCATATAGCCTCCAAGAAATTGCTCCTCCGTTTAAGGTAAAGACCCAGCCTGACTGAGAGCGGAAATTATCCCTATCAGTCTGAAAGCTAGCATCACTATACCCTACTACTCTCAAGTCATCACTCCCACCGAGGGTAAGGACCCAGTCCTTAGTCCTCCGCAGGTACTTGAGAATGTTCTTTACCGCAGTCTAGTGATCCTTGCCAGGATTCCCCTTATATCTTCTGACCATGCTCAGTGCAAAGGCCACATCAAGACGAGTACAAGTCATAACATACATGATCGAGCCTACAGCGGAAGCATACAGAACTCGACTCATCTCTGCTATCTCAGCCTCTATATTCGGGCTCTGAGTCTTACTCAGTCTACCGTTACTCTGGATCGGTAACTCACCTTTCTTAGAGTTCTACATGTTGAACCTTTTCAACACTTTATCCACATAGGTGCTCTGACTAAGTCCAATTAGTCTTTTACTCCTATCTCTCAAAATCCTTATCCCTAGGATATAGGCAACGTCTCTAAGGTCCTTCATAGCGAAACACTTCCCAAGCCAGGACTTCACTTCCTGCAGAGTTGGGATGTCATTTCCTATGAGTAGTATGTCATCCACATACAATTCCAAAAAGCTAACTATACTCTCACTAGCCTTGACATATACACAGGAATCATCTTCGCTCCTCGAAAAGGCAAACTCTTTGACTTTCTCATCGAAACAAAGATTCCATCTGCGAGGTGCTTGTTTCAACCCATAGATGGATTTCTCAAACTTACACACTCTATTAGGGTACTCTGTGCTGACAAAACCCTCTGGCTGACTCATGTAAACATCCTCAGCCAGCTTTCCATTAAGGAACGCGGTTTTCACATCCATTTGCCATATTTCATAGTCATGAAATGCAGCAATGGCTAACATAACCCTAATAGACTTAATCTTTGCTACTGGTGAAAAGCTCTCATCATAATCAACTCCCAGAGTTTGACAAAAGCCCTTTGCAACCAGTCGCGCCTTATAAGTGTGTACATTACCATCCATGTCGGTCTTCTTCTTGAAGATCCATTTGCACCCGACTGTCTTACGACCTGGTACATTGTCAACCAAGTTCCAAACTTGATTGTCATACATGGACTGTATCTTGCTGTCCATAGCCTCTTTCCATTTAGCAGCCTCAGGGCCTGCCATGGCTTCCGTGTAGCTGTTAGGCTCATCCAGACTTACCAGTGTGCTATCATTGATAAGTGTATCACCTTCCGCAGTAATATGGAAACCATAGTAATGCTCAAGTGCATTCCTAACTCTCGTGGAACGCCTCAGAGGTACAGACTCATCTGTCGGATCAACAGGAGTTTCCTCCTCAGGTTGATTGCTAGGGTTTGAGGTTCCTTCACCACTTGACTCTTAAATTTCTTCAAGGTCAATTTGCCTCCCACTGTTTCCTTGGCTTATGAAATCTCTCTCGTGAAAGACTCCTCTCCTTGCTACAAAGACCACATTATCATTGGTTCTGTAGAAGAGGTAACCAAAGGATTTATATGGGTAGCCAATGAAAATACACCTCTCACTTCGAGGTTCGAGCTTATCGTGAGTCTCGCGCCTCACAAAAGCCTCGCAACCCCAAATCTTGATGTGGTCTAGATTGGGAACTTCTCCAGTCCACATCTCATGAGGTGTTTTGGCAACCTTTTTGGTAGGGACTAGATTAAGGATATGGGCGACAGTCTCTAAGGCATACCCCCAAAATGAGATTGGTAGCGAAGCTCGACTCATCATGGAACGAACCATATCCAACAAGGTTCGATTGCGCCTCTCAGCCACACCATTAACATGTGGTGTTCTGGGAGGTGTCAATTGTGAGACAATCCCACATTCCTTAAGATAGTTAAGGAACTCTATACTAAGATACTTACCACCTCGATCGGATCGAAGCATCTTAATGTTCCTGTCCAACTGATTCTCTACTTCCTGTTTAAACTCCTTGAACTTTTCAAAGGTTTCTGACTTATGCTTGATTAAGTAGACATATCCATATCTACTATAATCATCATTAAAAGTCACATAGAAGCGGTTAGCATCTCTTGTGGCAGTTCTGAAGGGTCCACACACATCAGTATGTATGAGGTCCAACAAACCTTCACCCCTAACACAAGTACCCGTGAAGGGTGACTTTGTCATTTTCCCAAGCAAACAAGATTCACAACTATCATCTGACTTTAGGTCAAATGACTCCAAGACTCCATCCTTTTGGAGTTGGCCTATATGTTTCTTACTTACATGTCCAAGACGACAATGCCATAATGATGCTTTATCCAAGCTAGTGAAAGAATCGATACACAATACATTATTTCCTAGGTTATCAACAACCGACACAGTTTCATACACACCATCACAAGGTAATGCTTTAAAATAATAAAGCATTAATACCACCACATTTATTATCAAACGAAAAGGTAAAACCTTGTTTGTACAAACCATGAAAGGAAATAATATTTCTCTCCATTTCAGACGAGTAACAACACTTATTCAAATCTAATGTTAACCCACTACGTAGCAACAAAGAGTAAACTCCAATCTTGGTGACAGGTGTAACTTTCCTATTCCCTATGATCAAGTTTATCTTCCCATGCTCCATATTCTCACTTCTTCATAGTCCCTGCAAATCAGAACATATGTGAATACCACAACCTGTTTCAAGGACCCAAGAATTAGAATAGGGTGAGTTATTAGACAATATAGTTTAAATACCTGCATGGTTGGGTTTCACTTTCCCATCCTTAACATCTTGCAGGTACTTCGGGCAGTTTCGCTTCCAATGTGACTTTTCATGGCAATAGAAGCATTCAACCTCTTTAGGGTTAGCAGAAGGAGTGACGAAACCTTTCTTGGTTCCACTTGAAGAGGAGCCATCAAGGGACTTTCCCTTTGGTACCCTTCGAAGGGCTCTTCCTCTTCTTTCCTTTGCCTTGCCCGATTTCCAAGACAGGGGCCGCGGTAGGAGTAGGAGTAGTAACAACCGACTTACCTTTAAGACCACTTTCTGCGGTCTTCAAAAGTCCTTGAAGCTTGCTGAGTGTAACTTCCTCCTTGTTCATGTGGTATGTCATTCGGAATTGATCATAACACAAAGGTAAGGAGTGCAAAATGATATCAATTGCTAACTCCTCTGGGAAGTTCACATTCAGTTTCAGCAAACGGTCTACATACCTTTGCATTTTCTGCATGTGGCCCGTGATGGGTTCACCATCCTTTATCCGGGTTGTTATCATGGAGGAGATGATTTCATACCGCTCTTGACGAGCACTCTGATGGTAGCCGTCCATCAAGTCCTGGTGCATCTCAAAAGGGTAAAAGTACTCATAAGACTTTTGGAGCTCAGCAGTCATTGTGGCCAACATGATACATGCCACTTTGGTGGCATCTCTCTCATGTGCCTGGTATTCAGCGATCTCCTCAGGAGTAGCAGACAATTCATCAAGTTCCTTAAGCTCCTTGTCAAGGACATATTCTTTGTCCTCATACCGAGTGACCATCCTGATGTTCCTGATCCAATCCATAAATTTGGATCCATCGAAGATGACTCTCCCACAAAGGTTCATGAGAGAGAAGGAGTCGGTAGGGTTTGAGCCAGAAGCAGCATTGTTGGAAGACATCTGAAAATAAGAAAGACAAGTTTAGATTAGATATAAAGATAATCCTTAATAAGATACCCAAATGTAATATTAAGGCTAGGACCCAACACAATATTTTATAACTTAGAAGAGGGATGTCGTAATCCAAGCTATAAAATATTTGAAGGTAGGTGAATGACGATTCACCAATTTCCACCATGAAAAACGAAATAAATTATTAGGTTTTAATTGGTTTTGAAACTCCTAGATTCTTTGAAATTCATTAAACTTTTCAATGGAATGTTTCAATCTCGAGTATGCCCTTCAAGTTTTGTGACTGGGATGCCGAGGATCACAAAACAAGGTGTGAAGTAACCATGCAAATTACTTGGTACTCTTAATGTTTATCACTCAATTGATGTGCCGGTTAACCACACGCGCTCCACCAACCTATGATAAACCTTAAGCCACCATTTGCCTACCTTGTTAAGTCCAGGTTAGTGTGTCGGTTAACCACACACGCTCCACTAACGACTTAATCAAAGTGCAAACTGTAATTTCATGGGTTAGCACCTTATTCACATTTTCCTAAAGTAACTAAGGTTGGGAATTTATAAAAAAAACATTTAGTTACTTTACATTCATCATACTTTTAATGAGAATTAAAGTCATTGTCCTACTCGTTCGGCTAACGACCCTCCACCAGTCAAGGAAGCGGTGGGTGAGAGTGGAAACCCATTAAGCTGGCATTTTATAGGCAACAACCTTATACCCCCTTTATAGACCGGCTTCGTGAATGAGGCCTACTAACGGTAAAACGACTTGTTCTTATACATATATATATTATTAACTTATAATAGTATAAAGTATAAGGGTTGAATTTTAACTTTTAAAATTCTAGGGGTTAGAACTAAAGTTTACTAAAATGTGTGAGACTTTACATATTCCAAAACTTGAGGGAAAGTTTTGTAACTTTCAAAACTTTTCATCTTTCATAACTTATGAGTTAATGGTTTATTAAAATGAGAGACTTTTCATTTTATGTAACCTATGTGTTTCTTTAATGGACTTTAAAAGAGTGACATTTGGTAATCCATAACTTGAGGACAAATTATGGATTCCATTAAAACACATAATGATCAATAATTAAACTAACAAGCAAGTTGCAAATAATTCCTATGATCTTCTAAACTCATAAGTGTATGAATATTCATATAAACAATTTCAAGAATCATAAAAACACATATAAGACTTGAAATTTTGATAATAGCTATTGAAAATGGATTAGCATAACCATTACACCATCTAAAATAAGTTTTATAAGACCAAAACAGTTTAGGATAATGTTTCTAGTCCATTTCCAGCAGCAAAACTCGAAAATCTGCATCCAAGAGCTCCTACTCGTCGAGTGCAAGAACCTACTTGACGAGTAGGATGAATTATCACATGGACTCGTCGAGTCCCCCCATGGACTCGGCGAGTTCATGTCGCAGAATGCAGAAAACTTGAGTTGTTCAACAATTTGCATCAAGTATCAAGAAAACAAGCCTAGGCTCTGATACCACTGAAGGGTTATGAGCATTCTAACACTCCTATGGTGTACATGTAACCCTAGAAACCTTGGATCTATGTTTTACTAAGATACATGCAAATTTGTTTTTCCAAGGTTCTTAACCTAACTAGCATGCCATGGGGAACTTTGAAACATAATAAGCTAGTAGAGTTACATACCTTTTAGTAGTGGTTGATTGCTTGGAGTTTGAGAGCCTAGCACCAATAATGTGGATGCCTCAAATGGAAGTCACAAATCACCACAAACCTTGGAAACTTGAGAGAATAGTAGAACACTTCTAGAAATCAGCCACCCTTAGTTCTCACACAAAAACTAGTGTCATTTCAAGTGCCAAGGACTCCTTTATATAGTGTGGTGGATTAGGGTTACATCCATGTAAACTTAAATACCCATGACTTTTCATTTCCATGAGATCCATGGGTTAAAGCTCCATGGACTATCCATGGACTTACCATGCAAGCCTAGCCCATTCTAAATAAGCATTAGCCCACACTATATAAATACAAGAGTCCATATTTAATTAGTCACACTTTTGATCACCAAATTAATTCTAAATTAATTTTAGATCAATACTAATTAAATAATATGATTTCATATTAATATATTAGAACTTATAATATATTAATAAATCATAACTTATACTATTCTCAAAAGATTATCCATTAAAATTGTTCGGGTGAAGTACAACCCAAATGGAGCATGCCGGGTCGGGTCAAGTACATCTCAAATATAGTTATGGACTTAGACACCTTATCCAACAGTCTTCTTGTTGGAACAATATGAGCCCGTCAATTACAAAGCCGCTACTGCAGAAACAGAGTCTGACAGATGGCTTGAAGCCATGAGAGCTGAAATTCAATCCATGAATGACAATCAAGTATGGGACTTGGTTGACTTACCTCCTAATAGCAGGGATGTTGGAAGCAAGTGGATCTTCAAGAAGAAGATCGAAATGGATGAAAATATACAAACTTTCAAAGTATGACTTGTAGCGAAATGGTATATTCAAATTCAAGGTGTTGAGTATGAAGATACTTTCTCACCAGTTGCTAAGATCAAATCTATTAGGATTAGCATGGCCATAACTGCATATTATGACTATGAGATATGGAAAATGGATGTGAAAACCGCTTTCCTTAATGGATATCTTAAGCAAGATGTTTATATGGAACAACCTGAAGGTTTTGTCAAATCGGATAACCTAAAGAAGGTTTGTAAAGTGAAGAAGTCCACTTATGGATTGAAACAAGAATCTAGGGCCTGGTATCATCATTTTGATGAGAACATCAAAAAGTTTGGTTTCTCAGAAAGTCCCGATGAACCATGTGTATATATCAAATCAATTGGGAGCCATACTATTTTTTTGATTCTATATGTTGATGACATATTACTGAGCGGGAAAGATATCCCAACACTGAAGGAGACTAAGGCCTACCTTAGTAAGTCCATTTAAATGAAAGATCTAGGGGATGCTACATACATACTCGGCATTAGGATCTATAGAGATAGATCCCAAAGACTCATTGGTTTGAGTCAGAGCACATACATTGATAAAGTCTTTAAACGCTTTTCAATGGATAACTCAAAATGAGGAATTGTACCAATATTGCCTGGCACCATTCTTTCTAAGGCTGAAAGTCGTAGTAATGAATATGAGATCAAAAGAATGAGTCGTATACCATATGCTTTAGCAGTAGGTTCGATTATGTATGGTATGACATGTACATGGCCGGATGTAGCTTATGCTATTAGTCTAACTAGTAGGTATCAAACTAATCCTGGCGAAAAACATTGGATGGATGTTAAGACTAATATGAGATATCTTTTTTAAATTAAATAATATTGTGTTCTGTATTAGCATGTTATTTGATCCTTGAATAATGAAATTATTCTAAATTGTCCATATTCGGTCACTGTTGTCAGAACAACTGTGAATTAAGACTAATATGAATCAGCTTGGTTGATTTCAAGTGGTGAAATAGCAAAGTGTTGCATCTAAATTCATATGTACTTGTTAGAGAACAACTATTGGATATGAACTGTGTCAAGAGTCACTTCATGGGTCGTTATCATAAGTGATTCTTGAACACAAGTAAATATATCTATGTCTTTCGACCAGAGATACATATTGAAGAACTCAAGTATAGAGATTTTTATACTTTGACATGGTTAAACTATGTTCGTAAATGTGCAGTTATAAAAGCCTTCGTTGGGTAGAACATGAACTATATGAGAGTGTGTATGTAGTCAAGATGGGATTTGTTCCACTTATGTTTTGAGAGTTAGACATCTAAAGTGCCTTACTTAAAAGTTGGTTGTCAAATGAGAATGATCATGTTCCATGTCTCATATCCAACATGATGTCTGTAACAAAGAGAATATTGATACACTTACCTCATACTTCATATGTAGCTAGTGAGCTCCTGAAATTGGATGTTGATTGATGGCACCCCTTCGTGTGTTGTTAGGGGCAGTAGCATGTTGCTAGACGTCAACTACTATCTATGTTAGTCTTTAATAAAGCTTACAACATTTAATATTAATAATTACTATCACGATATAAAATTAATCAAAAATAAAAATTACATAATCACTGCCTCTAGAATTATCATAGTATATCCATGATCAATGCGTTTATATCGACTTCGCCATTAATTCAAACAATTTTCCCATGTCCAATGTGTATAATTAATGCTTCCTATCATTCATAGGAAACCATGTTTACGCTATGTGTCGCATATAATTGCTTAAAATCACTTCTCGTTGGATGACGAAAATATATTTCACCATAAAGCTTTATCGATATCACATACTCACTAAATAAATATGCATATTCTCATGCTGATCTCTCAGACATCTTCACGTATTCATCTATTGCGCCCGACGACATACCGTAGCCCAAATGTCGAAGTGTCGTCGTACACTTTTGTATCGTAGTAAACACTCGTCTACTTCTACCATCGCATCTCAATTCAAATCTCTCATAGTTATCTTTCAAATAGTTAGCTATACCAACAAAATAAATTTCTACTCAAATGGTAACAACGTTTGAATGCATCGTCATCATACAAACAATCATCTGATGTAGTATTATTTACTAAAATACCATTCTGGCCGGATTGTGCTCCAGGAGGAGTAAAGCCCAAGTTTTAGTATTTTATTTGTTTTAGTCTTTATCCTATTTTATAGAAGTATTTTAGTCAGGTTAGGATTATGTTAGGATTAGTATGGATAACCTTTAAATACCTTGTAAATAGCGTGAACAGATTTCTTGTTTTATTTTTGCTTTTATCTTATTTTTGTTCTTGATTAAATAAAAGAAGAGTCGAGATACGTTTTCTCATATTTTTGTTTCGTCAGGCATACGATAGTGCCCCTAGTTTTCAACCTTTTGACAATTCGCTACTAATTGTCTATCTGTAGCTGTTTTCGGCTACATCAGGTGGTATCAGAGCCCCTTCGATGGCAGGAGAAAAGAACGAACCTGATAGGATTGAACAGATGGAAAAAAAAACTCTTCAAGGATTCCAACATACCCTTCAACAAATCACAGAAACCTTAACTACTCTTGCGACCCAGGTACGTGGCCCCCAAGTCCCACCGGTTGTACAAGTCGACGATAGAGTTCTCACCCACAAAAATCAGCAATTCCTACCAAGAAATCAAGCGAGGGATCGACTCAGGAAACAGGAACAGGGTCGTTTGGGTGAGGATTCCGACATCGATGAAGATAATGGAGAGGAAGAAGCAAGAGTAGGAAGATTTGGACGGCGTAGAAACAACCGAGATTTCGATTACAAGCAGAAAGCCAAGGATGTCCCATCATTCACAGACTCAATGAACGTTGAGGATTTCTTGGATTGGAAGAGTGAATTCTACAAGATACCTCCAGAGAAACGAGTCACTTTAGTAGCTTACAAGCTAAAAGGCGGGGCTCAAGCTTGGTGGAAGAATCTTCATCTCACCCGCGAACGCCAAGGTAAGCTTCCTATCACTAACTGGGATCGTATGGAACGAGAATTGTGTAGGAGATTCCTTCCCCCTAATCATGATCAAATATTGTTTAATCTCTTCCAAAATTTCCCGCAAGGAGATAGAACAGTAGAAGTCTACACAGTTGAGTTCCATAGGTTATCTTCACAAAACGACTTGTCAGAGACTGAATCCCAACAAGTCACACATTATATTAATGGCCTTAAGTCCACCATCCAAGATAAAATTTGGTTAGTTCCCGTTTATACTTTAGATGATGCTTTCAACCTGGCAATTAGAGCTGAAAATCAACCCACTAAGACCAATTGCGCTTGGAAATCGAATCGAAATTGCCTCACTACCGGTTCACCCGCTTTTGTTTCTCAACCCACAGAAACCCCGGTGACCGTTACCAAGCCGACACCCACAGAACATGGAAAGAGCGTGGCGTCTTCATCAAATACAGCCACGAAAGCAGCCACTCCTTATGCTCGCCCGGTTAATGGCAAGTGTTTTAAATGCGGCATTCACAGGCATAGGTCTAGTGATTGTAGGGATGCTACGGGTAAGGTTGGTCTTACGACAAGGGAGGACGAAGAAGAAGAAGATGTGGGTAATAATGACTATTCCTACGAAGAAGAACAAGATGCGGAGTTGTGTTTTCCGGCAGAGGAACCGACTTATGAAGAATCTTCAGCAAGAACATGCGTTGTGAGGCGTATTATGCTTTCACCTAAACTACCTGAAAACACATCTCAATGACATAATTTATTTAGAACACGTTGTCTTGTTCATTAAAAGGTTTTCGATGTGATGACTGACGGTGGAAGTACTGAGAACATTGTGTCTAGAGAAATCGTTCAGCGACTGAATTTAAAACCAGAAAAGCACCCTACTCCATACAAGATAGGATGGATTAAATCTGTTGGCGACATTCACATCACCGAGCACTGCCGAATTCCGTTTTTTATTGGCAAGTACAAAGATGAGGTAATTTTTGATATAGTTTATATGGATGCTTGTCATATTTTGTTAGGCAGGCTCTGGGAGTATGATGTTAACGCCACACATAAGGGGAAGGACAACACCTACTCATTTAAAGTTGATGGGGTTAAAATGGTGTTAGTTCTCTTAAGTGAATCCAATAAACTAAAAATCGCTCAAACTGGAAAAGCTAGGAAGAATTTAGTAGTTATGGCACATCGAGAATTTGAGGAAGAAATCAAAGGGGAACAAGTAATTTTTGCCATCGTCGAAACCGGATCGATACAAGAAGGCGTTTGTAGTAAAATTCCTGAAAAATTAGTTCCTCTTATGGAAGAATTCCGATCTTTGATTTTCGAGGAGCTACCTGTGACACTTCCCCTTATGCGAGAAATACAACATCAGATTGATTTTATTCCAGGGGCAAAACTACCTAATTTGGTGCATTACCGGATGAGACCAAAAGAAAATTTAATATTGGAAGAATAGGTAGAAGACTTGCTACAAAAGGGGCTGATTCGTGAAAGTATGAGTCCTTGTGTTGTCTCGGCTTTGTTAGTTCCAAAGAAAGATAGAAGTTGGAGGACGTGCGTGGATAGTCGTGACATTAACAAAATCACCATCGCTTACCGTTTCTCCATTCCTCGTCTTGATGACATGTTAGACATGTTATAGGGGTCAAAGGTGTTTTCGAAACTTGATCTACGTAGCGGTTATCATCAAATTCGTATTCGACCAGGTGACGAATGGAAAACAGCTTTCAAGACTAAAGATGGACTCTATGAATGGTTGGTCATGCCATTCAGTTTATCTAATGCACCAAGTACCTTCTCCCATTTAATGAATCAAGTGTTGAAACCTTTTCTTGGGTCATTCGTAGTTGTTTACTTTGACGATATTCTTGTTTACAGCAAGTCAGAGAGTGATCATCTAGTACACCTTAAGGAAGTTCTCACTGCTCTAGCTGACAACAAGCTTTATATTAATCTTAAAAAACGCAACTTTTTGACTGATCGATTGTTGTTTTAGGGTTTCATTATCACTACTTCTGGGATTCGAGTTGACGAAGACAAGGTTCGAGCTATTCGTGAGTGGCCGGTGCCTCGTACTATAGGTGAAGTTCGAAGTTTCCATGGGCTTGCAACTTTTTATAGGAGATTTGTGCGCAACTTCAGTTCTATCATGGCACCTATTACTCAATGCATAAAGAAAGGTCAATTTCAGTGGGGGAGAAGAGGCAACTAAAAGTTTTGAACTCATCAAAGAAAAGTTAACCACGGCTCCTTTACTTGTGTTACCCAATTTTGATAAGCCTTTTACTTTGGAGTGTGACGCGTCGATTATCGGCATTGGAGCAGTTTTATCGCAAGAGAACAAACTTGTTGCTTTCTTTAGTGAAAAGCTTAGTGAGGCAAGACAAAAGTGGACAAAATACGAGTCAGAGTTTTATGCTATTTACCATTCCGTTCAACATTGGGAGCAATATTTTTTTCATCGGGAGTTTATATTGTTTACCGATCACGAGGCCTTAAAGTATTTTAACAACCAACATAAGTTAAATCGTATGCATGGCTGTTGGGTTTCGTATCTTCAACGTTTTACTTTTGTTTTAAAACACAAGTCTGGTTCCCAAAACAAGGTAGCAGACGCATTGAGTCGGCGAGCTGAGTTGTTGGTTACGTTAAAAACTGATATTCTTGGTTTTGAAAATTCGAAAGATTTATATGCGGAAGATGATGATTTTAAACAAATTCGGGCAGGTCCGATCGTGCCACCCATGTCCAAATTAGACGGTTATCTTTTCTATAACCATCGCTTATGTATCCCGCACACTTCATTGCGTGAGCAACTTATCAAGGAATTACATGGTGGCGGTTTAGGTGGTCATTTCGGGAGAGACAAAACTCTGTCTCTCGTTGAAGAGCGTTATTATTGGCCACATCTCAAGAAACATGTAGGGCGTTTTGTTGCTAAGTGTCTTGTTTGTCAAACCGCCAAAGGGCAATCTCAAAATACAGGGTTATACATGCCTTTGCCCGTCCCGGACGGTCCATGGGAAGACATTTCCATGGATTTTGTGCTCAGATTGCCTCGTACAGTACGTGGGAACGACTCAGTGTTTGTTGTGGTTGATCGATTTTCCAAAATGGCACATTTTATTCCATGTAAGAAAACCGTTGATGCTTCCAATATTGCTTTATTGTTCTTTCGAGAAATTGTACGCTTGCATGGGGTACCCTCTACCATTACTTCTGATCGCGATACCAAGTTCCTTAAACACTTTTGGCGTACACGTTGGCGTCTGTTTCAAACTACATTGCAATATAGTACTTCTTTCCATAGTCAAACCGAAGGATAGACGGAGGTGGTTAATAAAACACTTGGTAATTTGATTCGTTGTCTCTGTGGAGATTCACCCCAAACAATGGGATTAGGTCTTAGCTCCAGCTGAGTTTGCCTTCAACAACATGGTCAACCGTTCCACCGGAAAGTACCCGTTTCAGGTGGTTTATCAACGCCAGCCAAAGCATGCTTTATATATGATTCCTATGCCTAAACTCCCTGGTCATAGCTTGGCTGCTGAGAGTCTCGCGACAAAGGTAGAAGCTGTTCAGACTGAAGTTAAACAAAGGCTTGCCGCTTCTAACGCGAAAAGGTTTTTGAGGTTGGTGATCTAGTTATGGTCCATTTACGCAAGGAGAGATTTCCTGTAGGGACATACAACAATCTCAAGATGAAATGGATTTGGACATGCAAGGTACTTCACAAAATTAATGGCAATGCTTATGTCATTGACCTCCCCGAATCCTATTTTATTTCTTCAACATTCAATGTCGCAGATTTGACCGAGTTCAGACCAGATGATCCTTTATATCTTGATGCTCACTCGAGGACGAGTTCTTTTTCAACCATGGGATAATGATGTGGTATTATTTACTGAAATACCCTTCTTGTCGGATTGTGTTCTAGGAGGAGTAAAGCCCAAGTTTTAGTATTTTATTTGTTTTAGTCTTTATCCTATTTTATAGAAGTCTTTTAGTCAGGTTAGGATTCTTTTAGGATTAGTATGGATAACCTTTAAATACCTTGTCAATAGCGTGAACAGAGTCCTTGTTTTATTTTTGCTTTTATCTGATTTTCGTTCTTGATTAAATAAAAGAAGAGTCGATATACGTTTTCTTAGATTTTTGTTTCGTTAGGCACACGATAGTGCCCTTGGTTTTCAAGCGTTTGACAATTCGCTACTAATTGTCTATCTGTAGCTGTTTTCAGCTACATGATCATCAGCAAAGTAGTCACGTACAAGACATTCGTTTGTAGTTTCACGATCCCTATTTAGATATCTTTTACTTCTTCGGGGGGTATTCGAATTTTCGCCTAGTACATCGAATACTATGCTACTTACCCGAAGGAAAATGTTTGTGTAAAAAGAGTAAGGAAATATTGACCAAAAAGAGTATGAATTTTGTGAGAATGAAATGTGGTTTATAAAGAATATATAATTAAAAAAACAAAAACAAAAACAAATTACATTTAAAATGGTCATCTGACCGCTGGAGACATTTTCCCTTTGAATTCTATCCTTCAAGCAGCGTAGCCGGAACCACAGAAATTCACTTCGATGCGTATGACGCCATTATCGGGGTGGTGCTCATGGTTTCGTGTACACCATGCGCTCCATTATCACGTCCACTCCGACAAGCTTTATATCTAAATGGGCAATATAACGACAGATCAAATGCGTATTGTGCCGGATTAGCAACGACTCTTAAATGCCACACCAAGACCCAAGGAGGGATCTATAGACTATAATTCATCCTTTAATTAATATCAACCCAATAATCAAATATATTTGTATATTTCACAAAACAATCTCTTATTGAATATTACATTTAATGAAACAAAAAAACTTTGAATTCGGAATTAATCTCTCACTCATTAAACAAAGATCACTCACGAGTACATAACTTACAAACTCGAAAAACAAAAGTCTCAACCAGTCAAAAGTCAACACTTTGCGTATCATATATGAAGTCATAGTCAACACTTTGGAAGGTCAGAAGGTGGTGGAGGCAACTTCTGGTTCGGAAGCTTCCCATCCATGACTGCCCACGCCATTCTCAGCCCCCAACTCAGGTGAATCTCAATATGACAATGCATAAACCACACTCCTGGATTATCAGCTCGGAATCGCACAGCCACCCATCCGGCGGAGGGCACGCCAACGGTGTTTCTTTCAACAGGATCAACAAGGTTGAAGTTGGCCGGATCTGTTGTAGAATTGTAATTTCCGGTGCCTTGACCAACCACATAGAAGTTAAAGCCGTGAAGGTGAAGAGGATGGTTTTCTGCACCGAAAATGTTGGTGCCTTGCATCACCAGCTCCACTGTGGTATTGTATGGAAGCACCACCACTTTTGTGCCATGGGAAACCATGGTGTTGTTTGGTGGGGTACCCGAGTAATTGAATGGACTCAAAGGGGTAGAAGGGAAATCGGTGGTGAAAACTCCGTTGGATTTTCCGAAGTACCTGGCTTGAAGAAGTGCGATTGTTGGTGAGGTGAAGGAAATGTTGTTAATGGAGGCTGCAAATTTGGTCCCATTCGGCCCTTGACATGTTTGATTCTTCGGGCACGGGTCGCTTCCGAGTCCAACCGCAAAAAAGTAGCGATTTTGAACAGTTTGTGGGACGTTCACCGGGAACTGTGAATTACCCAAACTACGAAATTTATTAGTCCAGTTAGCCACATAGGCAGTGGCATTGATAGCCGGTAGTGTAGGTAGGGGAAGGCCTTTGATGGAAGTATTGGAAGATGACGACATGGTATCACTCATGTACTCAAGAACTCCGGCAACGGTTGTATTGTCAAAAGTTCCGGCAGCTGCTGTGGAATATGGTCTTGCAGCCATCATGAATTTGGCATTGGAGGTAAGGTTTTTCGTCTTGATGAGAACATTGCTCGTTTGACCCGGCGTGATGAAGATTGTATCCGTTTCAAATGGCTTCACATAACTCGCATCAGCATCAACAACTGTAAAAGTATGGTTTGCAATCTTGAAAAAGAGTTCATCATTGAGGGCAGCATTGATGATACGAAGGAGATATGTCTTCCCAGGCTTCACCTTAAGCCGAAACGTTTCTGCATGTGGATTAATTAACATTATTCACTCACAAAATAAGGAAAAGAGTATAAATCTCTTATATAACGATGTTTAATAGTTATGTACCCTTTGGTGAAGAACAATTGTTATATAAAGGTCCAGGCAGCCCGTTAATGGTATAAGCGTCTGAATTATTCGGGCCAGCTCCGGTTTGAAGGGCCTGGTTGATCACAGCCTCAGTATCATTGTTCCACCACTCTCCTATTAATCAAAACGACTTAGTTTAGAACAAAATACGATCATTAATCCTACCTAATAAATGAAAATAGTTTTGCCACTTGTCATCTTCTCCTTCATTTTGACAAATGTCATTATCTATGATTTTTAAAATAGTTATTTTCCACTTGTCATTTTTTTAGGGATTTCAATTTTCTTAAAATAAATTTCCAAAAAATTCAAATGGGTTATATATATGTAAGGTTATCAATCTATTAATTTGATAATAAATTCTCATAAAGGCTTCAAATGATTTGATTTTTTTCACAAATGCACCAAAATATTACATTTAATTATGGAAAAACATTATTTTATAAAATATATAATATTTATATATTCATATTAAATTTTTATTTTTAATAAACCCGTGTAATACACGGGTTTCACACCTAGTTACTATAACTTCAAGAATAAGAGGCACGATAAATTACCAAATATAATAGGGACTTCCTTGTAAGGCTTCACAAAAGGGTAGGAAGTGTTGCGTCCAGGGAGAATGACAATCGGGCCGTAAAGGGTTGACCTAATCCATGAGACATGGGCGTGATACCAAAGTGTTCCTGTTTGCCCGATAATGGTGAAGTTGTAGACATACGATTGGCCGGTTTGAATCGGGCATTGTGTTATGTATGATGGCCCATCAGCCCATCCACTCCGAAGTTGACGAATTCCATGCCTACCCTCATCAAACAACCATAAGATATTAACACTACAAACACATTCGAGGGTATATTCGACAATCATGTTATTGAATTCAAGAAAAGTTACACGTACCAATGGATAGTGATATTGTTAGAGACATGATTAATCACTTTAATCACCAACCGGTCACCTTCCCTAGCGATAATCCTTGGCCCCGGGAATTTATCATTGACAGTTATTATGCTTTTGCTTTGACACAACCTCGTCACATTATGCATCCGTATCTGAAATCATGCATAGAATTCAAGTAAAACACATGTAATAAGTTCAAAATCTGTAGCAAACATCAAACTTACGTTAAACTTATAGTGCCGAGTGACACCGGTTGAACCATGTTTTGCTGATGCAAGATGAGGGTACAAACAAAGACAGAATGTGAGAAAGACAAAAGCAGGCAAGAAAGTCGATGGTAGAGCCATGTTGCTGGTTGTGATTAGTGTGTTTAAGTTTGTATTGGAATGATGGAGGGTAATGGTTTATATAGGGATGAATGTATGTATGTATAATTGTGAAGAACACATATTTACCTACTGCATGTGGCCCAAGTATACCATGGAGTGGTGTTGAAGTCAATTTATTTGATTTTGACTTGTATTCTAGAGTTGTCAACTCCTCTAATCTAGTATATATGACTATGTTACCCTTGTTTACCACTTTACAAAATTCATATTTCAAACCTTTCCCGTTTTGCAATTGATTTTGACTTGTATTCTAGAGTTGTCAACTCCTCTAATCTAGGATATATGACTTGTTACCCTTGTTTACCACTTCACAAAATGCATATTTCAAACCTTTCCCGTTTTGCAATATACTTTTTGGGTGTCCATTGTAACTTCTATTTGTTTTTCTTAAGAAAATAACAATAGAGATATACATATGTGAGGTACGATAAGTGGTCCAAACTAATATTATTAGTGAATGTCAAAATGGGTCGCGTCAATTAGCCAACCTATATATCAACATTTTCATTATCCTTCTTTTAAATTTTACAATATATCATCTTGAATACGATGGCAAAATAAATAACGTGATTTTGTATGTCTATGCATTTGAATCATTTTCAATGACTTTCTAATTCGTTCGAATCATTTGACGTGTATCATTTTCACTTGCATATTTTACAACGCATTTTTTAGTGATAAAATTTAACATGAGTACTTAACTCAATTATACGCATAATTGGTTAAAAGTGACACCTTTACTTTTTTTGTTAATGTATTTTGTTATTTTTTGTTATCGGAAGTCGAGACAGAAAACTAGTCGGTTTGTTGGCTGATTACAACATGATCCTTGTAATGAAGGATGTTCCGTATGATTTTACATACTTTGTGAAAAGTCAAAAAGCCCTGAAATATAATTTTTTTTTTATATAAACAACAATCATTATTGATAAGTCGATGATTATTATAAAATTAATCAAAACAAATTGTCACCAAATTGTCTAATATGTCGTAATCCGCCTGTTGCTAATACTAAGTTACTAACATAAGTAAAAAATTGGGGGCCTTAAACGACACCGGTCTGTACGGTCGCACAATATCATTTGCAGGCCCAGGGCCGACCCTGCTTGTAGTGTTAATGTCTTACGTTTTCGAGCTCATGCTAAGCTTATAATTTGGCGATTAAAAAAGATAGTGACACAAGTAAGAAAATTATTTCTTTTGTATTAAAAATAGAGGGCATTTTGGGAAAGGGATATATTTGTGGATATGGCATAAAACATAAAAAATAATATTTGGATTTGAACGGTTAATCTTGTAAATGAAGATATAAAAAATGGTTAGAATTGTTAACCAATCAATTATTATTTTTGTTTGTCTAATGATGAAGGTTGAGAGTGTTTGTAGGGTTATACTGGTTAGGTTGTGATGGCATAGATTCGACCAAATAGGAGCCGTAACAACTTCCATTTCAAATGACAAAAAGAGTACGACATCATACCCACCTTCCATTCAAACATAAGTAATCAAATCATGATAAGAAATTAGGAACTACAGCCAAAAAAATTAGAGAAAGCAAGTCTATTTTTTACGAAAAAATATAAAATTTAAACCCATAATAACATTAATAAGCATTTGGTTCCTGATATGGTCGAATTCGACTAACTAATAGGTAGAAATTAAGTTGGTCTAAAGTTCATGAAGGTTGATTTGCGTCTCTAATCATAATACTACATGCATGTTCTTATTACTATTATTGTATAGGATAAAATGTTAATTTGCCTCCTTTAAAGATACAAGATTAAGAGACATTAATTGTGTATCCCATAATACAAAATGCCCAAATGAATATTGAAGATTCATTCATCAAAATAAACTTATTAGGTTGTGTTTGACGTGCACATCTAGAGCTTATTTTTTGAGTTTTTTTTTTTTTTAAATTGCTATGTTTGGAAAGTCAAAAAGTAGTTTATAAGCTAGTTTTTTAAAAAACATCTTTAGACTACCTTTTCAGAAGCCTTTATAAAATTTGTCAAATATATCATTAATTAGTTATAAAAAACATATTCTTCTAAATGTCTTTTTATATCATTTGATATATATTTCAATTAGTTTATCGGTTATTTTTACCAAACTTTATTTTTTATCAGTTAAATTATAAGGTACAACTGATTTTTTAGCTAACAACTAGTAGTTACTTTTTCAATTAATACCCTAAACATAATCGTAATAGAGTTAAAAAGGTCCTCATACTTATCCTTAAGCAACCACTTGGAAACTATATATTTTGGAGTACAAAAGCGTAACTAACTAACGAATAATGAGATTGAGAACTATTAATTAGATCATGTCTTGCCCATACATCTTCATAATCATAAAAGTACTTGTAGAATCCATTAGACAGCTAGTCACACAAGTAATAAAACTTGATAATTGACAAGTAATTGAGCTGAACTTGAATTACGAACGTGATTAAAAATCATTATTCTTAATGAATATCAACCCCCTAAGATGTTGGGTTATAAATTTTTTTAAAAGATTAATAAGACTACACGGAGTACTGCTCGCCATTGAGACGCAAAGGACGCACCAAGCTGGCCCACATTGCCCCTAAAACGCGCCAAGGATGGCTCGTCGATGGTGTAGCATGAAGATGGGGAGAGTAAATGGGTTTTGCAGCTTTTGACCAAGAATAATGATAATTTGACCCATTTTTCTAAAAAGGATTCTCTAAAAAAAATCAACATTTCTTAAAACCACTATAAATAAACACTCACCATAACATTTCATTACACAATCTCATTCTTTCTCTCATTATCTCTAAACTTCCAATTTCCCCATGACTTCTTAAAAACAAATCGTAACCACAAGAAGAAAGAAGAAAAGTTCTTCAAAATCTGACAACACGCTTTCACCAAATACTTCAGCAAACCCTACATTACCGATACCAAATCTTTCATCAAACCCTACATCATCGATATGTTATAAACCCTTGTTCGATCAACCTCTCTACTCGCCCGCAAATTACCATCTTGTGGGCATGGCTCCAAATATGTATCAATATCCTCAATACATACCAATTTCAGAATAAAACCTTTTCCAAACCCAAACCCAAACTAGTTTCAAAACCCAAAACACCACCTAAACCGAACTCGCATTTAACCCATTTGAGACAGTTGTCGAAACCAAATTTGGTTCCCAACAAACCATATATATCCAATCTTCTGATGGCCATGTGGGGTTGGACCTCATCACCGCAGAGCCATACGAAGTTCCTCCTTATCCTATGGGACGTGATAATGCAAAAAAGAAGCTTAAAGGTGTTGGTTCATCTAGTAACGTTGACACCATGAGTGAGCAACTTCAAATATAGGACACCAAAATCAATAGAATCTTGGAGACGAATGAATTCGAACAAAAAACTAAAGAACTAAATCTCTTCTTGAAATACGAAAGTAAGTTGTCCAAGTAGGCTCGTCAGGTTGCGACAAATGCAAAGGCAGATCTTGCCAAAAAAATATAATTGCGAGTAGAATGTTTGAAGTTATTCATTAAGTTAAGTTTTAAGTTATTTATGTTTTATGTCTAGTATTAAGTCATTTAATTCATGTTTTTGTAACTCAAGTATTTTAATATAAATATACTTGTGTTTTTTAAAATTAGTAGTTGTGAAAAAAATGATGTGGCATGCTAAGGCACACCACCACTCTTTAATATGTGTAACATCCTAAAAATACCAATAAAATTTTTGTTTTTAAACCATCAAATTCATACAAACATTTGTTCCAAAGCCAATGAGAGTAAAATGTATCATTCCAACATCAAAGTAAAACAATAATAATTAGTGCGAAAAAGCCATTAGGGGATGTTGTACACTCAAGTTGGGTTCTTCTCTTTGGAACTAGAAGTACCTGAAAATGTTTAAACCGCAAAACTGTAAGCATAAAGCTTAGTGGTTTCCCCAAAATACCACATACCATACATAGGATAGGGAATGTTATGTGTCGGACATAGTCTTACTGTCACTATCAGCCATAAGCCAAATCATGCTCTTTCTTTGCCACGCTGGGGGCTAAACCCTGCTCTTACATACAAGTGCCAAGAGCCACATCCTGGTCTTCCATTCAAGCGTCACAAAGACAACTAGCATCCTACATATAACTGCAAGGGACCAGATGTTGGTCTTGCATACAATTGCTATGAGCCACATACTGGTCTTTCATACAATTGCCTGGAGCAACATCCTAGTCTTTCATACAGTTTATAGGGGAAAAACCTGGTCTTTCATAAATATGACAAGGGCCACACCCTAGAATTCCATGCAAGTATCACAAAGACAACTAGCATCCTACATAGTATAGTAAGAAGACTCACCTTGTCGAGGTAGTCAACAGCTAATAGCTCTCATAGCCAACGAACAGGTGTTATACACCTCCTAATAAACCACAAAAGATAAACCCTTAGTATACCTTCTAAAACTAGAAAATTGACCAAAAGTCAACCCATACCAAAAGTCAACGGTCAAGGCCAAATTCAACAGCCAACATAACTAACAGTTGATTCTCACGTCGTGATCATCCCATGGTCACGTCATGGATAAAAAAACTCATCCCCGATCCAAAACTTCTAGTTACGAACAACTCAGCCATGATCAAACCATTGCCACATCGTGATGGCCATGTCACCACGTCGTGACAGAATTTGTCTAAAACAACTAGGGAGTCTCATTGTCACGTCGTGACCTCCATATGGTCATATCGTGACTATTGAAATTTGGGACAACTTAATGTATTCAGCCCTTAATCCTTTAAGCCATCCATTCCAACTTTCTATAGGGCCTTCTTACGCCAAAAACAATCTAAAAATCAATGCTTTGTAGACATGCATGTCTAATGCATGTCTTGATCTCATATTAGGTCAAAATGTTGAAAAAATGGAATCACAATCACATGATTGTCTTCAAAACTTAGCCAAACTTCATATCCAACATACACAACCCTCAAGGGACCTCAAGGACCCATAAAGTTGCCAAGTTTATGGAACCCTTCCATCCAAACTACCACAACTAAAGAAAAGGGGACAATGAGCCTAAATCTAGAAGCATGCAATATAAAGTTTAGATCTTGAACACTTACAAGGGTCCAAAAATGGATCATATGAAAACTCCAAGCTTGCCAAGAGGTTATCTATACCACAAGGGCCTTCTTCTTTCTTCCAAACGCAGCAAAACACCAAGGGTAAGATCACAAATAGAGAAGAGGGTATTAGGGTTTGCTTCAAGGTTCTAGAGGGTGATGGAGGCTGGAAATGAATCATTAAATCTCAGGGTAGAGGTTTAAATATGGATGAAACCCTAAAAGATCATGAGCTTGGGCTGCAGCTATAGTCACGTCGTAACCATACCCTTGTCATGTTGTGAGAGCCATCCAAAAACGCGTTCTCATATCTAGTATGTCACGTCGTGACAGCCTTCTTGTCACGTAGTGACATATGGTTCTCCTCAAAAATCATACCTTTGACTCCTTAATTCCATACACTGATCCATTCTAGGAGACGGGTGTTACAACTCTATCCCGCTTAAATAAGATTTTTCCTCGAAATCATTCCTTACAACTTACTTTACTACATAAGCCGACTCTGTCTGAACTACCTGAATGCATAACAGTATTGAAAAATCATCTCACATAGACGGCCACCTTTCGATGCTGCTACTGAACTCGATCTTATCAGAAATCATGTTTCCTGATGAAAAACAACATCAACACGTCGCACTTAACCAACAAAGAGAAGGTCTAACTACTTTGCCCGAAATATGAAAACCTTATGCTATGCCCGACTTCCAGACATAAAGAACCATTCCAACCGCATGCATGATGACATCAATCCACAACCCGAGACGACAAAACCTCTAAGTCCATGTATCCTTTTATTGATAACTGGAAAACAAACTCCATGACCATTCACTGATGTCGGCGACTGTAACATCCCAAAATCACGATAAATTTTTCATTTTTTCATTAAAGTAAAATCATTGTTTCAATCAAAACCCAAGTCATAAAAACCAAGTATTAGGTATAATTATACCAAAATCAGAGTATCATAAAATCTCCAAAATATATCACTGAAGGATGTGTATGATTATGCCTTCGCCTTGACCCTATCCTCTGAAGTACCTGAAACCATAACAAGAAAACTATAAGTCAAAGCTTAGTGAGTTCCCCCAAAGTACTACATGTAACGCCCGCAGATTCGGGCTAGTTAATTTAGAAACAATGAGCGTCAAAAATGACTTTTTGATAGAAGATTATTTAGAATAAATAATCTTAACCAACTTATAGTGTATGTGAAAAAGGTTATGTACATATAAAAAAACACCGAAATTCGAGTTATAACGAAGAAGTTATGACCTGTCGAAGTTTTACGGCAAAACTGGCACGGCACTGGGAATCATAAAAAGTGAATTTTTGATAAACTACATTTTAGCCTTATATATCTAAATGAAAGTCGTAGTATATGTTAAACCGAGAGCGTGCATAAAAAGAACGTCAAAATCTGACTTCGTATGAGGAAGTTATGATTTTTCTAAGATTTCGCATAGCAGTATACAGCCCGAAATTCGAATATTAGATCGACCGATTTTTAGCCGACATAACCTAAACGAGAATCGAAGGTCTCATTAATAGTATCTCAACGGTAAAAAGACAGACGAAAACAGACGTTGGATGAAGAAGTTATGAATTTTTAACAGAATTTTTCTGTCTCGGCCTGTTAAAAATATAACTTTAAAAATAAAGTCAAAATTAGCCAACGGAGTCTAAACAAAAGTTGTAGAGTACAATCCTACCTACGTGTGGATATAAATAACGTCAAAAACGAAGCTCGTATGCAAAAGTTACGGATTTTAGTAGATAATTAGTTTGTAGAGTAACCAGCGAGTGATACGTGGCGCAATCTGAGCCGCACCTTCTTCCCCACGGCTTTGCATGAGATCGCGACACGTGGCACATTACACCCAGCGTAATTTTGAGTACGCTTAGCGTAACCCTTGAAAACCCATTACGCTCAGCGTAATTCTTGAGTACGCTCAACATAATTCTTGACTACGCTCAGCGTACTCAGCGCTGGCAGCCTATAAATAGAGGCGTTTTTCCTCATTTTCTTCACACCCTTTCTCAACTTCTCTCCCCAATACCCCCAAAGCCTCAAGTATTTTCTCTAGCCTTTCTTAGGAGTTAGTAGCGAGTCCCGGAGTGCCACAAGGCCCCAAGAAGAAGAGCTTTCGGCTCAGAAGTTCTGCCCGCGCAGAGCCCCGGTTCTTCGCTAAACACCCTTGTAAGTGAGTTATGCTTACCCTACTTTAAGTATAACTTATGTTTAAGTTCATTATCATTATTATGAACCTATAAACAAGATTTTTCAGTGATTCCAAGTCATTATACTGATTGATCTACTTACGGGGATGATGTATAGGCTGTGATTTAGTGAGATGTTTAAAGTGAGATTTCCAAACAGTATACTTCGTATACCAAATGGACCCTACCTCCGATATGATCCTACCTGGTTGTTCCTTACTTGATAGATCATGAAAGTAGACTTTGAGTTAATGATGAATCTAGACTAAGAATTAGTCGTAATAAAGATTAGACTAAAACTTAGCGATAATAATGCTAGGTTTCGTCGAATGAAAATAGAATTGTTAGAAGCAAAGCGCTGCCCGAGTTTGGAATCATCACTTTAACAAGTGAGTGCATAGTTACTTTCATCTTACACATAGATATGAAGTATTTAATACGTGCTATGTGTGCAAATTATATGTGTTCTTGATATCTATGCTGGATGAACAATTTTATACATGTTTTAATGATTTAAGTTGTATAAGTATGTTATATCTACAAATGTGTTGGGTGAAACATGGGTAGATGAATGATGGGAAATGAAAGATGATATAAGTAAACATTAGCAGCTATGGATTTAGTGCTTTACGGACGAGCATTGGCAGCTATGGATTTAGTGCCTAGTAAATAACGTCGGTAACTATGGACTTAGCACCTATTAGATAAACGTTGGTAGCTATGGACTTAGTGCCCGATAAATGAACTTTAGCAGCTATGGATTTAGTGCTTTATGAATGGACATTGGCAGCTATGGACTTAGTGTCTGTCATATAAACCCTGGAAGAAATAGACTTCGGAAGGAATGAATGCAGGATAGATGATACTTAGGGTAGACCCTTAAGAATAAAGAAGATAATGGGAATGGGTAATTGGGTTAATTGTTTGATGATTAAACATAATAATTATATTATTGTGGGTTGAAAACCCTATGTACTCACCAGGTTTCCCAACCTGGCCCACTCAAGTTTATTGTATCACGGGTATCGATATGAAGTTACATTACACTGAGAGATTAAGGATATGTAAATCACTAGTGTTAATGAATGTAAGTTCTGTTTATGTTTATGTTTCTATATTGACAATGACATCCCAAAGTTTTACATGAATAAAATACATTTCTTCGGAAATGCTTTGATAAAGTATTTATCATGTTTTTCTGGGAACAAATTCCACAACATTTTTCTTTAAAATGATACTCTGATTTTCAAAACAAAGCAAAAACAAATCGGTCTTTTTTGGCCGTGAAAATGGGGATGTCACACCACACACAACCAAACAGATAACAACATGCATATATGAGCCTTCAGCCTGCCTGGACCGCCTTGTAGGGCCCACGGCCTATCTGGACCGCTCTCCGGGCCTTTGGCCTGACTGGACCGCCTTGCAGGGCCCACGGTCTTTTCTGGCCGTGAAAATGAGAATAATATCATCCACATATAACAGCAAGTAAGCAATGTGGGGGCCCTGTCTGTAAATAAATAAAGAAGAATCACACTTGTTGTTAGTAAAACCAAGTCCCGAAATAAATACAGTAAATCGTTGAAACTATGCACGTGGTGCCTGTTTGAGACCATAAAGAGACCGTTGTGATAAGCAAACATGATGTGGTCTGGAGGGATTCCGAAAACCAGGAGGTTGATGCATATAAACCGTCTCCTGTAAGTGACCGTGAAGAAAAGCATTCTTTACATCCAACTGTCGAATAGGCCACTTATGAGTGACTACAATGCTAAGAACAGTAAGAATAGTGGTAGGTTTAACCACAGGACTAAAGGTCTCATCACAGTCAACACCGGGTCTCTGTCTTCGACCGTTAGCAACAAGACGCGCTTTATAGCGCGACAAAGAACCATCTGAATTAAGCTTCTTCTTAAAGAGCCAAATGCAATTAATAACACTAGCACCCCATGGACGTGGCACAAGAACCCACGTTTTATTTGTAATAAGAGCATAGTATTCCTCTTTCATTGATTTTAGCCATTTAGAATCTTGGAAAGCCTGCAAATAAGTGCGGGTCAATGGAGAGGAGGAATCAACGTGAAGATTTAAACGTTGGGGGCGGGGGTTGTTGGGATGCCACGTTTAGCACGGGTAAGCATCGGATGAGTGGAGACCACAGGAGTAGGAGAAGACTCCGGAGCAGCTAAGGACCGAGGAGGTGGCATTTGGCCTAGAGGGATCGGTAGCTACAGGAGAAGAAGCGACCGACGAGTCAAGGGAATTGGAAGAAAGCGACTCGAGAGGAGTCTGCGCCACTGGATTTGACTCGTCACGGGAAGTATTGGGTATAGAAGCATCTGACGAGGAGGATGAGGAGTCAAGGTCGAGAGATGGGAGAAGTGCATGCTCGAGAAACGAGTAGGAAGGAGCACTATCGAGGGTCATGGACCCAAAAGGAAACACAGTCTCGTCAAAAATCACATGTCTAGAAATGATAATTTGTTTTGTGTGAAGGTTGAGACACCAATATCATTTATGGTTTGAGGGATATCCAAGAAAAACACATGGAGTAGAACGTGGAGAAAGTTTGTGAGGAGCAACAATATTTGGAAAGCAAAGGCAACCGAAAACACGCAAATGATCATAAGTGGGTGTTTTGTTGAATAACTTTTGGAATGGAGTGTCATTTTGGATGGTAGTGGTTGGAAGGATATTAAGGAGATGTTCAGCCATATGAATAGCCTCAACCCAATATTCGGGAGGAAGACGAGCTTGAAGGAGAAGGGTGCGAACAATATTGTTTATGGTGCGCAAGATGCGTTTAGATTTACCATTTTGTTGAGATGTGTGAGGACAAGAAAAACGCATGTGAATTCCGTTTTGATCACAAAGTTGTTGGAATTGCGTGTTATGGTATTCACCACCATTGTCACATTGTATGGTTTTAATGTCGGTGTGAAATTGGTTAAGAATAATAGCACGAAAATGAACAAATTTAGAGTAGACATCAGCTTTGACCCGTAAAGGGTACACCCATACGTAATGCGAGTAATCATCCAAAAATATGACATAATATTTAATTCCACTAATACTAGTGACCGGGGAGGTCCAAACATCAGAATGAACAAGCTCAAATGGAGACATAGTAATGGAATTAGATGAACTAAAAGGTAATTTGAAATGTGTGCCCATTTGATAAGATGCACACAAGTTTGACAATTTATTATTGGAACATGAAATAAAATGACTATCAACTAATTTCTTGAAAACTTGAGGACCGGGATGACCGAGACGCTAATGCCAAATTTGAGGAGCAATGGAAGCAAATGTTTGAGGTTTGGGTGTAGTGAGAGGGTAGAGATCCTCGGTACTGTCACAACGCATGAGAGTCTATTTGGTTTTGAGGTCCTTCACAAAAAAAAAACAAAAGGATCAAATTCAATAGAAACTAAATTTTCACTAGTAAAGCGACGAACAGAAATAAGGTTTTTAATAATTTGAGGAGTAATAAGAATGTTTTTTAAAATGAGAGTGCGGTATGGGTTAGTATGCGGAAGAGTAGTGTGCCCCACTTTATTTACAGGAATTGAAGATCCATCTCCTACTAAAATAGAAGAACAAATTACTGAAATCATCCCTATGGTTTGGTTAAAACTACTAGTTTGGTCCCTAAGTTTTTTTTGCACTCGGACCGTCCCTAGGTTATGATTTTATTGCGTTTTTCGTCCTTCATAGAAATAAAAAGACTATATTGCCCTTTGTATTTTCTTTATTAATTTTTTCGTTTGTCATTTATAAATTATAAAAAAACTAATTAAACAATTTATAGATATGTGGGACCTAGTCTCCTCTCACTCCCACCACTACGAATGCCACTCGACACCACCAGTAGTCACCGGAGACCACCAACAACCACCGGGACTCATATCTAGAAAAATCGAATCCACCACCAACAACCTCTAGAAACCTGACCGCCACCACCACATGTGTCAATCTAACCACCGTTATTGACATCGAAAACCACTATCGAACACCGCCAACAGATCTAGATTTGGTTCTACTTCCGGTTAGCATCTGCCACCGTCACTGTTGTTGCAACGGAGAAAAGACCAGGGGGTTTCAAATTTGGATCTGGTACTCCCCACCAGTTTGGATCCCTCACTAGTCACCACCATTGTTGTTCTGGTCCAGAGAACAAGCAGATCAGAAGCATTTCATGGAAACGGTGGAGATGGCGTAGATATGCCTGAAGGAAATGTTTCTTGAAGTCAGTGGGTGAAGAAGACGTGGTAGATGGAAGAAGATGAGTTACAGAGGTTTAGGGCTGAAGACGGAAGGATATCTCGTTAATCAGCCCGTTTTCGTCTCGTCGCCCCCATCTCTTCTCGTCGCCCTCATCTGATCCATTGAGAGGTCTGACCATCGATTGCATCTGCTCCCTCCTCGCTCCTCCCTCTGCACCATCGTTCCTCTCGTTTCCCTACGCCGGTGACCTCACCCATCTACGTTGCCATCCACCGGAGCTAACACTACCGCAACCAACCCCCACACACCCTTTTCCATTTTTTTCTTTCCTTACAGTTTCACGTCTCTATATACTCTTTATGAAATCGATTTCTTCTATCAGTATATGGATTCTCTTTCTTGATAAATGGATTCCAAAAGAGTTGTAGGTTTTGGTTATGATCAGAAAGAACGATGGTGATGATCGGAAAGAAGAGGTGGTCGGAGATTGTGTCCGGCGATTGGAGTGGTTCATCTTCATGTATGGTGGGTGAGGGTGGGAATGATGGTGATGATCGGAAAGAAGAGGTGGTCGGAGATGGTGTCCGGCGATTGGAGGTCGTCGGCAATGGTTGTCGGTGATGAAAGAAGTGGGTGGGGGCAAAAATATGGTGGGGTTAACTGGTTATGGTGCTGGGGGGGGGGATTTGTAAAGTGGGCCTAATTATTGTTTTTATTATTAATAAACATACAATCAATAATGTGGAAAAGTTGCCTCCAAAATTAGCAAGTGGCAAATAGTTCAAGGGTTATTTTAGTAACTTATCATTTACTATTCATAGTTTGACTATGAATAGTAATATATATGTGAATGAAAGAATGGACGGTCAACTCTTTTGTTAGGCCTATTCAAAATTTGACTATGAATAGTATATGTGAAATTGAATAATTTGAAGGCGCAGATATAATTAATAGGCGCCTACAATTGGACGCCTACAATTTGGACGGCATTTTATTTTACAATTGGTATTCTCTTTGGCTATAAATAGCCTGAGCCAGAGAAGTTTCACAACAACCAAAAAAATCATCCAAGTATATATAAAAAAGCATTACATATATACTGATACACCACCGTGTATTTTAGCTCTCCCACTCTATTTTGTAATATCTTTCATAATCCCTGTAAACACTTCAAATTATAGTGAATTGTTTCTCGGCTTTCTCCGCCCGTGGTTTTTTTCCCGATTTGGGTTTCCACGTAAATTCCTGTGTCTCTATTCTATTTATTTTATTCGTATTACGTTGTGATTATTACGCTTTGATAATTTTTTATCCCATTCCGCATTGAGCTAATATTATTTAAGTCAATTTGGATCCGTCGTATTTTACAACAATTGGTATCAGAGCATCCAGGTTGTGATATTAGCTCGTTGGGATCATTTTATCAAGTAATTAATCATGTCTTCGGTAAAATACGATATTCCACTACTGGATCGTAACACCCGATTTCCATTGTGGCAAGTAAAGATGAGAGACATTCTCATTCAGATGGATTTACACAAGGCGCTCTTGGGTTTCAATATGATGCCCGATACATGGACCGAAGAAGAAAAGGAGATGAAAGATTTGAAGGCTTTATCCCAGATTCGTTTGCACTTATCAAACGATGTTTTGCAAGATGTTCTAAAAGAAACGTCAGCGGCTTCTTTATGGCTAAAGTTGGAACAACTGTTGATGACCAAGAGCTTACCAAACAAGTTGCATTTGAAGCAACGGTTGTTCAATCTCAAGATGATTGAAGGAGGCTCTTTAACTGAACATATATCCACATTTAAAGAGTTAGTAAATAACTTAGAGAATATGGATGTTCAGTATGAAGATGAAGACTTGGCTCTATTCTTACTATCGTCGTTGCCAGAATCCTATAGCCATATTCGTGATACTATTATCTATAGCCGTGACACTCTAGTTTTAGATGAAGTCTATACAGCTTTGGATTCCAAAGAGAAGATGAAGCATATTACTGGTGGTGGTTCAAGTGATGCTAAAGCCGAAGGTTTGAATGCCAGAGGAAGAACAACAGAGAGAAGTAGAACTTCTCAATCTTCCAACAGAACCAGATCCAAGTCAAAAGGCAAACGAAAGTTTTGCAACTATTGTCACAAGAAGGGACATGTGCTTGAAGAATGCTTCAAGTTGAAGAATAAAGAAAAAGAGAAGACGGCAGCAAATGGCAAACAAGCTAGCACTTCGGGTGAAGCCGATGTAGCTGAGGTCGAAGGTATTGGAGAACTTTTGACAGTTTATTCAGATAAACTGGATTCCACTGGTGATTGGATACTCGACTCTGGTTGTACTTTTCATATGTGTCACAACAAAAGTTGGTTTTACACATTTGAAAAGGTTAACCAGGGCTATGTGTTGATGGGTAACAATACTACATGTCCAGTTCTTGGACATGGTTCAGTCATGATCCGTATGTTTGACGGAGTTATTCGAACCATGGGGGATGTTAGATATGTTCCTGACCTCAGAAGAAACTTGTTATCTCTCAGTTCCTTTGACAAAAAGGGATACGAGTTTGCTGGTAAAGGTGGAGTTCTCAGGGTATTCAAATACGGTTCCGACAAACTGAGAGCCGAACGAAAAACCTCAGATCTTTACTTTCTTGACGGGCAAACAATTTCGAGTGATGCTGCTGTTGTGTCAAAGTCTTTTTCTGATCCAGATCAGTCCCGTCTTTGGCACCTTCGCCTCGGCCATATGAGCTTTCAAGGCATGTCAGAATTGAGTCGAAGAGGTTTACTTGGTCAACAAAAGATTGTTGATTTGGATTTCTATGAAGACTGTGTATATGGCAAGGCAAAACGAGTAAGGTTTGCAAGTGGTATCCATACAACGAAAGGACCACTTGATTATGTTCACTCGGATTTGTGGGGACCGGCTCGAGTTGCTTCAAAAGGTGGAGCTATTTATATGCTCACTATTATTGATGATTTCTCCAAGAAGGTGTGGTCTTTCTTCTTAAAAAATAAAGGAGACGTTTTCTCTACTTTCAGAAATTGGAAAGTTCAGGTTGAAAAGCAATCAGGTCTGGTGGTAAAGTATCTTCGTACGGATAATGGACTTGAGTTTTGCTCAGAAGAATTTAATGTCTATTGTCAAAAGGAAGGCATTACTCGACATCACACAGTAGTCCATTCACCTCAACAAAATGGTGTAGCTGAAAGAATGAATCGCACCATTATGGAGAAGGTCCGGTGTATGCTTTCTAATTCCAAATTGCCAAAGTCTTTTTGGGCGGAGGCTGCTTCGACTGCTTGCTATGTTATCAACCGATCACCGTCACGAGCAATCGAGAAGAAAACTCCGTTTGAATTATGGTCCGGTAAACCTGTAAATTATTCAGATTTAAAACCATTCGGATGTCCAGCGTATGCACGAGTTGACAATGGGAAGCTAGAACCAAGAGCAATCAAATGCGTTTTTCTTGGGTACAATCAAGGTGTAAAGGGTTACAAGTTATGGAGCTTTGATTTGAAGAAAATTATCATCTCAAGAGATGTTACTTTTGATGATTCTGCTATAATTCAACCAGTTGCTGACTCTTCTAAAAGAACAGATGCATCAGATGTATCATCCGAAGCAAATAAAGAGAATGCTCAAATGGAGGTGGAGCTTCCTACTTCACCTACCACTAATCAGAGTACAAATCAGCATCAAGATTCTTCTTCGTCGGATGAGCATGTTGTTGGTGAAGATTCAACACCTTCACAACCACAAGCTACTACTCCAAGCATTGCAAGAGATAGACCGAGAAGACAGATTATTCCTCCGAAGAGGTATGCTGAATCTGATTTGGTTGCCTATGCTTTTATTGTTGCTGATAATATTGAGTCTGCAACGGAGCCTGCAAATTATGACGAGGCTATCAAATCTGAAGACTCAAATGATTGGATGCTCGCTATGCAAAATGAGATGGAATCTTTGCAGCGAAACAGTACTTGGAATTTAGTTCCTATTCCGAAAGGGAAGAGACCAGTTAAATGCAAGTGGGTCTACAAGCTCAAGGAACCTGTCAATCCAAATGATAAACCAATATACAAAGCTCGGTTAGTAGCTAAAGGCTACAGTCAGATTCCTGGTATTGATTACACTGACATTTATTCCCCAGTTGTCAAACATACTTCCATTCGTGTGTTGTTGGGGTTGGTTGCTTCTAACGATTTTGAGTTAGAACAACTTGATGTCACTACAGCTTTCCTAAATGGTGAGCTTGAGGAAGAGATTTTTATGCAACAACCTGAAGGTTTTGTAGTTCCTGGAAAGGAGAACTACGTATGCAAGTTGAACAAATCTCTTTATGGCCTCAAGCAGTCTCCTAGACAATGGTACAAGAGGTTCGATTCTTTCATGACCAGTCACAAATTCAGCAGGTGCACCTATAATAGCTGCGTTTATTTTAAGAAAGGTGACAATGGTTCAAAGATCTACTTACTCTTGTACGTGGATGACATGTTGATTGCAGCGAAAGATATGAAGGAGATTCAGAAGTTAAAAGACCAGTTGAAAGCTGAATTTGAAATGAAGGACTTAGGAGCTGCCAAAAAGATTTTAGGTATGGAAATTATTCGTGACAGGAAGTCTAGGATCTTGCATCTTTCTCAGAAAAGTTATATTGAGAAAGTCCTAAGACGCTTCAGTATGCACGAAGCAAAGTCTGTCAACACACCTTTTGCAGCTCATTTCAAGCTATCATCCGCTTTGAGTCCTACTAATGAGACTGATATGGCTTACATGGCACGTGTTCCATACTCTAGTGCTGTTGGATCTTTGATGTATGCTATGATCTGCACGCGCCCTGATTTGGCTTATGCTGTTAGCATGGTTAGTAGATACATGGCGAACCCGAGGAAAGAACACTGGAAAGCAGTACAGTGGATTTTTCGTTATTTACGCGGTACGTCTTCTATGTGTTTACGTTTTGGTAAATCTAACACTGGGGTGTTCGGATATGTTGATTCAGATTATGGCAAAGATTTGGATAAACGAAGATCAATTACAGGGTATGTGTTTACTCTAAATGGTTGTGTTGTTAGTTGGAAAGCCCAGTTACAGTCCACAGTTGCCCTGTCTTCTACCGAGGCAGAGTACATGGCGATTACAGAAGCAGTTAAGGAAGATATCTGGTTGAAGGGGTTATTTGGAGAACTCGATGATAGAATAAAGGTGACCACAGTTTTCTGTGACAACCAGAGTGCTATCTTCTTGAGTAAAGATCAAATGTTTCATGACCGAACAAAGCATATTGATATTCGTTATCATTTTGTGCGGGATATCATTGAAAAAGGTGATTGTGTTGTGGACAAGATTCATACAAATTATAATCCCGTTGATATGTTCACCAAAAGTCTTCGTATAGCCAAGTTCAAATTATGTTTGGACATGGTGGGTATTTCTGATCGCAGTTGAGCCTGAAGGCTCGTGGTGGAGGAAGTATTATTTATTTTTCGGAAACAATTTTTTCTCTATATAAAATTTGCAGGTTCTTATGGAAGTTTTAGAGTTTGATGAGCTATAGGTTTTGACTAATCGTAAAGCATGACTTGCTTAATTTTGATGTCAAGGTGGAGATTGTGGAAAAGTTGCCTCTAAAATTAGCAAGTGGCAAATAGTTCAGGGGTTATTTCAGTAACTTATCATTTACTATTCATAGTTTGACTATGAATAGTAATATATATGTGAATGAAAGAATGGACGGTGAACTCTTTTGTTAGGCGCATTCAAAATTTGACTATGAATAGTATATGTGAAATTGAATAATTTGAAGGCGCAGATATAATTAATAGGCGCCTACAATTGGACGCCTACAATTTGGACGGCATTTTATTTTGCAATTGGTATTCTCTTTGGCTATAAATAGCCTGAGCCAGAGAAGTTTCACAACAACCAAAAAAATCATCCAAGTATATATAAAAAAGCATTACATATATACTGATACACCACCGTGTATTTTAGCTCTCCTACTCTATTTTGTAATCTCTTTCATAATCCCTGTAAACACTTCAAATTATAGTGAATTGTTTCTCGGCTTTCTCCGCCCGTGGTTTTTTTCCCGATTTGGGTTTCCACGTAAATTCTTGTGTCTCTATTCTATTTATTTTATTCGTATTACGTTGTGATTATTACGCTTTGATAATTTTTGATCCCATTCCGCATTGAGCTAATATTATTTAAGTCAATTTGGATCCGTCGTATTTTACAACAAATAATAATAATAAGGGAAAATATATTAGAAAGGGCAAAAGAGTCTTTTCACCTTGGTCAGGGACGAAGAACGCAGCAAACTAAAATGGTAGGGATCGTCCGAGTGCAAAAAAAATTAGGGCCAAACACGTAATTTTCGTAAAACCACAGGGACGATTTCAGTAATTTGTTCAAAATAGAATTAGAAAACTTCACAAATAGAAGAGAGAATACATGCATTGGAATGGAGATGTGAGGTGGCCCCGATTCCTGCCACCTCGATTGTTGCCACGCAAAGAATTAGCCCCACGAGATGAGTGTTGGAACGTACCATCATTTGCCAAAACTTGTGGGGAGGAAGAATGATCAGTGTGAGGGGCCATGTGGTTCTTGGTTTGATCGTGCATGAGTTCTTGTTCCTCCACGGCTAGCATAGAACGGGCTTTCATGAAGGAAGGAAAGGTTCAGTATGGCGAATGGTGATGGCAATGTATGAGAACTTGGAGGACAAACCACTGAGAAGATGAGACACCAAATTTAGATCACTAACCGGGGCTCCAAGGTTCTCAAGTTGATCATCAATTTTCTTGATACGAGCACAGTAAGTGGAAACTGAGGAATCCCAGATGGCTATGTTGCGAAGTTCAGTCTCCAATTGATGTGCCTGGGATTCCTTGTTCTCACGAAAAAGAGTTTCCAGACTATTCCATAAACCATACGCAATCATCTTTTTCTTTAGCACCATTTGAAGAAGAGATGTAGATAAAGTACTGTAGATCCATGATTTCACGATGGAGTCATGGCGAGCCCAATCAGAAGAAGCTGCTGTTTTGTCCTTTAGAGGTTGCAGATGTTGATCGAGACCAGACCCAATACAATGGGTTTCAAATAATTCTTGCCAGAGGTCAAAATTCATTTGATCGAGATCCAAGACCAAAGGAACAACATGCTTAATTTTGATTGAAGGGGAAGGTTTTTCAGAAGGTGTGGGATCATCAATGCCCATCGGGAAAAGACAGAAAAAAAAAAGAGCGGGAAGGAGATGATGATGACGGCTAGCTAGGGTTTTTGGAGACCTAGTCTATTGATACCATGCAAGACAATTATTTTCCCATTCCATAAAGTATAAATACAATACAAGTATCAAAAGGGCCGATTACATGATGGGCTATACAATAGAAACTGGGCTACACTAGGTAAATACAACATGATAATATAAAATACATATAATATACATAGTCTAACAGGATTTGGTTCGGAAACTCAACCGGAATTTTTACGGTTAAATCGGTTAGGGAAATTATCGATTCAACCCTTTATGCTCCTGAACCATGTGCTTTTAAGTGGAATAGATGGCTGCCATTTAAAATTTAATTGTTTCATATGGAGACTCCCTCTTAAATAGAATTCTCGTTACTCGTAATCTTGCTCAAAGAGGTGTTGTTTTCCTTCCATTTTAGTCTATTTTGTAAGGTGATAGTGAATCTTCTTTTCCCGCTTGTAATATGTGACATCTTTGTACTTTGATAGCTTCTTGGTAGTTTGTTTTGTTTGTAATTGTATCTCCCGAGTCCCGCCATTCTATAAAAAACAAAAAAAAAAATGTAAAAGGCCTTTGTTTCTTTGGCAACACGACACATACGTACACACATTACGACAATTGGAAAACTCTGTGGCTTATTGTCCTCTCCTCTGCTGGTGATGGTTGCTAATTTGGGAGGGAATATAATATATCTTTCGGTATATAATTAGTGGGGTCTTTAAAGTATTATATTTAAATATTTTAAATTCATTATTTATGACAGTATGATGACACTAATTTAAAAACTCTATCAATAGTGACGAATTTTGCTTAACTAATTTAAAAACTATGTCTAAGTGTATAAGATTTGATATTCGTGTGGTGTGCGTTTATTGTAATTTGTAAGACAACCTGTAGTGAGGCCATATCTTTATCCGATTGAACTTAATAGAATGGTAGGGTTAAGTTAATTTGGAATGTGTACCCAATGATCCAAATGGTTAAAAGTTGGGAAGTGATTCTTCCACGACTTTTTTTTATCCCTCCACATATTTTTATAGTAAAACGATCCAAATGGTTAAAATAGAAATCTTCTATTGTCATAATGTGTGTACTTTAAAGATAAATTTTTTGAGTATGCATTTCTCTAGAAATCTTCTATTAGAGAGATGCATACTCAAAAAATAGATTAATGTTAAGAATCTCATGTTTGTTAACAGAATGAATCATTTTTAGAGATGCTTGTTAAGATAAATACAGAGAGTCACAGGGAACTAATATAATCAAACACATACATAGGGAATCATACACTCTGAAGAGATTATCAACTGTGAACATTATTGTTAGAACTAACTGAATAGATATTAGACATTTGCACAGGAAAAGAATTGGAGATCGCAGGCTTGGAGCAACGAAGAAGGAAGAAGGAACGACATCTTTTGGAAACATGGGATATTTTTCTCTCTTTAATTTCTTCAAATTTAAATAAGGGCATAATTGTCCTTTTACTATAAAAATCTGTGGACAATGTTAACAACATAAACGAAATGAACCATATTTTAGTAACAAACAGCCTTTTCTAAATAAGAAACAATTTTTCATCCAACAAATAAGTCAAATATTATGTAAGAGATAAGTGAGTTAGACGACTAAAGTAACCATTCATAGCGGATTAAATTTAGAGATAACAACAAAAGTGATAATCATGAATGACCAAGTTTTTATGTTTAGAAAAATGATATCATTGTTCGAAATGGTAATTTCTCACTGACTTTATGTCGTATTAAAAATATTTCTTCTGATAAAAAATACATTTCAGAAATATTTCTTCCGATAAAAAATACATTTCAGACTTATCAATCTGGACTTTGGATTTTGAACATCAAAATAAAAAATAATTAAATAAATAATTGTTCTGGAATTTTAATAGCAAGTCTAAACTCTAATAAACAATTCCAAAATTGTGAGAAATCTTCGTTAGTTTTTTAAATCTATCAAAAAGAAGTTATAAAAAAATAAAATTAAATAAAATAATAATAATAATAATAATAATAATAAAACAATGAAAAGATGACATTTGATTATTGAAAATTTGGATATTTCCAAATAAGTCTAGAGACATGAATAGAAAGACTTTAAAAAGTGTTTAGTGAAAATGAGGGGGAAAAAACATTATATAGTATTATGTCTTATCCCGGACTCAGAAATCATTTCGGTATTAATTTAAAAAAAAAATTATACTAAACAAAAGAGTGATATTTTTGTTAATACCCCTTAAACTTATAATGGATACAGGGGTTTGGGTGACATGATACTTATTTGTCCATTTCTTGAATAGATAATGTATAAATTTGATTATAAAAATATACTAATATAATAAATAACCTACTTTTGGAATATATATACTTTTTTTAAAAATGGAATGCATTAAGAAAAAATTTGGATAACCTTTAACTCGTTTGACATGTTTTTCTTTTACCTACAGTTTTCAATAATACCCATTTAATCCATTATAAATAAAATATAACATGTATCATTAAAGGGGTGCCATTATCCTGATACTTACAAAAAAGAAGTTTAAAAAAATTAAAGTCTACATCATACTCCACAATCCACATAAGAAGTTAAAAAAATTTATATCCCAAAAAATCACCATTCACCAACCCTTGTCATATTCTCTTGTCAAATTCTTACACTAACTTTGGTTGTATACAACTATACTAGTAGTGACATATCTAGATTTCTCAAACAGGTTATATACTATTATTATGATTTTTGAAAACGCAATATATCAAAAAGATTTTTGAAAACGCAATATATCAAAAAGATTATTAAGTTATGGCACATGTGAATAATACACTTTCTATTCCCACTGAACAACAACACATGGTCCACAAAAAGTTTTGAGAGCTTTTTCTGCAAGAATCTAAACAGAAACCCAATATTCCGCTATACCAAATACCAGAAACAAAAGCTAAAGTTATATATCAAAGTCACTTGTAACAGGTTTTCTTTTCTTCTTTTGTTTCTTTTAACCAAAGTAGCTTTCTCCACATGTATTTACAATCCACAATTCCACAAAGCATAAAGTTTGCACACAGAATTAATGCCATCAACTTTCTTTTGTGAAAACCAATTGTCATTGGATTCTATTTAGTTCGGTCTTTTTTTGTTTTTTCAAGCTTTAAAGATACTTCATATAGATAGTTCAGTAAAACTTATCCATATACTAACCTTTAAATAACCATTTTCGAATGCTTTATGTTGTATTTTATAAAGTAAAACTCATACCTTGTTCTTGTCTTCTTGATATCATGAAGCACGAACTGTTGACAAAATTCAGCTTTATATGGTGTAAAGTTCTTTAGCCTAGATTTGATACCATATCGTTCTTGAGTCAAATTCAAAAATTAGAGCACAAGAAATTAAGAAAAGTCAAAATTGGGATAATCTGGTTCTGAAATGAAATGAAATGAACTTAAAAGTACATAAACTGCAGAAATCTACATATCAAGAAAATTAAAACCAGTGTTTGTTTAGCAAAAATCCAGAAACTGTTTGGACAAGGCATTGGTTCCTTTTTCCTGATCAAACAGAAGAAGAAATTGTAGGCTTCATGGATGCTTCTTCTAAGTTCACTTACCAGAATACTTGAATCAAAATTATTTACAATATAGGTATGTCTGGATGTTTGGAACTTGAGTTTTGAATCTCGAAGCTCTTGAATCGAATTCTACAATCTGGACATACCATTTTGTTCCTCCAATATCCAAGTTCTACTTCTCCTCCTTGTCATTCTGCCGAAAACTGAACTTGAAAGACTACGACTTCTGTTCATTGATGATCCATTAGAGTCAGAAGAATTTGAAGACGATCTCAATCTTCCAAAAAACGAAAACATGTTGCGGAAAACGCTACCCATTCCACCCTGTCCTCTCGCCCTATACCTTCTTGATTCCCACATAATTCTCCTTGGTGAACCGGAATTGTCACTAAACCCACCGTCAGCTTCGGTGTACACAACCGGAAGCTCTCTCTCGCCACTGCCGGTTCTTCTGCTGCCGGTGAACCTGCCGACTGCAAATCCCCCACCAGGTAATCTCCATATCGTCAATCCAACTGCCGCTGATTCTTCCTCGATTGGCTCCGAACGTTCTATTGACTCCGTTGTATCTGTTGGCAGTTCATGGCGGCAGACGGGACAGGAGTTTCGCATAGAGAGCCATGGGAGGATGCAATCGGGGTGGTAAATGTGCTTACAAGGCATCTCACGAGCTGCGGCACCCAGAGCAAACGCTTCTATGCAAATTGCACAGTTCGATTCGGTGCTGACGTGTAAACTTGATACCTCGATCGTTGGCATCGATTCCACCGCAGCTTTTGACGCCGGTGGCTGTTCTGAACGACTTAATCCGTTTATATCGATCTGTGATAACTGTTCAAGCAATCGATCAAATCCTGACCCCATCAGAAACTCCGACATCATCGCCGGCAACGGTTGTAGGCCGGCACCTGCTCCATCGTCATAATACAACTCAAAACCTCTCTCTCCCCCTCCGGAATTCTCGTCCACACCGCTAGCCGAAACGTCAGCGACACTGCGAAGAACGATGACCGGATTGAAAGGAGACCAGTCGCCGTTGTTACGTCGACCACGACGCCGGAGCCTCAGATCTGACCGATCGCTGCTCCGTAGCATGTACATCGCAGCGGCTGGAAGACGTCGCCGCGGCGGCGCGTTGGGCTCCACAACTTCAATGAATCCTCCCTCGCAGTGAGGACACACAACCGTGTCCTCTTCCGCTACTCTGACAAAGCGTGTGCATCGATAACACCAATACGACGCCGTTGGCATGTTGTTTACAAATAAATTATACTAGGATCAGCTCCTTCACCCCTAGGTTTCAACTAGGTCAATAAGATCCGGCGAGTCGGTGAGAAAAATATAGTGGCCGGAAACAATATTCCGGTATCGGAAGCTTGCACACACAGACGATGGTGCGGTGTACTGATTTTATGAAAACGAGGTAAATTTGCTTTTTATATACACAGAATATGATTTAACGGCGTTCTCTATTCCATGGTAGGTACTCAATACTTCTAACTTTTTTTAAACTATATATCTATCAATAAAACTAAGTTTTTAATAAGTTTATACTTTATATCCTGTTATTATTTTTTAAATATTTTAGAATTTAGAGGATAAGCTATTTAATTTTTTTGGTCTACATCGACGGTTCATTGACGGCACTGTGGAATGCATGTTGACTTGATGATAGCTGGATGTTTTAGGAGGAGGGCCGTTTTAGGTTGGTCCCGAAATAGAAGAACGAGAGGGGATGGAATTAATTAATTATGTTCTTTATCTTTGTCCCTAATAAATATTTCAATCTTCTATTTCCAATTATCTTCTAAAGATTAGAGTAACTTAGCATAAAAATAAAAAAATAATAAAGTTTTCAGAAGACAGAAAATTTGATGCAAATTTACAAGAAGACACCAATATACTAATTGGTGTAATAAATACTCCGTAAAATTTTATTAAAATACACCAAATTTGATGCAAATTTTTATATATTACATTATAAAATATATGTTGTCTATTATATTATAGTTAAAATTTGTCAATAACTATCTGCACTTTTTTCTTAGTGATCATCAAAACTTGTTCATAAACAAAAACAAAAATATATTTTTAAAAATATCATTGTTACCAATAATAACGATTGTAGCTGCTTTTGCTACTTATATAACATATAAAGTCATTGAGTATACTCACCACATAACCACACCAAAAGTGTCGTTCGCCTCAGCGTCATATCATTACCACAATTGGAAGCCCGCAATGATTTGATGTTCAACAGAAAAAACTACTCTCATCTAAGCGGCGGATGATATATAGTTAACTTCGTTCCACCGGACAAAAAAAAGTTCTACTCTAAATTATGTATGTTGGCATTGTTGTTGCATTTTCCCCTTTGTTACTTGTTTGTTGTAATGCATGCTCCTTGTACTCTATTTTTGTTCGAACTTCTTGTTAGAGTCTCAATGAATCCACCATACAATAATTGTTTAAGACATCAAGTTATACACTTGTTCGGCTTTGAAGGAAGGTGGCGTTTAACTTTTCATTTCGATGGTTTCATGCCCGTAATCACTCCTCCTCACCTCGTTTCCCATAATAAAAAATTTTAATTAAAAAAAAGAACTTTTTTTTTTGGAAAGGGAACTTCCCTAACGAGGGTTTCCGGGCCAGCTTTCGCGCACCGACTAATCCCCCGCTGCAAACATGAGGTTTTGCCTCATGCCCTGGAGTCACTGCAGGCAAACCTCCATGGCCACAAGGGCTGAGTGGTGTCAGGATTTGAACATGGGTCAATAGATTACCCACCATATCTTTCACATGCCTTACCAAGTCACCACAACCCAAGCGGTTAAAAAAAAAAGAACTTCATAATACTCTCCTGTCGTTTCTTGCTTAATCTTTGCCATGTTTTAGGTTTCTTGATTTTTATCGTTTCATGATTTTGCTTCTCAGCTTATATCTTTGACTATATTAAAAAAAAATCAAAATCGTTTTCTCTTAGACTCGAAATTCTTGTCTTCTTAATCATCAAGCTTGGAAATTATACATGGGTTAAATTCTCCAGCTTCATTGATGCAAATCAAACACTTCTTTTTCTGTCCGACAAGTGTTCGATAAAATGTCTAAATGAGTTTTTCAAGTGGTGCAGCCATTTTAGGACTCAAGAAGATGTAGAGTCTCTTCCTGGTGTTGTTTTTCATTGTGCACTCCAACCTTTTGTTGGAGTGTCACATTTTACTTTGGATTTCTGCTTCTCATTTCGAGTTTTCCCTTGAGGCGTTAATAAGATTTGTTTGTGTGATTATGGCGTCTTCTCATACATATGCGAGCGTACCTTGGTCGTGTCAAGAGTTTGCACCTCCCTACAGATAAGCGTAGAGTTGTGTTGTGTGAGACTATTTCTTTGGTGGTTTGGGTTTATACTCGACAGTAGAGGTGTCACCTCCCCATTTTCACGGCCAGAAAAGACCAATTTTGTTTATGTTTTATAAAAATCAGAGTGTCTCTTTTAATAAAAATGTTGTGGAATTCGTTCCCAAAAAAAACATGGTAAATACGTTATCAAAGCATTTCCGAAGAAACGTATTTTTTTATTCATTTTAAAACATTTGGGATGTCATCGTCAATACAGAAACATAAGCATAAACAGAACTTACAATCATTTACACTAGTGATCTACATCTCTTTAATCTCTCAGTGTAATGTGACTTCATATCAACACATGTGATATAAATAAACTGAGTGGTCAGGTTGGGAAACCTGGTGAGTACATAGGGTTTTCAACCCACAATAATATAATTATTATATTTAATCATCAAACAATTAACCAAATTACTCATCATCATTATCTTCTTTACTCTTAAGGATTTACCCTGAGAATTAGCTATTCCTCGTTCATTCTTTCCTAAGGAATAGGCATGAAATCCATCGTTTCCAGGGTTTACTCAACAGGCACTAAATCCATATTTGCCATGGTTTGCTCATCATGCACTAAATCCATAGCTGTCAGGGTTATCTCGTTTATCGACAGTATCGTTTCCGAGAATCCACTCGCAATACATGTCAATGGGTTTTTATCTTGTTTATTGACAGTATCGTTTCTGAGAATCCACTCGCAATACATGTCAATGGGTTTTTAGAGTACAGCTGGTGAATACACAGTTCAAATAACACCTACATGTTGCGAGTCTGCTAGTGTTCCACTGGACTGTCTAGATTAGTCTGTAGTTGTCATCCATACTCTGCTAGATGACGGGGCCAACACTTGGGTAAAAGGCTTATCTCATGGTTCACCTCTCACCCTTATCTCATGGTTTATATCACCTCTCATCATTTTATTTTTTGTCACACAGCAACTATTTCATCTACTCATGTTTTACCCAACACATTTTATAGATATAAAATACATATACAGTTTAAATCATTTAAAACATGTATAAAAATCTTTCACCCAGCATAGACGGCAAGTATACAGACAATATGCACACATAGCATGTAATTTATATTAAATACATCATATCTATGTGTAAGATGAAAGTAACTATGCACTCACTTGTTAAGGTGGTGATTCCGAACTTGGACAGCACTTCGTTACTCTTAAAACAATTTCCTTCGACAAAACCTAGTATCATTACCACTAAGGTTTAGTCTAATATTTACTGAGACTAATTAATAGTCTAGCCATTATTATTATTATATAAGCGTTAAGCAACACTCTTATATAACTCGTAATAATAGCCCAAATAATTATTTTAAGGTCCTAATAATGTTACTATAATTAATTACAAGATATATTAAAAATAGCGTAGGCGTAGCTCACTTACAACGGGTTTTCTCGAAAACCGGGCTTCGCTTGGAGAAACGTTTCTGAACCGAAAGACCCTTTTTCTCGGGGCTCCGGGAGCCTCGGGGATTTCTTCGGGTGCTAGGGGGTTTACCTAGGCTTAGGGGGGGTTAGGGGGTAGTGAGAGAAAGTAGAGAGAGAAAGTTGTGGTGGAATGAGTGAAGAAGCCGGCTGCCTTCGCAAGATATTTATAGGAGTTGATCTTCGGACTACGCTGGGTGTAGCCCTCTGTTATTGGTGGGATGTCAAGTCCACCAAGCAAATTACACCCTTTGTTTGCAAATAAAACGTAATATAATGGTAAAAGGGGTATCGATCCTCGGGGAAATGGTTGTATTCAATCACCAATGCAATCCAATAGAACTAGTGAAAATAAACTAACTAACTACAATTAAACTAAAAAAGGGGGGGGGTTATGATTGCTTGAAAACTAAAAGACTTGAATAACTAAAAACTTACAATTAAGCAAGATAGTGAGATGCTCAAATGTTGGGAACAATTGGTTAACCAAGGCAATTCAACACAATGAACATTTGTGTGCTTATCATTAGGATCCAACATGAAGCTTATCATTCATCCCAAATTGGTTATAGCAATCATGAAGCATGATATGCCAAGATTCCTCTTAGGTAGTATGGAGGTTGGGGAAGCCCACAACACACCTTCTTAATGAAGATCAAGGGTTTAATTGAAGCAATTGGACCCAAGAAGTTAATTAGCCTTAAGAAAGAAGGAATCCCCAATTCCTAGAGGATGTCAATTCTTACACATCCATAAAGGAGCTATGATTCATAGACTAGAGATGATTTTTACCATCATAAAGTCCTTGTTCTAAGTTAATTCAATGATTCAATGCAAAATCAAAAAAATAAACTAACAATAGCTCATTCAAGTACCAAGCTCATGATCAAAGCATTAAACAAGCATAAGAAATATGATCTAGAACCATAAACATAAGATAATTGATAATCTAGCATGAATCCTTCAAAAACCCACAAACATTCAAAGGTTTTAACCAAAGTTAACCAATATAAAGAGTTTAGCCACTCATGGCAATAGAACAACAATCACAAAAGTCTAATTGCATAAAGAAACTACCAAAAATCTTGGAAAGATGAAGAGAAATGAGTCTTGAGCTTCAAAAATCGCCTCCTCCAGGTCTCCAACCGAAGTTATGGCTGCTAGATCTGATCCCCCAAGGTAATGGCAAGCCAAATGACCAAAACGCCCAAATTGGGCAGTTGCGCGGGTACCCGCGCGACGAAAATTCCACCCGCGCAAATGTTGCTGTAATACTATTGGTCCTTCATTCCACCACTCCACCCTTCCACTACCAAAGATTCCTTTGGTCCCCTCCATATCCATGAGATTCAAATCAGCCAATCATCTTTTAGCTTCAAATGTGGATGCTCCAAACCCAAATTAATTATCCATGATCCATCTTCACAAGTCCAAAAATATCCAAGTCTTCAATTCTTTAAGGCCCAAGTCTTCTTTTATCGATCCGCCAAGCCCAATAGCGCCTCGAGAGCCCACAAGTCCGTCTTCGCTCTAATCCATAATCGTAATAAGCTCTAAACCCCTGCAAAATACCTCATGCAATATAAAAAGCACCCGGTACGATCCATACTAAAGAAAATAAATAAATTACAATGCAATAATGATAAAAATATCTAAAAATCTAAAATAAACTAATAAAAATAAGGAAATAAATAAGCTATCAGTTATGAGGGGCGTAACTTTGATAGGAACGACAGGTGGCGAGACCTCGGTGGGGCGACGTGGATGATGCTAGACCGATGAAGGGTAGAACGCTAGGCATGTGAGGCTCGTACGCGGGGCGTCCGAAGTTTATGTTGGGCATCCGAAGTGCGACGTGTCATCATCCGAAGTGAGCACCGTGATCAGCAAGCGACGGCGTAGATCATGTCACGTCATCAGTCTCGCATAAGTTTCGCAATTTGCATACTCGACTTCTAAAATTCGTAACTTTCACATACGAGCTCCGTTCTTGACGTTCTTTATATCCACGCGTAGGTGGGATCGTACTCTACAACTTTCGTTTAGACTCCGTCGGCTAATTTTGACTTTATTTATAAAAGTTATATTTTTAACAAGCCGGGACAGGATTGGTCCGTTAAAAATTCATAACTTCTTCATCCGACGTCCGTTTTCGTCTGTCTTTTTATCGTTACGCTACTATTAACGAAATATTCGATTCTCGTTTAGTTTGTGTCGGCTAAAAACCGCTCGATCTAATATTCGAACTTCGAGTTGTACACTGCTAAGCCGAAACTTCGAAAAATCATAACTTCCTCATACGAAGTCAGATTTGGGCGTTCTTTTTATGGACGCTCTCGGATGAACGTATTCTACGACTTTCGTTTAGATCGCTAAAGGTAAAAGTCGCTCTATTGTAACATCCGGATTCCCAGGTATCTTATTTTAAGTATTTATCTTGAGTTTTAGGGAGGGACTCGGCGAGTAGGCGCTCAGACTCGCCGAGTAGGATCGCGCATTTCTTGTCTGATTTAATGAAGGACTCGACGAGTCGATGCGTGGACTCGGCGAGTCCGCGCTGTAAATTGAAACCCTAATTCTCGGGGTCTGTGCCCTATTTAAAGGCCTTTATAGCCTCCATTGCGGCCACTTCACCCCTGAGAAACCCTAGAGAGCAGAGAGAAAGCTTGTAGTGCAAGAGGAGGGCTAATTCATCATTCTAAGTGTAATTTTGCAAGAAAGAAGGAAGGAGGACAAACAAGGAAGATTGAGGAGCTCAGATCTATCACCCATTTGATCAGAAGAGGCTGCTAGAGGTACTAATATGTGCTCAATCTCGTGTATTTGGTGATCTACTTGAATCTAGGGTTTTCTTATGCCTTCTTTGGCTTGGATTCGAAGTATGTGAGGTCCCAAGGTGGAGTTCTTCTTAGATCTGGACCTTAAGAGGTCCAGAGAGTCCTATCTATCTTGCTTTTTGCTATTCCATTAGAGATATGACCCTAGGTTGCCATTCTAGAGGTTATTTCACCCAAAGAAGCTTTATGGACATTGCATGAGTGTAAAGGTCGGACCTTTACGTGATTATAGTGGTTGGGAAGGCCAGATCTATAGGTTAGAGAAGTAGATCTGACCTCAGAAGGTCATTTCAGTGTTGCCATGGATGCAACTCGCCGAGTCCATAATGGGACTCGACGAGTCGAGTCGGGGTTGCCCCGCGATTCGTGACAGGTGTAACCCGTCGAGTGGGACGATGACTCGACGAGCCAAGAGAGGCTAGAAGGATTCAGAGAACCCGCATGGACTCGCCGAGTCGCCCATGTGCACTCGACGAGTCGGTCAAGGTTTGACCATTGACTTTCGTTGACCTTAGGGTTATGGTCAAGACTGATTCAAGAGAGTTCAGGGAAGGGTAGAATGGCCTTCTACCCTATCTGTAGAGATGAGGCTATGAGAGAATATTGATCGGGAATGTTATTTGAATAATAGGAGGAGGCTAGGTCGGGACGTTGAGCACGAGAGTTTATCCGACTTCATTGAGGTGAGTCTTCTCACTATACTGTACCTGGAAGGGTATCTATGTGTGACCGGAAGGTCTTGTATGCTATGAGATGTATGTGCTATATGCGGTTATGTGATATGTATGTGCTATGTATGTTATATATGGTAAGGACCGGAAGGTCAAGATGATGTGGACCGGAAGGTCAAGATGATATGGACCGAAAGGTCAAGAGGTTACGGACCGGAAGGTCTACCGGGATTCGGGACGGAAGTCCCCTGAGACACATGGATCGGAAGATCCTACAGAGTTATGGCCTGGAAAGGCGTATGTGTTGCATGTGGTATTTTGGGGAACTCACTAAGCATTTATGCTTACAGTTGTTGTGTTATATGTTTCAAGTACTAGCGAGGATCGCAGGAAGGCGCCGGCATGATCAGTACACACTCATAGATATTATGTTTTGAGATTCTGGAAATTGTTTGTTATGATGACATTGGATACAGTTTGTTGATATGGTTTCTGATGATTGAAAATATGATTTAAAAATGAAAAATTGTTTTGAAAATTTACGTCGTTACATCTATCGTAAATTAACTATTTACGCTTCCCGGTGTTGTGTCGGTTCCGTCGCGAAACTTCGACGGGTCATAACTTTTTCGTTATAACTCGGATTTCGGCGTTCTTTATATGTACGGAACCTTTGAGACATATTGTACAACTTGGTTAAGATTATTTATTCTAAATAATCTTTTGTCGAAAAGTCGTTTTCGACCCCTATTATCTCTAAATTGACTAGCCCGGATCTACGGGCGTTACAAGAGGCTACCTCATATACTTTTGTTGCCTCAAGGGCTCAATATTAGGTATTGCAATACCACATCTTATGGGATAGCGGCATATATGGTATGGATTCTGATTATGTTTGTGCATTAGCTTCTCTTTGTAACAAGCTTCCGAACATTGACCTTAGCAGTTTTACTACTAAGGACACTGCCTCCGCTAAATCCCAGAGTACACTGGCGAGTGTCTTTTTTAGTAAAATTGTCCAAGATATGGAAGTGCATTTCATCATGACGGCTCGACAGAAAGCAGTTTTCTAGTGTTTACGTGCACCACATGCTCAAGATTTTCTTCTAGCTATCCCTAGATGGGCTTGGCCAACATATGTCTCCTGTGGAGTATCATACCATCCTCAAATATCGACTCATGATTCCAATATTCCCAACTGACGAGATATGTCTGGTGTGGCGCAAGGCATGTTTGGACTCTTTTGGAGAGCATGTAGTTCATTGCAAAGAACTCCCGGGTTTCAAATACAGGCACGATATGGTTAGGGATGTTTTGGTCGACATATTTAAGTGTGTCGGGGTTTTTTACCAAGAAAGAGGCTCCTGTAAATTTCTTGACTAACTCGACAGAAAGAAGGTCAACCCTTAGACCGACTGACGTTTTGATTTTTGGATGGGTTGGAGGGAAACACGCATATGTAGACCTTACAGGGGTATCCACTCTCGTAAGCTTGAGGGTCGAAGGTTTCACGGCAGGAGAGGCTGCATTAAAAGTTGCTACATGCAAGGTCACCAAAGATGAGAAATCATGCATGGAAAATCAACATGTGTTCATACCATTTGCATTTGATACGTTTGGTTTCCTTGCGCCGGATGCAGTGAAGCTTCTTAATATAGAGTACAATGGATCATGCATAGCAATGTTATATCCATTAGATCTATGGATGTAGTCTTCAAAAGAATTGGTTTCACCATACAAAAAGGCTTCGCAGCGCAACTTGTTGCACGTTTGTCTTCTTAAAAAAAAAAAAAAAAAAAAACTTCATTATGTTTTTAGTGGTAATATCTTTAATATAAAATATCCCAAAGATTTTATAATATCCATACATTACAAGAGATAAAGAAAAAAATGATTTTGTGTAATTTTTCACAATGATGTAGTGTTCCACGTTATGATGGTGATGATGTTCATGTTATCATCTTATTATCATATCAACCATAAACACACTTCATACATAAGTGTACAAACGAGTCAAACTATTCTTGAGTTATTAAGTATTGGTTCGCTAAAAGTTCGACTCGAAATCGATTTTAAACGCCCTAGCCGAGCTCGAGCTTAATACTAAACTCATTTATTAAACGAGCTCGAGCTCAAACCTATGTCATTAAGCTCGATTAGGCTCGTGAGCCTAAACAAGCCTATATACAATATAATTTTTTATTATTATTTTTATATTAAAATAAAAACTATTTGGGGAGAGCTCGAACTGATGTTAAGGTCATTTAGGCACATTAAAGGAAAAACGAGTTGAGCTTGTATAATTGTTTACGAGCTCGAGTCGAGCTTAGTACAACAAAGTTCGAATCAAGCTGAGCTCGAGCTCGAACCTCATATAACTTAAACGAGCTCGAATCGAGCCTGATTGCCTATGAATTGCCTTACTTGATAATTCAAGTCAAAACATAATGTACTTTTGAATTTACTTAACCTTTTTTTATATATTACTTTAGTTGTTAAAAACTTAAAATAAGTTAGACGCCTATTATAATCGAAATAGACTTTCAAACCAATGATTCTCTATAAATGGAGTTTTGAACGTAGATGAAGTTGATGACACATGGTTGCCATTTGCCAAGGTGAATAGAAAAACTCCTGGTTGCCAAGCTAAGCTGAGTAGAAAACACTAACTGCTACCCATGTGATTATTATTATTATTATTATTGTTATTATATATATATATATATATATATATATATATATATATATATATATATATATATATATATATATATATATAAAAGTTATGAAAAAATTTAACAGTAAACTGCATTAGGGGTTGGCAGAATGGGTCCTTTGATTATGGTGGGGTTGCAATTGTTTTTTTTTCTTTTAGGGTCATATTTTGACATTTTGTTATTTTATTACCTGCTTGAAGCTTCTAGCACCGCTTATCCCATCTAATCTAATTCTTTCCTTCTTCCTTTCTCATCGCCGCTTTGTCTTCCCCTCCGGATGCTTCCCACCGCCTCTCCAAAACCCTCTACGTGTTATTCACTGCTCCCACCTCACTTTTTAACCGATCATATTGTTACAGAAATCCCTTCCCACCGCTTTCTCATTCGTTCTATTATCCACCACCTGCCTTCCAAAGGGGTACGACGATGACCAGGAAGACGAAGGTGGTCTGGCAAAGAGGGAGTGGACGTGGGGGTTCTCTGTCTATCTCCTCCGATTGTTTCCCTTTTCTCCGTCTGTCATACCCCTCAGATTGCTTCGATTTCAAAATCCAGACCCAAGTCACCTACGTTTTTTTTTTCCAATCGAAAGGTACGCAACCCCTCACTGAGGCAAAGCCCACGAGGGTTTCACACTCAATTTACGTTTCTTATTTCATCATGTAATGTCGGTTTTTTCCCTTTTATTCACTTACTCAACCAACTCTTCTCACATCTTGCGTTTTCCGGTTTTTCTCATGCCCTAACTTTTGCTCTATAGATCGATTATGGAAGATGCAATTCTGATTTTGAAATTTTCGATTTTTTTTGAATGATAGATCAAATTGGGGAATTTTTTATCTTATCTGACCCTTGATTTATCGTTTCTCACATACTCTGGCGTATGAGAACCGGAATCCAACCGCGGGCACCATCGCATCTTCTTCAACAACATGTAAAGGTATTTTTCTATCCCTATTAGTGAAGTGTTCAATTACTAATGGTTGTTTCCAGTGTTGGTTCAGCAGGAAAACAAGTGACACAGGTTAAATTTTGAACTGATATTTCACCAATTTGAATTTAGGTACTTCATTTGTTGCCTTCAAATTGGAATCCTAGCAGGTTTGTTTTATACATGAACTAAACTGTAAATTTTATATGGATTATATAAAATTTAGAATTTTAACTTGGGCCCTTTTAACTTTGGTCTTTATGTGATTCTGAAGATGGCTTAGCTGATTCGGTTAGCAAACAATATATGTTCTTCAAAACTCACGTACGTGTTACCTTATTTGTCTGTTTAACATATAGATGGGTTTTTTTTACTATGAATACTAAGTGTTTGGTTAAATGTCTCAATGAACAAACAAAACTTAAAGTGTGCTTCAATTTGCAGTTCAGTTTGAAGTGGTATGTCATCGGTTGTGCACTTTATTGTGCACGTCTCAGATTAAAATTAAGAGATTGTCTGTCCAAAATTCAATTTCACATCCAGGTATCTTCTTTTATGTTCCAACTTGGTTACTAATTAATCACATCACATTCTCCTTTTTATTTTTTGTAATCTCATGCCTCAATATATATGTATTTTTTTCTATAGGATGTTGGGGCTACATTGGTAATTTGCCTATGGGGTTTTGATGATGAAGCAAATCACTTATTAATGCACAGAAACTTGCCTGCTGTGAGATGGGTAGTTGGTGTTGAATTAGAGCTTATAGCAATAGCCACTGGTTTGTGTCTACTAATTATCGCATAACAACTGATTATTGTCTATTTTACCCTTTTGATATGATTTTGGTGTTTATTCTTTATTTTCAACAGGTGGAAGAATTGTCCCTAGGTTTCAGGAATTAACAGCTGAAAAGCTAGGCAAGGTATAATTTCTCATTTACTATTTTCATTGGTTGTAATCCTGAAAAATACATAATAAATGACTTAAATTTTTTATTAAATTTATGGGCAGGCTGGTTTGGTTAGAGAGAAATCATTTGGCACCACAAAAGATCCGATGCTATATATTGAGCATTGTGCTAATTCAACGGCTGTAACCATATTTATTCGTGGGGGTAAGTTAACATTTTTTTTAGGACCTGTATCTTTTTCTTTTTTAAGTGTTGTATAAATAAAGACTTTCTGTTTTGGACTAACTGCATGAGGTCAGTTATTAAGAATCTCCCACACAAAAAGCTTTTTACCAATGGAAAGGATAAATTTTTAGGTCAATTATATCAACCACTTTCATTATACTAAATGGTCTTGTGAGTTTTGTATTTTGTACAATTGACCCGCTTTATTCAAGAATGTTCCATTTTACTCCCCTGGTTATGTTTAACCTTCAAAGCTTTATCATTTTTTTCCTGATTAAATGTTGTTGGATAGATAATCATAATTTTGTGATAAATTAGGTAGCAAGATGATGATAGAGGAGACTAAACGCAACATTCATGATGTATTATTTATTTATTTATTTTTAATTGTTCTCATGCATTCATATATTAATCTTTGTAGGTGTGGTTCGGATGCTGTCACATCTACAATTTTTTTAGGAAGTATTGACTTATAGGTAATCTTTAAAAAAAAAATTATCTAGGATCATACTTTTATATGAAAGAAAATGTTAAAAACTTAAAATTGATTTTAATGACTTGCAAGAGTTTAAAGATTGTAACTAAAAACATTGTATTATGAAAGGAAATACATGTAGCACTTTTTTTTTAAAGTGGGACAAGGACTATTCTTTCGATCTCCCATCTATGCAAAAGGACGAAAATGCCCTCAGGCCTCATCGTCTTCGTTATGTTTTATTTCTTAATGTAGACAAGGGCAGAATGGTCTTATCTTTGGAATAAACGGAAATATTAAGATCCCATTTGGAATGTTAATTCTTACAGCTTGAGAAAGTCACTGAAGCTAAAAAAAAGCACAAAAACATTTACTTCGGGTAAAGAAGAAGGAAAGAGCTTCATCCTTCAAAAACATCCATCGGTTTTTGTTCCGACATTATCTCCACCGGCTGAAGTGATGCTCCGTGCACTCGAGGTATGGATAGTTATCAGTTTTTAAATAACAATGTACTTTTATTGCTTTGTTTATAATGGATTTGTACATTCATTTATTATCTATCTGAAACACTAACGTACTTACATGTCTGTACAAAAACAACAATGTAGTCTAAATTTTGCTACAATGTACTTAATTTTCCCTAAAAAATTATTGTTTTTGCTGCAGTTATTTCTGCCACGTGGGGTTCAAGTTGAGAATACCATCAAAGTTTCTAATATTCAATACCTTCAGGTAGATTCTATTTGCGGTCAACAAACCCGTTTCACTTAGCTTTAATTTAAAAAAATGGCAATTAGGGAAAATGGTCCCAAAAGTTTTGTTTTGTTTTGTTTTTTTAAATAACATATTCTTGATGGATAAGGGTAGATATTGTAATCTTTTTAGTATGCACAGTTGCATCCAAAAAAAATGTCAATACGATAATAATAGAAAATATGTTTTCTTTTCTTCAGGTGGCTTTATTCAAGTTATGAGGAATGGGATTTCGACTAAAAATGTTTTTACTATCAGCCAAAAGTGTTAAATGCAAAAAATAGCAACGCACACTAATTTATTTGTTTACTTTCATTTCTTACATTAGGACATTGTACTATATTCAATCTATCCAGTTGCTAACTATTTGAATGACATTATAGCATCCTACTTTCGTGAGCTGCCAAACATCAACAAAACCATCTGATCCGTGCAACGCACGGGCCTCATTTCTAGTTATTATTTTTTTTTTGTTACTTAGTTCGTAGATGTCATTTTATTTTTACCATCTCATTTCAATTCTCGTCATTTATTAGTGTAGTGGTTTGCTATGAAACATTTTTTTAATTTTCTCTAATAAATGAAAGTTTTTTTTTTCACTTGACAAACTCTCATTCAGTTTGTCAAATGTATGATTATTTTGAATTAATTTTTTTTCACATGTCATTTTATGAGTTTTTTTCTATTTTATTAAATCTTTTCTAATAAATAAAGATTTTTTTTGGCATTTGTCACACTCGCATTAAATTTGTCAAATGTCATTTTATGGTTATTTTGAATTAATTTTTTTTACATGCCATTTTATGAGTTTTTTTTTATTGTATTAAATTTCACATAATACTTTAATATAATAATTGCAATAAATGTAGTAATAAATTGATATCAATTTCATTAATGAATTAACATTTTAATTCAAATTTCCCAAAATGAAAGTTCATTAGTTTTATTTATTTATTTATATTATTTGTTTAAATTTTAAAGATAAAAAACATTTCAATTATAATAATTCATTATTTTTCTTATTTTCTTATAAATTCAAAGTTCTCAGATATTTTGACCTTTATATTTAACTTTTTTTAAATTAACTCATGTAATACATGAGTCTCACAACTAATTTGATTATTATTTAAAGCTCTACTTTATATATACTATATTTTTTATTAAATTGATATGACAATATATATATATATATATATATATATATTAATTCTCATAGGATTGAAGAACAGTAAGGTTTTACAATTTAGTGTTTGGCCACAGAAGTTTGTAGACTTTGCCAATTTTAGTTCCTCTATTTGTCACACGTACTTATGTCCGTTCACTTATTTGCTTCCAACAACCGTCTTCCATTGGTTAAGCTAAGCTAGATGTGTAAGCTCTCGACTGCCAATTGACCTGGAAACACAAACAAATTTTTTAAGTCGATGATCTTGAGGGATCCCGGGTCATGCTCCGATGATAAAGTCAGTAAAGACTTTGAGGTATTATGGGAAGTAAAAGAGTTTATTGAATTGTTTAGTATATTGAGTGTTACGTACCGTGTGAAGATGGTTTAGCTTACCTATTTATAGTCGTGACAAAAGGGTGGTGACCTCTTCTTGTACCGAGCAGGTTCACCGTCTTGTCGCATTTATGGCTAGGTCTCCGAAGGCACATGTTAGTGTACTTAGTAGCCGTTAAACAGTTGTTCCTCGTAAGTGTAAGGATCTGTTAGTCATCTAGTCATCTATTATCAAACTGTATTTCTTTGAGTTTCCATGTCCTTTGGTACTGTAGTGACGACATATCGAACGTTAGTTGTTATTTCACCATGATTCGGTATTTATCCATGATGGTTCAGTACCTATCCATGGTTCGATACTTCCAAGGGTATAATGCATAATGTCGGTCCCTATACCCTATTACTAAGTAAGATGAAGATGGAGGAGGTGAAATTGTGAACGTCGAGGGAATTTTCTTAGGGCTTTATTTTAGTGGTATAAAATCTTTATCAATTTTTTTATTAGATTGTGTACCAACGTTGCCCCCATTAAATAAATGAATGACTCCTTAATCAACCATAAACAAGACCTACTCATCTGCTGACTAAATTTATTAATTCATTTGTAGGTCATCAAACTCGTGAGTCATAAATAAATAACATCAATGATTAATATGTCAACTAAATTAATAATCTTTATAGCACATTTATTTTAAGAAAAGGAAGATTCTGTCAAATCATTTGTTTTTCTCAACCCAGGAAATGCCTAACGATCTGTTGTACTGTTTCTCAAGAGTTGGCAGGAGTAGCAAGATCCAAAGATACAATTCTACCAAGAAACCAATATCAAAAAACCACCAAACCACAATGATAGGTTAACCTCATTAAAATTTCTCAATCAATTGGAAAGAAATACTGAATCCCTATTTTATTTCTCAAAAGACAAATATGGAGACAAGGGTCCATAAAAAGCAAGAACCAACTGAACCCTATATTCCATGTACTACTTTGAAGTAATTAAATGGATATGGATGTACTCTTATATAACTATTGTTGCCATCTACTTTATTTTGCTTCCATCCTATATGCAAATTCAATTACTTTGTTGACAAATCATTAATGCTACATTTAAATTCGCAGTTGGAATTTTGAAACCATTGAAGGTCAACTCTTGTATTCAGAGGAGTGCATCATCAAAGCAGTTTGTAACACCTCAACAATTCAAACTTGAAGTTGGTGATGATGCCAGTATAGATTTTGAGAGGCTGCAAAGAAGTTGGTCAGCCATGCCCTGGTAACCATACATACCTATCAGAGCAAAAAAGAAAGAAATGGTTATGAAACAGATACAACACAGAATCTGATATAATAAGTTTGACATGTCAACTCATCAGATAACATTTTGGTAGACTATACAAGAGAACAATATCAGCACATCACTCCTTAGAATAAGATGGATTAGTAGAAAAATAATTGATGGTAGCATCAGTTAAGTGATAAAAGGTCTAGATAAAATTTGAGATTAGAGCAAGCAATCTAGACCAACGTACAGATGTTCAAACACACTTGGTTTCTGATTAGAAGAATAGAGAAAGCTATCTAGATTAAGGTAGGCAGAGTATAAACGTTGATTGAATCATGTATAAAACTGTAGACAAAGGCAAACAAGTAGTTCACCTCTCTTTTTGCTTGAATATCCAACTAACGGTATAGAACCTCTATTTGTCATTGGGAATCATACTGTGTTGATATGGTGAAACTGAAGCGAATTTACTCCCAGACCAGTCCCTTTGCTGCATCATCATATTATATGGATGAGAATGTGAATCAAACCCATGATGATAAGCACCACCACCGGCTCCAGCCGGATGGGAGACCATCTGCGGCGGTGGATAAGGCATGGGCACCATCTGCGGTGGGTATGGCATTGGAATCGGCACTGGAGCGTGACTATTCCCATTCCCACCACCACTGGACTCGTGTAAACTCTGAGGAACAGGAGTTGAAGCGAACAAGTGATCTGAAGACGAAGGCCCTTCGTTGGATAACCCCTGCATCCGTTTCAGATAAAGTCTGTACTTCTGAAGATGACTAGCGACGTTCTCTCGGGTCAATCCTTCAACATTCATCAATTGCATGATCGTTTTAGGAACCGCGTTCTTAACACCTAGATGCGCAACGACATCGACAAATCGCTTATGCAATTGCGGCGTCCAGACCAAACGAGGTCGCTTCGATGTCCTCGCCGACGAATCATCGGCTCGCAAAGCCGAGTCAGCTTCCTCTCCAGCTCCACCAATCGCACCGGTACCACCACTATCGACTCTCCTCAATTTCCTCGAATCTGAACAATCTCCAGTTAGATCAGCCGTTTCATCGCCTTCCGCAACCATCTCATCTCCTTTATCATCACCAAACGACTTAAAACCATTGAATTTATTCAATGTCTGTTTCACCGTCTGTCCTCGGAGATTCGATAGTGTGTTTTGAGAAGCGCGGTTGACGTCAATCATACTCCGGTGAGGCTCCGGCGTGATGCTGAACGCCGATGCCAGTTCCGCCGGTACCAGAGACTGTGACAACGGCATCAAATCATCAGCGTTAGGCAACCCAGCCTCCCACTCCAAAACTCGATCGTCATCCTCCCCGCCGACATCGTAGTCGGTGATTCTCACTTCCTCTCCCATGATTACAGATCAGAATCGAAATCACAATAAAAAATCAAAATCAATCGATCTCAATCCCTAAATCCACAAAAATAATGTTAGATTTTGAGTGAAGAAATTAGGCGATCACGTGTGAAGGATGGAATTGGAACTATTGTGAGATTTTTCGGGGGTGAGGGTAGAAATGGAAATTCACAAACGAAAAGTGCGAAAGGGAAGGATTATTTATTAATAAAATGTGGCAAAAGTGCAGGATCTGATTCCAAATGCCACCGTGGAAGTCTTACCCCCCTTCACTCTCGAATCTCGATTCTTCCAAATATCTCATCCAAATCCAAATAACTTTTTAATAGAATCTCAATTAAATATACATCAAGATATTTTTATTATTTAATGAATTATTATATTTTATCATTTAGTATAGGATATTATATTTTAATTTTTATGTTCGAAGTTTTATATCAACTAAAAAAAATATTAACTTTCGCTAACTGGAATGATTCGAAAATGTGATTTATAAACTCATAAAATAATAAATATAGTTTATTTGCAATAAGCATTTTTAAAGATATATATAATATTTTATTGTCTAGATAAGTTTCTAAGGAGGGAGTCAACCCATTGTCATATCATTTTTTCTCTTTTATTTTTTTTATCTTTTCCAATGCACAACACACGAAAATCCTATCTTTTTGAACCCACTCAACTCATTCAATTAAAAAAAATACAAAATAATCAAAGTAAAATCTTAATTAGCAATAGAGTTACCGCCGGTACCACTCCCGTTTCAACGGGTTGTTTAATTGGTTTCACTAACTCACTTCATCATCTTTCTCTATTTTCTCTTTCTCATTTTCTTTTGTATCATGTGTTTTAAAACTTGTACCTTAGTTGTTTTGTATTTTTTTTTTAATTGAGTGAGTTGAGAAAGATAGAATTTACGTGTGTTGTGGGTTGGAAAAGATGAAAAAAAATGACAAAAATTGATGTGTCAGTGGGTTCAGTGGGTTGGAAGGGAATGACTCCCTCCTCCCTAATCTAAAATATATACATTTAACCATTTAATGTAAGTTTATAAAATGTTATATTCAACATTTATGTTGAAAGATACTTCAAATTAAATACTTTTTTCTGAATAAAAAACATATACATTTAGTTTCTTGTTAAAAACTTACCAAAATAATAATAATTGTATATCGGATTGTTGGAGTTGCGAATAAGGATGGCATGTTAGAAATTTTAACTTGGAATATAAGAAAGAAGTTCTTAATATTTTACTATATTTATTGGTTTATTTGTGGGCAATTGATTGCCACTTCGTAGTCTAGGTGGGAAAAAATTAAAAAATATGTATAAACCAGTTGATTGAACCTGAAAGAGCCCGTACAACGTCCATTTGACAACTTCACAAATTGCCTATTTTTTATTATTTATTTTGTTTTTATGTTTAATAATTATTTATTAAATAATATGCTTATTAAAAAAATTATATCATAATATATAGCTTTTAATTTCTTACAAATAAAAAATAAATGGTAAAAAATAAATTTGATTGGTTATATATATATATATATATATATATATATATATATATATATATATATATATATATATAGAGAGAGAGAGAGAGAGAGAGAAAAAAAAAATGATCATTTGAGAACTCATATATTCCCGAGAACTAAATAAGAGTCGTTTGATCAAAATAATAAATGGCCAAGATGATTTAAGACATTTTGGTAAATAATTGAAAAAATAAAACACGGGGGTACGGTGCTGAAATTAATCGAAGGGCATTTAGGGTATTGAAATCAGATCAATTCCAACAAATCAATCGATGCCTCTTTCTCCCAAATTCTCCGATCGTCTCATCATTCCTCTTTCTCGCTTCGTCGTTGATCATTCCAGAACCAACGTCCGAAATACATCGCCTCCTCCGTCAACTATCTCCCTTTTGATTGTGTGCTTCATAAGTTAAACACTGAAAAACGGCAGAAACAGCTAAAGGAGTACTCCATTCAGAACCCTAGTGCTTACATAATCGATTCTCCTGATGCAATCTTGCGGTTACACAACCGGATTTCGATCCTCGAAGTGGTTTCGGAAATTGAGACGGCGGAGGTGAAAGACGGTGAGTCGACTTCCTTTGGGACACTGAAGAAGACGGTGAGATACGATTCAGAGAAGCTGAAAGACATGGCGTGTTGATTTACAAATAAATGATTTCAATTACAAATTTGCTTTCAATCGGATCGTCTAGACCGGACTCAAACTGTTAGAGGACGAGTCAAAGACAAGGAAGGTGCTAGAGTTCACGATCGATTCTCATCTCCGCCTCATCTTCTGCGATCGAATCACATCTCCTTCTCATCTCCGGTGACCGATTCGGTACTACACCTCATCTCTTATTCATTTTTTGTATATCTTTCGGATTTGGAATTATGTTTTAGTTTACAATACTTTTTGATGTTTTAGTTTACAATACTTTTGTTGATACTTTCTATAAGCTCTCAAACACCAAGATACAAGTTCAGGCTTAATGAAAGAAAAAGGAAAAACTAGATAAACAAAAAAAATCATTACCTATACCAAACGTATATATGCGTGGACATAAATCTGATCCTTCATTTCTAAGTTTCTTCATCATAACTTCACAAACTGTTCTCTCATTTTCTACAGCTCCATCTGTTATAAAGAAAACAATAGGAACAGATTGCTTGCTTCCAGATAACATCTCTACAGCCTGACAAAATATAACCACAATAAACAAAAAGTACCTTTTTTCTAGTTATGTTACATGAAAATTGACATATCTTTTTAGTTAAAATTCAAAAAGAAAATAACCTTATCAAGAGCAGTTGACATATTTGTCCCACCACCTGGAATAAAATTCATCCCAATCCACTCATTAACATTGTCAAGAGCTTCCTTAGTTGCCAACTCCAAAGTTGATGAAAACAAATATGTCTGATCATTAAATGTTGTAACGCCCGTAGATCCGGGCTAGTCAATTTAGAGATAATAGGGGTCGAAAACGACTTTTCGACAAAAGATTATTTAGAATAATCAATCTTACCCAAGTTGTAGAATATGTCTCAAGGGTTCTATACATATAAAGAACGCCGAAATCCGAGTTATAACGAAGAAGTTATGACCCGTCGAAGTTTTACGGCAAAACGAGCACGACACCGGGAAGCGTAAATAGTGAATTTACGATAGAGCGACTTTTAGCCTTAGCGATCTAAACGAAAGTCGTAGAATACGTTAAACCGAGAGCGTACATAAAAAGAACGCCCAAATCTGACTTCGTATGGGGAAGTTATGATTTTTCGAAGTTTCGGCTTAGCAGTGTACAACCCGAAATTCGAATATTAGATCGAGCGGTTTCTAGCCGACACAACCTAAACGAGAATCGAAGATCTCGTTAATAGTAGCGTAACGATAAAAAGACAGACGAAAACGGACGTCGGATGAAGAAGTTATGAGATTTTAATGGACCAATCCTGTCCCGGCCTGTTAAAAATATAACTTTAAAAATAAAGTCAAAATTAACCGACGGAGTCTAAACGAAAGTTGTAGAGTACGTTCCCACCTACGCGTGGATATAAAGAACGTCGAAAACAGAGCTCGTATGCGAAAGTTATGATTTTTAGAAGTCAGAAAGGAAAATTGTGAAGCTGTTGCTAGATTGATGACGTGGCGCGATCCCGACCGTCCCTTGCTGTTAACAGGCCTCGCTTCGGATGGAGACACATCGCCTCGCTACGCAGCGCGTACAGGGAACGCCTCGCGTTCGGAATCGCTTGGACTCGGATGGACCACGTCGCACCTACAGGCCTCGGACACGTCTTTGTACGAAAGCTGAGCGTAACCGAGGAACGCCCTGTGTCCGAGGAATGCCTCGCGTAGAACCAAGGAGCGCAGCACGTAGCCAGCAGCCTCCGGCCTACAAAAGGGCTGCGAGGGCCAACCATTTTTCTCACCAATTCACTTCTACTTTCTCTCTCTACTTTCTGTCACTACCCCCTAACCCCTCCTAATCCTAGGTAAACCCCCTAGCACCCGAAGGAAGCCCCGAGGCTCCCGGAGTCCCGAGAAAAAGGGTCTTTCGGTTCGGAAACGCTGCTCCAAGTGAAGCCCGGTTTTCTATAAAACTCGTTGTAAGTGAGTTACGCCTATGCAATTTTTAATATAGCTTTTAAATAATTATAGTAACATTATTAGGACCTTAAGATAATTATTTGGGCTATTATTATGACTTATATAGAGTGTTGTTTAACGCTTATATAATAGTAATAATAGCTAGACTATTAATTAGTCGCGGTTAACGTTAGACTAAACCCTAGTGGTATTGATACTAGGTTTTGTCAAGGGAAAATTGTTTTGAGATAACGAAGCGCTGTCCGAGTACCGAGTCACCGCCTAATCAGGTGAGTGCATAGTTACTTTCGTCTTACACATAGATATGAAGTATTTTATAAATTACGTGTTATGTGTGCATATGGTCTGAATACTTGTTGTCTATGATGGATGAACGATTTTATACATGTTTTAAATGATTTAAACTGTATATGTATTTTATATCTACAAAATGTGTTGGGTAAAACATGGGTAGATGAAATAGTTGCTGTGTGACAAAAATAAAATGATTCAAGATGATATAGACCATGAGATAAGGGTGAGAGGTGAACCATGAGAGAAGCCTTTTACCCAAGTGTTGGCCCCGTCATCTAGCAGAGTATGGATGACAACCTCAGACTATTCTAGACAGTCCAGTGGACACTAGCAGGCTCGCAACCTGTAGGTGTATTTGAACTGTGTATTCACCAGCTGTACTCTAAAAACCCATTGACACGTATTGCGAGTGGATTCTCGGAAACGATACTGTCGATAAACGAGATAACTATGGCGACTATGCGATTTAGTGCCTAAACCCTGGCGACTATGCGACGTAGTGCCTGTTGTATAAACCCTGGCGACTATGCGACGTAGTGCCCGTTGTATAAACCCTGGCGACTATGAGACTTAGTGTCTATATCCTGGCGACTATGCGACTTAGTGCATGTAAAGTAAACCCTGACAACGATGGATTTCATGCCCATTCCTTAGGATGATCCTTAGGAAGGAATGAACGAGGAATAGCGAATTCTTAGGGTAGAGAGTAAAGAAGATAATGGGGATGAGTAATTGGGTTGATTGTTGGATGTTTAAACTTAATAATTATATTATTGTGGGTTGAAAACCCTATGTACTCATCAGGTTTCCCAACCTGACCCACTCAGTTTATTTGTATCACAGGTGTCGATATGAGTTACATTACACTGAGAGATTAAGGAGATATAAATCACTAGTGATAATGAATGTAAGTTCTGTTTATGCTTATGTTTCTGTATTGACGATGACATCCCAAATGTTTTAGAATGGATAAAAATACATTTCTTCGGAAATGCTTTGATAACGTATTCATCATGTTTTCTGGGAACAAATTCCGCAACATTTTTATTAAAAGAGGTACTCTGATTTTTATAAAGCATAAACAAAATCGGTCTTTTCTGGCCGTGAAAATGGGGATGTCACAAATGCCATTATACTAAATGAGTCCTTTTCATCCAGTTTTGATAATGTTGTAACAACTGCACTTTTTGTAGCTTCAATTGTCCTTCCCTTCAACTGGTTTTGAGTAGTAATTAGGGAAAGTGTACCGAAGCTCCAACTGGATGATGTTTTTCTGCAAAAGAATGATATAGCTAAAGGCGTTGAAGATGAGCTTCAAAAGGTGATACTTCTTTTTCTTTTAATTTGTTTGCAATTCCTTCAAAAACAAACTTATCTATTACTTTTTTTTATATGTTGTTGTAACTTGTAAATGTTGGCATACAGATGCATGAATGATGCTTCTTGACTTTAATGATGTATTTTTTTAGGCAATGTCAGGTTATGGTCTTGAGATTGTAGATACTTTGATTGTTGATATAGAACCAGATCAACATGTGAAGAAATCCATGAATGAAATCAATGCAGGTGTATATATATATACCACCTTAATTACATTGTTGATATAGTGATACTGGTAACAAGATTATTTATAAGATAATAACACCGATTATCATTATATATATATATATATATATATATATATATATATATATAACAATAGTTGCTAGAATGAGAGTTGCTGCAAATGAAAAAGCAGAGGCTGAAAAGATTCTTCAAATCAAACGAGTAGAAGGAGAAGCAGAATCCAAATACTTATCTGGACTTGGAATCGCTAGACAGCATCAAGCGATTGTGGATGGTTTGAGGTATAGCGTGCTTGCGTTTTTACAGGCTTTGATTTTCATTTTTTTTTCCTATAATTGGTCTCTAATAAGAGCTTTATTGTCTGTGAAATTGCATATCTTTTCATTTACTTTATTTGAATAATTTTATATAGTTCAACTTCTATTAGTTGTCACTTTACAGGCTTTAGAGTTTTGATTGTTGTGGACATCGATGTTTCTTATGTTACTCTCAACTCTCTCATCTCCAGCCATCCTCAACCTAAACGTGCCTCTCATCTCCGATCAGGTTTAATTTCCTCATTTTATTGTTTCCATATGAGCTTTCACCGTCCGTCTAAAGTGCTCTTTCGATTATTTTACAAAAAAAATTTGGCACTTGATTGGTATATGGGTTTTGAGTAGTTTTCGATTTTGGTACAAGAAATTCAATATTTTAGGTTTAATTTCCCTATTTTTCTGTTTTGGAGGAACATTCATTGTGTTTTTCATGCCTTATTCATGAGATTTCAATGATTACATGTGTGTGCGTTTCTCTATTTAGATGTGTGTGCATCTATGTGTATTTGATCGGTTAATAGTGGGTATGTTTCTGAACATCAGATAGGTTTTATAAAGGTGCAACTAAATTTTGTGAAGTTATTTGAAATTAAAGGGTCTTTCTGTAAATTCGTACATCTTTTTTTGTTGCAATATTGCATAGAATAGCTTCATATATTTCATATTGTAATTCACTTGTGATTCACATATGAATTACATATGATTCACATGTAAATCACATATGAATTACATGTGATTCACATGTAATTCACATATGAATTACATGTGATTCACATGTAAATCACATATGAATCACATGTGATACACATGTAAATCACAGGTAATTCACATATGAATTACATGTGATTCACATGTAAATCACATGTTATTCACATGTAAATCCAATGTTATTCACATATCAATCACATGTAATTCATATATGAATTACATGTGATTCACATGTATTTCACATATGAATTACATGTGATTCACATGTAAATCACATGTTATTCACATATGAATTACATGTGATTCACATGTAAATCACATATATATTTTTGTGAGTGTTTTTGCATCAATCAATTTCTTTTTATTTTTCTTGTAGATTTGGAAGAAATTGTGGTGAATATTGAAGAGGTGAAAAATAATAAATTGAAGAAAATATGGAAATATTGACACGGAGACATGAAAAAATTTTGTAGCATTTTTTTTGTTTTTGATATTTTATATTGTATCGAATAAAATATTTATTGTATTATGTTTATAGATTAGTAAATAAAATGAGTTTTCTTATGATTCCTTTACAAATATTATAATATATGAAATATGCATATATGCTCTTGTAAAAATATGCATAAAAGTACCAAAAATGTTGATTTTTTTGGTTAAAAAGTATAGTATTTTTTAAATATTTCAGTTTTTTTTAATTTATTGATTTTTAAATGCTTTTAAAAAAATTGCAATTTTTTTTTAAAAAAAATATTTTTTCAATTTTTTTTCAAAAATTCATGTTTTTTATAAAAAAAAATTAAAAAATCTACACTTTAAAAAAAACTAAAAAATACTATTTTTTAAAAAATCCAAAATTTTGATTTATTATGTAATTTTTAGACATTTATATTAATATTTACAATAACACAAAAATTAAACATTAAATGAGATTGATAAGATTACGATCATGCCCTTAATGAATTAGTTTTGATCTAACGCTCCACTTTTAGTTCTCGGGTTCTCGGGAAACTATGAGTTCTCAACCGATCTCACCCCTATATATATATATATATATATATATATATATATATATATATATATATATATATATATATATATATATATATATATATATATATATATATATATATGAAATAAATTATTTTTCAAAGAAAAAAATAAATTATAACACATTATAAGAAAATGCAATATCACCACATGGCACATAAGTCCTACTTTAACTATTTAGACTATTAGGTATGGGTCCATTTTAGTAGTGTTATAACAAGAAGCAACAAGAAGATGGGGTGGTGTTCATGGTGTTATAATAGAAGTTAAGAGAGAGAGAGAGAGAGAGTTTGTGCAGCCAATAGATGATCCTGTTTCATCCCGTCATGGAGACAATAAGAAGCAACACAACAAGATACAACAAGAAGGGGGTTGTGTTTTTGATGTTATCACGGCATTATGGGCTCCCACATCAGCCTTAACGGCGTTGTGGTGACCCATACCGCTTGGTCTTAAAAGCTAAAATAGGTGACACGTTTTTTTTTCGTAAGCATGCTCTAAATATATAAAAAAAAAAACTCTAAATATATGAAAAAAGAATAGAATTAGCGTTTGATATGTAATATCCAAATGATGAATGAAATAGAGCATTATGACAAATTGAAAATTCGTGTTTGAATGCCAAGAAAGAATGAAATTTATTATTCGTCTTGGACTGTGCTTCCATTTCTTATACTGATTTTAATCTCGTTCAAAAGAAAGGTACTTTTAATTCTTTAAGAGAACGAATTAAAACTCCAAATATATCTATTAATAAATAATAATGTTTTTACAAAAAAAATTAAAACTCCAGATATATAATTTTTTTAATTTTAAAAAATATATATTATTTTCAGGTAATTACATTAAAATTACATAGTATCTAGTTCTTTTTGTTTTATAACTTTTTTATATCATAGATATTTATTTTTTACTATTTGCAAAACATATAACATGTATCACAAGTTCTATCTCTTGGGTATATCTGTATAATTGAGATGTTTTCAAAGTAATGATCATTAAACTTCCACATATCTCAATTGGATGATATCGAAATTATAAATTAAGAATTTAGATTATATATGTTGAGTGTATAGTGCTAAGTGCTCGCAATATTGATTTGTTTTTTTAGCTCTGCCAATTTATTCTTTATATTCGTTCATTTACTTAATGGTATGTAAGTCTTGTGTTGGTGACAACTTCTAGCTTCGTTGTAAGATTATATTTATAAGTTCGTGTTGACTGATGACTTGAGTATACTGTATGTATATGCATGCCAAATGTATATGATATCCGCATATAAGAGATTTTAATCTTGTAATTCAGGATTTGTGGGTAAGCTATCTATAGAGACTAGCTAGACAACCCCTTTTTTGGGAATCATATAAACTTTTAAAAGTGAAGCTTATTTGATAAATTCAAGAATATCTTATTTATCTATTTGGATATTTGGTTCTTACAATTGAAAAAATAAATTGTTGTACAAAGTTCAGAATCAAACCCTTTAAATAAAGAAATGCTTTCTTGAAAAACTTTAATCCTTTTTCTCTCGAACCACCTTTCACATCACAACAAGAAAAAAAAGGGTCTTCTAAATATAGGTTTTGAGGATAATATATAAATGTATTAAAGCAGAAAAATTAATATGCTATAAACAAAAAAAATAATAATAACAATAAATCAAAACCAATCACACACCTCCAATCCAGCTACTCCCTGGAACTTTTTTCATCTTCATCTTCTTCATCATTCGTTTAACCCTCGCAGCATATCCCCAGCTGCCAGCATCAGCATACATATTCGACAACACTAAACTGCTTCCAGCACTTTCAGGCTCCAGCTCAGCAACACGCTTAGCTGCCACCTCAGCAAGACCAACATCTCCATGAAGCTTACAAGCACCCAACAACGCACCCCATACATACACATCAGCCTCAATCCCCATTTCTTGAATCAACTCATAAGCCTCCTTTAATTTCCCTTCTTGTCCAAACAAATGCACCATACAAGCATAATGCTCTAATCTTGGCTCAATCTTGAATTTCTCTTGCATAATCAAGAACAACTTTTTACCAAGCTCAATCATCCCACACTGGCTACAAGCAGTTAGAACACCTGTGAAAGTTAGATGATCAAGTTTGACTTTTTGGTCAACCATTCCATTGAATAACCTAATTGCTTCATCACAATCTCCGTGATTTGCAAATCCAAATATCATTGAGTTCCATGTGATTGTGTTTCTTTCAGGCATGTTGTGAAAGAGTGTTTTGGATTCGTATATGAAGCCACATTTGGAGTACATGTCTATAAGAGCACTAGAAACAAAGATGTCTTTTTCAATTCCCATAACTATGGAATATGCATGAATCTCTTTCCCATGAGCTGAATCTGCAAGATTTGCACAAGCAGGTAGAAGAGAACTGATTGTAGCTGAAGTTGGATGCATTCCAGTTGCCAACATTTTCTTGAACAAATCAAAAGCTTCTTGATTTCGAAGATTCTGAACGAATCCAGAGATGACTGAAGTCCAAGAAACTACATCGGGTGGAATCCTGGATTCCTTCATCAATTGGAATAGTTTAGCGACATTTGAATCATCATTGGCTTGTGAAAATCCTGCAATTAGTGTATTCCATGTCACCAAATTTGGTATTACTCCTATTGATTGTGTCTTCTCAACCAAGATTAAGGCTTCATTGACTAGTCTGTGTTGAACATAGCCTGCAACCATGGTGTTCATAGCCACCAAATCGATCTCTACCATCACATCAAACACCTTTCTTGCTTTCTTGATTTTCCCACATTTTGAGTACATGTCAATCAATGCGCTAATAACAAATGGATCAGATTCGAATTCTTGTTTTACAACAACAGCGTGTAATTTCTCCCCTGTTTGTCGATCCAACAGGTGCCCACATGCTTTTAGAACACTGGGTATTACAAACTTGTTGGGTTCCAGCCCTTCTCTTTGCATCTCGCAGAACACGCCCATGGCCTCCTGGTGGAAGCCGTGGCGTGCATATGTGCCTACCAGAACAATCCAACGTCGAGTGTTTCTTTTGGGAATTTCGTCAAACAGTTTGCGGGCATCACATATTTGACGGCATTCTGTGTAGAAAGATATGAGCTTTGAGGCGACGTGGGTGGAACGAGCTAAACCATTGATGATTAGGTGAGCATGTAGCCGTTTTCCTAATTGTAGTGCTCGATTGCTAGCATAATTTTCGATAATTTTTACGAACCAATCGGAAGGTGATTGTGAAAAATGAAAACAATGCATAGAAAAACTGCTGATGACAAAAACCAGCGAGCATTTTCCGTGGGAATTGCCAAATTCCGAATTCGAATTCTACTCCTTCGAGATTCCTCAGCTTCTTTTCAACATAATGGTGTTACCTTACCACTCATTTTGTGTATGTACTATTTTCTCGTTTAAATGTTAACAAATTTTATTTATGTAATGATTAAAAAGATTTTTTTTTTATAAAAATATTCAAATCAACCTAGACGCCCTATATTTGTGACAAATTGTAACTAGGTCCAGCATGTTCTACTTATGATTATATAATATGGCTGATAGCTAGGGTTTCAATTATATTTTCACTCGTGAATAAAAATATTTACTTATGGTCTGTAAATATATGTTATATTAATCGAATCATCGTTAAATATTATGTAATTGTGTTATTTATTTTTTTGTTTATTTCTAATATATATAATTTTATACAAATAATTTATCATTAAACATTTTTAATATTGACCATTTATATAAATATTTTTCTGATAAAATTACATGTTGAGTCGTATGTATGATAAAATTACTCATTTATTTCTTGTGTGTTATTTATTTTCTTGTTTATTTCTAATTTAACTAATAATTACAATTTTTATACAAATCATTTATTATTAAACACTAGAAAGGTTACCCCCGTTACGCGGGGGCCAGAGCTTTCAATGTTGTTTCCGAATTGATAAATATGACAGACATAGAAAGTGCAAGGATGAAAAGTCCGGGCTTTGCCCCGGACAAAAAATGTAAAAGTTTTGACTGCAAGGACCAGAAGTGTGAAAATGGCTAAAGAATTAAAGGGGTAGGAATTAGCAACTTTTTAGAAAAGGGATCAAAGTTGTCAAACCGTTAAAGTTTTGTGGCCAAACTTTAAATATTAAAAGGTTCCAAAAAGTGTAAAAATATTGATTGCAAGGACCAAAAGTGTCAAAATGGGTAAAGAATAATGACCAAAGTTGTCAAAAAACATCCAAATTTAGTATTTCTAACTTCCAACAATAATACAGGGACCAATTCTGCCAAAAAAATGGGAAGTTGAATGGAACACAAACCCAACAACAATACAGGGACCAATTCTGCCAAAAAAATAGGAAGTTGAATGGAACACAAACAAAATGACATGAATAAATTAATTAAAGAAGTACAGGGACCGGATATGTAAATCAAGGGACCAAACCTGGACAAAGTATCTCAAGTTTACTATTCATTTCTTCCACAACTTTAATATATATATAATAATTTCTTAAAATTAATAAATTGTATGAATACTTTTCCTGATAAAATTGCTTGTTAATGTCATATTTGACAAATTAAAATATAACTTGTATGCTAACTATTTTAAAAAGCTGTCGAACTAGTTTTCATGTTCTTTTTTTAAAGTTTCTAAACATACCATTAATTGATTATAAAAATGAATCATTCTAAATATCGTTTACGTCATTTTATATCTTTTAGTTAGTTTTTATCAAATTTTATTATCTATTTGCTAGCTTATAAGCTAACAAATTGCTGATTTAATTTGTGAAAAAATCATTTAATAATATTGTATAATTGTATTAACAACATTTTGATTATAGATTATATGGAGCTGTTCCAGTTAACTGTCAAGATCTATTTAATTAAATACTCTGCAAGATTTGGTGGTACTAAAGATGTAAAATCATTTTAAAGATCACCTATGGTTTAAACTTCAAACATCACGAATTGGGTATGCATAGAATTAGTTAAATTAGGCAATTGGGATATGGTAAAAGATGTATTTTGATAATGTAATATATGATACAATACAAAAACTTAGATAAATTTCGAAAATATAATGATTATAATTAATTTTTAAACGCAATCTTAAACACACCTTTTGACCCATACCATAATTAATTTTATCAAATTCACATTCGACCAAGTGAATAACTATCAAGAATAGTGTATAGAGGGTGTTTGAGATTCCTTTTTAATCATATTTTTTACTTTTAATTTTTTCAAAAAGTTAAAAATTATTAAAAGTTGTTTGGTAAATTGAAAAGATCTTTTAAAATCAAGACAATAAGGAAAAGTTTGTTGGACAAAAGACAGGAATTTCTATCTTTTTGTGACTTTTAGCTTTTAATTTTATCACTTAAAAGTCATTAAAGGCAAGCCAAACACATTTTAAACACGAGAAAAGTTATTTTACAAAAATTCCTTTTATAAAAAGCTTACGTTTAAAAAGCAATCCCAAACACACCCAGAGTGTATACACAATACCCTTCCTCATGATGAATGGCATCTAGTGCTGATTTAACCCACACCATATACTCATTCGTTACATCACCCACATCCACAAACCCTTCTATTTTGCCTGCTCATCTTTACACGGTTATGACTTGATGAATATGCATGGAGTTCCCCAACCTTTATCCCCAAATCTCAAGCCCTTGAATTCCAGTTCTTCCCATATCTCCTTTTCCTTCCAAAATCAACCAACTTTTTCCATACCCATTTGCAGATTTGGCTATGGCGGTCGTCTCAATTGTAACTTTCTTATTCGCGCTTCGTTTCCCTGCTCACCCATCTACCGGAATTTGGACGGAAGGAGAAGAAGAATAGGACGAAATTACTCTAAAACCCTTGTCAAAGCCAGTAGTAGAGAGTCCCCTTATCAAGTTTTGGGTGTCTCTCCCTCTGCTACTCCTGATGAGATCAAAAAGGCTTATAGGAAACTTGCTTTGAAGTATCATCCTGATGTAAACAAAGAGGTATTTCAAGTTCTTCAATTATTTGCTTTTGTAGTCAAAAAAGAACTATTGGTGAATTTATTTGTTCCATAGTGATTACGAAACATGGAGCTTTTTGTTTCGAATTTCAATGTTTCTTAATTTAGTTAATTCCATGTTATTATTGCTTCTTATAATGGATATCTGATCTACCTATTAGAGCCAGACTTGCAAACTTTTTGCCATTTTAACCTATGAAATCGACAAATTTTACAAATTGAACTCGAATCATAAAAAGTTTAAAGAGGTAAGAAGATGGAACTAAGAATATAGTATGAATGAAAGTATGGTGCTATGTCATCAATAGTGATCATTTGATTAATTGATTCTCAAGTAACAAAGATGTGTGCAGAGATGGTTTATTGTTTGAATCGCAATTGTTTCAAAAGAAATAATTAATGGCATTCTTCAAGCTTACTCCCAAAAGATTAGTTGAGTACTGTATTCTTCAAGCTTGCCATTAGGTTAATGTCATAATTGGCACTTTGTGAATACGCCTTTGAAACATCAAAGATTCTTGCAATTAAAAGAACAAAAAGATTTCATCATGTAAAATAATGAAGGTTTAACAAATATTTGAATTCTTGATTCTCAGCCCAATGCTCAAGAGAAATTTATGAGAATAAAGCATGCATACAATACAGTACTCAACTCTGATTCAAGAAGGAAGTATGACTCTGGAAACCGTACATCTGAAGCATACAAGCGTGCTCAAGATGAAGAGTTTTATGGTTTTGGTAAATTAAATTAACTATAATTGATACTCATTGAACTTTTACTTGTTTTCTTATTTGTATATGAGTGTATGATGTTATTAAGTGATCATATGTTAAATCATTGAAATAACCTTCTTGCAAAATCTTACAAACAGTCCATTTTGGTCATCCAACATTTTCATTTTGTGGGTCCCATTAAAAACCTCATGCTTTGATATGATTAAGATTTGAGCTTCATGTCACTGCAGGTAATTTTGTGAGGGATGTTCAAATATCATTAGGTAGACACATCTTTTTATCACAGATATATCAAAGTAACATAAAAATTTACCGTTTTGGGCAAATTTGTAATCTTGAAAATGAAATCTATGTTGCCTAGTGTTCTTGAAATCTTGATTTTTTTTTTAATAGGGGACTTCCTTAGAGATCTGCAAGAAGAATATAAGAACTGGGAAGCAAGTGCTCCTTCTGGAGCAAAGCCCAAGAGCTTATGGGAGGAATTAGGGGTAATGGTTTCTTTAAATTGATGCAACCAATAATGGGTAAAACTAGAATTTACTAAAAGTTTTGAATTTGTTAGGAAATTGGGGAAGAATTTGTTGAGTTTCTTGAAAAAGAGCTGAACATTACAGATAGTGAAGATGAAACACAAAGAAGATATGAAGAGCCTGCAACTTCTGGTAAGAGTAGAAATGGAAATGATAGTAAAGGAAGCAGTATTGAAGAAAACATAGATGAAATTGAAGCTGCACTTGCTCAATTAAAAAGGGAATTAGGGTTGTGAAGGCCAATCCCAACACCAAAAGTGGCATTATTTTTTATACAAATGTATTTAGCTCTTTAAATGTTTTAAGTTTTTTGAATTTGTTCAGAAAATTAGTTATTTATTTGCAAATACAAGCCATAATTGTATCCAATTACAAATTCATTCAAGTTGTCATATACAATAATTGTTATGTTTTAGCAATTAGAAATGTATTTTATGGTTTGACCTTTGAACATTTTGCAAACGGAGTGTTTTGGTCAATTTTTTTTAAACAAATGTATTTAGCTCTTTAAATGTTTTAAGTTCTTTGAATTTGTTCAGAAAATTAGTTATTTATATGCAAATACAAGCCATAATTGTATCCAATTACAAATTCATTCAAGTTGTCATATACAATAATTGTTATGTTTTAGCAATTAGAAATGTATTTTATGGTTTGACCTTTGAACATTTTGCAAACGGAGTGTTTTGGTCAATTTTTCAAAACCAAATCAAATCAAAACCGAATTAGAGGAATCAATATGTAAAATCAGTAAGATTATCTAAAAGAATAATCTTTCACAACCTCAAAATAGATGATTAATCATTCTCATTTCAATTTTCATACACAAGAAAGAAAAAACTTAGCACTAAGGGGTCGTTTGATAGTTGTTGATTGGGTTAGAGCTGACTGGGTTGGAAATGCTGACTGAGTTCATATCTGACTGAGTTTATGCTGTTTGATAATTTATCTGAATGATTGTGCTGAATGAAAAAAATGACCATATTACCCTTATGTTGTCTCTTGTGCTGGATTAAATAATTATAAAAATACAAATTATCATATAAAATCCAAATTAAACATACATCAATTAAAATCCAAATACAAAGTGTAATACAAATTCCAAATACAAATTGTCATACATAATAAAAAAGTATATCATTTAACGTGAACCATTTGAAAGTAACTGATTAGCAATCTGGTTACGTAAAGTAGTCATATAGTCAACGTCTTCTGAACCCCATTCTATGCCTTCTATGTTTGGGCCCTCACTTCCTCCACCACCCACATTAGGAGTAACCATAGCGTTTTGTTCAAAGTTCGTAAATAAGTCATCTTGAATATCGTATTTCCTTATAAAATTATGGATCGCAACACAAACAATGACTATATCTCTTTGCACTGGAAAATGATAAGGAGTCATTCGTTTTAAAATTGGAAATCTCGCCTTCAATACACCATAAGCACGTTCAATGATATTTCTAAGTTGTGCATGAGCATGATTGAACCTTTCTTCCTTAGTTAAAGCTCTGTTTCTTCGAAAATCTGCTAACCAATACCTAGTATTGCGGTAGGGAGCCATAAATCCACGGATGTTGATGTATACAGCATCACAAAGGTAATATTTATCTGTAGATGATTGACAAATTTATCATATAAATAATATAGATAATAAAACGTATAGTAAAAATACAAACCTGGTGGAGGGAATGGAAATCCGGAAGTCGGGTTAAATGCAACTTCTTTCAAAACTTTAGAATCATGTGCTATGCCCTCACATCCAGCCCATACAAAGGTGAATATCATATCAAAATTACAAATTCCAATTATATTTTGATAACATTCACCTTTTCCTCTTCCCCTATAACGAGTTTGTTGATCAACGGGCACAACTGCATGTATAAGTGTTCCATCTAGTGCACCTATTGCTCCGGGAAATATGTGCATTAGCCGTCTATGTCGTTCTGAGGTATTTCTTGTTGGAGTAGACGAGGTTGGTACTATAATTTCTTGTGCAAAACACATCATTGCACGTAAGACCTCATGAAAACATTGATGAATCGTTTGTGTGGAGTGATGAAATCTTTCTTTAACAGCTCGAAAACGTTCATTATGTCCTATAACATGTAAAAACATAGTCATCTTCTCTTCAACGCTTATCGTCCTACTACATTGCAACCAATTTCTCTGTGTAAAGTGATTGCATAATAGTACAAATGCATCTTGTGAAAGACGTATCATATCGTAACATTGTATAGGACATCCGTGTATCAAATTTTGTGTATACACATACCCCTTTGCTACCTGTTCGCTAGCTCTTATTCTTTTAATTATTCTTTGCCTTTGTCGGACCAACATCAACCAATACCACGAGAATATAAGGAAATATAAAAAGTCACCTTCTTTATCCATGTGTCCTGTTAGATGTCAAATACAAATTACATTTAAATCAATAACATAACAATCAATAACATAATAATCCATAACATAACAAACCGTAACATGTAAATACTAAAAGCATAACATTCTATAACATATAAATTCATATAACATAAGTGCACCTAAGAAAACAATCCATAACATAACTAAACCATAGCATACTAATGTCAAACAATGAACCATAACATACTAATGTCAAACAATAAACCATAATATACTAAAGTCAAACAATAAACCATAACATACTAAAGTCAACCAACTAATCCAAACTTTCTTCCCGCATTTGTTACCCACGACTCACAAGTTGACAAGTTAAGGCGCAACCAAATTTTCCTATTGCCAGCACTTTCAGCAAATAACATAAGAGCAGTGGTGTATTTCGGATCATATTCTCCCCACTCCAAGCTTGTCAACTTCGCCATACAAGCATCCATCTCCTTGTCAAGATTATTTGCTTCCGTGAATGCTTGTGCAGCCTTGATAATTTCTTTTCCAACTTCTTTCAACTCATCATCAAGTGTGGTTTCTTTAGGACCATTTCGTTTGCCCCCCTTGTTTTTTGTCCGCCCAGATGATTCCTCACTATTAGGTTGAGGTACTGTTGAGCTTGGGGTATCTGGATGAGGTGCTGTCTCTTCCATCTTTGTATCCTCAAAATCATGTGTACTGAAGGTTTCATTGGGATGAGGTAGTGTCGAAGATGGCCCCCAACTGTGAACACCGGTCGAGGTCGCCCCATCAAATAGTTGGGTACAAAGATTAGGGCAAGGGAGGGGTGCATTTCTCAGCTTATCTACATACTTGTTCAGCTATTTGAAAATTTAATAAATGTTGTTAAAGTAGTAAAAAAAATAATCTAATTTAAAAAATATGTATATATATACCTTTGCTTCCGCTTCCCATTCTTCATTAGTCATGTTAAAAGAATTTGTTACGGGATTGTAAATATTTCCTGTTTTGTTTTTAAGTTATTAGTCATGTTAAAAGAATTTGTTACGGGATTGTAAATATTTCCTGTTTTGTTTTTAAGTTTTAACCACACTGCATACTTTGCTTTTAAATAGTCGTATCGGTTTTTCATTTGTCTTTTGTCGACAACAAAATTATGATCTGTTTTCAATTTCTCCGCGACCACAGCCCATGAGCTTGCTTTTAGGCCACTACCCTCCCGGCCATTACTTGTTAATTCTTGTATATAAAAAATTAATCTCTCTTTCTAAAAGTCATCCTGTCCAATTGCTTGGTTTGAGGGCAACCCAAAAGGACTATGCTACTATTAATTCAAGTTTATACGCTTCCAAAAAAGTTTTGTCCACCAATTCCGACTTCCAACTAACCCTAGTTCTTTTATCCGTCATGTCTATTGTAAAAAAGAAAAAAAAAAGTAGCTAAATCATTCATATAACACACATTTACAAATAAATCATCCACATAACACATGTTTACAAATAAATCAAGCAAAAATGTGATTTCATCATATTTTCAACAACATAAAACAATCTTTTATAAACAAAAACACATAAATGTGATTTCCTCATACAAAATAAATTTTGATCTCATAAGCATATAACAATCTTTAATTTCTGATTTCACACAAGAATGTACAAACATATTCAAACATTAGTTCATCTCAAAAACATTATGAAGAGTTCATGTCAATTGATTTTATGCTAACCCTTCAATCTAATTGAATCCAAGAATAATGAAAGAAGTAATTTCAAACTTTGATTTCAGCATGAAATCAGTAATTTGACAATAAACATCAAAGGTTTTTTGATTTCAGGAAGAAAAGGCAAAACAAAAGAAAAAAAAAACGCAGAAACATACCTCACCGGCGCTGTGTGGTCTTCGCCAGAGAAGATGGCGCAGGGGGTGTAGTCAATGTGCGATGGAGGCGATGAGCTATTGGGATCGCTTTTTGTTGGAATCTTAAATTCCTTAATACCCTACCAATGTTTTCCACTCCAACAAAGTAAACTTAATTCCTGGAACAAAGTAAGGGACACCAACAAGTGGTTGGGTCTCATGTGTATTAATTATAGGATTAAAATGATTCTATCAATCCTATATATTCAGTGTATTACCAAGAGGGTTAAACACACCAAAAACACAGCAACATACATAGACATATACACATATATATGTAATTGGTTTTGAGTTATATTTCCAATCAATCAAAGAGTTATTTTGATATATATATTTGTCTGTGTCTTTACTATTGCAATATTAGAATTGGTATCAGAGCTCAAGAACAGGGGCTTTGAATTCATACCTGGTGATCAAGAAGGACACCAGTAAAAGAAGATGTCAGATGTCGATGATACTGGAGGTGCTACTCCTCAGGTGAGGGAGAAGTTGATCGGTTCATCCAATGTCACATGTCCGATGCTCACACCCACAAATTACACTGTATGGGCGATGAGAATGAAGGTTGTGCTTCGAATCCACAAGGTGTGGATCGTGATCGATCCAGGAACCGACCAAAATGAAGAAAAAGATTGCTTAGCCATGGGACTGCTATATCAATCCTTGCCAGAAAACCTGATAATGCAAATCGGTGAACAAGAATCAGCAAAGAAACTCTGGGATGCAATTAAATCAAGAAACGTGGGGGCTGAAATAGTGAAAGAAGCAAGGCTACAAACCTTAATGACGGATTTTGATCGGCTCAAGATGACAGAGTCTGAATCGATAGATTCCTACGCCGGAAAGTTGTCCGGTATCGCCTCCAAATCAGCGGCCCTCGGAGAAACGATAGACGAGTCTAAACTCGTTAAGAAGTTCTTGAAAACACTGCCACGATCGAAGTTTATTCAGATCGTCGCCTCGTTGGAGCAGGTACTCGATCTGAAGACGATCAGATTTGAGGATGTTGTAGGTCGACTAAAGGCGTACGAAGAAAGGATAAGAGAAGATGATGGCGGAAACGAGCAGAGAGTTATGTTCACTCGAAGTGGTGAAGGTTCAAACCACGGTGGTGGCTGGAGCGGTGGAGGTGGTTCTGGTTCAGGGGGATCGTCGGGAGGGAAGAAGGAGTCGAATAAGGGAAGAAAAGGGGGTTCGAGGGGTTTTAATCGAACCGGGTCAGGTGGATCCGGTGGAGCCGGGTCTTCAAACGGATCTGGGTCAAAATCAACCCAACCCAATAATAAGCCCAAACAGCCCAATAACCGGCCCAATTCCAATTCGAACTCAAACCGAAACCCGAAAAAAGATCTGTCGAAGATTATATGCTACAGATGTGACAAGTCGGGCCATTACGCATCCAAATGTCCGGACCGAACCCAAAAATTCCAAGAAAGTAATTTTACCGAACATGACGATGCCGATGAAACAGTATTTTTACACGAGACCGTATTTTTGAACGAAGAGAAGGTGATACCGTCTCGATACAACTCACAAGAAAACGATGTATGGTATTTGGATAACGGGGCGAGTAATCACATGACGGGAAATCGTTCATTTTTCTCCGAACTCGACGAAGGAATAACCGGAAAGGTTAAATTCGGTGATAATTCGTGTGTCGAAATAAAAGGGAAAGGCTCAATTCTTTTCCAAGGAAAATCGGGGCAGCAACGTTTGATGACAGAAATATATTTTATACCGGATCTGAAAAATAATATTTTCAGTCTCGGTCAAGCAACCGAAGCCGGATGTGATATTCGGATGAAAGACGAATATTTGACGATGCATGATGCCGACAACTGCTTATTAATGAAGGTACAAAGAACTCCAAACCGCCTTTATAAAATAAAGTTGACTATTGGAGAACCAATTTGCCTTCATTCAAGACTAAGTGAAGACACGTGGCGCTGGCATGCAAGACTTGGACACATCAATTTCGAGTCAATGAAAAAGATGTCCAAGAAAGGTCTAGTCAAAGGGTTACCCCATTTTGACAGTGAGAATCAATTATGTGAATCTTGTTTGGTGGGCAAGCAAACAAGAAAGTCATTTCCATTAATGACGACGTACAAAGCAACACGACCATTGGAGCTAGTTCACGGTGATTTATGTGGTCCGATAACACCGTCAACGAAGGGTCAAAATCGATACATTTTCACACTAATTGACGATTTTTCACGGTATATGTGGATTTTGATGGGTTTTAGGTACAACAAATAAACTAGAAACAATTCCTAAGTTCACATGCAACCTACTTTGGATCTATGTTTTAACTATTGAACATACAACTTTGAATTGCAAAACAAGAACCCTAGAGGAGAGAGGCTAATTTCGAAATTAACAAACTAGGGTTTAGGGTTTACATACCTTTCAATTGTTATAGCAAACAATTGATATTCCCTTGATCTTGATCTTGATCTTCTTGGAAGCTTTAGCACCACAAGTGTAATGCCTCTAATGGAATCACACCCAAACTAGCAAGAAGGAAAGTAGAAGAAGAGAGAGAGGAGGGAGTATGCAAAATCTCGGCCTTAGGGTTTCTTCCAAAGAAAGAGTACCAAAAACATGAACCAGGAGGCTCCTTATATAGCTGAGGGATCTAGGGTTTAAGGGAAACCCTAGTTATCCTTTGCTTAGGGCCTAAGCAAACCCAAGGGCCTTATCCAAGCCCCTATGGACGAAATTATTAGGGTTTCCCCTAAAGATTTCGTCCACCCTCTTCCAAGGGGGTTCTAGAGCCTTCCACTCAACTATTAGATAATTGCAAACTAGTCCCTGTACCTTATAATTAATTCTTTTAACCCCAAAATCAATTCTGATTAATTTCTGGCTAACAATTAATTAAACATAATGATTTCTAATTAATATGTTAATCCATTAACATATTAATAAATCATTTATATATATATTAATTTATTAATCTTATAAATTAATATCTCTCCTTTCATAATTTCCTTGTCCAGTTGCTAGGTTGAGGGCAACCCAAAAGGACTGTGTTGCTGTCAATTCAAGTACATACCAATTATAGTTATGGGCTTAGACACCTAATCCAACAGTCTCCCACTTGGATAAGTCTGTAACTATAATTGCTAGTATGCCTTCTAAATTTGACCAGCAAATTGTAGCTTCCAAAAAGCTGCTGCCGAACTCTGACCCAGTCAGTTATGTGTCCTAAGATAAGTGATCATATAACCCTTCGTTCTGCTTGATATCCCCAGACAAAAGACATGGAATATAATCAATCTCTTTGTCCAGAATCTATGTTTCCCGATTCCTGATTTGTGATGATGTAGGACTTCTAATTGAACACATCAATTTAGTCCTGGCTGGGCCCAGCACATAAGTCAACACCAAATCATCGAGGGGCCCACATATATCGCTTTTCCTGTTAGGGCAAAAGGAACGAATAAACGTTGACTCATATGCTTGTATCTTTTACTCATCAAATTATGCATGACAATACGTTTTATAACACCAAGTTACTGATGCGTTTTCGTATCACCAATGCACAACCGACTTGTAAATTACAACTCATATATCTTCGTTTCAAGATTATAAGATATTATCGTCTCAGTATTACTCGTGATGAATTCCATGAAGTAATACTCTGAGCGTGGGTTTATCCAATACTCAAATCTCAATTTCTGAGTACTCATGAACATTGCAGCAATTCTATTGCCATGTCTATCCTTAGACAATCTGCAATCCAATTCATGACAGTCTTAATTCACTACTTACTTCCAAGAGTACGAGCGACTGTGGAGTTTGAATAATCTCATTATTCAGGAAGTAAAACATGCAAAAATGAAACACAATAATAAACAATTGACAAAAGGTAGTAGCCAAACTTATAAATAATACTTTATTATTTAATCACCAAAAGTCAATTACATTTACTTTGTTACAAGTTTCAAAAACTAATCTAACTACTAAAACTAATATCATCTTTCAGTCCTATGCTCCGAGCATGCTGAATATGCTTAGCCCTACTCAGACCCTTTGTGAGGGGATCTGCTGGGTTATCTTCAGATGACACCCTCTTTACTATAAGATGGCCTTCTTCAACTCTATGTCTGATGAAATGGTACTTTCTGTCGATATGTCTGGTCTTACCATGATCTCTCGGTTCCTTTGTCAAGGCAACCGCTCCTTCATTATCGCAGAACAGTTCCATAGGCTCCTGGATGGTTGGAACAACTCCGAGATCCCCGATGAAGTTCCTCAACCAAGCTGCTTCTTTCGACGCTTCACTTGCTGCAATGTACTCTGATTCACAAGTAGAATCAGCCACCGTATTTTGCTTGGAACTCTTCCAAGTAACTGCTCCTCCATTCAGTAAAAACACCCAGCCCGACTGAGAACGGAAGTTATCTCTATCCGTCTGAAAGCTGGCATCACTGTAACCATCTACTCTCAAAGTATCACTGCCACCAAGCACAAGGACCCAGTCCTTTGTCCTTCGCAAATACTTGAGTATATTCTTAACTGCTATCCAATGAGCTCTACCTGGGTTTCCCTGATAGCGACTGACCATGCTCAAAGCAAATGCCACATCAGGGCGAGTACATGTCATAGCGTACATGATCGATCCGACAGCGGAAGCATAAGGTACATGACTCATGTCATCTATTTCAACATCTGTACTTGGGCATTGAGTCTTACTCAATTTGGTATTGCTCTGGATAGGTAGCTCTCCCTTCTTGGAATTTTCCATACTAAACCTCTTTAGTACCTTATCCAAGTATGTGCTCTGACTAAGTCCAATTAGTCTCTTCTTTCTATCTCTCAATATTCTAATCCCAAGAATATAGGCAGCTTCTCCAAGGTCTTTCATGGCAAAACACTTTCCAAGCCAAGACTTAACTTCTTTCAAGGTTGGAACGTCGTTACCAATGAGTAATATGTCATCGACATACAACACCAGAAAAGTTACTATACTCCCACTAGCTTTGATATACACACAGAACTCATCTTCACTTCTAGAGAAACCAAATTCTTTGACTTTCTCATGGAAGCAAAGATTCCAACTGCGAGATGCTTGTTTCAATCCATAAATGGATTTCTCAAGCTTGCACACTCTATTAGGGAACTTTGCATCAACAAAACCCTCTGGCTGACTCATGTAAACATCTTCAGCCAACTTCCCATTAAGGAAAGCAGTTTTGACATCCATCTGCCAGATTTCATAATCATGAAAGGCAGCTATGGCGAGCAATATCCTAATAGATTTAATCTTAGCCACTGGCGAGAAGGTTTCATCATAGTCAACCCCTGGGGTTTGAGTGAAACCTTTTGCAACCAGTCGAGCCTTAAATGTGTGCACATTTCCATCCATGTCTGTCTTCTTCTTGAAGATCCATTTGCACCCAACTGTCTTACGACCTGGTGCACTATCAACCAAATTCCAAACTTGGTTGTCATACATGGACTTAATCTCGCTGTCCATTGCCTCTTTCCACTTGGAAGCCTCTGGACCTTCCATTGCTTCCTTATAAGTGACTGGTTCATCTAAGTTTACCAGTGTTCTGTCACTTATGAATGTGTCACCATCTGAAGTAATATTGAAACCATACAACTCAGGTGGCACACTCACCCTAGTGGATCTTCTAAGAGGTAATGAGTTATCGATTGGTTCAACAGGAACTGTTTCCTCTGGTTGAGTGCTAGTGTCATCTAAGGTTCCTTCATTGGCTGAATCTTGAATTTCTTCAAGGTCAATAGTGCTCCCACTGTCCTCTTTGAATATGAGCTCTCTTTCAAGAAAGACTCCTCTTCGTGCTACAAAGACCACGTTTTCACTAGGCCTGTAGAACAAATATCCAAAAGACTGCTTTGGGTAACCAATGAAAACACATTTCTCACTTCTAGCTGCTAGCTTGTCGTGAGTCTCTCGTCTTACGAAAGCTTCACAACCCCAGACTTTAATATGTGCTAACGAGGGAACTTTCCTTGTCCACATTTCGTGAGGTGTTTTGGCAACCTTCTTTGTAGGGACAAGATTGAGGATGTGGGCGGCTGTCTCTAAGGCATACCCCCAGAAGTGAATAGGAAGCGAAGCCCGACTCATCATAGAACGAACCATGTCTAACAAGGTTCGATTGCGCCTCTCAGCTACACCATTTAACTGTGGTGTCCTAGGAGGAGTCAATTGTGATACTGTCCCACATTCTTTCAGATAGTCGTTAAACTCGATACTAAGATACTCCCCGCCTCTATCGGATCTAAGTATCTTTATCTTTCTGCCCAATTGATTTTCGACTTCATGTTTAAACTCTTTGAACTTTTCAAAAGTTTCTGACTTATGCTTGATCAAGTAGATATATCCATATCTGCTATAATCGTCAGTGAAAGTCACATAGAATCGATTAGCATCTCTTGTAGTTGATCTGAAGGGCCCACACACATCTGTGTGTATGAGATCTAACAGACCTTCACCTCTTTCACAAGATCCTGTGAATGGTGATTTTGTCATCTTTCCCAAAAGACAAGATTCACACATATCATCTGACTTTAGGTCAAATGATTCCAACACTCCATCCTTTTGGAGTTGGGCTATGCGTTTCTTGTTAATGTGTCCAAGACGACAATGCCACAAGCATGCCTTGTCTACACTATTAGACAAGTCAATATTAAGTACACTATTTCCTAAGCTATCAACACAAGTCACTGTTTCATATACACCATTACAAGGCAAAGCTTCAAACATAAAAACACCATTCTTATAAACAGAAATTGAACCATTCAAATCATTAAAAGAATATGTAAAACCTTGTCTGAACAATGCATGAAATGAAATAATGTTTCTCGTCATCTCAGACGAATAGCAACAATTTATTAAATCTAATCTAACATCATTACTAAGCAGAAGCTGATAAACTCCGATCTTGGTTACTGGTGAAGACTTTCTGTTTCCCATGATCAGGTTTATCCTTCCTCGCTCTATCTCCTCACTTTCCTTTAGACCCTGCAAATCAGAACAGATATGAAAACCACATCCTGTGTCAAGGACCCATGAACGAGAAGATAATGAGTTATTAGCAGAAATAGTGTAAATACCTGCCGAAGATGGCTTCACTTTGCCATCCTTGATATCTTGCAGATATTGTGGGCAAGATCTCTTCCAATGCCCCTTTTGGTTGCAGTAAAAGCAAACTGCCTCTTTTGGATCAGAAACATAGGGAGTGGAACCATTGGGCTTAGCCTTTGGGCCATTACTAGATGACCCAGCTTGAGCCTTGCTCTTCCAGTTTTGCTTGGGAGGACCTTTCCTCTTTTTCCCCTTTCCCTGTCCAATAGCCAAAACAGGGGCACTAGCAGGTGTGGAGGGTATACTTTTACCCTTCATCCCTGCCTCAGCTGTCTGCAACAAGTTGTGCAATTGGGCCAAGGTCTGCTCAGTATTGTTCAAATGGTAAGTTAGAATAAACTGACCATAACATTCAGGAAGTGAGTTCAAGACCATGTCAATGGCCAATTCCTCATCAAAGTGAATATTGAGCTTGACCAAACGCTCTATGTAGCGTTGCATTCTTTGCACATGTGACACCACCGACTCCCCATCTTTCATCTTGCAAGCCATGAGTGACTTGACTACTTCAAACTTTTCTTGACGAGCTCGCTTATGGTACTTTTCCATAAGGTCCTTGTTCATCTCGAAAGGCCAGTAGTCCTCATAGTACCTCTGCAGTTCTGGGGACATAGTTGCCACCATGATGCATGCCACTTTGGTAGCATCATCGTAATGTTTCTTGTAGGCAGCAAGATCTTCAGGAGTAGCCTCATTCTCATCAAGCTCTTTGAGCTCCTTTTCAAGAACATATTCTTTGTTCTCGAAACGAAGAGCCATCTTGATGTTGCGCATCCAATCGTTATAGTTTGAGCCATCCATAACGACTTTGGAGCAGATATTGAGCAAAGAGAAGTTTTGGTTGGAGGAGGACGAAGCAGAAGTGTTTCCAGGAGTAGACATCTGAAAAGAAAGAAAGTTTTAGTTAGATTTCAAGATACCTTAATAAAATAACCCAAAGATATAATATCAAGGTTAGGATCCAACTATGAAGATTCACAACTTAGAAATGGGATGCCGAGATCCAAGTGCAAATTTCATAAAGGTAGGTGAATGACGATTCACCAATTCCACCATTAGACGAAACAAACGAAGTGAAATTCCTAATTCTTTTGAGATACATTGAAACTATTCAATGGCATGTTTTGATCTCAGATTATGCTCTTCTATTTGTGACTGGGATGCCGAGGATCACAAACAAGATGTGAATAACCATGCAAATGTGCTTGGTAACCTCATTTTCTTTATCATTAACTATTGATGTGCTGGTAAACCACACACGCTCCATCAAAATGACAATTGTGAGATACCCATTACTACTCTTTATTAGTGCCTTTTAGTGTGCTGGTTAACCACACACGCTCCACTAACGACCAATAAAGCATAATGTGCAATTTCATGGATTAGCATACTTTTCACATTTTTCCTAAAGTAACTAGAGTTGGGATTTTGAAAAATAATGTTCTAGTACTTTCTTTAATATCATTATACTTTTAATGAGAAGTAGTTGTCCTATCAAATCTGTTCTGCTAACGACCCTCCACTAATCAAGGAAGCGGTGGGTGAGAGTGGACACCCATTCAACTACCATTTTATAGGCAGTTTCCTTATACCCCCCTTATAGATTAGCTTCGTGAATGAGGCATACTAGCGATTTGACTGACCATATTCTTATACATATATAATATTAAACTTTTAATTATAATATATATATAAGGTGTGTTTTAAAACATTTTAAAACTTCAAGGGTTTATAAATTTCGAAATTTAAGCTATTAAATTTAAATTTAAATAAACCAATTAACTAGATTTAATATTTATCTTTTAATTAACTATTAATCAAATTATTAAATCTTGTAAGGATTATCTAATTAAATTAATCCATTAATTTAATCCTAATCCTTATCCCTCTAAATTTCGAAAAATAGGGTAAGGATAATTATCCAATTAATCTAATTAAGTAACAATTATCCAAAAACAAGAAACCCTAGTTATCCTCTTAGCATATTTCGAAATTCATAAGGGAGGAGGCTAGGGTTTTCAAAACCCTAACCCTAATTTCGATTAGGGTTCTTTGGAGGCTAGGGTTTTCGAAAAAACCCTTTGATCCAAAACCCTAGAAATCGAAAGATTGGCCTTTAGGGTTTAATAGCTATAAACCCTAATTTGCAATTCAACAATTGTAGCAATTCAATTTAAAACAACAATGGCTCTGATACCACTGATGGGTTTTAGGTACAACAAATAAACTAGAAACAATTCCTAAGTTCACATGCAACCTACTTTGGATCTATGTTTTAACTATTGAACATACAACTTTGAATTGCAAAACAAGAACCCTAGAGGAGAGAGGCTAATTTCGAAATTAACAAACTAGGGTTTAGGGTTTACATACCTTTCAATTGTTATAGCAAACAATTGATATTCCCTTGATCTTGATCTTGATCTTCTTGGAAGCTTTAGCACCACAATTGTAATGCCTCTAATGGAATCACACCCAAACTAGCAAGAAGGAAAGTAGAAGAAGAGAGAGAGGAGGGAGTATGCAAAATCTCGGCCTTAGGGTTTCTTCCAAAGAAAGAGTACCAAAAACATGAACCAGGAGGCTCCTTATATAGCTGAGGGATCTAGGGTTTAAGGGAAACCCTAGTTATCCTTTGCTTAGGGCCTAAGCAAACCCAAGGGCCTTATCCAAGCCCCTATGGACGAAATTATTAGGGTTTCCCCTAAAGATTTCGTCCACCCTCTTCCAAGGGGGTTCTAGAGCCTTCCACTCAACTATTAGATAATTGCAAACTAGTCCCTGTACCTTATAATTAATTCTTTTAACCCCAAAATCAATTCTGATTAATTTCTGGCTAACAATTAATTAAACATAATGATTTCTAATTAATATGTTAATCCATTAACATATTAATAAATCATTTATATATATATTAATTTATTAATCTTATAAATTAATATCTCTCCTTTCATAATTTCCTTGTCCAGTTGCTAGGTTGAGGGCAACCCAAAAGGACTGTGCTGCTGTCAATTCAAGTACATACCAATTATAGTTATGGGCTTAGACACCTAATCCAAAAGATTTTTCTCTTAAAAGAGAAAAATGAGGCGTTTTTACACTTCAAAAAATTTAAAGCTTTGGCGGAGAATGAGCTCGGAAAGTCTTTAAAGGTGTTTCGAAGTGATCGAGGAGGTGAGTTTACTTCGCTCGAGTTTAATTCCTTTTGTGATATGAATGGAACCAAACGCCATCTTACCGCCCCATATTCACCACAACAAAACGGTATTGTGGAACGAAGAAACAGAACACTTATGGACATGACACGAAGTATCATGAAGGCGATGCATGTTCCAAACTATCTATGGGGAGAAGCGGTAAAACATTCCACAAACCTGATCAACCGTGTTTACACAAGAGTACTTGGTGATACAACTCCGTACGAGAAGTTGTATAAAAGAAAACCTAATTTGGAGAACGTACGCATCTTTGGGTGTTTAGCGTATGCAAAAGTTGAACTGGTAAACGTGAAAAAATTGGATGCAAGATCAAGACCATTGGTTCATCTTGGTTATGAACCGGGTACAAAAGCCTATCGGTTATTTAACCCGGTTACACAAAAAATAATCGTAAGTCGAGACGTTATTTTTAATGAAACCAAAGGATGGAATTGGGTTAACGAAGCTACACCTGACAATGAAGAACCAGGATCATTCATAGTACCATGGGATTTACCGGAAGATAAGGCAAACAACAACCAAGGAAACGAAGTAAACAACGAACCAAACGAATCGGATCACGAGATTGAAGACGGAGTGGAGGTACAAGAAAATGAGCAACCAAGTCCGATCAACAACAACGTGAACAATGTTCAAAACCAAAGGCCCACAAGACAAAAGGTGCTTCCAATTCGATTACGAGATTATGTACTTTATGTTGATGAAATTGAAGAACTTCTCCTAGCAACCAATGACGAGCCGGTATCGGTTGAAGAGGCGAAGAAAGAACCAGAGTGGGTCAAAGCCATGAATACAGAGATCAATTCAATCAACAAGAACAATACTTGGTCTCTCGTAAACAAACCTATGGGGGTGAAGCCCATTGGACTCAAATGGGTGTTCAAGCTGAAGAAAAATGCAGATGGCACCATAAACAAACACAAGGCGAGGTTGGTTGCTAAAGGGTACGTACAACAACCTGGTATTGACTTTCAAGAAGTATTTGCTCCGGTAGCTCGCATCGAAACCATACGGTTTCTCATTGCCTTAGCCGCTACCAATGGATGGGAGCTTCACCACTTGGATGTCAAGACGGCTTTCTTACATGGAGAGTTGAGAGAAACCGTCTATGTGTATCAACCGGAAGGCTACATAAGGAAAGGTGACGAGCACAAGGTGTACCGTCTTTCAAAAGCACTATATGGTCTTAGACAAGCATCGAGAGCATGGAATACAAAACTTGATGGGATTTTGAAAGGAATGAAATTTCACAAGTGCATGAAAGAACCATCGGTGTACCGGAAGAACGAAGGATCCAACTTGCTAATTTTAGCAATCTATGTTGATGATTTGTTTGTCACAGGTACAAATTTGAGCATGATCAAAAGGTTCAAATTTGAAATGTCCAAGAACTTCGAGATGTCTGATCTTGGAAGATTAACTTACTACCTGGGCATTGAAGTCAAACAAGAAGAATCAGGGATTACTATAAACCAAGAAGCGTATGTTAGACGCATTCTAAAAGAAGCCGGTTTACACGATTGCAATCCGACCCACATTCCCATGGATCCAGGAACCAAAATGTCGAAGGCCGAAGATGAACCCGAAATCGACCCGACACAATACCGAAAGTTGGTAGGATGCCTTAGATATCTCTTGAAGACAAGACCCGATATGGCATATGCGGTTGGAGTTGTTAGTCGATACATGCAAGATCCAAGAGAATCACATGGTGTTGCAATCAAACACATCCTAAGGTACTTACGTGGAACAACGTCACATGGAATCAAGTACGAGAGGATGGGGCAAAACCGGATCATTGGTTACAGCGATAGTAGTCACAATGTCGACCCGGACGACGGAAGAAGCACAACCGGTCACATTTTCTACTATGGGTTGTCTCCAATAACATGGTGTTCTCAAAAGCAAGATATTGTTGCTTTATCATCTTGCGAGGCGGAGTTCATGGCTGCAACTGCGGCTGCATGTCAAGCAATATGGCTTCAAGATTTGCTAGGCGAAATCATGAACAAAGCACAAGAGAAGGTGGTCCTAAGAGTTGATAACAAGTCAGCTATCGAACTCACGAAGAATCCTGTTTTTCACGGAAGAAGCAAACACATTCACACGAGGTTTCACTTCATTCGTAAGTGTGTTGAAAAGGAACAAGTGGAGGTGAAATACATTCCAGGTGAAGAACAAAAGGCAGACATTCTCACAAAACCATTGGCTCGAACCAAGTTCAAGACAATGCGGGACTTGATCGGGATTGAAAAACATCTCTAGAAGGACTTAGAGATTCGGGGGTGATTGTTGGAATCTTAAATTCCTTAATACCCTACCAATGTTTTCCACTCCAACAAAGTAAACTTGATTCCTGGAACAAAGTAAGGGACACCAACAAGTGGTTGGGTCTCATGTGTATTAATTATAGGATTAAAATGATTCTATAAAGTAAGGGACACCAACAAGTGGTTGGGTCTCATGTGTATTAATTATAGGATTAAAATGATTCTATCAATCCTATATATTCAGTGTATTACCAAGAGGGTTAAACACACCAAAAACACAGCAACATACATAGACATATACACATATATATGTAATTGGTTTTGAGTTATATTTCCAATCAATCAAAGAGTTATTTTGATATATATATTTGTCTGTGTCTTTACAATTGCAATATTAGACTTTTTGTGTACAATTTTGGCGAAGGAGGCTGAGGCGAGAAAGGGCAAAAAAATCGATGGAGGCGTCTTCTATCTAGTCAGGAGGTATTTTTTGACGGACCGAGTAAGTAGAATGGGGTGGAATGGGCTGACCGAATCAGCTAATATATGTCATTAACAAACATCTGACTGCACAGTCAGCACTGACCGGACCCGGTAAGTTCAAATCAAACAGGCCCTAAGTCAAGTTATATCCAACTACATGCTGCTTTTTTCTTGATTCCTTTACTACAAATCAAATTATGTGCTCTAGCAGAATCATCCCAGTAACCATTACTAGCCAAAACATTTGACACCTGCACATAAACTGCAGGATCATCAGGAAACAAATCCACAATTTTTCTTGACATACGCAAACCAATTTCCTTATTTCAATGAACCCTACAAGCACTCAACAGAGCTTTATACACCTCGGGTCCCGCTTCCATTCCCATTCTATTCACAAACACTTCTGCTTCATCAAGAAAACCAGCTCTACTATAAAGATCAACAATACAAGCATAATGTTCAACTTTTGGTGAACCATAATTACTTCTCATTAACTCAAAGAATTCTAACCCTTTCTTCACCAATCCTACATGACCACAAGCAGAAATCACAATAAGAAACGTGGTCAAATCAGGTTTGACTTTGGTGTTTCTCATTTCTTCAAAAACTTCAACTGCTTCCTTACCTTTTCCATGTTGAGCATAGCATGAAAGAAGTGAGTTCCATGATACTGTATCATGTTCCACCATTGATGTAAACATCCATTTTGCTTCATCAAAGTTACCACTTTTTGCATACATGGAAATAAGCCCGTTTTGTATGTATATATTTGAAGAGTGACCTGACTTGACTATAAGACCATGGATTTGTTTACCCTCTTTGAAAGTTGACATAACTCCTATAACTTTTAAAATGCTTGAAATTGTAAAGAAATCGGTATCAATACCTATCTGCCTCATTTCCGAAAAGACACCAAGGGCTTTCTCGACATTTCCCATGTTTGAAAATCCAGCAACAATGGCGTTACATGTTATTTTGTTCTTAACTGGGAGAGTGGCACAGATTTTGTGGAAGTCTTGTAAGCTGCTACCACATTTTGAATAAACAGTAACTAAAGTAACTGCTAAATAAACATCTGAATCTAACCCTTGTTTTATGATTGAGCAATGAATTTGTTCACAATGGATCATGTCATCTATATTAGAAAAGGAACTCAACAAAGTATTGTAAGTTATGGAATCTGCTTTATGACCTGAAACCAGCATTTTTTTAATCATGCACATTGCAATGTTGGTTTGTTGATTCTGTGTGTAACCAGTGATCATTGAGGTCCAAACAACAGCATTTTTATCAGATATTTCGTCAAATATTCTCCTAGAATCATCTACATTAGAGCATTTCCAATACATCTCAAGCAAAGACGTACACACCACAACATTAGAAAGAAACCCAAATTTTGTACTTAACCCATGCACTTGTTCCCCTAATACGAGTGCTTCCAACTGTGAACACCCAACAAGAACAGTGGAAATAGTAAAATGAGTTGGATATATTCCCAATCTAAGCATTTCTAGAAACAACTCGACTGAAAAATCCACGTAATGGGTATGAAGGTAACCTGAAATTAACGAGTTCCATGTAATCACATTTCTGTGAGGCGTTTCGTCGAACAGTTTCTGAGCATCGGATATTACACCACATTTGCCATACATGTCCAGAAGAGCAGTGCTGATATATACATGCGGACAAAAACCCATCTTGATAACAAATGAATGAATTTGAATACCGGTGTAAAGTGATCTTGAAGTTGCACATGAGGATAGAAGCTTGTTAAGAGCGTATGAGCTACAAATGGACCCATGACAACCATGTTGCAATTGAGCCAAAAGATCCAAATCAATCAACTTTAAGTGATTCTCTTTGTGATCTTCAACAGCTGCAACGTTACCCAGAGAGCTGAAATTGATGTCTCGAAATGATTTAGGGTTTATCAGGGTCGATAAAGGACGAAAAATTAGGCACTGCGTTGTTTTAAATTGGCGTTTTAACACTGTTTGCATGGTTAATATCCAAACTTAATCCACTTACTATTACTCCCCAGTCCCCATCCCATGAACAGTAGTTGCAAATAGTTTGTTCGGCTTCCATCACGAGCCCGCTACTATTGATCTTTTAGGCTAAATGCAAAAAATTAAAATATAAAAACTACTTAATATCTATTTTTTATAATTAAAATGATTTTAAATAATAATTACTGATTATAAAAGTATTAAAATTTAAAATTAGGGCAAATATGATATTATGGTTGTTTATTTAGGATATATATGATATTTAAATATTAGTTAGGGCAAATATGATATTTCCTTCTAAATATTTAGGGTATATATGAAATTTTCCATAATATTTTTTATTATAATGATATGTTTTTCATTTTGTTATTATAACATCATATTTCTAAAATAATTTTTAATATTATATTATATTTTGACAAAATCTACTTATTATAGCAAGGATTAGCTTGTTAATATAAATTATGATACATGACATAAGTTAAAAGAGGTTTTTTTGTCATGTTATTCTCCATTTTATTTTATTTTTAGAATGGTAAGATTTTATAAATAAATAAATAAACTAATAATGTGCTAGAAAATTATAAGGTGTTAATAATTAATATAGAATTTTTGCAAGAAACCAAGCCAATTTGGTTTTAAATTTTTGTTCCTATTCGACATCTAAAAGAAAAACTATCTTCTTAGCATCTCCTGATTACGTAGCAAGCTTTGTCGCAATCTCTTGCAAGCACTAAGTCAAGCTAACACGGTCATTAGTTGGTGAAGATAGTGGTTGTTTTTTTGGGTAAATGGAATTTTAATGGATGTCTAGTATATTAATTCAACTTTGTGGTATTTTTAAAGGGTATTTGGATTGCTTTTCAAAACAACTTATTAACTTATTAGTTTTTTAAAAAGTCAATAAATAAATAAAAATGTTTTACAAATTTAAAAACACTTTTTAGAATAGTTTTTCATTAACGTATAAAAAAATAGATTTTAAAAAGCATATAAAACTTGGCTTTTTGAAATTGTTTTTGGCTTTTTAACCAAAATAGTTTCAAAAATGAAATTTTAAGTCAGACATTTGAACTTATTAACATTCTGATTCATCATAAAAACTAATTTTTTTTTTTAAAAAAAAAAGATTTACCACCACAATAAGTCAATAAATACTTTTATATAGTAAAATATTACGACTTGGGAGTTAAAAATAAAATCTAAAGAAAAAAAAAAGGTTCACAAGTAGCCAAAAGCCAGACACACCATACGCATAGACAAAAAGGAAGCTCTCATCCATTCCTCCCTCACATAAACCGTAACGCCTGTAACCGCCCTTCAAAACATGACTCTCACCGACTTAAACCCACCACACTTTCCGCTCCTCCCTACTCTTATTTTCTACCACCATCATCATCATCATCATCATCATCATCATCGTCGTCATCATCATCACCGCTGTTGCTGCCATTTTTGCTGAGCGTTACAATGAACTCGGAAGGAAAGCCTCTGACGCGGCTCCAAGAACAAGCTCCGGCCACTCTCCAATTCAACGAGCTTTGGAATTCCTCGAAAACTGTGATTCCATTATTATCTCCTCTGGTAGTCTCGCCGGCTCCTCTACCCGATGCCGATGCCACTGGCCAAACTCAAAATTCATTTCTCTCACCTAACAACGTCAACAACAATCATGAAGCCAAAATGAACCATGAGATTGCGATCGGAATAATTCCTCAACTGCAACAAAGCAGCGGTGGTGCTAGCAGCTCCGGATGGCGGCATCCAGCCATGGCGGGGCAAGCGCCGGATGCATCATCTCTCTATGCTTACTTCCAATCGCAATGCGTGCTCCTTCCTCGTAAGCAGTGATCCTTTTTCAGAGGTTAATTTCTTCTTTGAGTGATCATGTTTGTTCTTTCCGATGCTTATTGTATAAAATTTTGGTGTTTCAGTTTGGAAATTTTATTTTAAATAATCGAAGATGAAAACCATTGAAGGCTGAAGTTAGTAATCATGATCTTTCACAACTTGATAACTTGATAAACCACAAGCCATAGAAAACTGAAATATTTTAGAGCGAGCCATTTTTATTTTTTTACAAATACAAAAGTTGCCCCCAAAGAGATTTGATTTCCCATCTCCAATGTGTAATTTGAAAGTTTTTTGTTTTTTTTACATCAAATCGTTTCAAATGAGAATTCCGGGATACCATTTTTCCTATTCGTTAATGATTTAACAGGTAGGCTTTTATACATATTGATAATATTAAACTAAATATACTTTTTTTCATGATAGAGCCAACAACATCAAGCTTCCCCACTTTATGTACAACAGTTAAGCATCCCTCCCTCAAGAGCATCAAGAATCACATAAATTCTAGCTTTGCTTTTTAAAAAATAACCCTATCCAAAGACATGCTTACAATCTTTACTACATGGAATTACAAAATTTGGTATGTTTGCATGATTGCTCTAGATTAACCTCGTCTTCAAAATGTGATCATTTGGTTTGGGACAAAATAATCAGAAATCAAACTCTCCTGAAGCCTGAAAACAAAATGGAATGCTTAAATTAGACAAGAGAAGAAAATTATCTGGAAGTAATCACACATTGAAGTTGAACAAAGTCACAAACCTTATTGAACAAAATGTCTCTGTTGTTTATGTGCATAACCCCATCCTTTAGAGTGCACTTCCACCTATTCTTTGCACGAGTCACCTGTAAAAAGACTAGACTTTTTACAATTATGTTGTAAAATGAAATCAATTATGTTGTTATACCAATTAACCTAAAAACACTGCTCCATATCTTGTAAAGTTTTTGATTTTGGAATGGATATAAAAACTGCAACATCACTCATTTTGAAAAACAGAGTTTCGGTTTGATAAAACTCTAGGTTTGACTTTTAAAATTCAAGCAATAATGATATTTATATGCATATATTATAACTTATACCTTGTCAAATTGGGCCAAAACCAAATTTTGTGTATTTACTTCCTCATCATCATCATTGCCATCATCAACATCATCCAGATCATCATCATTTTCATTCAAAGCTTCATCTTCATCATCATCTAAAGCATCATTCTGATTGACCAAGCTGGGAGTTTGCCCTTGTAGTTCTAATCAAATCCAGGTAACACCAAATTCTCAAAATCAAACCAAAAATTAAACAACAAAATAGACTATATATTACTTTACCAGGTGGAGCAGGTGTATTAGCAACATTGTAGTCTTCATTCACAACCCCCTGGTAGTTGTATATCTTCAATCCCATAAGAAACCAATTAATTAATTACCCACCCAAATATATGTTTAAAACTTAAATATCTAAAATGATAAACACCAAAAAACCTCACCTCAAATTCATCAGCTACAACATCTCCAGATCCATCTTGTTGTGGAATATATCCACTTGGACGATATTGTGAAGGAAACTCTTCTCTCTTTCGCTTTCCAGAAGTCAACTGCAGAAAATCCTACAAATAAAACAATACCATCAAAAAAATAATTTTATATAATGTAAAGGTAAAGAAGTAAACATGGTTTAATCACAAGAGTAGAACTGTGGTAACCTGAGCCATGTTTTGATGGGCTGTTTCTCTATCACCTTCTTCATAAACTGTAACAACAATATATTTATTAATATGAAATGGAATGGAACTTATAATTTACTTTGTGATTAATCTATAACTTACCAACATTAACATCAAGCCGTGGTCTTTGGTTCAACCAAGAAGAAGGTGGCTGCTGTACAAGTATGAAGAACACAATTCAATAAGGAATAATATTTAGGGCTACACAATTATCAGAATTCAGAAAAGAAAGATTTAGTTACCATGAATTGGCTAGGCCTCCCAGATTGGTCATTTTCATCTACAGGAGGATGATTATTTGGGGTTATGGGAGTAGAAGCAGTAGGTATATTGTATGAATGATCGATTCTCCCTGGTAATGGTGTCTGAATTGGAGTCTGTAGTGGTGTCTGTACAGATAAAGATCTGGATGTAAGTTGTAATTTAAAATTTAAAATTACATATTTGAAAACAGACAGCTTATAACTCACCGGAGGGAAAAGTAAATCAGCTGTAGGTGTCTCGAATTCTTCAGGTCCTTCATAGGGCACATTTAGATCACGAACAGTGTTGGCCGGAGCTCCAAGGGCCGGCAACTTTGCCGATGAAGATCTGTCGTTAGGGCCAAATACGGCACCAGCTTGCATCATCTTCAACTCCCAAATCTGCACCATTAACAGATGATTACTTTCTGATGATGAAAAAATCGGTGATGAAGTGAACTAAATCGAAATTGAAAATGAATCAGATATGAGGAACGATGAAGAGTCGAGAGTCGAGAAATAGCTCACTCCTTGAAGTTCGTTGAGAACGCCTTCACCCGGACCACCATTGGTGATGAATTCTTCCCGGACTTTGGTGATGACGTCTTCGATGACTTGGATGTATACACTGCTCGTCGACGAACTTCCCATTTTTTTTTGGAAATCCCGGCTAACAGAAAAACCCTAACGAGTAAAAGGATCCTTGTTGGTATTTGATTTCAGATGATAATTGGTTAGGGATATGAGATGAACGGGAAGATTAAGAGGTGGTGTAAAGTGAGAGAGCGGCGAAAATCGCCTGAGAACGGAGATGGAGAATTGTAGATCGGGGGTTTGCGGGACAGGAATGGAGGAGAGGAACGCAATATAAATAGGTTTGCTTGCATCGGTTCAAAGAGGATTAAATTACGTTTCTTTTGGGCCTTTCAGGATTCGCTTGCACACGGACAGTTGCCGGTCCGATCCAAAGAAAAAGAAAAAAAAATTGGTTTTGTCTTGATTTTAGTTTTGCAAAATATCTCTCTCAAACGCTTAAGTCGGTTCTTTGATTTTACCTTAAAAGACAATAAAAGAGGTGGCTTTAGGCAGGTGTGGCAATCCTATAACGTTTGGGTTGACAGGTCATAAAATCAATGGACACGAACTTTATAAATATTTGTATCGTCTTGTTCAATCCTAAACCTGGATTAGCCATAAACATGTCAATTCGTGTAACCCGGATAACCATTTTAATTATACGAGTTTGCAAGTCAGATTCGGGATAGTAGGTCAAATAAGGTTCGTAGGTTATAATCGAGTTTGTGCGTCACGGGGGGTGGAAATCGAAATATCTCATATTTAGTTGTTAGTCATTATTCTCTCTTTTATTTAATAAATATATTTTTAATTTTTTTAATCTAATAAAATAAACATGTCAGGTCGAGAATTATTACCCCTAATTGGAGAACCTTTGGCATAAAAAAAAGTAGGTCGTCTTTTTGAAACAAAATCACTCGATGTTTCCTCAACGAAATGAATTGAGCTTGCTACCGAGTCAAAGAACAAAACAATACAAAATAGATGAGCATGAACGAAATGGTGATGTAGTTTAACATTGTGTTTAATAAACTAGTAAACTGAGACTCAAATAATCAGATGTTGAAAGTGATGAAATGGTTTTAAACAATGCTTTTGAAATTTTCCGCCAAGAAAAATGAGAAAGCTTTCTATTATGTAGACTTTTGGAAATTGTCAATGGATGCGTAAAATGGCGTCGGTATATTACTAGAATGGTTATTTTTATGTTTCATATTTTTAACGTTTTATTATCATAGAATTTCCCGTTCAATTTAATTTCAATTGTTTTATGTTTTACGTTTTATTATCAATGTAATTTTCATTCAGACAACACAACTATTTATAAAAAAACACAATTTCCATCAACTCTTACATGTTGTATATAACGAAAATTTTGAAGTATTTGTCAATTTTTTCTAGCACATTTAAATGAGAAGCAGCACCAATTGAGATCTAAACACCTAAAAAATAATAAGATTGTATATATAGATTATAATAGATATAATTGTATATATCTATAAACTGCATAAAAGATACTAAACAAAAATTTGATTTTGACATTGAATTATTTTTTCTTACAACTAAAACACTAAGTTTTAACAAAGCTTCAATTTTAATACTATATTTTCCAATTTGTTTCAATGGTAACAATTTGATCGGTCAGTTGACATGACATGGTGATGTGTCACTCTTTAATGATGTTGTGCTAACATAACATGATGACATGACACTTTTTTCTGGGAAAGTTGTAGCCAACAAAGTGCACGTCAGAAAGCAAATATGACCATTGTGCAGTCCGACGAGGTAGTGTTTGGGTGTTAAACCAACAAATAAAAAGGGATGATAAAATTTTGGGAATCATTACTATAATACACGAATCAATAGTATAAAATACACATGGTCAGTCCACAGAGACATAAATATAATTATTAAGCCTTTCCACACGATACATTTTGAAAATTGATATAAAAGACAGTTTTGTTGATTAAAAATAAAATTTCATAAACAAATAACAAATAACATACAATAATGACTAAAATTCAGAATTAAGAAAGATTGCTGGTTCTAAATTCTATTCAAGTACTATATTATTGGATGTGATGCGATATCAATCTTCTTTCCATATAGGTTGGTAATTAAAATACTAACATGCTCTTGTATTTTTAGAATTGCCAAAAGTATTTACTCAAAATAAGATCATCAAGTTAAATCTATATAAGTAATCTAACTTAAATAGGATCTTAAACTAAATCATTAGATGACAGTTTGTTTAGTATAAGTATTACCAATAATACTCAATATTCCTCGTATGTTCGGGATTGTAAAAGTATTTAATATTTTATTACACTTGTTTTGATTCATTCAAACCCAATTAATTGTTTGTTACCATTTCCGAACTATAAAACATTTATATATCTCATAACTTGAATAACAAGAATAATTCAAAACCCTAAATCCATTGATCATGTGAAAAGAGATATAGGGTGTGTTCGACACAACTAATTGGTAGCGGGTAGCGAATAGCAAGAATCGGGTAGCGTTTTGTTAAACGCTATGTGAGGTAGCTTTTAGATTTGAAGAGTTCTTTTTAAACTAAACGTTAAAAGCTTGTTGTGTCAGACGACATTTTTTGTTTCAAACATAACGCTTTGTCAAACGTTAGAAGCTAGAAGCTCCTAAACGCTCCGTATCGAACACACCCATAATCAAACATGTAATGAAGACTGAATCAAAGATCACTAAATAAAACATAAATCAACTTCACATCACAATCCAAAAACAAGTATTCTAGAACTTAAGAACCGAATATGGAAAGGAAACTAGCCACACATGAATAATTTGAAACACAAATTTAACAAGTTCAAATCTTAAATTAACTTAAAAATTCAAAGTAAAAGTGTTTATAAAGTGATAATTGGTTATAAGATCTTCCAGTATCGCTCAGATAGATTCTTTCATTACGAGAAAAATCTCTAAATATTTGTCATCGTAGTTGCCAACTTTCATTTTCAACATCTCCAAATCGTTTTTCGTTTGAAACGTCGTTTGCGCCTCTTGAAATGACGTGTGCGATTCTAGCATTTTTCTGTTTCACCCGATTCATCATCACCGACGTGATCTCTTGTAGTTGAACATATTGATCAATTTTTTCTCCAAAATGATTGATAATGCTTGAACCCGATATTTTTGAGGATGAACTGAAAGCTACTTTCTTTTCTCTATTTCTTCCTATCGGTCGAAAAAGAGGTTGTTCATCTTTAAGATCCACCCGCTCATCATTGATGTCGATGTTTGTTTGGCCCTCCGATTGTTGTGAACTTCCATCGACATTTCTTAGACGCTTCGAACCTGTAACATCCCAAAAATACAACCCAAAAATTTCGTTTTCAAAACATTATTTAAAACCATCAACCATCCAAAATCATAAGTAAAATCATAATTATGTATCATAAACATCATAGTATCTGTCTCAAATCAAAATCTCATATCCAAATATCAGAGTCTAACTCCCAGGCTGAAGACTGTGGTGTGTGTCATGTGATCATCCTGAGCCCTTCCCAGTGCTAGTGGAAGTACCTGAAACCAAAGCTGAAAACAGTAAGCACAAAGCTTAGTGAGTCTGCCCAATCTACCGCATACCATCTACACATAGCATGCAACTAGGAAATACGGGCCTCGCCCATACTCGTGGAGATACGGGCCTCGCCCACACTCCGCTAACTGGGAGATACGGGCCCCGCCCACACTCCGCTATCTAGGAGATACGGGCCTCGCCCACTCTCCACTATCTCTGAGGTACGGGCCTCGCCCATGCTCAGCTACTTCGAGATACGGGTCTCGCCCACACTCGGCTATGATGAGGTACGGGCCTCGCCTACACTCAACTACTAAACCCAACATACAAGTATCACATAGACAACATGTAAATCTAATCTACTATTCATACATCAAGTCAACTACTACTATGAGATACGGGCCTCGCCCACATTCTGCTAAGATAGGATACGGGCCCCGCCCACACTCAGCTACTATCATATCATACTACGGGCCGACCTTGGTGTCGTAGACCCGTTCTTACTGAAGGAGAACTCACCTCGTATAACTGACTGCTGATATCCCGAGTGAGAAATCCCTGTCCGCTGCTCCGGCGACTCCCCGGCTACAATCACATAACATTCTGAATCAACTGATGATTCCTCATGGAGTAAATGACCAATTTACCCCTGGTCAAAGTCAAAGTCAAAGTCCTGGTTAGAGTCAACTTACAGGTTGACTCTACTCGCCGAGTTCCCTAACTCATAATTCTCTAACTCGCGACTCGACTCGCCGAGTCGGGTCGTAGACTCGTCGAGTCCTTCTACTTCCAGATCCTTGTTCTAACTCACTGAGTCCCCTTCCACTCACTGATTCAACTCACAACTCTCAAATCGGAGAAATCGGGAGTTTGCACTCCGACTCGCCGAGTCCAATGAACGACTTGTCGAGTCCTATGCATGTCTTCACTATACAGTTGATTCTAATCGATTCAAGTGCATCCAATTCATAGATCTGAGCTTCTAGGGCCGATATAACACGTAAAGTTGCCAACTTTACGTACATGCATAGAGGTATGAAGCTAAAACACCAAAATAAGCTAGAAATGGGAACCTAGGGTTTGGAACAAGGCCTTGCTTTGCATAAAGGTAGCTACTTTGAGCTTCTGGAGCTCAATGATGTCCAAATCTATAGTTCACTACCCTAAGGGAGCTCCAATCTCGAGTTTGGACCTAGAAATGTCCCAAAAGTAGCAAAACCAGCATATATGAAGATCTACTAGGAAAATGAACAAGGTAGAGGCTTTATAACCAGATGAAGTAGCAAATGGAAGCTAGCTTCTGGATCTCCTTCTTCTCCTTTGCACCTTCTCTCTTTCCTTCTCTTCTACACTTCCAAGAATACACCAAAACACTCAAAATCAAGAAGGAATCACTCAACTCACCAATGGAGGGCTAGGGTTATGAGGGGGAACGCTCTAGAGGTGCTGGAGGCTGGGATGGGGGCTATAAGGACGTTTAAATAGGGTACAAACCCTAATAATTAGGGTTTCATCCAGACTGGCAGACTCGCCGAGACGGGAATGGACTCGCCGAGTCGCCCCACTAAGTCCACGTGCATTCCCTCTTCTACTTGACGAGTCGGGCTACTGACTCGTCGAGTAACCCTTCAGGAAGGAAATTCAATATTTAAATTACATACCAAGAATGGGGCGTTACAGAACCGGAAGAATCCTCATCATTTTTTGCTCTTAGTTTTTCCCATTTCACAACATCCTTCAACTTTAGTCAAATTTGAGATATGGAAAAGCTTTGTGGGGTGTTGTTGTTTTTTCGTATTGACCCATGGCCGCCTTAAACACATCGAACTCGCTTGACCCGCTTTTGTGTAGGTTGGATAAATTATTGTAGATTCCGCCAAATTTGGTACATTTTAGCCTTATATCGCGCCTCTTCGAAGTAATTTTGTCGGGATTTCGGATTTCATTTGCCATTAAACCATAAAACAAAGTTCAAACATTTGCCCAAAACACAAGTAGTTGTTTGAGCATCTCCGTGTACGGGGGGTCTTGGGAAGCCGAATGTCATGCTATTGTTATATTCTCTTCCTCCTCTTAACTAATTCACCTTTTCGCTTTGATTAGTTTGAGTGGTAACCGCATGTCTTCTTCTTTTTTTTGGTCGGGTTGGTGGTGAAGGTTGTGTTTCGGCTACAAAATCTGGTGAATACGGTGGTTGGGATTGTGAGGGTTGTGCTTTTTGTTATGTTTGGAAAGGTTATTGGTATACGAAAGCGGATTGGAATTGTAGTTGAAAAGGTTGTTGATAGGGTGGGAATGGTTGATATGATTGTTGAAAAGGTTGATTTTGTTGGATAGGGGAACCACCTTGAAGCAAATTCATAAAACCACTTTGAGGTGATCTCATGGTCGGCTATTGACGAGACGTTGTATCTAGCACAAATACGTTATCAGGCTTGTGGTTTTGATAGTTTGGTGGGGTATTTTGGCTGAGATCCATGGTTTTTGGATTAAACAATAGAAATGTGTATATGTAATGCAACGTCCCATTTTCACAACCATTTTTTTTAGTGAAGGTAAAACGCCATTTTCATAAAACCCAAGCTAAGAAAACTCATTGTTCAAAATACTATTATCTGAAAATCAAAATAATATAATAAATGAGGAACTCCAATATTGCTGATGAGTGTGTACAATCCTGTCTTCGCCTTCCCACGATCATAAATGGTACCTAAAAAACATGCATTCACCTTCCCACGATCATCAATGGTATCTGAAAAATATTTAATCCACGACTGTAAGTCAAAGCTTATTGAGCTCCCCCAAAATACCACACACCAAAATATACATACAAGTATACACATATAGGCCTTCAGTCGATGACTGGCCCGCCTCTCATGCCTACAACATACAATTGGTCCGCACCTGGCCTACAACACACCACTGACCTGCCCCATGTATATTGGCTTACCGCATGGAGCAGGACCGACTCAACCCACCACAAGATATGTCGACATGTAATGCAAACAAATAATCAAATAATAACATTAACACATATAATTGTCTCCACTAGTCTACTTGTCTAATAGTCCGTTTCCGCATACAAGGTCTCATACAATACACTACGCCACAACTGGCAGATCACCAATGAATGCATAACTATATATAATCAGAGGTGAGATAGAAAGTCGAACAGGTGATCCCACTCTAGAGCCACAACCAAACAAGGAACAAACGAGGAAGCCTAGATCAAGAGTTCTCAAGTTATCCTAGATGACTACATATAACCCCTAGGCACTCAATTGGACGATACCCGACCTACCGATACTCTAACTAACATATCACTACCCCTTGTATCATACCATGCAAGGATATACATCATAACACATAATATAGTGAAGAAACTCACCTGAAATGTAGAACTAGAAAAACACTGCTACTCTTTCAACTCTTCACATTGGACAGAACCGCAAGCCGACTATCACCCAACAAAGTTCACACCTTAATCAACAAATCAATCCTATAAATTAGAACAAATGTCAAACTCGGTCAAAATTCAATGGTCAAGTCAACGTCAACACAGCTGGCCACTACGTCGTGGCCATGCACGTGTCAAGTCGTGGCAACTTCACGAAAAAAAACAGCCGCGAGAATCCTTCCTCCACGTCATGGTGAGCATATCACCACATCATGGGAACTGCTCTGAACAGCTTAATATATTAAGACCTTAACCTGTTAAGCATCATAAAAATCCTTTCTTTGGGGACAAGCATGTCCAATGTATGTCTTGAACTCAAGCTAGGTCAAAAATGGTAGAAATGAGGTCAAAACCTCATGCATGGAATCGGAACTCTATAAAACCTCATATCTGGAACACGATACCACAAAGGGACCTCAAGGATCCATAAAGTTGCCAAATTTATAGAATCCATCCACTCAAACCATCTTGAACATGGAGAAAACTGCTTAAAAGCCTAGATCTAGAAAGGTTACTGTAACGCCCGCGTTTCCAGGCTAAGCATTAGTATGATGATGTAATAGTTAGGGTAAACAAATGTAACTTATTTTGAAGTAATAAAAAGGAATTATTTGAGTATTATGTGAGTTATGTGAATTTATGTGCTTTATACTTGATTATAATGATATAATAAATTAAGAATGAAAATAAGCGTCAAAAATAAAATGTTAGATAAACCCGATATCTATGAAGAAAGTTGTAGTGGTCGTCACATGGATTCCGGAGATATAAAGAATGCCGAAATCAAAGTTAAAATGAAGGAGTTATGACCTATCGAAGTTTTACGGCTAAACCGACACGGCACCGTGTAACGTAAAAAGTGAATTTTTGACAAAACACTTTTTAGCCTTAGCGGTCTAAACGAAAGTCGTAGTATACGTTAAACCGAGAGCGTTCATACAAAGAACATCCAAATCTGACTTCGTATGAGGAAGTTATGAATTTTCTAAGATTTAGCATAGTAATGCACAACCCGTAATTCGAATTTTAGATCGATTGATTTTTAGCCGACACAACTTAAATGAGAATTGAAGATCTCATTAAAAGGAACTCAACGATAAAAAGACAGTCGAAAATGGAGTCCGTATGTAGAAGATATGAATTTTACACGGTCGTTTAACAGTGTAATCTTCTTATACTGTTAAATTTAAAATCGGTCAAGAATTATCCGATGGAGTCCAAATGAAAGTTGTAGATCTTGTCAATACCTACGTGTGGATATAAAGAACGTAAAAAACGGAGCTCATATGCGAAAGTTATAATTTTTTTTAAAAAAATTGGTTGTGTTTACTTGTGTCCGGCGCCACGTGTCAGCACCAGGCGAAGCCTTGGTGCCTACGCAAAGCTCACGACGTGAGAACTAAGTCTCACGACGTGAGAGGCCCTAGACAGCCTATAAGTAGAGGCGTAGATCACCCCCAAAACTCACACCAAAACCATTCTTTCTCTCCCATTACCCCCAAAACCTCACTTTCATTCCCTAGTACTTACTAAGTGCTAGAAGCGAGTTCCGGAGCGCCCGAAGGCTCCAAGAAAAAGAGTTTTTCAGATCGATTTGGTCATGTTTAGCCAACCTCTTTTTCATTCCCTAGTACTTACTAAGTGCTAGAAGCGAGTTGGGCGTACGTGAGCTTTAATGAAACCCTAATTTTTAGGGTTTGCACCCTATTTAAACCTTATGATAGCCTCATTTGGTCATGTTTAGCCAACCTCCACCTTCCTTTGTCCAGAAATCGAAACCCTAGTGTGTGTTTGTGAGTTTTGAGCATTAAATAGTGTTTGTTGGTGATTTGTGAAGGAGAAGAAGAAGAGGGCCATTTGGAGAAGCGTCTTGAGCTTGAAGATTCGGGGATAGCTCATCATTTGCAAGCTTTTTGAGGTAAAAAGCTCACATATTGATGATCCATGATGTTAGATCTAGTTATGTTGTTATTTTATGTTTTTCGAGTCCTTTGAGTGATTGATGAGCTTCTTGACTCATTCCATAAGTTTTGGTGTTAGATCTAGGCTTCTTTTGGTCCCCTTATTCAAAAAAATGCAAGCTTTATGGTGTATCTGTTGGATTAAGTGTCTAAGCCCATAACTATATTTGGTATGTACTTGACCCGATTGTAGCATGGTCCTTTTGGGTTGCCTTCACCAAAGCAACTTGACTGGATGAATTATGGAGAAAGAGGTTAATTATGATTTATTAATATATTATGTGAATAATATATTAAAAGATAAATCATATTATTTAATTAATATTGGTCAAGAATTAATTTAGAATTAATTTTGTGGTCAAAAGAGATTAATTAAATTAATGAGACTGATATTGTAATTATTAGATAATTGCAATATGGGCTGAGGATCTCTTAAATAAGAGATTGACGATTTTATATGGAAGCCCATATAGAAATCGTCCAGGCTAGGTTCTGGAAGGATCTTGTGGGCTGCTTAGAGCTTAAGCAACCAGATTAGGTCTTTGACTGAAACCCTAATTCCTCACCTATATAAGGAACCCTTTGGCACCTATTTTCGGCTACCAGAAACCCTATAAGGATTCTTAGAGTCGATTTTAGCATCCCTCTCTCTCTCTCTCATATTCTCCAACTTGCTTCTTGGTGTTTGTGATCTATTAGAGGCATCACATTTGAGGTGTTAAGTTCTCAAAGGCTCAAGGTTATCAAGCTACAATTGAAAGGTAATATCCTAACTCTTCATTAGATGTGGATTTCGATTTTTTGTATGCTAGATATAGGGTTTACAAGCTTTGGGTGATTATTGCATGTATAATTAGAAAAACTAGATCCAAAGCTTTAGGGTTTGCATGTGCATCATAGGATTGTTGTAATGCTCAAAACCCATCAGTATCTTGGATTATGCATGTGTTAAGACCTTTGTTAACTCTTTTTGAGCTATTGAGCTGTAACATACACGTTCAATTATCGTGTTATGTAATTTTAAAAGTGAATAATATAAAGAAATATTATGTAATTTGAGCGTTGAGTTCTAACAGATAGTTTTTACTAGAAATGAAGTAAAACTATGTTTAGAATCGCTCGGAAAATATTGGAAGTCTTATAAGATTCCAATCAAAAGTTCATTCTCTACGATAATATGAAGGTCTGATAAAGTGTGGATATCACGTTCTCCAAACTTCAACAAATCTTTGGGATCAACAATATGAAACTAGTTTTTCTTCAACTTGATCACCACCGTTGTAGTAGCCTCATCATAAACCCATAATTATATTGTATCCAAAGTGCCTTCAGGTAAGCGCTTGGGAAGAGGAATCCTTTTGGCTTGCTTTGTGGGTGGCCACATGACATTCACCATTGTTTTGTTTGTGCGTGAATCAATGACACCCTTGGCCTTCTTAGTAAACGATGAAGCAATCTTTAAGTCTTCAAAGTTATTTTTCGCTTTAATATCAATAAAATTTTTAAAGGACCATGCCATGGTATCATTGGTTGGATTGTGGAAAGGTGCGTGGATGAGTTCTGAAAGATCAACTTTTGTCCAGGACATGATGTCGACTTTCCTATCATAATATTCAATTATTCCATTTTTTGCTTCACGATCCACATCTTCTTTTCAACATCGTATCCCCACATGATGATGCCAGGACGATCACCATATTTGTCTGTGAACTTCTTCCCAGTTTCCCTGAAGAACATTTCAGGGTGATCACCTGGAACATTTTGATATAAATTCTTCATCAAGAGCATTTTCCCTTTCAGCTGCTCAACCCTAATTTGCTTCTCTATTCTTTCTTGAGCATAAAGAGAACCATAAGATAAGAATGTATCAAGTTTAACATCTGGAGTAAGTCTTGCAGCTCTTTCACTTGAAGATTGTGAAGTTGGATTGGCGGAACCTGAACTAGAAGCAGTGATCTTTTCTCCTTCAGCACTCAAGGGTTGAAATTCATCACCAAACTTCTGAAAATAAGCGATGTTTCAGATCAAAGAATAGAGCAGTTAAACCACCGAGATTCGCTTGAAGCCGAACGACATCAACAAATTCAGATTCAGGCAACTTACTTTTGCATTTGGAGATGTCCAGCTCGGGTGTTTCAAATGATCTTCCTGAAGCTTGATCTCCTTATGAAGGTATGACTTCTTCTTCAATAATTGGGCTTTTAAAATCTTGATCCATAGGAATGGGCTCAGAGAACGGGCTTGGTATTTCTTGAATCACTGAAGAGGTCTCAGTGAATGTGCTTTGTATGTCTTGAGCCCTAGAACCAGGCTCAATCGGTGTAGATTTCTTTTGAACTACGTCCGTGATAAACACTCCCCGCCTTGGATCTCTTCTTTTTCGCTTCCTTGGGAGTAAAGCGTAGACTGAGTCTTCTGGATCACTTTCAGATGGAGGTTCAGTAGCGACATGAACTGTTTGGGGTGTCTTCCTTGCAGTTTGCTGAAATTCTGCTATGAGAGCATCCATCTGTTCAGGTGTCGATATAGAAGATTGCACCGTTGTGTCACTTTCCCTTGCAGTCACAACCGGTGGTGTGACAGCTGCATCCTTCTTTGGGTTTGAGATACTTTGCTGAACAAAGTCTTCAAACTCTTTTTCTGTCAATTCATTTTCTTGATCCTCTTGATCTTCTTCATCATCAGATAATTCAATCTCTTCAATGGCGAATTGAAACTTTGGTTTGGGCGCCACGTGTTCGTCGGCAACCCCAACATTTATTGAACCAACAACAGGAGTGTCTTCAATCTCAGCAAACTTTCCAAATTTAACTAACTCCTTTAATCCTTGATAAGCAACTTTGGCAGACTTTCTCGATTGCTTCATGAGTCCAAAAGTGTTGGGACCCAAAGCTTTCATATCCGAGGTATCGGGGGTCCTTTCGATTTGGGGATATTTTTCATTAAAAATCATTTAAAGGAACATGGGGTACATAAAAAATAGGTCATTTTTCTTTCCCAGGAGGTTGCTCTTCATTTCTTCGAAGACGAACTTTGAGAAGTTGTAATCCCTGTCCATAGCTAGAGCAACATTGGCTGAGGTCACAGTCTGATTGATTTCGTCATAGCCTCCCTTTCTTCCGGAAATGCAACTCACAAAGAAGTGCGCCAGGAACCTCCAGTAGGGTGGCAGTAGCTTCTGGATAGTGGGAGGATAGTTTCCTTAATAACACATTTTTCTCCAGAACTTCCTTGACACGATCAGCAGAGTACTTAATTGGGAATGCGGATGCATCACCAAATTCGAGTACCTCTTAGATAATTTGTTCAGAGATAATCACTTGTGTTCCTTTCACCATAGATTCCACTGTACCAGCTCCATTTGCTCCTAGCTTGTTGATCGAATCATTTTTACAGAAATTAGTGATCAGGTCTCTGTGAATGACTGGATTGGCACGAAGGGGTTGATAGATCCTGTAGTTGTTCAAACCCACCATCATGGATTTGAATTCTTGATGAGCAACAGGAGGATCCATGAGATATCCAACAATGTTGTTAGAGTCTACGAATTTAAGTTGCTCTGCCATTTATCTGCACCAAACTAGCCAAGTGAGAGCTAATTTAAAATTAATTAAATTGAGTATGAAATCCGATTTCGGTCAAAGTCAAGGTCAAAGTCAAAATTTTAGTCTATTTCGGTCAAAGATGATCGATTTCGGTCAAAATCACTTGTTGACCAGACGATTTCGGTCAACGTTGGTTGATTTCGGCCGAGAACCTAGATTTCAGTCAGATTGGGTCGGATCTTCATCGGATCTCGGTCGAATCCGGGTTGAACCGAAAACCAGAAATCTCATCGGAAACTGTTCCAACGCAGTTCGTCGGAAACCTCGTAAAATCCATTCGAAAACCTGCAAATCTGTGAAACCGAGTACACCAAAAACAACTTAAATACCATTACCATTATCGAAAACCAAAAAACTACCTAATTCACCGAACAATTTGCAATAGAAACAACGAATGGGTAGATTTTAGCAGAAAATCTCGAAGATATTGGGAGAGAAAACAACGACGACTGTTTGGGGGTTTTTCGGTGTGAAACCCTAACCAACCGAAAACAATATATATATATATATATATATATATATATATATATATATATATATATATATATATATATATATATATATATATATGACCGAAAAATCGGCCCAGATGGTCCACCTAAATGATTTCGACCCAAGGAAAAATACTCGTTTTTAATAAAATGATTTCTTTCGATTTTACGTTTCAAAAACCAAATACGAAAATAAAAATAAAATTAAACATTTTTTTTTCAATAATTTCTCCCCCTAAATTTGTGCATAACAGTGAAAATATGTACAAATTTAAATAAAAACAAAAATGTAATAAACAGATTCTAATAAAACAAAAACTTTTGGGACCAAACGTTATGAAGCAAATTAATGAGGTTTATCAGCACACACGTTCATGAAAAGCTCTCGTCGATCATTGATATTGTGATTCACTTAAGCACATAGGACATTTTTGAGGACAAATCATGAGTGGCAATATATGACTATTATATTCCTAGATATATCATTTTGTCTGACGACGACCAAGGATATTGTTGTCCACTTAAATTTAGCCAATAAAATCTACCAGTCAACCTTTAGTTATGGGTGCAGTTAATGTTAGTACACTGGAACATGTTCCCCACTTCATGTGTAACACCCATAAAAATTAAGCAAATTTAAAACTTTTTCAAACATCCAAAAGTCATTAGTTATTACAAAATGTTTTCAAAATAGTTTAATATTAGAGTATCCCAGAAACCGTAAGTCCAAAACACGAGGATGTGTACGGTCACACATTTGCCTTGCCGAAACATCTGAAACACTTGAAACAATAAACTGAAACCGTATGCACAAAGCTTAGTGAGTTCCCCCAAAATACCCATACACACAACAATACACATATAATCACAAACAACATACTATGGGTCCAGCCAACCATCGAGTTGGAATACCCCAGGCCCTCAACCGTCCGGTTGGAAAACCAACATATTATGGGCCCAATCATCCATCAGGATGGAATACCCCAGGCCTGTTGACTGACGCACGAAGCATCCTAGTCTCACCGTATACACTGACAAATATGTCGGGTCCAATCAACCATCGGGTTGGAATACCCCAGGCCCAATCAACCTCCAGGTCCAGTCATCCATCCGGATGGAATACCCCAGGTTGGAATGTCAATATATATATATATATATATATATATATATATATATATATATATATATATATATATATATATATATATATATATATATAACGGGTCCAGTCATCCTCGGGATGGAATACCCTCGGCCCACAACCATCGGGTTGGAATGCCCACATAGTACGAGTCCAATCATCCTCGGGATGGAATACTCACGGCCCACAACCATCGGGTTGGAATGCCCATGTCTATTGGCTTTCGCACAAAGCAGATAAGCCTCAACCACCAATCAAACATGTGCACATATAACAAATAATCACATAACAGTTTATAGACAGATAAACCGATCTAACAGATCATAGCAGCATAATAACATCCTATCTACCGGGATACTGATCTAACAGATCATAATAGCATATACCATCCTATCTACCAGGATACCGATCTAACAGATCATACTAGCATATCATATCAGGATAAAAATCTAAAGGGTCGGCCTTGGTGCCTTCGACCCTTGAGTATAGTGAGGAAAACTCACCTCACACTGCTGAAGTCCCGCGGATAAAACTCCAGTTGTTGGTTGACAGATTCCCGAGCTAAATACATAGCAAAACACACACACACACACACACACACCTTCCACGGTGGCTGGTGGCGACGGAAAGAATGGCAGTTGGCGGCGGCCGGTCGGAAACGTAACGTCATCAGCGGCAACCACCATGGTGGTTATTCGTGACTCCTTTTCAACAGAAAACACACACGCAACCGCATTACAACCATGAATGCTGCCACCCTCTTGACGGAATAGTCCAACAATGACAACAACAGCGGTGGTACGATCGACGACAGCAGCACGACGACATCAGCTACGGATGGTGACAGAAAGAAGGAGAAGAAGACACGACGGAGGAAAAAATGCAACAAAAGTAGCGGTACCGGCCTTCAGGCCCGTCGTCGGAGTCGCGAGGAGTCGCCGGTGGTTAGTTTGGGACCTCAACAATGGTGGTGGCGGACAGAAGAAGACGCGAAGTGGGTGGCGGCTTCCACCGGAATTAGCATCAGCGACGCCCCGGGGTGAGTTACTTCCGATCTCCCGCTGCCATGACGTCCAAAGGTGGCTTTCGTCTTCAACGGGTTGGCACAGCGGTGGATCGGTGGTCGGAAACAAGAGAGGAACGGAGTGGTGGTGCGGCGCCGAAATGAGGAAGTGAAGGTGGCGGCTGGGAGGAAATATTAGGGTTAGGGTTACATGGGGTGTCCCTCCGACGGGTATGGGGGCATCGGGTCTTAAATCCCGTCCCCATGCAAACTTATAACGAAAATGGCAGAACTGGACCCTCCCATTCCCAATCTCTTCAAAGAAAGTCTAATATTTACCATTTATACCCTGCCTTCTGAATTTCCTTTCAGATCAAGTCCGGAATTTACCTAACAGCCCTCCGTTTTCAAAATCCTTTCATGATAAGTCCAAAACACCCCCTGACTACTAAAAATCTTTACAAAATAAGTCCCGAAATTACACTTTAACCCCCAGAGATTCGAATCTTGTCATTTGGATTCCCGAAACCAATATCCCGCTAATTATTATTTGATTTTGGATTATAATAATATAAAATAATAATAAAATTACTTCTCGGGGTTCCGGGATTATTATTTAATTATTCTATTTTAAACGGGATGTAACATCATGGCATACCCCGGTAATCAAGGAAATTTCTTCGGAATCCTTTACTTTTGGTGAGTAAATAATCATTGTGGAATGCATATGTTGTGTCCCAGGTCGGATCTACCGATCACGCAGAGGGGACAACATATGACTAACATAGAGAGTAGGATATATGTTGGAGACAATATACTAACTTAAAAGCAGTGAACATCATCTGAGTGCTCTGATACCACTTGTAAGTCCCTGAATTCGGATCTATCAAAGTATCAATGCAATCGTTTGATTTAGTGCAGAATCTTGATCAAACAATGATACGAAACAATGAATTAGATATACCAAGAACACGTTTTAATAACATGAATGCACACAATTCTATTGAATAACTGTCAAATACACTCAATCACACTTCAGCCGTGAATCACTAGTATTCACCAAAAACGCATTCTTATTGAACGACTATACACAGACCATATATATACTAAACCGATAACCTAAAGCCCATATATAATAAGCCCATCGAGAACACACCAAGCCCACCGAAATCACTAGGTGATTTCAGTGCAAAACCGAGAACAACATAATACATTCAAAACAAAGCATAAACCACTAAATATAGCCCAACAAACATGCCCAACCACGGACACCTAGAGTGGTGTTCGTGCTCGTGGTTCTTGCCACTGTGAACAACGAACTTGTTCATTGTGTGTATATTGGTTAGCCATTTAGCCTTAGTCGATGACTTCAAATAATGACTAATGAGACATCAGGAAACCAACTAAAATAATTAGGGGTGGTCAAAAATATCCGCATCCGAACATCCGATCCGAAAAATCCGAAAATCCGATCCGAAAATACCCGAAAAATCGGATATTCGAAAATTCGGATACCCGAAATTCGGATATCCGGTTTTTCGGATTCGGATACGGATATTAAAATGTGATAATTTCGGATATTTCGGATATCCGAAATCCGAAATATATAATATAAAAAATTATTAAAAGTAGTTTTAATGCATTGAGTTTTTTCATTTGAAATTCAAAAAGATAAATTATTAACATTTTTACTTGGTACGCAAAGTGAGGATGGTATAAATGTTACCTTTTTTATGTTGATTTTAGTAATTTGAGTTTGATTTCTTAAGATCTTCAGGTATCATGAGGTAACTTGCATTTAACCGGACCAAATGAAGTCTTATTATACCTAACAAATGCATGGAAACGTTCTTGTTCTTGGAGGGTTTATTTATTTATTTAAAATTAATGAAATTCGGATATCCGGATATCCGAAATTTCGGATACGGATTCGGATATCAAAAATCAACTATCCGAATTTTAGGATATCCGAAATTCGGATATCCGAATTTTCGGATATCCGAATTTTCGGATATCCGGTTTTGAACACCCCTAAAAATAATGATGCTCCTTGGACTAAATTATAGTCTTTGATGTTTATACATTATATATTTTTATGGTTTTCTTAAAATTATATATTAAATATTTTGTATTTACATAGATAGTGGACGTACAAAAATAACTTATGATAGACCCTCTTCATGTCCTTTAAAACATAAGAATAGATAATTTTGTTATGCACCTACAAAAATTGGAACTTGTTTTTAGGCACAATTATTTCACCAATTTAAATGACAAAAAACATCCAAAAGAGCGAATATGATATACGGGGGATGAAGTCTATTTTGAAGACTTGGGGGACAATTTTTGCAATTATTCCAAACTTCAAAGGTGCACTTTGTAAACCCACTTTTATTCCGTATGCAGTAGCGGGTTGTACCTTCACCTTCCACAAATGTCCTAAAAAAGATCCCGCTCGTAGCCCTAGTTCTCAGTTCTTCGTTACTCACTCGAGGAAAGTACACCACAGCTTCATCGTCATTCGGCTCATCTATTTCAAAACCCTAGAAGATGTCAGGCGGTTTCTTCCGGGTTAGTTCTTCACTTATAACACCAATTTCATTATGAATATGTCGTTCGATTAAGTTACTTATTGATATAGAGGATTCGAGTAGATCTTCGTGGCTCAAGTTATGAAATTACTGATTGATTTTGTTTTCTGGCAGGGTACTACGGCCGATCAAGACACTCGTTTCTCAAACAAGCATGCTAAGCTTCTTAAATCGCAGAAGTTTCCACCTGAATTGGAAAATCTGGTTCGTTTATCTATACATCATCCGTGTTTTCATTACCTTGTTCCTGTTTGTATGGGGGCCTTGTGTAACCGGGGAATCATTATTGTTAGTTATCTTGAGTGTACGTGAGAGTCAATTTATTGTATCCTGACCTCCGAGGTAAAACAATCAAAGGTTCAAATTTCCAAATTTTAGTGAGTGATTTCGAGAAAGAAGTGACGACCATGTTAAAATTTTACCAATATAGGAATGCTAATGTTAGATGTATGCTAAAACCAGTATCAATTTTTTAGCTTTGAAAATAATAGATTTATGATTAGGGGTCAAAATGCTTGTCGGATTTTTTTTTTTTATTTGTGTGTTTTCTTTTTTCTGGAATGGTAGGAGCATCTTCACTGATGGATGATATGTCATTAGATTAAAGCTTAGAACTTTCTAACTGTAATATGTTAACTAGCTTACAGCGCAACATCTTAAAGGCTGATTCTGGAAAATGTGTAATTTGACTTTGGAATTTTCCTATGAGGATGTTGCAATTTTATGGGATATTTAAAAACAGAAGGGTTACAAACATGGGACAATACAATTCAAGCATGATAAGCAAATAATTTCAATGCATTATAACTTTGTATTACACACTTAAATAGTTATCTTGCTTTCTAGTGCTTAAGTTGTTTTTGATAATAGTTCGGTCTTGTCTTCAGGTGGACATGACAAAGGTCAAGATGGATGTCATGCGCCCATGGATAGCTCACAGGGTTACTGAACTTCTTGGATTTGAAGATGAAGTTCTGATCAACTTTATTTATGGACTTTTAGAGGAGAAGGTACCATATAAGATTTACTTTGAACTTTTTTTTTTAAGTCTTTGTATTCAGAATTAGTGCTGCTATAAGAAGTCTGACAATCTGTTACATGTTTTGTTGTATGCAGGTAGTTAATGGCAAAGAGATTCAAATTTCACTTACTGGGTTTATGGAGAAAAATACAGGGAAATTTATGAAGGAGCTTTGGACACATCTTCTGAGTGCCCAGAATAATGCCAGTGGTGTCCCTCAACAGTTCTTGGATGCCAAGGAGGAAGAAACTCGAAAGAAGCAGGTACCTTTTTTTTTTGTAAAGGTATGCTTTCTTTTTGTATATCATCTGTCCTCTAACTATAGCATGATGTATATAGGAGGATACAGAGCGTATAAGCAGAGAATTGAAGAGAACAAAAGAGAAAGAAGGGCGTGAGCGGGAGGCTGAACAAGAAAGAGTGAAGATGGTAGTAATTCTTTCCATGCAAGTTAGTTAGCGTAGAGTCAAGTTTTTGGTTTTGACGTATGGTTTTCTCATGACATTCAGCTTGCTTCTGCAATTATTTGGGTTCATGTCCTTTCCTCAAACTACTGTAGGACAGAGAGGTTGATGCTGCTGCTGCTGCTGCTGCTACATTGGAGCCCCACTCAAGGAGTCGCACTAAAGATTCTAGCAAATGGTCAGCAGTAGATGACAAAGGGACTGATGATAGGAATAATGGCTCAAAAGCAACACCCAGGACCACCCGCTCTCCACATTCACCTTGTCATTCTCTCTCACCACCTCGGTATGTATTCTCATTATTACCTAAACTTCTATATCTTGCATTGTTTGTCTTTATTGTTGTTCCATTCCATCATGCTTGAGTCGATTTTTAGTATCTAACTGCTTATTTTGTGTTTCTTGTGCAGAGGTACACGTTCAAGATCAGTTAGCAAGTCATTCTCTAATTCCAGAAGTCATTCAAGGTCTGCATCCATCCAAAATTATTATCCATGATTATTATATATACATATATATTTCATTTAATACATAACATATCTCAGGTCCAGAAGCTTGTCAGCATCTCCTAAACCTTCAAGGCGTTCGGTTTCTTCTGAAAGGAGGCGCCGAGTTGACTCACGTTTGCATTCCCCATCCCCTCCACCACGCCCACGTGGACGCTCACCTTCACCTGCAAGGCGAAGGCTGCGATCCCCTGTGAGACGCAGATCTCGGTCTCCCATGTGGCGCAGATCACGCTCACCTATAAGGCGTAGGTCCCGCACACCCATCCGGCGAAGGTCCCGCTCTCCCATCCGCCGGAGGTCACGGTCTCCCCTCCGGCGAAGATCACGTTCTCCCCTCCGGCGAAGGTCCCGCTCTCCACTCCGGCGAAGGTCACGTTCTCCGGTCAGGCGCAGGTCACGTTCTCTGGTCAGGCGAAGGTCGCGTTCTCCGATCCGGCGAAGGTCTCCGTCTCCGTTTCAACGCAGGCCAAGATCTCCTTTCCGTCACGGGTCACAATCCTCTGCGTCTCCTCCGCCACGCCAGGTGTCGGTGTCTCCTTCACCGGTTCGTCGGAGGTCCCCGTCTCCTCCTGTAAGGCGGCGATACCAGAGAGCACCGTCAATTCCACGTCATCGGTCTCCTTCGCCAGTTAGGCGTAGGCCAGCCTTTCCCAGCCGTCAAAGATCCCCTCCAAGTCCTCGAAGTATGTCTTCTTCCCCATCAAGGCAAATTTCTCTTTCCCCTAGACGTGCTACACCCCTGAAAAGTTTCAGGGGATCACCAAGGCGTCAACAACAGAGATCACCTGTACAATCTCCTAGAGATGGACACAGGTTCTTGATACTTCTAAATTTTTCTATTTCATTTCTTTGATTGTTACTCTTGCTTGTCATATTTTGTTTACATGGTTCTGAACCCATGGAGCAATTTTGCAGAGGTGTTCAGAGAAGTGTTGTTGATCGTCAAGCTCCACGAAAAGAGACTGCTCCACCTCCTGTTGCAGGAAGGTCTTTGGAAAGAGATCCAAAGGGCAGGAGAGCTTCTCATAATGGAGGGCCAGCTTTATCTTCGCCACAACATAGCTCTCCTTTGGGTTCTGTATCTCCCCCACCTGCTGCCAGAAGTCCTAGTGTCGAGAGGAGGTATTGCAGGCTATATATCTATGTTCCATTATAGTGTAACATTATATATCTAATTTGTTACTTTAACATGTGTCAAATTTTGCTGACAGTAGTCATGTAAAACCATATAATAGATGATATTGTTTTCTGACAACAGCCCTATACTTCCAAGGAGACAGAAAGAAACTATGGATACCAAGGACCGTATGGATATTGTTGAGGTTGAAGAAAGGACCTTTTCCAGGTTGGCTCTATATTCATTAAATATTATATTCTAAAGTTTAATTACTTAACAGTTAACATATTCAAGAGAGAACTCATTCCATTTATTACTTCCACTTGTGTCCTTAGCATACGGAAAAAAACCAATCTTAGTGGGTACATTTAGATTGGCTGAATTTGCATGGGAAGACAAATTTGTAGGTTGAGTGGGTCCCATCCCACCAAATTATGTCTTCTTTAATGGCTATTTTCAGCCTCCATGAAACTTTTCACTAGGTTTAGATGTGTAGTATAAAAGCCTTCATATCCTTATTGATATGTTTCCCTTTTAGCCTGTACTTGAAAGGATGTATAATTGTGTATCTTTGTAATTTGTTATGCAGAGTGAAGGAAGAGAAACATGGCAAGAACAAAAATTCTCCTGAAAAGTTAACTAGTCATCACCGAAAGAGGTTTTTCTTTAACTAGCTAGTATAAATATAAAAAAACCATTAAAGGGATTGTAATCTTTTTGTGATTTTGTAATTTGTTAGCAAGAACGATGATGTAAGGAGGAAATACCCGGATGAAGTTACAGAGGATCCCCCGAGAAGCCGTAAGGACATTTTAGCAACTGAAAAAGGGTATAAAGCTGGTGATGATAATAAGGAAGCAGCAGCAGCAAAGTTGCAAAAAAGTGGGTCATTGGATTCTGGTGGGTCGGATGAAAGTGATGGTGGAAAGAGAAAACGCAAAAGGTCAAAAAAGAAAGACGTGACATCAGATGATGATGATGATAGTCATGATGACTCTCACACAGAAGACAAAAAGGAAGCTAAAAAACGACGCAAAGAGGAGAAACGATTGAAAAAAGAGGAAAGGCGCAAACGACGCGAGGAACGACGTCGCAGGAAGGCAGAAAAGCAGAAAGGCAGGAAAGCAAGCGGGAATGTTTCTCCTTCGTCAGATGAAAATGAGGAAGATGCTGATCAGAAGAAACTTGAAATTGAGTTGAGGGAAAAAGCTCTTGAATCTCTCAGAGCTAAAAAGGGCAGCATTGGTCATTAGTTTTGTTGTTGATTTTCAATGCTTCTTTTTGTTTTTAAAAAACTTTAAAATATTATGTTTTCTTTCTCCCTATGACATGACATTTGCATTTTGGTTGTGTATTGTATTGTTGATAACTGTTTAATACTCTTTGTCTGTCTTTGCTGATGACAGCTGAACGGAATTCAAGGATATTCATCGTGCTGACTTCCTTCTGCTAAGTTTGCCGGTAATAAATGTTTTCCTTTTTGCTGGGGACTTAGTTTTCTTGTGCTTGTTTGGATATAGATTGATCTGTGGAAATAGTTAAATACATGATATGATGTCATTTGTTCATTATCCTAAAAATATGCATCTGGATGTGTAGACTTATGACATTTGTTTGATTTGGGCTCTTGGGGATCAAACCTCCACAAGGTGAAAATGGTAATATACAATCACATTCTTAATGATACGTATTGAGCAAGCAAAATAGTTTTGAAATTTACTTTTTATTAATAGAGATTGAACATGACCATATATAATACAATGGCACAATGCTAGAGTAGGAAAGAAATCACCTAGAGGGACTATTGACTATTCTAGAAAGGAACCATTATGCTTATCGCATAACTTTTTGGAATTCAATAGAGAACACTTTATTTAAGGGTGGTATGTTTGAAAATGTGAGAAATTTAGTTATTAGGTGTTGTGTGCCTCTTTGGGTTGGGTTTTTAGTACAATTAAAATTATGATGGTAAGGAATTCATTTTGCTACCTTTATCAATGACTGAGCTATTGGATGATTGAGATTGTCTCTTTTTGTGAGTATACTTGTAGAGTTGTAGGAGGTAGAGTCAATCTGAGAGGAGGATGTTTGTGGCTGATTAGAGGTTGAGATAGGGGAATGGTGATTAGGTGGAGCCGATTTTGGATAGTTTTATGACATGGTCTAGGTGACTGATTAATCGATGACCGGACGCTTGGCAGTCTTCATCCGTTGTCTCCATCTGACCGAGTCTACAAATAGTGGTAATTGGTTGTGTCAGACGGGCGGGAATGGTGATTAGGTGGAGCCGATTTTGGATAGTTTTATGACATGGTCTAGGTGACTGATTAATCGATGACCGGACGCTTGGCAATCTTCATCCGTTGTCTCCATCTGACTGAGTCTACAAATAGTGGTAATTGGTTGTGTCAGACGGGCTCAGTCAAAGTCAAAGCCAGCCAATGATTGGGCGTGATGCTCGTTAATGGTCAAAATTAGCAAAATAGTATATATATATATATATATATATATATATATATATATATTAGTGTCTCCGATCAATCCCTGTGTAGACGATTAATTTCCTGACCTAGTCAACTAGCTACCGCTTGGCGATATTTACAACCATGATCAATATAAAAAAAATGGTTTTTATGGCTCTCGGTTCAAGTTTAATGGCTTGATACGTTTGTTGATGTGAACATAGGAAACAAATCAAAAGTTTTTATCGGAAGGAACGATCGTTTAAGTGGGGGAAGATGTTTGAGTAGAACATCAATCGGGGGAGAGGACCTTGAAAAACCAATTGAAATTTTCAACTTTTTTCTCAAATAACAGGGTACATGTTACTCCTAGAGAATGACAAGTTTCACATTGAGAAATCCTATTTTGATGAAAATGGGCTCTCTACCTTTCGAGGATAGGGGAAAAGTCTCCTATTTTGTTGTGGGATTCAAGTACATGATAATATGTGAATGGGTACCCTTGTAGTGACATAAGTTTATTAAGGTATTCGCTCCCAATTTTGATCACATATGTTTAATGCACTCCTTAAATTGTGAGGATTCATTTGATGAAATTGGAGAAGAATCATACTCAATCTAGATTTGTTTTCATTACATAAAGCCAAGTTCTAAAATAATTGTTAATAAAACACATTATCAACGCTTTAATGGTATCAAGAGACAAGAATGGTAGAAGCTCCCAAACATCGATGTGAACCAGTAAGATGTCTTGAAAATCTTAAAGTGCTTATTGGAAATGAGAGACTATATTGTGTTTGGTCATTTGACACCTTACATGATAACTCACCAATTTATATTATGAAACATCAATGGAAACACAAGCTCGATTAATGCAGTCTTCGTTAATGCAAAAGAAGTTGAACTTGATCAAACATTAGCCCATAGTGGATAATATGCATGGTTGTGTGATGAAATTGGAAAGCACAGAGACTATCTATAAATCTATAGGTAAAGAGGTATAAGCAAATGGCGGTGATCATGCAAAAAGGAGAACAATCATAGGATGTAAAGTTGATAAGCGCCTATTCAGGTTTTAAGAATGTGTTCGTCTCACATACATTACCATAAATGTGTCACATTGCTGATTTAAGTCCATGACATAAAAGACTAACATTTGTTATTCTGTTCTATAAAAAGGTGTTTTTAATATGTTGGTAAATTTTGTATATCACTAAAGTCTCAATTTCAATAAAAATAACAATTGTTAATATAGATAATTAAAAAATCTACCACCACAAAAATATATAAACTTTGAGTTAGAAAATTATTTATGACACAAATGCAACCGAAAGAATTTAACAAGCTAAACTTGATTATTACACAAATCTGTTTTTCTTGAGTGTTACTACTCTGACTAAAAATTTACACACTGCAGTAGGAAATCAACCAACAAATTGCTGGAAAGCTTCAATTGCAAATCTTTTACCGTGTATATATATATATATATATATTATATATATATATATATATATATATATATATATATATATATATATATATATATATCTTTGGTGGTACTAGGGCCCCTCTTACAGCTGATATGCATGTGCCAACAACAAATCGCACCATTCAACGTCCAGGATCCTCTTCCATCTGCAAAACAGAAAAACAAGACCATTATTCACTTTGTTTAGTCTTGCCATTTAAAAAGTGTATTTATAGCATCAAACATCATATTTCCCATTTTTTCTTCAAATCATGGTCAGTAGTCTTTAGAGTTTAGATGCACGCCCTTTCCCACGAGGCAATTTCTTTGAACCCAAATCTTCAACATCCTTTAGTTCATAATAATGAGGTGCTATCTCCACAAGCCACTCGGGTTTTATCTCGCTGACCTGTCGTACGTACTCCTTAGTTGTCAGTACCAGTTCATGATATACCACCCACATTGGAAGCGCCTCACATAAACCAGAGCTTGGGTGGATATAAACAGTCTGCGGATGTTTAACACTTCTATAGCATCCATTCTTTTGCAACTTTGCTGAGTGTGGGAAGTATCCTGATGTTATGCACTTGTAAATTGCATCCAAGTCCCCTGAGTTTGACACCAATTCGATCTCAACCCTTTCCACAATCCCCTTCAGTTGATCTCTTATGTCACGTCCTCGTTTCATACTCCTCAACTGAATGTAGTTATCATAGCACCAGTGAGCAGAAAAGTTAGTTTCCTTCCACAAGTTATAAACATTAAGAAGTGCCACATGATCCCCAACATTACCTGTATGAAAATTCAAACGGGCATTATCAGCATGGACTTGTTTATTCTTTGGCCGATAAAACACTGAGTTTTCAATCGACAACATGGCAGCAATCGTAATTATCTCATCTGAACATTTGTATTTATCAGATGCCACAATCATCTTCGACATCATCGGGTCAAGTGGGAATTCCGCCATTTTCCTCCCAACTTTTGTCAACTCCCCATATTTATTAAGTGCACCCAACGCAAACAGCAGCTCCAAAGCTTTAAGCACCGCCTCAGATGGTGGTGGATCCATAAAATCAAAATTCAACAAATCATCGATTCCAAGACTTGTTAAGCTCAAAACAACATTTGCCAGATTTGTCCTTTGGATCTCGGGGACAGAATTGTTGTCCAATTCGTTATAGTAAGTGTAAGCCGTGTACAACCTGAAGCACTTCCCGGGACCCGTTCTACCCGATCGACCCGCCCGTTGATTTGCTGATGCTTTTGAAATTGGGATAATCTTTAACGATTCCATTCCGGTTCGCGGGTCGTAAAAATTCATTTTCACGAATCCCGGGTCGATAACGTATTTGATTCCATCGATTGTTAATGATGTTTCTGCAATGTTGGTGGCAAGAACCACTTTCCGTGCCCCTTGAGGAGTTGGTTCGAATACTTTTGCTTGAAGCTCGGTTGGGAGATTTGCATAAATCGGGCATATTACTAATTCAGATATTTTACTTCCTAAACCACGTGTTCTCTGTTTTAGGATCTCTTGGGCTGTTTCGATTTCCTCTTGACCCGTGAGAAAGACCAAAATGTCGCCATCTCCAGGGGGTTCATTGACATGGATTTGAAGAGCTGTGGCAATTGCTGCATCAAGGTAATCGGCCTCTGGTACTTTCGTGTAGTTAATCTCAACAGGAAATCGCCTTCCTGGAATTCTAAAAATTGGGGCACAATCAAAGTAGTCGCTGAACTTTTCTGCATCGAGAGTGGCACTTGAGATCAGCAACTTGATATCAGGGCGGAAGCGTGCGATCTGCTTAAGTAAACCAAACAAGAGATCCGTTGATAATGTTCTTTCATGAGCCTCATCCACCATCACCACACTGTAACTTTTAAGATCAGGTTCACCTAAAAATTCACGAAGCAACATTCCATCAGTCAAATATTTGATCACTGTTTTCTCACAAGTACAGTCTTCAAAGCGTATTGCATACCCAACCTCATGACCAAGTTTGACATTCATTTCTTGAGAAACTCTTGCAGCAACACTCATGGCAGCAACTCTTCTTGGCTGTGTGCATCCGATCATCCCATGTTTTGTGTATCCAGCCTCATGAAGATATTGTGGTATTTGAGTCGTCTTCCCTGAACCAGTTTCACCAACAATCATAAGAACCTGATGATCTTCAACAGCTTTTAGCAAAGACTCTCGATACGGATACACAGGTAAAGTTTTTCTGTCTGCAAGAAGCTTCTCGTGTGCTGATTTTGCTATGGATCTTTCATGTTCTTCCTCTTCCTCTTCATCAACATTTACACCACCCATGACTTGTTCCTGTATGAACTCAATCTGGTCCTCAAACACAAAGTTATAATCGTCAGATTGCTTTTTGTTTTTTGATCGAAATTTTAGCGTTGCTTTTTTAATCTGATGATCCTCCCATGCTTCTTGTTCGGCAAACAGATTCATCTTATCTCCATCTTTTGAATCTATGTATCGCTCCAAAGCTACAGCAAATCTTTTCTCTTGATTGACTCCGCCTTCTTCATCATATGCATCAGGCATATGATACTCATTGACATTATCATCCACTTGTGACCGCTTCTTGACTAGCCCATATACTTGTTTCTTGTATCTTAGCTCACGTTGTTTGGCTTCAGTTAGCTTGAAGCCCTCAAATAGATACTCTTCATCTTCTATATCATCTTTGATTTCCTCCATTTTCTTCTGCTCCCTTTTCTTGAGATACTCTTGCCTCGAAACTTTTCTTAAAGCTCGAATGTCATCATCTTTCAAGGCATTGGCTCTCCTTATTGCTTCTTTTTCATCCCTCTTAGACAACTTCTGTTCAGTCAGCTTTCTTATTCCTGATGCATCTTTTTCCCTTAAACGGCGCTCCAAATCTTCTCGTTCTGTTTGGTCACGCAATCTTTCTTCTTCAGATTCAGAATCATCTGATTTGTCATGAGAAGCTTTTTGTTTGACCCTTCTTTCTTGTTTCAAACTTCCAGAACCCTCATCATCATCATCATATGGGTTTTCGCTCCTCTTCCTAAATCTTTTCACATCTTTATCGACAACAGAAACAGAGCCACCATCTTTCCCATCATCGTCATCTGCCTCCAATAGCGTGCAAGTGATCCTCTGCTTCCTGGTTAGCATTGATGCAGCCTCTTCTTGTTGTCGATAAAGATTTGATCCAGAACTCTTATGTTCAACTTTCTGGAAAATTTCTTCAGCAAATGCACGTGTTTCGTTTGAAGATGGCACACCCATATCTTTACGATCACTAAATATACCAGAAGATGATGAATCTTTATTAACTAAACTAATTAGGGAATAATATGGACTGAATCAGCGTGGGTTGTGAATATCCCAAAAGGGGGATCAGTCTTTTTAAACCCCAACTCAAGTTAAACGTATTGGACAAGTTCCGTGTTGAACAAGTAACTGGTCAAACAAAGCCACCAGATGTGTTTTTTCAGGCTTCTAAAACATGTTAAATTAGGGTTATTGGATTTGAAATTTCGGGTTGGTCGCTCGTAAAGGTAACTTGGTTTTCTGATTTTTCTTTAAATATATAAAAAATATAATATAGAGAAATTAAATTGTCTTCTATTCCTATAAATGTTCGTATTTATTAAAATTACAACACTTGTTATCATTCAACCATCCTATAAATATTCATATCCATTAAAACCACTACACTTGTTATGGGTATTGATAGATATGCAACATATGTAGTTCCCATTAGTGTTTTCTTCGGTAGCCTTCGTTCAAATGCTGAAAGCATTAAATATGCAAAACCATCATCCATATCTTTTATTAATTTTATTTATATAATAATATAATGAGTGAATGTTTTTGGAATGGATACATACAATGCCAATAACACACTTATCATGGTAGTTCTAAATGGAACCGACAAACTTAGGTGAGATGTGTTATTGAGCATGTCGTTGTTCATGTTTCCCTTTTTTGCCATGTAGTTTTGCTTTCTTGTTTGTGCCATGGTATTTGTTGGAGAAGATTAACATGGAAGTTTCACAAATTCAATTCAATTTCTGCATTATCTTCTCAAATTCTATTTGTGCTTTAGCATTAAACCTTTCAATTTTCTTAGTAATTGAAAGAACATAATAACAACATTGGTAATGACGATAATACAAGGAGTAGAAGTAGATGAAGAGGCACTTCTAATGGCATCTTCAAGGCTTTCTTATATTGCATGTTCACAACTTAATAGCCGATATGCATGATCATGATGATGTCATTTGTGATCAAAGTACCTTGCTATATCGAGCCATTATGGAATACAAGATCATCGAATCTGGATCATAAGCACTTCTCTTATCTTCTTGTGTTGATCGACATTGATATGTTATTATTGTTTTTGGTGCCCGTCCATTCATGCATTCTAACCATGACTTGGATAACCATACATATGTTTCTGTATCCTCTCGTGAAAGCAAACCATATCCAAATAAGATAGTTTGTCCATGGTGATTTACTCCAACAAAAGGTGCAAACGAAATATTATATTTGTTTGTCAAATATGTGTCATAACATCTACCAAAGGGCTTGTGGCCCAACGGTATTAGGTGTGGCGGAAAGGTGCCCCTCCCCCAAAGGTTGAGGGTTCAAGTCTCGTTGTGGACAAATGAGTAGATTTAGGGGTATGATTAATGGGTGTGTGTGCGCTAGCCGTTCCAAAAAAAAAGCATCTTCGAATGACTTGTAAACTACGTTAGACCTTGCATCTGCTCAAAATACATTTTACATACGACTTTCATCATCCATGTCAATCACGTAGAAAAAAATTTGAACTCCTTTTTTGCATATGGAGAAAATAATTACGAAGTGCCTTAGCATCCCCAAGCCCGAAACTTAGTTGTCTTACTTTTGCGATGTAAGATCTATAATTTGTCTTGCCAAACAAAAAATTGCCATACCTTTCCACTTCAACAACTAATGAATGAAAAATTTTGTTTAATGAAATTCCAACATAATCATTCAATTCAAGTCTTCTCTTAGCATATGAATCCATTTTCTTATGTGATCGTTGGAAACAAGTTTTTTTTAGGACTTAAAGCATGGTTATTGTCACACCCCAAAACTGGAACGACGGAAACGTTCGGGGGTGGAGGACGTCATGTTCAGTATCACAACAATGCAAAGTAGTAAACAAGCAACAACATCATCCATTGCATTAATAATATAATTTCATACAAGTATGTTCTGTCAAGTTGTATAGACACCAAAAATATACATCAAAATAAAAGATGAGTCTTGAACGAGCTCCATCTTCTCAAAACCTGGCACCGGTACCTGTCTACTGGTGACCTGAGAATACAAGTTATTTTGAAAGCGTAGATCAGCTTTAAAGCTGGTGAGATCATAAGTATATTAATGTCTGTGTTTGTATGAAAGTGTTTGTAAGTCTGTAATTGTACAAGTTTGTAAAAGTTTGTAATTGTTTGAACTCTCCTAGAAAACCCTATGTTTCCTACTAAAAGTAGCCTTCTACCAAGGCATCTAGTATCTGTGTGTGTGTCTCTTGTAAGAGTGTGTATTTTCCCAAATCCTACTATCATTAACCAAAAATATAGTTTTTACATTATTGTTTATTGTGTGAAGATCACAAAGTAAATGTAATGGGAAAATGAAATAGTACTGTAGTGTTGTATTAAGTAACTACTGCTGTACTAACTACCTTAAACCAATTGTTATTTAAAGTACCATGTGATCGGCCTGTATCCTGCTACCGACTCTATAGAAAAACGACGATGTAAGACGTCGTAAGAAATGACGTTTGGCACCCGTAGACTTGCAAGTCCCACTGTAGCGAGCATCAAGGTGTAGGATAGTCAATCCAGTATAGATCTATACACAAACTCATACGCTCCCCACTTAAGGAGATTCTGGATACAAAACGGTTATGACAGGTAGTGCCATGCCCCGTTACGTGGCTCACATAAATGTAATAATGTTCTAGTATATGTATGTGCTAGCTGTATTGTGTGTTCTCTCCCTGTCTAGCATGTATTGTTTGTTTCTCATCATAGTATTCTATTGTTTGTTTCTCATCATAGTATCTATTGTTTGTTTCTCATCATAGTATCTATTGTTTGTTTGTTATTGACTCATGTATGAACTGACTCATTGTATGTTTCCCTGTTCTAGTAATAGTATTAGTATCTCCCTAAACTATACCTATTATAGTTTACTAGCAATGTTGTTTGAATGTATGAACATGTTTGTGTACCTTTGCTACCCAAATGTATTGAACTGAATGAGGTAACCTTTTATATCTATACACATATACATGATATATAACTAGGATTCAAACGACCTTCGGACAAATAACCTGAATACCCTAAGTCCACAACCAAACAAGGAACAGGAAGTAAGGTGAACTATCAGTCATAAGTCCTTTCAATCCTACTTATATAACTATATCTACATAGATACACAGAATATAAGTTAAAAGAGTTTAATAAAAGTATTTGATATGAAAAAGAGTTTATAAAACAGTTTGAAGTAAAACAGTTTGGTAACACAGTTTGAAAGTAAGAAATCCACTTGTTTGGTAGTTATTAATCACATGTGATTGATATAATAACTATAATTGTTCAACTTGTATCCCCCTCCCCCCCATAAAAGCATTTAAAAACATTTAAAAGGTTAATTAAGGGGTATGAACTCACCTGTAGTGAGTGGTTTGGATGAACGGAATGTATAGGATGCTAAGTGTCAAGTGAAGACTTGAACACACACAAGGATCCTAGTTAACATATAATAACACATATATGTATCCAATTAGTCTTTAAACAACTAATTAACAAAGTTAAGACATCCTAGGACATGCAAAACACCTTATTTAAGTGTTATAAGTACTAAGGATTGCATCTAATGGTGGTAGGACCTTGCATTTGAGTCTAGGGTTCAAGGGTGAACTCCCTTGGAATTTACGGTTTTGTGACCATAACCCCTTGAGTTTACGGTCGTAAACCCATGAGTTTACGGCCGTAAACTCATGGTACTTTGACCATTTTGTGTTTTGAAGCCTTAAAGGTCATAAAAGGCATTCCTACTTCATGTTTAAGCCTTAGGAAGTGATTAGGGCACCATTTCACTCCTTTATGGAGTTTACGGTCCTTGGACCACTTATCTTTGGGTTTACGGCCGTAAACCCAAATGATTTATGGTCTTTTTGTTGTTTTGAGTTCCTAGCACATCAAGGAAGGGGTCTAGACTAGTTTCCAAGGCTTGGTAAGGGACTAGGGCCACTTTGGCCCCTTTGTTAGGGTTTACGGTCCAAGGTGTTCTTGGACCGTAAACACCTTTGATCCTTTGATTCTTGGGTGTTTTCTTGATGATTAGAAGTGTAACAAGTCTTATAATACACTAGGATAGAAGTACTTACTAGGTAGAAGCTTGAAAAGGTGCTAAGAGTCCAAGAACACTAGTGTGTGTTCTTGGTGTTCTTGGTGAAACTTGAAGATCTACACTTTTGGAATGATTTCACGGATGGAATCATGTAAGATCACTAGATTAAGTAAGATATCAACTTTTTAGGGATATAAACACTTACAAAGTTGAAGATCTTGAAGAAAAGTCGGATGATACTTGAGAGAGAAATGGGTTTTGGATCTTGAAAATGTGAAAAGTGGTAAATAATGACTAAGTGTCATATTTATACCCCCTTTTAGGGTTTACGGCCGTAAACACCTTTGTTTAGGCCGTAAACTCCAAACTCTTGGAGTTTTGGGACTTTATTGTTGCACAATAAACCCTAGGGCATCCTCTCTCCTGTTATCTCCTGAAGTACTAACTTTAAAACACTCAAACTTATTCCAAAAAGCTTGAAAGTTAGCAGAAACTGATCTGACTTCTATTGAATTGAATGGTTGTACAGAATAGAAATTTCGGGTTGTCACAGTTATGTTCAAGAAAAACTCGAGAGATGGTGCATCTTCCATCACCATATGCAATTACGCATATTTTTGCTTTACAATTTGTTTTATAAGACTTTTGATATGTTTTTTTGTCTTAGGTACATATACACCTCCTCTAGCACATCCAAGTAAGTAGTATGTTGTAGCAATACAATATTTTGTTCTTGTACTAGTTTTTCGTACACCAAATCCAATCTGGTATGCATATGTTTTAAAGTAATTGCAAAGTTCATTTTCTGTGTAACGTCCCGATTTTTCAGAATAAAATTTTCATTCTACAATATAGATCCATATGAGTGATTACAGTTCATTAAGAACTTGTTAGTTAGTCGGAGTAATTATGAATAATGTTAGAAGCTATTGAGAGGTTATGGAGCAGTGTTGATACCTTAAGGTCTATATGAGCTTCCTTGTAGTTATTGTGACTTAAAAAGGTCATAATCATTAAATGAATAAGATGTATATAAGTTCAAAACAAATTGCTTACACTTATTACACCCATTTGGGTCATTTGGGAAACCTGTAGGACAATTAGTTGCATTTGGGTCAAATTATGATGTCTAAGAATGGAAAATTAGTTGTTTTTGGCTTACCGGGCATGACACGGTCCGTGACGTGCTCTGAGAGTCTTAAGTTAACCAAACTTTTTTTGCTCATAATTTTTTTATATAGACTCGAAATCATGCACTGTTTTCATCTACATTCATTGATGTTGCCATAATTAGTTATACATTTTTGGCAATTATCTTAATAAATTAATCTTAAATGTTATTAAAGATCAATGATACTTAATATGCTTTGAATTGGATGAAGAAACACTTTGGAGCGAAGATTTGAAGAATCGAAGCTGGGAGCATTAGGACTACAAATCAGTTTGCTTTATGATCATATTTAACAATTCCTTTTTGATGTTTTGATATTTTTATTTACTGATTATGGGGTAAAACCCTTTTGCTTTCAATAGAGTAGATGAAACCTTAAAGATTTGTTGTGATTCCTTTAATCAAATTATTGTAAGGAAATTTAGGGTTTGTAGTGGAGATCTGGATATCAACTTGGATCATGATATCACTTTCCGAACTGATATTTCTACCCTATGCCTGGGTTACAAGAAATTCAGCCTAAGATAATCCAAGTGGACACTTACGATTCTAGGCACAGAAATCGTAAGCCAATATGCTAGAGGATTCTGTGAAAGTATGATGAAAAATGAGAGCTTAAGATCGTAACCATCTTCTGAAGAGGAAGAACTGTTTATATATTAAACGAGATTAGGGTTTCATTAGGGTTGAGCCGTCATTAGTTGCTTTGGAAGCAAGTCAAGATAATCCGGATTTAATGAGGATTTAGGGTTACCAACCATAATCACCCTCAAGAAATTTAATTTTCCAATATGTTCCCATATTAAACGAGCGGGACCCCAGCCAGGGGCTCTGCCCCTTGGACCCCACTAGGGGCGCTGCCCCTTTGGAAACCCCGGACTCGGGGGCGCTGCCCCTGGACCCTCGACTAATCGTCGAACCGGCTTCTAGTTCGATCTTATACATGCGTGCACTCCGTACAACCCCGTACATATATTAGAGTACAAACTATGAAAGCCCCTTAGTTACTTAAAATGACATGGTGACACTAAAATCACTAATAATTATTAGTTTTATTTAGCTTATTATGTTTGTTTGGTTAAATTTTGTATATGTTTTAGTTGATATCTTTGTTGCTTATAGCTGAGTTAATAGAGTCTAGAGGACGGATCTGACATTGTTGGCTTGAATCATAATTGTTAATACCCAATGATAATTATGACCACTGATGACCCCAATCCTAGGGTTAGGTTAATAAAGTTGTTAAATTTAAAATTTATGAGTGCAGATAACCAATCATGTACATATAATTGATTACCATGCCCATTGCAATTAATTCACCAATTGAATATCTATTAATACAAACTTAATAATAATTGTTTAGATAGTTAATTGCATAATCATTATGTTGATTGTCTTAATAATTATAATGTTAGTTAATCAAACAAAGATAACTGACTAGGATAGAAATCGGTGAATAATTACTAATATCCATTGCACTCTGTTGGAATCCACCATAACTAAAATGTGTAATTGAATCTATATGAAAGGATCATTATTTCTCTTGTCTCTAAATCTAATCTTTAGTATTGTCTTCGTTTAATTAGTTTTAGTTGAGTTTAAGTGAATTTAAACAAAACCTCCTTTTTTACTTTACTATTTATTGTTTAATTAATATTTGAATTATCCAATATAAATCATTCTCGTTCCCCTTATGCTTGACACCGTTTCTTACCTTAACAATACTGCTACACGATTATGTACAATGCTTAGTGTGTATATTAGTTTACTAGTGATAAATTATGATTTATAAAAATAAAACTAGTGCACATAAAAAAAACACATCATTCAAGGTTTTATGTAAGAAATATTGTGAGACCATAAAATTTCATATTTTCAATTAAAAGATTAATAGGGTTTTGCCATTTTTATTTATATTCATAGGTGACACTTGAATTTTCAACCTATTTGTGAAAAATAAAAGAAGTATTAAATATCTAGCTATGGACTAAGGTGAGTACATACCCAAAGTACATGTCCCTTTTACTTATTTGAGATGTTTTGAGTATGTTATAAACTATATATATACTTGATTGTATGTGGCCTTATGACATTTGTATGCATTGCACGAAGAAGGATTTTGAATATGTTTGAAATGAATTAAGTAAATTGGTTTTGAAATATTTTAAGCTTGGTTTGGAAAATGGTTTAAGAATTCTTAATGTGAATTAATTATAAGATGGAATTTGAGAGTGTCCCTGATAAAGAAGTGATGCCTTAGAGGAAAATTGAACAATAATCCTAGGTTAAACGACTCTGACTCCCTTGAGTTAGATGGAAGCAATTTCCTAATATCTTAAGCTATAAGCTAAGGGATGGAATTTGCAAGTCCATTCTAACAAGGTTATGGTAGTGGTCACATAACTCTAAAAGTTTACCTAAAGGAGCGATTCCTTTTTTCCATGATCTTTGTGGTCATAATTTGATTCATATGTTGAGTCAATTGCAATGGATTGTATTATTGTGAAGTGTCAATTCGAGTGGAGCCCTAGACCATTTATACCTTAGAAAGTTAGAGACTTATTTGAGAGTATCAAATTGGGATGGGTTAGTTACATATGCATTACATCTGTAATTATTAACATATCTACTCTTCAACTTATAATTGCCATTATGAAATGATTAGTGAAATGATGAATGGTTTAGTAAATGACTTATGATATAAGGACATGGTTATGAAAAGATTTAATATTTTGAAATAGTTTTTCATTTTTTTTTTGGATTCTAGACTTAGGAAGTGGGTTATTTCCATTACCCAATTCCATTCAACAGTCGGGTTTCGGTATTATTTAATAGGCTCCCCAAACCTAACATATTATTTTGACATGTACTCGCAGATGAAGTCGAAAAACTTGTTTAGAAATGTTGGACATTTATGAATCCATGATATGTATGGTTTATCTAAACTCTTGTGAAGATATTATGATTGAACTCTCTCGTACCTAAATTGAATTTAAAACTATATTTGACCAAATTCTGCAATGATGTTTTCAAGGAAGAAAATGTTTTTAAAAAGTTGACTAATTTTTTTCTAGCCCTTACGAGAGGTGTTACAAATAGTTGACCGATCACTTGTAAATTTACTCCTCGATTTATATATGATAATTAACAGATATTATCTAAGGTAAGCTATTTCAGTGACTATTAATAATATATGCAATAGAGTTTTTTTCGACAAGCTTCATAACTTGTACCTCTTAACTTTTCAAGAACTGATCAACATCCTTTACATAATAGTATAAATATAGATAAGCTATATTGATTTATAAGATATACAAACCATAAGGCCATACAATGTGGTACCCGCAAACGTGTTTTCAGTGATTAGCTCGATGCTAGGGGTGGTCCGGCTACACCATGTCGCGAGTAGCTTGGTCACCGAAATTAAAGAACAAGCTTCTCAACTCGAAGAACAAGCTTCTCATCTCAATTCAGTTTTATCACAATGTTTTTTCATTGAATATTTTTGTCATCTACCACAGTCTTGATAGAACCGGTTTATGTGGCTTTAATATTGCCGATACTAAACACATGGTCATGGGTCGATCAAATTCTTCCCATACTATACACATGGTCACGAGCCAATCAAAGTCAAACATTCAAACCCAACCATGTTACATGTACCATCACTTGTGATAATGAGCGTTAAGCGAACATATAATGTGGCATGTTTCTCTACTATCATGCAGTCATGAACCTTAAATGAGCAACTAAACATAAGGATATGTCAAGAACAATGGGTTGTTAATCGCAATAGCCCCCCTCATTATAAATCATCGATCTCTTTATCAAATTCTCTCACATGTTAAATTAGAATACCATAGATTCTAAGTATGCACGATTTTCCTTAAACTTAGGGTTGTGGTTGATATTGTTGGGAATGATTGGTCATAATATTATTTAATGTTAAACATGTAGGTTATCTAACTTGTTTCTTAATGGGAAATGATCTATATACAAAACTTTGTCATACACAACTATTTATATTTTATAAAATTGTACAATTTGTATACTACTTTCTAACATAAATTTGTTGTCTATGAAAAAAATTGTTGTGTACGAATGGAATACCATTTATTGTCCAACTAGGAGTCTTATATTTGCTAGACATGTAAGTTACTTGTCCCAATGAATTATGTCTTTATTTTGAATATGTTGTTAGTCCACTAATTAACTAAAACCTTGAGGCAACAAATTGAAGAATCCCTTTACCTATATGTCACGTTTGATAAAAAAGAGCAAACATACAAATCAGTTGGTCCTAACATGACGATGTTAACTTGATTTATAGGAAACTTGGTCAATGTTCACATCCCATGGTAGGAAGAAATAAGTTAATTCCATATATTCCATGTAAACTTTAGAATTATGGGAAAATGACACATATAGCCCACGAATTTTTTAGGGTTGACCATTTTAGTCACTTAAGTTTTTTCGTGGATTTATGAGGGAACCAAGTTGTGGGCAACCTGTCGTTTTAGTCCCCTTTACTTGTTTTAGCCAGTTTAGGGGACACATAGACAAAACTTGGGGCCCACCCATCTCTCTTTCTCTCTCTCTCTCTCTCTCTCTCTTAATTGAATAATTGTTACCCAGAAACCAATCACCATCCATATTTTCCTTTGTTCACCACCAACATCTTCTGCCAGCCATTATTACATTTTATTCAAGATCAGAAGAGGAGAATCACACCCAGATCTAGAACAAAATCAAGAAAAAAGAACAGGAACATAATACGTGTGAGGAACAGAGCATCGAAGGTGACTTCCATGGACAAAATAGCAGGCTTGCACCTACCACTATCTTCTTCTCCAGATTGAAGCTAATCTTAGTCCTTCAATAACCAAAAGATTACAAGAGCATAAGAAGGACCCCAGTAGCCCCCTTCGAGATGCTAGGGTCTCCTGACTAATATTCCAAATGAAAAACGATGATAAAAACTAACCTCCTCCAGCCGACTATAAGAGAACTTCTAACAAACTTAAATAACCAAATTACCAAAATTGCCCTTGAACAAGTTACAAATGGATTCTCTTGGGACGAATTCTCTATTCTACCCATCCTCTCGTAAGTATACTTCATTTGTGGCTTAGCAGATTGATGGACCTCTCTACAAGTAGAAACTTCAACCAAAACTTTACATAGCAGGGTAACCAGGATTCAGTTGTATCATTATAAACAAAAATGAAATCGATTCAAAGTATAAGGATGGGGTTGGGTTGAATTCACAGAGCTTACCAAGAGCTGGAGTACGATGGCTCTGGCAGAGGAGGAGGGCTGAAGGAAAGCGACATTGGCAGAAGGCTTTTATCGAGGTAGTGTCCCCGAAGGAGGATCAGGGCTAGGCTTCACGAGAGGAATGTCATACTGATTTCAATATAAAACAAGCGAAGGACCGTGGCTTCGCGTTTGACTGAACTTATGGATCGTCAGAGGTGGTGATGGCAGATAGATCCTTGTGTTTATGTAGAAAGAACAGCCGATTGAAAGGGAAGAATGTTGAGGAATCGTGAATCGGAGGTGCGAATACAAAGGAGGCGGGAGTAAGTGGGAAAAACTTAAACCTATAATTTTTTTGGGGGGAAGCTGGAGCAAATCTGGGTTTGTTCATCTGGGACTAATTTACAGGAAGAAGAAGATGGGTAGAGAGAGAGAGAGAGTGAGAGAGAGCGAGAGAGAGATGTTGTGGGACCTTTTAATTTTTTTAATTAATTAAAATATAAAAATTAGTGAGTTGGCATAAGGGGTAACCGGGTTATCCCTTTGTTTTCTCAAAAAGGACATGTTGGACCATACAAAACCAAATTTGTTCCCTTAAAAAGCCACTTAAAAAGTTAAGTGACTAAAAGAGTAAACCCTAGAAACTTCATAGGGAGTATGTGTCATTTTCCCTAGAATTATTGACAAAAAAGTAAATATCTGTAAACTCCCATAAAAAAATTTAGTTTGAATTTGTTAGAAGAATTTTCTAGTAATAGTAATCTTGCTCCCCGACGATTCAGATTGTCCTAACCTGAGAGCAAGGTCTACTTCATGCCCCGGTGATATTGGATCTCTCATTACATTTTCTTGATGGTTATTTCTTGAATCATGCGAGCCATCCCCAAAAAATCGACGTGATTTGTTTTTTCCTTTAGCATAAATTGAAAAGGGATTGATTGCGGCGTTGGTCGCAACATGTTGAAATCAGACAAGATAAATTTCCCAACATCTTCATTTCTTATATCATTAGGGGATTAAGAAACAGAAGATTTTCATGTACTTACAACTGAAAACTCACTACACAAACCCTATTCTACTCTCACGACTTAACACTCTCAGCGTAATCTAATCAGACAAACTGATAATACACACCTGAATCAATACTCAAAATAACAAGATCAAACAATTCTCAAAGATTACAGATGAACATCACACTCAAGAAGCGAGAGAGAAGCGAAAGAAACCCTAAACTATTAACCCTAACTATGATTTTAAGGATAAGAACTAATCGATTCTTCACTCTCTCTCTTCCTTTATACATCAGTCGCGTGGATACATGTAAACCCGTAGAGAACCGACCCAGCCATCTGACCCGCGTGTTTTCCCTGTAATTATACTTAACAACCAAGAGAATATACTTTGAACACAAAACACCCTTCATCAACAATAACTTTTCATTTCAAACCAATAAATATGAGATTGACTATGTATTATTATTTTCAACATCCCCCTCAATCGAAATATTTATTTTTCTTTCTTAAAAACATCAATAAGACCCATTTTTTTAGATAGAAAATCATGTTGTTTTATATTTAAAGATTTAGTAAGAATATCAATATTTTGTTCAGAAGAATCAATCTTTACCAGTCTTAAAATTCTATTAGAGATTTTTTCTCTAACAAAATGCAAATCGATTTCAAAATGTTTTGTTCTTTCATGAAATACATGATTAAGAGCTAACTTAATTGTTGAGTCATTATCACAAAAACCAGAAACTGGAATAAGATTTTTAATTTCTAGTTCAAACAAAATTTTTAAAACCCAAATGATTTCACAAGTAATAGAGCCAAGAGCTCTATACTCAGCTTCAGTAGAAGACCTAGAAACAGTAGATTGTTTCTTACTCTTCCATGATATTAGACAATTGTTAAAATAAACAATGTAGCCTGATACAGACTTCCTTGTAGTCAAACACTTAGCCCAGTCTGCATCAACAAACCCTTTCAATTCAAATTTATCAGATTTAGTTATAGCTATTCCTCTTCCAGGACTACTCTTTAAATATCTTAGTAACCTAAAAGCAATTTTCAAATGAGATTTTCTAGGTTTGTGCATAAACTGACTAAGTACTTGTACAACATAAGAAATATTTGGCCTAGTAACATCAAGATATATAAGCTTACCAATAAGTTTTTGAAACTCTGTTTTATTATCCAACAAATAATTTCCTTTATCAGTTTCACCTGTACTTATTATAAAATTTGTTTCTAAAGGTGTATTTACAGATTTACAACCAAGCATACCATATTCATGCAACAACTCTAAACAATACTTTCTTTGATTTAAACACAAGCCATTATCAAAATTTACCACTTCTATACCTAGAAAATATTTAATAATTCCAAGATCCTTAATCAAAAATTGAGTTTTCATAAAATCCTTAACCTTTTTCAATTCAGTTTCACAATTACCAGTTAATATAATATCATCCATATATACTAGTAACACAGTTATTGAACCTTCAATTCCTAACAAATAGAGAATAATCACTTATACTTTGTTGAAAACCAAACATAAACAAAGATGCACAAAGTTTTTCATTCCATTTTTTAGGGGCTTGCTTTAAACCATATGACTTGGTAAGTTTACAAACCCTAGAATCATTTGCAGAATAATACCCAGGAGGAAGGGACATATAAACATCCTCTGTGAGACCACCATAGAGAAAATCATTATTTATATCTATTTGATATAAAGGCTAAAAGTTATGTACAGATAATGAAATAACAATGCGCACAGTGACAATTTTTGCAACTGGAGAAAAAGTTTCTTCAAAATCTATTCCCTCTCTTTGATTATAACCTTTAGCAACTAAACGTGCTTTATACCTTTCTACTTCTCCATTTGACTTGTATTTAATTTTAAAAATCCATTTGCAGCCAATTGGTTTTCTATTTTTAGGTAACTTAGTTATTTCCCAAGTATGATTATGATGAAGAGCTTCCATTTCTTCATTCATTGCCTTAACCCAATTCGGATCAGAAAAAGCTTCGTTGTAATCTTTAGGTTCAATAGACTTATTGAGATTAGAAATAAAACATTTTGTATCTGCATCAAGAAAGGAATAGTTAACTGATCTTTCTATAGCATATTTATATTTCCCTTCAACAACATAATCAGTAAATATAACTGGCATATGTGACTCACGCCTAGATCTAGAAGCACCTAAACACTGCTCTACAGAGGGAATTAAGAGTGAATGACTACTTTCCTCAGACACACCAGAGGAAGAAGAAATAGAACCAGCAGTAGGAGGCACAACTTCCTCGCCACTACGGTTGATAGACTCATTAGAGTTAACATCATCCAGGTCAATGGCTGCATCAGCACCATCCAACTGAGATTCTACTCTCAGCTCATCAGGATTAATGGAATCATTTAAGTATTCATTTGTGTCAAAAACATCATAGGAAAAAAGATCACTAGGGCCAAAGTTATCTAAAGTTTTATCAACAATAATTGATTTTAACTTGTAAGGAAACACGGATTAAAAAAATTTCACATACCTGGATACAAAAGAAGTGTTAGTATCCAGACTAAGAAGTTTATAAGCCTTTTTATCAAAAGAGTATCCTAATAAAACACATTTCTCAGCACGTTCAGAAAATTTATCAGTGACATTTTGTTTAACAACAAAACAAAGACAACCAAAAACTCTTAAATGATCAAAAATGAGAGTTCTTTTAAAAACAAGTTCATAGGGAGATAAGCCATTCAAAACAGAAGAGGCATCCTATTTATTAAGAACACAGAAGTTAAAACTGCATCTCCCCAATATTTAACAGGAACTCCTGACTGAAACATAAGAGATCGTGCTACATTAAGAATGTGTCTGTGCTTTCTTTCCACAACTCCATTTTGTTGTGGAGTGTAAGCACAAGACGTTTGATGAATGACACCATGTTCGACACAAAAAAATTTCATTTGATTATTCACAAACTCAGTACCATTATCTGAACGTGCAGTCTTAACATTAACACTAAACTGATTTAATAGAATATTCACAAATGACTTAAAACAATCAAAAACTTCACTTTTAGATTTTAAAAGAAAAACCCAAGTGGCCCTAGTAAAGTCATCCACAATAGTCAGAAAATACTTAAACCCCTCAACTGAAGCAAGTCTATAAGGTCCGTAAACATCTTAGGTGAATCAATTCACCAAGTTGAGTTGAATTATGTTGACTATGAGAGAAGGATTCTCTAGTCTGTTTTGCTTTATGACAAACATCACAAGGAGGAAGAGATTCATTTCCAAGTTTTAGCTTATCTTTTAAAGTACTTAAAGCCTGGTCAGCTGGATGACCAAGTCTACTATGCCAAGTCAATTTTGAAACACATCATTTAGAATTAGTTATACTAGCTGAATTACCTGAGGGAGCATGATCAAGATAATACAATCCCCCAGATTATCTTCCATTCTCCACCATCTCCTTTGATAGTGAATCCTGAATTTTACAATTATGCTCAGAAAAAACAACCTCACACCCACTATCCTTACAAAGTTTATGTACAGACAAAAGATTAACATTAAAGTCCGGAACAACAAATACATCAAATAAAGTGAGGTGAGAGGATAACTGAATATTCCCTATTTTATTTATGGGAGTTGAAGAACCATTAGGATGTTTTACAAGAAGATTAAGTCTAGACACATACACTGTATCTTGAAGTTGTGACTCAGAGGCTATCATATGTTGATTTGCCCCGGAATCAACAATCCAACTTTGAAAATTATTAGGACTGACAAAAGAATTACATCATGTAAATATTGATGTACCTGCCATATTTGCAGTAGCAGTTCATCCTCACTAGTAGAGCTTCACTAATGAGACGAAGAAACTTGGAGTATTGTTCACTTGTAAGATAATGAGCATCACTACCACGAACAGACTCAGAAGAAGCTATAGTGTTACTATTAGAACCAACAGAAGATGAATTCACAGAAAAAGACTTATTCTGATTAATTTTTTCATTCTTTTGTTTAAAATCTTTTGGATAACCAATCAACTTATAACACCTTTCTATTGTATGACCTTTAAGGTTACAATGTTTACATTGTAACCCCTGATTTCTGAACCTATTTTGACCTTGACCCCTTTTAAAATCATTAGCTTTACTATTAAAAACAAAGACCTGTGGTTTTGAAGAGATAGTAGAACTCAGAGAACCATTCTTTTGAAGAGACTCTTCTCTAGAGAGAATAGAGAAGGCAATTTTAACGTTTGGCAATGGCTCCATCAAAAGAATGTGACTTTTAACTTGATTATAAACATCATCAAGACCACTCAGAAACTGCATTAGCTTCATAAACTTAGAATGATCACTAAGCTTAGTGGCAGCCTCACACACACATTCAGTTAAACTAGTTAAACCATCGAACTCTTTCCATAAGGAATCAAGTTTATTATAGTAATCAGAAAGAGAAGAGCCATTTTGTTTTAAGGTGTTAATTTGTTGATGAATATTAAAGATTACAGATCCATCAGCCTTATTATAAGTCTTGAACAGTTCATCCCAAATATCTTTAGCTTTATCAGAATATACATGACTAGCATATATAGTTTCAGAAATTGACCCTAATATCCAATTGCAAACAACAACATTTACACGTTCCCACTTAGAAGATTTAGAAGTTTCAGTTTTTTCAAGAGTAATAGTCCCATCCACAAAACCCAATTTATTTCTAGCCTTAAGACCTCTTGACATATCACTACGCCACAAACGATAGTTTTGATTACCAGTCAGCTTAATTGTTATAATAGAAGTTACAACATTATCAGAGGGATGAACATATAAAGGGTCATCAAAGTCAACATGACTATCTTTAGGAGTACCACTCCCCTCAGGTATATCACCAGCCATAACGAATCACAAAAGATAAAACCAAATCAAATAACAAATAACAGACACCTGTGTTGACTTAAAGTCCAGATGGTCACCACAGTATGTCGGGGCCCAAGACAATCAACACAGAGTCAAAAGCAATCAAGAAACAAATTGAGAACACAGGGCAATCAACACAGAGTCAAAACAGTCAAGAAACAACTTGAGAACACAAACAACACGTTTACAGCTAAAAAAGAGAAAGACAGGAACAAGAAACCCTCACAGTGCAATAGGCAAAAAATGGAATCAACTCCCTGAATCTGTTCCCTTCAAGGCTTTATCAGTGATGAAATCCGACCCCAAGAGGGTTATTTCAGATTAGAGGGATTGATCGATTAACCTTCAGAGTTTTAATCCAAAAAATCACAACAGCAGTACCAAGGAAGCCGATCTCGTCAATCTGCAAGATCAACCAAACAACTCGCAGTACCAGGATCTCATAAATAGATTTGATTCTAGGGAAAAATAACCAATGAAACCCTAAACCTACACAGCTTCAATCGCATAAAAAAACTTAAGCGAACAAGAAAGAATACCTTTCACAGATCGTCGAAAACTGAACCACCAAACGACGAACGAACAACAACCGAAGCGTCAGGATCAAGAATCACGAGCCTTACAGCTCTGATACCATGTTGAAATCAGACAAGATAAATTTCCCAACATCTTCATTTCTTATATCATTAGAGGATTAAGAAACAGAAGGTTTTCATGTACTTACAACTGAAAATTCACTACACAAACCCTATTCTACTCTCACGACTTAACACTCTCAGCCTAATCTAATCAGACAAACTGATAATACACACCTGAATCAATACTCAAAATAACAAGATCAAACAATTCTCAAAGATTACAGATGAACATCACACTCAAGAAGCGAGAGAGAAGCGAAAGAAACCCTAAACTATTAATCCTAACTCTGATATGAAGGATAAGAACTAATCGATTCTTCACTCTCTCTCTTCCTTTATACATCAGTCACGTGGATACGGGTAAACCCGTAGAGAACCGACCCAGCCATCTGACCCGCGTGTTTTCCCTGCAATTATACTTAACAACCAAGAGAATATACTTTGAACACAAAACACCCTTCATCAACAATAACTTTTCATTTCAAACCAATAAATATGAGATTGACTATGTATTATTATTTTCAACATAACAACGTTTGGTGGTGGTGAGAAGGTCGGCAGAGCTATATGCATGCGGTGGATTTGCATATGGCCTCAAAGTGCTTGCGGATCTGTGAAGCGGCTTGTGCAATAAGTGCAATTGTATCGCCAACTTTGTTGATGTTGTTCTTCGACAGTTGTGGTGGAGGTTATTGAGTCGTTGTAGTTTTCTTGATTTGCTTCCATCGAAGGCTAAAAGAGCAACAAACACACAAAAGGAGAGAGAAGTTTAGAATATAATATTACTGTATATTGTAAGTTGGCATGGAACTTATATATATATATATATATATATATATATATATATATATATATATATATATATATATATATAGAGAGAGAGAGAGAGAGAGTCAATATCAAATAAGAAGTAAATTTTTGGTAGGAAGGTAAGAAGTTTTTTTTTTCTAAATATTTTTTTCGCGAACAAACAAAATGAATCATTAGATGATTCATTTGTAAGATGATTCACAAGAAAAAATTCTCAAAAAAACATCTCGATGATTCATTTATACAATGATTTTGTTGTTATTCACTAAAATTGTCATAAAAGTGATTTTTTTTCTTAATTTACTTAAAAATGAATCATAAAGATGTTTTTTTGGGAATTTTTTCTTGTGAATCATCTTACAAATGAATCATCTAGTGATTCATTTATTTTGTTCGTCAAAGAAATATATAGAAAAAAAACTTCTTACCTTCCTACCAAAAATTTCCTTCTTACCGGATCTATATCCTATATATATATATATATATATATATATATATATATATATATATATATATATATATATATATATATATATATACTAGGTGTAAGACCTATGTATTACATAAGTTTATTTAAAAAAAAAACTAAATATAAAATTCTAAAAATTTGAAAAGTATGAATTTATAAAAAAAAAAGTGAAAATATTAATTTATAAAAATTAAAATGTTTTTTTTTTCTTATCTTTTAAATTTAAACAAATAATTTAGATAAATAAATAAAGAAAATTAATAAATCTTTAATTTGGTAAATTTGAAATTAGAAGGAAATTTCATTAATGAAATTGATATGCATTTATTATTGAATATAAATACTATATACAAATTAATAAAAATGAAAAAAATCATAAAATGACATGTGGAATAAAAATTAATTTAAAATAACCATAAAATTACATGTGAATATATATATATATATATATATATATATATATATATATATATATATATATATATATATGTCAAATTCTTTACGAAGTGTTCAAAAAATCTATTTTTTTTTATCAAATTTGATTCTGTATGTTAAATACAAGGGATTTTTTCGATGTAAAATAAATATAAATGTAATATATATGTGATTCACAGGTATATAATAAAAGTGATAGATTGATAGTTCATTATATATCACAACCTTAAATATGATCGTTAATGTAGATACTTGAGAACAATTCGTAACAATAATCGATATTTTTATCAAATAACCTGCAACTTATATATTAATGCTGCGTTTTGCGCGTCATAGCTAGCTGATAAGCTATCTTATTTTTCAAGTTTTTTTGGTTTGTCATGTGTTTGATAAGCCAAAAAACTAGTTTTTAAAAAACTACTTGGAGTAGCTTTTCAGGAGTTTTTTTACAAACTTTCCAAATATACCCTTAATTAATTATAGAAAACTTATTTTGGAAAATATCCGTTTATGTAATTTTATATCTTTCACATATCTTATTAGCTAGTTTTTACCAAAGTTCTAAAAAACTAGTCATGGCTCCGCCATGGCTCCAAAAGCCGGTGCCTGCCGCCAAGTTTTATCAAAACGCCGTCTTAATTCATATATGTGTATAAAATAGAATAATAGTTGAAAATACATATAAAAATATTAATTATATACAAAATTGTCGACTTAAATCACGCCTTACAAACGACGTGGCTCGCAAAGGCTTCGAAAAGTTTGAGGTTTGACATTGCCGCTAAGTCACGCCTTACGTTATTAGCTAGCAACTAGCTTTTTAACTATCAGTTAGCTTTTCAGTTATCAGCTAGGATGTCAAACGCAACCTAAATATGTAAATCACTACAATAAAATAATTACAATGTTTCTTAATCTTACAATTAACAATGATATGTACCAAAAGTTTTTGGCCTAACAATACGAGTACGAGATCATGGCCGACTCTAAGGTTGTACGACCAAACATACATGTTTCGTGTAGGGGCCCATATTTTTATGTACTAAAGACATATATATGAATTATCGACATAATTAAATTCCGTTGGAAATTCGTCGCTAAGGGATAACAACGACATATCAAAGGACAAAATTATGTAGGGACTTTAGCGATGAAATTAGCGACACATTAGCTTATTTGGAATCAACTCACTCTCTAATTACCATCACTAATATTTAGTTGATTATTTGTATATGATATGTTCTGTTTTTAATCATAGCCAATAATATAATTCTTGATGATCTACTAGGTATCAAATCGTATGACATCAGACATAATTAATGATTTTTGCTTCTATATAAAAAAATTAAATTGATAATTCATTTTTACTTTTCGCACAAAATGGGTACCGCCTTGAGGTGTAGGGGTAAAAATGTCAACGTCGTCCACCCTTACACTTGTGCCTTCGTGATGCTTCAACATGTACGCCAAGGAACGCTAAAACGAAATTTAAACATAGCTTCATCCCTTGTTATAGCCAAAATTGAACGTAAACAACTTGGTGGAAGAAGTCATGAATTACGACCTCCATAATTAAATACATCATTGCCTCATCGCAACCTCGCGACTCTAGATCATTTGCTGGAAACCATCAGCGGACATCATTCCAATTAATTATACTATTGATGGGGCATCTTCAATTGGCGTATATCCAATAGTGCCGCGCAAGACTTGACCACGTTAGGGGCTATCTGTGCTATTCTCTCTAATCATATCTCCTTATCTAGCTTGTTTCAATGTCGTTACGTTGAAGAAGGTTAACTAGGATTTGCCGGAAAATGAAGTCACCCATCCTTCCTCTCCCTTCAGGTTCGCTAGGGATTTAAACTTCTAAATCAGAAGCTCCAATGCTCTTGCTCGAACAACTTGAAATCTCCTTGCATGAGACTATGCCTTTGGTCTACTCATGCATGCATGTAACTGTTTGTACATGTTTCAGCAAAACAGTTTACTGAGAATTTTAATAGAAGACCAACACATTAACATCTATGTGATCTGCTTGAAACTCGCACCATCAACTTGAATCGCCATTTTATTATCGGATAACTAGTTTAAAACCGATTCAATTCATCATCTCTTATCTCTCTTTAGCTCTCTTGATAACTCACGGAAATTAAATTAAACACGTGAGCACATTATCTCAGCGGACCTAATTGAGAGCATTTGTCAGAAATACATCCATCACCTGGATCTGTTCTCGTTATACAAGCTCAACCCTCAACTTTCGGTGTACTCTCATATTACCTTAGGTAAGATCTCGACATCCTTATCCTTATCCTAGATAATCTTGAACCAATTCTCCCAAAGATATACCTAATTAAGTTAACATCAAACTCTTTGTAAATATATTGTGAACAAAATGAATTGAAATATATATTATGAATAACAGGGTCGTCCAATATGAACAAAAAATGTAAAAAAAAAAAAAAAGAATTTAAAAGATTAAGAAAATATTGTTTTCTTAAATAGAAATCAACAAAGCAGGAAGAAAGAAGTTAATTGCATATATTCCATGTAAAATTTACAATTATTGCATGAGAAAGAAAGTAAATTAGTAAACTCCCCAAAAAATTTAGTTTGAATTTGTTAGAAGAATTTTCTAGTAGTCGTAATCTTGTTCCCCGGCGATTCAACTTGTCCTAACCTGAGCTCAAGGTCTACTTCATGCGCCGGTGATGTTGGATCTTTCATTACATTATCTTGATGGTTATTTCTTGAATCATGCGAGCCATCCCCAAAAAGTCGAAGTGGTTTGTTTTTCCCTTGACCAGAATTTGAAAAGGAGTTGATTGTTGTGGTGGTGGTGGCGGCGTTTGGTGGCGGTGAGAAGGCCAGTGTAGCTTTATGCTTGCGGTGGATGTTCATATGGCCTCCAAGTGCTTGTGCATTGGTGAAGCCTCTTTTGCAAAAAGTGCATTCGTATGATCGACTTTGTTGATGCTGTTCTTCAACGGTGGTGGTGGTGGAGGTTATTGCGTCGTCGGAGTTTTCTGGGGTTGAGTGATTTGGTTCCATCGACGGCTAAAAGAGCAGCGGAGAGAGAGAGAAACCAGGGCGGATGGAGATGGTAGTGGTCAAGTGATGAATGAGTTATGAAAATATTAGGGTTTACTGTATATGGTAAGTTGGCCTGCAGCTTATATATAGATAGATATCATATTCTTGCCGAAGTGTTCAAAAAGAATCTATTTATTTATCAATTAAAATTAAAAATTATTTTTGAATGATCAATAAAAGGAACCTTCTCGATGTAAAATAAATATAATACATGATTTCACAATGGTATTATTTAAACAATAAAAATAATAGATCCATCGTTCATTATCATCTCCACAACCTTAAATATGATGTTTAAATAATGTAGATACTTGAGAACAATTTGTCACGATATATTTATCAGATAACAAATAACGTGCGACTTCCAGTTATATAACTTTTAAATATTTAAATCACTACAATATAATAATAAGACAAAACTTCAAAAATGGTCCCTGTGGTTTTCGAAAATATCAAGTTTAATCCCTAAGTTCAAAAAATCTCACAGATGATCCCTGTGGTTTCAAAACTTTTAACAAACAGTCCCTTAGCCACATAAAAAGACTAATATGCCCTTTCTATTTCTTTTTAGAATTAATTTTACCTAATCCTATTTTAAAAAATAGAAAAACAAAATAAATAATTCATTGGGCCCACCTCCTTCATTTTAGAATAATTTTAGAATTAATTTTACATAAAAAGTCTTTGTCATCTTCTTCTACTCAATCCCCATCACCCTTTGACTGATAAAAAAACGGGCACTTCATTTACATCAGTTCATAGCCCAAGCCTCTTGATTTTGAAACATCACCACTGCTCCACCACTACTCCGCCATAGAACCACCTGTATCAAATGTGAATCACCAACGTTGGCCACCGTTTGTCAACCAACAACCCCCCTTTTCCCTCTCCTGCTCCGACAATTAATCCTAAAAGCAATAACACCAGCAGAAATCAAGCGAATGCAGAAATCGAGGGAGGTTCTTCGATCCTCGTCTGATCGAGAAGGGAGAAGCAAGAATGGAAAACAACAGCAGGTGGAGGTGTTCGTGAGGAAAGAATCCGACGAACCAAGGCTGCCGCCCCTGTTTCAGTTTCTCTCCTTCCTCCCTCATTATCCCCTATCGATCAACAACTCAAAACATCCCCTCGTTTGCAGTGGTCCTCAATTTTGGCTTCGATAAAGTGAGAGGAAGAAGAACCGATAAACTAGCGAGCTGTTACAACTCCCCAGCCATCCTCACTTGGTTCTCTGTCACCTCCAGCACCTCCTCTCTCCGCCTACTGTTGGTGATTTGAAGTCACAGCTCCGATGAGTGAGCTATCAGCCGAGAAGGAGCTCATCGAAAAAACCGACTGCTCTTCCCTCTTCCACCATTATAGCCGCCTCCGCCTTTTCCCCCCTTGTGACTGCTTAACTACTGCAGAACCACACTCCACCATCAGAGCTTCCTGATCGCAGCCTTCCATTCGTGATTTCAGCTTCTCCGAACAGACGAAGACGGAGACCTGTTCCCTTAGCTCTTAACCGGAGATGATGCAAGTTAAAGCCTCAGAGGGTCGCCGGAGATCGACGACTCTGTCTCTCCTCGCGATTTGAATGACCACCATCGGAACTTCCCATCGCTTCCGATTTGTTCGTTCCTCCAAATCCCCAAACAGATGAAGAAGACGATGTGCGTTTTTTATGTTGAGAGAGAGAGAGAGACAGAGAGAGCAGGTGGGCCCAATGAATTATTTATTTTGTCTTTCTATTTTTTTTTAAATATGATTAGGTAAAATTAATTCTAAAAAGAAATAGAAAGGTGTTAGGGTGCAAAGTCACTCTTGGATGTAATGTTTTAGGCTTTCCCCTTTGTATGTGTAAATGGGTTGAGTCTTTCCTATAAATAGGAAGTGAGTGACTCCCATTATGGAAGGAACCATTTTGGAGTGTTAGACTAGAGAGAGAAATTGTGTACAAACCCATTTGTATATCCTTTCTAGATCTAATATGAGCTTACAAAGAATTATTTACTCCTTGTGTTCTTGATTTTACATAATGATTCACTAGATCTTTCTAATTTCGCACATGTCATCATAATCAACACCACTACAATTGGTATCAGAGCGGGTGTTCTTGATTTGATCAAGAATTGATCCTTGGTGGAAATCTTGATTTGGTGATTCATTTTGTTGATCATTGATCTTCGTGATTTGGAGAGTTTGGATTCTAGAAATCGAATTCATCTTTGATTCTACTCATAATTCGATTTTCTTCACTAGAATTCAAGTGATTTTTGCTTTATCTCTCTAGAAAACCCATTCAAAATCACTTTCTCTCTCTAGAAAACCCAAGTTCATATCGTTTGATTCGAAAGAAAAGAAGCAATTATGGAGAAATGGATGATACATAGTAAAGAAGTTCAAGGTGAATGCACTTTTGAATATCTTCTTTATAGCTTGACTGTTGGATTGAAAAGTGAATGTGATATCGTTGTAAATGGAGAAAAGAATGAAATTGGAGAATTAATTAATTGTCCAATTTATCAAACCAAAGATTTGTTTGATCGTTTGGTTACAACATATCAAAAGAGACGAAGAAATAGAAGAGATGGAGAAGTCATAAAAGGAATTTCTCGTGCTGAATGCAAATATGGAAGCAATAAACTTGAATATTATGCAGATTATCGTGAAGCTCGGGATGGTGTTCATGATGATGATTATGTTCAAGAAAAAGGAGTTCAAGTTGATTTTCATGATGAAAAAGTTTTTTGCTCGATTGGAGTTCAAACTGATGATATTTTGTGTTCTTGTGATTCGTTTGAAGGATTGATTCCTTATCGGAAGCCAGTGATTCAAGAAATTTACAAGTATCAAACTCCAAAAGATTTGATTCAAACTCAAGAAGTTGTAGAAAGTGGGTTTGTTCATGGAGTCAAGTCTTCAAGATGCAAAAAGATGAGAAAGAAAAAGAAGAAGAAGATCAATCGCAAAAATAAGCGGGTTTACTCACAAAAATTGTCAAATGTTGTGAAGCCGAAATCCGTGAAGCAAATTTGGGTTCCAAAGCAACAATCTCCAAGTGTTGCATTGAATTTGAAGTCAAAACTCAAAAGTGTTGATGGTTCTTTTGAAGATGTTCTTGGATCGATGAAGAACACGAAGAACACAAAGAACGAGTTGTACATCTCGCATAGTGGGTGGTACAATGTTCAAATTGGAGATTTCCTCATTCCAACAAAAGAACCAAGATCTTCTAAATTTGATTCATTCGTTGAAAATGGAACTCGATTCGTCAAAAAGGTATCTCAAATTCTCAAATGGATTCCAAAACGTTCATGATTTTGATTCGCACTTTGCGTTTTTCAATTTTTGATCGATTTGCCTCATTGGATCAAATCCGTTTCAACCCCATTGATTGATCCAATTATTTTTGTTTGATCTTAGCCTAATCATTTCAATCCATATCTTTTGAGTCCAAAATTCAAGTTTATTACTGTTCATCAAAAGCCAAAATCGACATATAATACTGTTCATCGATTCATATTAATATTTGGCCCATTATTCAATCCAAAGCAAAAATCTGATTGCACTAGTCCAATTATTTGTTCAACTTTTATGAAGAGTTACTGTTCATAGATCATTAATAAAGCCCAAAATTGTTTATCGGACATTTATCAATCGAAAATCTATTCTCGTTCTCACGATTGTGTTCTTGGCTATCTATCAATTCAGTTCTTTATTTCAACAATATCAATTCTTGAACGATTACTTCTTCTTCAATTGATCTCATTCTTATGTCGATTTGGTATGAGAATCTTATTCTGGTAATCAATTTGAAGATCTAGTTTCTGTTTATGCACCGATCTGAATATTGATGATGATTATTTCAAATATTGTTACTGGAATTGATAATCGATTGATGAAGTTTTGGAGTCGAAATTGGTTGATTGGGTTATTTGATTTCGAAATCAGGTTCAATTTGGTGTTAATTGTTGATTTCGATTTTGGTTGGAGTCCATTTCTGCATTTTATTTGGAGATTGTCGACTTATGAAATACAAGTCAACCTGGAAAGTCAAAATTGGTTATTTAGCTTTCGTTTTAGTGACTGATGATTCGAAATTGTGATGGATTCGATGGTTGGTGTTGCTTGGTAAGGTCGAAATTGATTCTGAAAACTTGATTGAGTTTGAATTCGTTGGACTATTGGGTTAATAACGAATCGACTGGGGAAGAACAGATGGATTGACTGTCGACGGTTTGGAGGTCAAACAGCCTTCACTGTGGAATTTTGGAATCGATTTCAAAGGATTAATAGTCGAATGTTTGAGAAATCTGAAAATCGATATTGGGTAGATGATTTGTATTTTGGATCACAAAACGAAAGTCGGAGTCGAGAATCTGATAACGAAGTTTTGTTGGTGTATTGGAGTCTGAATTTACTTGTTGATTGAGTATTCGATTATTAAACGATGCGTCGATGTGCGAATACTGTCCTTTGGTGTCGATGGTTTTGAAAAGCGAAAACTGGAGTTTATAATCGATAGCTGATTAACAGTTGATTTCGAATTTGGTGTATTTGGCTTAAAAACGAAGCGTGAATGGATTGATTTCGTTTGTTGATGGTTGATGTCGATTGTAGATTTTTGAGATCAGGTTCGAATGGTTGAAGGATTGGACAGTAGTGTTCTTGAGTTCGTATGTGTGATAATCAATTTGGGTTAATTGAAATCAAAAGAACAGATGGGAATGAAGATTCGAATGGTTTGGATGGAAGTCAAAAGCGAATGGTTGATCTATGAAAAGAAAAGGTCGATAACTGGGTTTGCTGTAAAGAATGAAGGTTGTTTGCTGTTAATAATTTTGATTTGGAAAGAATTTGGGGTGAATGTACGAAGGGTCTCTATGTTTGGATTTTGAAGATACGATGGGTCGATTCAGAGGTTGGATGAATGGCTAAAAAGTTACTGTTCATTACTGTTCATTGGATAGGCTTCGAATTCGTGTGTTTGGGAAGATGATTTTCATACGAAGAGGAGTGAGAAGGAAAATCTTCGTATGTTTGGTTGCAAAATTTTCGTGTGTTTAGATGCAGTTTTGTACGAAGCGAACAAAGGGTCTGAGAAACGAAATTGGGGAAGAAAAGAAGGAAAAGTTTCGCATATGGCCCTTATAGTTTCGACTGTTTGACACATTTTAAAACTCTTCGTATGATTGGCAAAAGTCTTCGTATGTTTTGATCAAAAATGGAAAATTTTCGAAAATCACCCCTAAATTTTCGAATATTTGGCAACCTCAATAATTAATTGAAGTTTCGAATGTTTGACACTTTTCACCCAAATTCGAAAATTTTCTGAATTTTCGAATGTTTGGACAACTCTTCGTATGTTTGGAGCACAAATGGCAGAATTTTCGAAAATAGTCCTTGAGGCTTCGAATGTTTGGCGGTTCATACCCAAATTCAAAAATGGACTGTTTTTGCTGAAAATTGAAGAAAATGCATTTCAAGCCCCTGCAGTTTGTGCAAATTGACGCTTTCTACCCAGCTTTGGAAAAGGGGGAGAGTTTTGCATATTTGGCTGTTTTGGGCGCAATGGGTCCCTGCAAGTTTCAGAAAGTGACAATTTTTACCCGGTTTTTGAAAAATCTTGCAACTTTCACCCAAAAAGTCAAAAATTTTCATAAATTGGAAATTTTTTGTGGCTTTTTCGTGATTGTTTTTTCGTGCAAGATTTTTGGTGATTCATTTTTGGCATACATCAAGGGGGAGTATTGTATTGTTCATTCCTCGAGCACTTCTCACCCTTAATGGGTTTTATAATCATTGTTTGATTATAAAAAGGGGGAGAATGATGGGTATTCGAAGGGGGTTTCTCGGATATTCTTTGCCGATCTTGAAGACCGGTGTTACTTCGAGGGGGAGTTTGGTCTTGATCGCGCTAGCTCGTTGGAGATTGAAGCCGGACATCCAATCCTAACTTTGAGGGGGAGAATGTTAGGGTGCAAAGTCACTCTTGGATGTAATGTTTTAGGCTTTCCCCTTTGTATGTGTAAATGGGTTGAGTCTTTCCTATAAATAGGAAGCGAGTGACTCCTATTATGGAAGGAACCATTTTGGAGTGTTAGACTAGAGAGAGAAATTGTGTACAAACCCATTTGTATATCCTTTCTAGATCTAATATGAGCTTACAAAGAATTATTTACTCATTGTGTTCTTGATTTTACATAATGATTCACTAGATCTTTCTAATTCCGCACATGTCATCATAATCAACACCACTACAAAAGGGCATATTAGTCTTTTTATGTGGTTAAGGGACTGTTTGTTAAAAGTTTTGAAACCACAGGGACCATCTGTGAGGTTTTTTGAACTTAGGGATTAAACTTGATATTTTCGAAAACCACGGTGACCATTTTTGAAGTTTTGTCTAATAATAACAGATTTACATATTTAATATCCAAAAATTCACTTCATAGACAATTGAGGCACCTAGGCTAAACGGAGTACTACAACCGTATTGTGTGGTGATGGTGAACCGAAGCCTTCACTGTACTAGGAACATCCTATTCTGGATGCAGTTAAGCTATAGAGAAGAACCGCTCGGGGAAGGGTCATTGCACTGTCTCTCCTCCCATTCTTCCATCCAACGACTATATATGATTTATTTATTTTTTCTTTTTTGAAACTAATGGTCTAAGAAAATAAATATTGTTTCTAACTATTTACCACTTTATAAACACTAATTAGTTTTAATCTTCAATCCCACACTATTTTTTCTCTTTTTCTATTTTTTCATTCACTTTTACATCAAAATGGATTCCAACCATCCCAAAATCCGATCGAAAAAATCTTGTGTTTCTATTTTAAGAACGCAAATAGAAATACGTTATCTTTCGATCCGTTGATTTTGGTTTATCGTCTTCATCTTGATACCCTTTTTCATGCAACCTACAATTTCAATATCAAAATGTTCAAAAATACTATTACACAATGTTTTAAAAACCGGTTTTTTAATTGAACCGGTCGGGTGATGATTTTCGGTTCAACCGATTTAACCGGATGGTCAAACCGGTTCTATATTTTTATATATTTTTAATTATTCTGTATACATTGATTACAAAACTTGTCATCTTTTTAGTATTACAAACGTAAATAAAATGCAACATATAAAAACAATCATTATAGAAGCCAAAATCAAACAAAAAAGCCCAAGACAAACACAAAAACCCAAGACTCTCCGGTTTAATCCGGTCTATTCCGGTTCAATTCAGCCGATTGAACCGGTTTTTTTTACCAAAACCGGCCGGTTCAATCCGGTATGGAAATCGTTATAAAACCGGTCCAAATCGAACCGTCGTCACCTCCGGTTCCCGGTTCGACCGGTTCAACCGGCCGGTTCGAACCGGTTTTTAAAACACTGCTATTACATGACTATGCCAAATACAAAAGATATGTTTTTATTTTATTTTTTTTTGTTTTAAACTGAAATTTTATTTTTCTGTTTTTGTTTAATGTTAGATGTACATTTGTATTTAAATTCAATAGCACAAAAGAAATTATGTTTTTATTTTTTTCGACTTTTAATGCTGGACTTTGTAATTTTTGTTCAAAGGACATTATGTTTTCATTATTATTTTTCATTTTTAGCGATTTTGACATCTTATTTTCCAACGCAACATGACAAACAGGATACCCTGGAAGGATCCCTGTTAAATTACTGAAATTGAATAAAATTAGAAAATACAACAAAAGATATTACATTTGCTATAAAATTTATGTCATAGTTATATAGTGATTCAATTGACACAATTCAAAGACGGCAACAAAGTGGATATAACATAATAAGAAATATATTGTTTGTCTGTATATGTTTTGTATATGAATCAAGTACAAAAAAATTCACCCGGATCTACGTATCTCCCATTAATATCCACACAATAAAAGACAAGATAAACAAAGATTTCATAAAAACTCTTTCATCTCCTCATTGTATCTCATTATATATTTTCAACATATATCGATAACAACAAACAAAATATTGGAGTCCATCCAGCCTCTTTGGTATACTCGTCAACAACATCATGATTCAGCTAACTTTATTGTTTTTAATTCTATCCTTTTAAGTTTTATTTAGTGATCGATAACAGATACTCATCCAACCAAATCATCGGCTTCGTATATGCGGAAACATCAATAATGTCACAATCATGTCCTTTCATATGTACCAACAAATCTATGTGAACTGTCTCATATTGTGTTAACTTTCGACCACATCACCACTAAATTCAGATTAAGTTAGATGGCCAGGTGTTTGATAGGACTTTTAAAACATGATTATTTATGTTTCAAATAAATAATTATTGCATTTAAAGTTATAATAATCAAATTTATTACAGCTGTGATTATTTATGTTTTAAATAACCAATTTTGTATCATTAGTACCATATAACTACAACAAAGCCGATAAGTTAAAGTTAAGTAAAATTACTTCCCTTTAATTTATCCATAATTTTTGTCATAGTTAATGACATTGTAGGAAAATAGGTAATTGTTGAAATTATATATGATAGACTTTTTGCAAAAAATAAACTTCATTAAAAAAAACTTATAAAAAGCATTGTATAGTTTGTATAATTTTTCATATCTTAAATTCCGGATATAATGTAACGATACGTTTTGGACATTCTGTTTATTAGTTTTTAACTTACTAGAGTTTCAAAATACTGAAATAGTGAATTATATAATTACGTTATGTTTATTAGTTTTTAACTTACTAGAGTTTCAAAATACTGAAATAGTGAATTATATAATTGTTACAACTTCAGTCGATATGAACATCTCAAAAATCTCAAAATTACTATCTTCTGTAACATGTTTTAATACAACACAATATTTAATTGTGTATTTAATTTTACAAAAATAATTAGAAAAACTTGGGTCAAACAGTCCCTAGGCATAAGCTACATTGTTGGGCCGGCCATTGGCAGCCCACTAAACGTTAGAATGCCTTCCAAAACACAAAATGTGTGTCGTTGATGATTATTTGATTGTGAAATATATTCTGTATCATTTAAAAGAAAAATCATATATCTTTAGTAATTACATTCGACATTTTCTTCTACAAAATCTGATGCGTTTCATTAGAAATTTATGCACCTCACATGAATTATCTTAATCCAATAGAATGATCTTGCTGAATAATGTGGAATAACGAAAAATATGAGAAACATATGTCCAAACTCTATCATCTGGGGTTTCGACTCCCAATTTTCCCAAGTTTCTAAAAATTTGTAGCGGTGTTTTATTTAGTTTTGATGTAAATTATATAGTATTAATGATATCAGTTTGTGCACTGTTTTGAATTTCAATCATTTAGTGTTTTATTTCAAACCGTAGATTGTTTACTTAACCTATCAAATTATATGTTCATTACAAAAGATAGATTGAAGGAAATATATAAGGATACAATAAGATGTATAGGAGGTTGGAGACAAACCGTAGATTCTTGCTTTCGTTTTAACACATGTAAGTCAAATAATGCATCAAGATAAACTAATTGAAATTTGAAACGCACAAAAGCTTCCTCCTTCCCTCCATAATCCCAATCTGTGTAGCCATGTGCGATGCATTCGTCTCACCACCATCTCTGCTAATCCTCAGAAAGCTTCGAATTTCAAGCTCCCCATATGGCTCTACTAGTTCAATCAAACCCTCAGTTAGATCCAAGTACCGAAGCGTTCATGCCTCCCTCAATCAAAGTCATTCAAACAGATGGTCTCTTCAAGGGATGACAGCACTTGTTACTGGTGGTACCAGGGGAATTGGGTACACAGACAAATTCTTTCTCTTACATATGATACGATTTTGATATTTGTATTGGATAAATTGCGATTTATGCTTGGAACCCTAAGTACGATTTGGGTTCTTCAATATTGCATATACGCATGCCATGCTTTAAAATTCGAAGTCTATATGGAATTTTTTTACAATTCGAATGTGCTACAGTTTAACATCAATATGTCTGATTAGGTTTAGGATTTTGTTTTCTCTGTATACAGGCATGCGATTGTGGAGGAATTGGCTGAGCATGGGGCAACTGTACACACCTGTGCTCGAAATGAATCTGAACTAAATAGCTGTTTGAAGGGTTGGGTGGATAAGGGTTTTGAGATCACTGGTTCAGTCTGTGATGTATCTTTACAACATGATCGTGAAAAGTTAATGAAAGATGTTTCCTGCTTGTTTGATGGAAAGCTTTATATACTTGTAAATTTCCCAAATTTCTATGTTAAGTCGTTCTTTTTAGATTAAAATCAAAAGGAAACAATAACTATGACTTCCTTGGGTTGATTAGTAGGTAAACAATGTGGGGACAAACATTAGGAAGCCAATGGTGGAGTTAACATCTAAAGAATTTACCACACTAATGTCAACAAATTTTGAATCGGTTTTTCACATCTGCCAACTTGCATACCCATTGCTCAAAGCATCAAAAACAGGGAGCGTTGTGTTCACTTCATCCGTATCAGCTTTTGTCTCACTCAAGTCCATGACTCTACAAGGAGCCACAAAAGGTAAACTTGCGACATTTTTGTGTTGTTGCCTTGTTGATGAAAATTTTGTTTGTTGTTGGTCTATTTGTAGGAGCGATTAATCAGCTTACAAGAAACTTGGCTTGTGAGTGGGCAAAAGATGGTATCAGAAGCAATGCTGTAGCCCCTTGGTATATCAAAACATCCATGGTAGAACAAGTAAGTTCCTCTTTGCTTCAATTGTTTTAGATATGATTTATGTTAGAAAAGATATAGATTGGGGGTTAATCTTAATCGAATCCAGGTACTAAGTAAGAAAGAGTATGTTGAAGAGGTGGTTGATTGCACACCACTTGGGAGATTAGGGGATCCAAATGAGGTCTCATCACTCGTTGCATTTCTTTGTATGCCCGCTTCATCTTATATCACTGGCCAAATTATATGTGTTGATGGTGGCATGTCTGTAAACGGTTTCTACCCAAAGCATGCCTAGCTTTTCTTCCTAATCGTGTTTTACTGTGTGCTATCAATTTGCTAATGTTTTTTTTTTTTTTTTGAGATTAGTTTTTTATAATGTTGTGGTTTTAAATTAATGACACTTATGAGATGGGATCACAATAGGATAGTTTTTCAAGTTGCTTATTTATGAGACTTGTCTAATTCTAATTGGTAGAAAAATCTTATTGGAAGAGCTTGTTGATTAGCAAGTTATTAAAAAAACAAAAAGAACTTGTACAATAGCTTTCATGAACTTTTTGGGTTGATAAAACTCCTACAGAGCTCATATTATAAATGCTATATGACGTTGGAATGATTGTAAAGAAATGAAGGGACAACACGTTGGTTGATTGTCTCTTGATATTTTACTTGTGAAAGAAAACAATACTCAAAGTATAAAGTATAATTAAAAATTATACTCCCTCCGTTCCAATATTTTTGTCCACAGACAAAAAATACACATATTAAGTAAAACATTAATTACCATTAACTTTATTTAATAAAATGACAGTTTTGTCTTTACTTTGCATTTAATGTTTCATTAAATGCTTAGTTGGTTAAGTAATAATGAGAGGGTATTTTGATAAAAATATTATTTATTTTTAGAAGTGGACTATTATTTTGGGACAAACCAAAAAGGAAATATGAACTATAATTTTGGGACGGAGGGAGTATAATCTTTTGGGAATATATTACAATAATTAAAGTGGAAGTGTTTACTTTATGATTAGGTAAAGTTTGAGTCAATTAATGCTTTTGATTGATTTGGAGGGAGGATAGAGTTGGTTATCTACTTTAATCAAGTTTGGTTATGGGTGTAAAATTAACACCTCATGTCTAGTCTACCTATTTATCAACCAATGATTAAATATCTACATAACTATTTAAAACAATATCTTTATAAATTATTGGTAGTGTTGATTTTGATTTTTAACATATCTTAAATTTTTTTAATGATTGAACACCATTGTCAGAAATCAGAAACAAACTGTTTTAAAGTGGTTGCGTTTTTGCAAACAAAATAAATCTTGAAACATGTCTATTTCAATCAATTATAGTGATATTTATATCAAGTATTGATGGTATGTAAAAAGATTACACTTGATTGGAAAATGATAGAAAAAGAACACCTGGATAGATGATTAGAGAGCCCCGTTTACTATTTTCTTTATTAAAGAACGTTATCTTCCTTTAGAAAAAGAAATCCTGCAATTTAATTTCAGTTAATTTATGTCTTAAAATATCTACTTTAAAATCGAATATTTGAATGATATTTGTTAGACAAAATTATGTGATTTGTTCCGATGGTTTGTCAAAACAGGTTAGTTGAGTACAACTATTAAAATGGTTATGTTTTTTTCATGACTGATTTGAAATTACTATTTTATCCTTGATTAGTGTTTGCCACCAAGGATGAAGCTTGAAATCTAACATTACCACTCATCATGAGTGAAGCTTGAATACCGAAATCGATTATATGAGTTCATCAGGCCAAGAAGATGATTCAAAAACCTAGAAAAAAAAAGTAAATATTTTGTCGTCAAACACATACACACTAGACAAAACTGCAAATTTGGTCCTTGTGGTTTGTAAAAAACTTTGGATAGGGTCCAAAAAGTTTTTGACTTGCATGGAAGGTCCAAAATCAAAACTTTTCCGTGAATTTGGTCCCAAAATTAGAAGATTCCCGTGGTTTTGGTCCTTGGAAGACCTGAAATGACGGTTTTGACCTTCTAATTTCTTTTTTACATTATTTTTACCATGTATAATGTTTTTATAATTACAAATAAAAAGAAATTAAAAAATATATACACCCCACCATACCGTCTCTCTCTCACACACTCTCTCTCCCCTCCCCCCCCCCCCTCTCTCTCTCTCTCTCTCTCTCTCTCTTCTTCTTCTTCTTCTTCTTCTTTAAAACCTGCAACAAAACACAAATCCACTTGAATTTTGAGTGTAAGCTTCATTGCAGCCCACTATTCCTCTCTCCTATTTTTTTCGTCGGAAAACCCAAACAAAAAAAAGACCCAACGGGGACTGCCACCTCTAACCTACAACTGGATCAAAAACACCCACCATTACATATTCAAAATCAATCTCCAAATGTTCAAGGGACATCGGTTTTACGTTTCCTTCAAACAAATCGAGCTGTCAAAAAACCAACAAAAACTTACCTTAAAAGCTTCAATCCATCGGTTTTGCATTCATCAATGTAATCCTACAGAAACCCAACTCAGTTTAACACCAATCGATTCAATCATGCTTACATCTACACACCACAGTCAGGGATTCCACCTGATAAAAATGCATAAAAGCTCATGGGTTTTCAGAATATGCATCATGAAGTGGGTGATTCCAATGTTTATAAAATTCAATCATTTGTTCTTCATCAGTAATATGCATAAAGAAAACTCCCAATTCCTCATTAATAAACACGAATTGCTCAAATTGAACAAAAATTGCAGAAATTGAAACTCACAAAGTCTTTGAGATAATGAATGGATCCCAGAAAATCTCTTCACCAGAAAATCTACACCCACCCACATAATAATAAACACCAATTGTAGAAACTGAAAATAAAAATTCTAAGCTAACCTAGAAATTTTCAGAAAACAGAAAATCAAATCTAAAATGGAACCTTAGAAGATTTCGATGGCTGAGGGAAAGATATTAGTAGGCTGTCACAAGTTAACACGTTTCAAGCTGTCGAATTTGCTATCGGATTCACCGTTGTCGTATCGAGGTTTTGGTCCAGATGGCAGGCTTCAAGCTATAAAACTTAAACCCATTGGCTCGAGAAGAAGAAGGGGGAATGGAGGCAGTGTGAGGTAAGAAACTTACCGGCGAGAAGGGTCGACGGCTATTGTAGGGCATCTTTACGGGAAAGGAAGGTGATAGCTATGGAAACGAATTGATCATGGAAGTCTTTTTGATGAGAGAGAGAGAGAGAGAAATATGTGGGGTGGGTATTGTGTGGTCAAATGGTCATGCCCATTTCTTTTTTTTCTTTTATATTAAAACAATCAAAATAAACAAAGAAAATGCAAAAAAGAAATAATAAGGGCAAAATAGTCTTTTCATATTTATTTGGACCAAATTCAAGGAAAAGTTTTGATTTTGGACCTTCTATGCAAGTCGAAAACTTTTTGGACCCTATCCAAAGTTTTTTGCAAACCACAAGGACTAAATTTGCAGTTTTGTCTACACACTATTAATTCAAGAATTGATGTCCTTAATGAACATCTTTTGGTGTCCTAAGAACACAACACATACATATGTACACTGTTTCGTAATTTTCAGAGACTAGGTATCGTCCGAGCAAGTTAGGGTTTCAGTTCCAGGTCCATATATGTGTAACATCCATAAAATTTAAGTCAATTTAAAACTTTTTAAATCATATAAAACCATTCAGTTGTTACAATCTGTTTTCAAAATAGTTTAAACATCAGAGTTCCCAGAAATCATAAACATAAATCGAGGAAGTGTACGGTCACGCATTCGCCTTCCCGCGGTCATCTGCTGAACCTGAAACAATAAACTGAAACTGTAAGCCCGAAAGCTTAGTGAGTTACCCCCAAAATACCAACCTCATACAACCATAACATATCATATAACAAACACAAAACAAACATGCATCTCGAGTCTACAGAGTGACTGGTCCGCCCACACCGGGCCTTCAGTCCACCTGGTCCACTCTCTGAGTCTACTGTTTGACTGGACCGCCCGCACCGGGCCTTCAGTCTATCTAGTCCACTCTCGGAGCCTCGGCACGTCTGGTCCGCCCTCTCGGGGCCTTCAGCCTATCCGGACCGTTCGCCGGGCCTTCGGCCTGAGTTTGTGCCCTCCTGGGCCTACAGTCTATCCGGTCCGCCCTGGGTATGTTGACCTACAACACCAAGCAGGATCCGCCTCAACCCAACCCCCATACCAATTAAACAGTCATGTGCACATAAATATCATACACTAGCATGTATATAACAGATAATCATACCGATCTAACAGATCACTAACACAACAACCATCCTATGACCAGGATACCGACCTAACTGGTCACTAACGTAACATCATCCTATATACCAGGATACCGACCTAAACCAGCTCACTAGCATAATACCATCCTAACTACCAGGATGTAGATCTAACAGATCAATAAACATATCAAGCAAATACCCAGATACAAATCCAATAAAGGGCCGGCCTTGGTGCCTTATACCCTGTTGATATAGTGAGGATAACTCACCTTGCAAAGCCGATCTGAAATGAAGAATCAAACTCCTGAATCACCGACTCGCCAAAAATTCCGAGCTATCCAAAATAGCGAGCAATACGTCAAAAATAGGAATATTAATCTTGACCAAGAATCCCACAAATAATATTAGTTCAATTTGCCTTTTCTCTCATTTGGGCCAAGGCCCAATGCCAATCCATGATCTACAAGTCCATATGTGTAGGGCCTAATATTGGCCCAATTTACCAAATTGGGCCCAACTTCCTAAATGGGCCCAACTCCAAGATCCACTATCAAGACTTGGCCCAAAACACCATATCCATAAAGTCCAGCAAAGGCCCAAGCCCAACTAGTCCATGAACAGCCCAACACCCGAAACCCAAATCACAAAAGCCCACAGAAGGTGTACGTTGGGCGTACCCCAAGGCTACGCGGGGCGTACGTGAGTCTCGCGTTGACTGGAAAACGGGGTCATTGACCCAGTACGCTGGGCGTACAGAACCTTACGCGGGGCGTACGTGAGTTTTGCCAAAACTCTAATAAGTGCTTAATGGCTTAAGCACTTAAGCCCAAACCTTAGATCTAGTGACCAAATGTGCCTAGGACTCATAAAGTCTCGAACTTTAACACTTTGGACGTCCAGAAAGCTCTTAATCTAAGTTCTTAATCCATTAAGACCTTCCTACTACATGCATGGGACATATTAAGCCATTGGGACCTCATTTTTAACACTCAAAACCCCTTCAAGAGTCTGAAAGGATAGCTTATCTCGTCCAAAAATGCACCATGCACCATATTGAAGTTTTGGGGACAAGAAATGGTTCCATAATGCTAGAAAGGCTAGATCTATGACCTACAAGCATAAAGTTTGAAGCATTTTACCTTCTAGAGCTTCTATGGCACAACACAACTTCAGATCTACAAGCCAATCTCCTTCTTCAACTATTTGTTGCAATGGCTTCACCTTCAACAGCTCAAAATACCACCAACTCACTCTCACACACAAGATCTAGGGTTTGGGGCATTTCTGGAAGATGGAGGTTGATAAGGAGGAGAGAAAATGAGCCATAAGGATGTTTATATAGCCCCCAACCTGAGATATTAGGGTTTCCTTCTGTTATGAGTACGCCCAGCGTACACAAGTGTATGCCCAGCGTACTAAGGCGCGCCCTACTACGCTCAGCATACCCTTATGTACGCACAACGTACTCCTCCTGGCCCCATAATTACAGTTTAGCCCTTAGGCTCTTCATGGCTTTACCCTGCCATCCCCAGGGACTACAAATGAATAAACTTGGGATGTTACAACTCTCCCCCACTTAAATTCGATTTCTTCCTCGAAATCATTCCTTACCATCCCTGGTAACCCGACATCTTGATGGGCACCTCCACAACCATGACACCCGACGGCTTTCGAAGGAGACTAAACCCAATGGGAATCTTTCATCCCTGAGAAGACGATTCCAAAATCCCATGCGGTACACGGTCCTTCACCACCTAAAACCCGCCATTTGGAAACCTGGATTCGGTCTGACTCCCTGGCCGACCACTCATACAGTCTGTCGCTAGCTTCCTTCCCATTACTAATAACAAATTATTCAGCCCTGGGGAACCTGAAGTTCCTACCTGGAATAGAACCATGGGTCATATTCTGCTGAATCCCTTCCCCTTACGACTCACTGTTGGCCTGCACCGGGTATCTTGGCCTACTGCATGGAGCAGGACCGCCTCAGCCCGATCAAGCACAACATGCCATCTAGTAGACCATCAGAAAAGATGTCCACTTAATACTGACGATAATTTACCATGTCGTTCCTTGCCATCCACCACTTCCATAGAATACAGTCCCGCAAGCGATTACCACCAATAACATACCTACCACTACCGACCCACCAATAAGGCACTCATATCTATCCCATACCACCCTTTGGGTGGGAATACCAATATTCCAAGTCCAACTGATTATAGGGTCCGGTCATCCTCGGGATGGAATACCCTAGATTGAAATACCAACATGTCGAATCAATTCAACCATCGAGTTGAAACTCTCAGGGTTTGTTGGCCTACCACCTCAACCCTACCGCTCCTCTTGAGCCCCCGTGCCTACGACTTTCAGTCGGCCCGCACTGGGTATCTTGGCCTACTGCATGGAGCAGGACCGCCTCAACCCTACCCACATATAATGTGTCACCATAGACGATCAGGAGAAAGATCTAACCAGAACGTGCTCCTACAAAAGACATAATCAACACAATCTCTATGCCCACAGCCTATGACTGGAATACCCTTACATGGTCCTCAGCATAGGTATGGATTGCCTCTGAGCCCACATCATGAGTCTGGTATGCCCTCTCCGGCCCTTAGCTCATGACTGGAATGCTCCCGATAACCTATCGACATCACCGTCGACACTTTAGATGTCCAGCACTCCGTCCTGGAGGTACTCACCTCCTCCATTACCCAAGAAAACCCAATCAATGTCCTTTACAACTCCAACAAGCGTCACAGTGCTGAAACCTCATCCTATACTATCCACTTGCAGAACAAGTTGCTACCTCATAACATATATATACTCAGAACCTGATCATGTAACTAACAAGACCCATGCAAATTCTTTAGCATACTCCATCAGCATGTTCAATACTTGGGGACAGACCTACTGATTGTTATAACATAGCAGCATGCTCAATATCCGCACATAGATGTTCAAACACCTACAGAGTCTTCAACATAACTGGACCGCCTCACCAGGCCTTCAGTCTACCTGGACCACTCTCGGAACCTTCAACATGTCTGGACCGCCTCTCTGGGCCTTCAGCATGTCTGGACCGTTCTTCGAACCTTCAGCATGTCTGGACCGCCTCTCTGGGCCTTCAGCCTGTCTGGACCGTTCTCCAAGCCTTCGGCCCGACTGGTACGCCCCACCGGCCTCCAGTCTGTCCGGACCGCTCTAATCTTTTACGCATCTCCCTGGACCACCCCTTTTGGTGATCATTCCCATGCTGACTGTTCTCACCCACTTGGGGTTCCGAACTCCTGATCCATTATGTGGACTCTAACCCCGGCCTAACCCTAGGCCTCATGTCGGTGTTGGATTAATGTCTAAGTCCATAACTATATTTGGTATGTACTTGACCCGATTGGCATGGTCCATTTGGGTTGCATGGCATCATGCAGTTGGATAGACTAAAATGAGAGAAATAACACTTAAGGTTTGTTAATATATTATAAGTTCTAATATATTAATAAGATTATTTAATTAATATTGATCAAGAATTAATTTGGAATTAATTAAGTGATCAAAAGGAGACTAATTAAATATATGGGTTGATTGTGTAAATCATCCATACTTGTATAGTGGGCTAATGCTCCATGGATTATCAAGTTGGGCTAAAACCCATAGGATGCTCCATGGTATTTTTGTACCCATGGATCATGGAAATGAAAGGCCGTGACAATTAGGGTTTACATGGTTTAACCCTAATTGTGACACGCTATATAAGCATCTTATTCTTCCCAAAATCGGCGACCATGAGAGACTATGAAGGAATGGTGAGGGCTAGCCGATTTCATGAAGTGGTTCATTTCTCTCTAAGTTATTCCAAGTGTATTTGATGTTGTGTGAACCATTTGAGGTGTCACACTTGGGGCACTAGGCTCATAAGCTTTATGGAATCAAGATACATCAAAAGGTATGTCTTTTAACTTGCTATATTACATATGAATCAATGTTTTGTATGCTAGTTAGGGTAATACCTTGGAATATTTATATTTGCATGTATAATAGAGAAAACATAGATCCATGGTATTTTGGGTTGCATGTACACTTAGGAGTGTTAGAATGCTCAAAACCCTTCAGTGGTATCAGAGCCTAGGCTTGTTTTCAATTATACTTGATGCAAAGTGCTGAAAAATGCTGAAAAAATCGATTTTCGGGCTGTCTGGGCACTGGAATCGCCGGGTCCACTGATGGACTCGCCGAGTCCATGAGGAAACTCATCCTACTTGTCGAGTAGGTTCATACACTCGACGAGTAAGACCCCCTGAAAACATATTTTTGACTTTTAAGGCTGGAATTGGACTAGAATCATTACCCTAAGCTGTTTTTGAACCTATAAACTTGTTTTTGATGTGGTAATGTTCATTCTAATCCAATTTCAAAGATAATTGTCAATAGATTCATGTTTTGTATTAGTTTAATGGTTAGGCTAATTACATGAAAAAGATTGATTGAATTATCTTGTTCTTATGAGTTGCTTAGATTAATAGAAAAGTTATGTGAAATTGTTGTTTTCAATCCAAATTAATCTAAGAGTTGGTTCTAAAATGTGTTTTTGTAACTTGTCCTCAAGTTATATGAAAAGTCACATTTAAGATTCATAAAACTCATAAATATTACCATAGGTTATAAATAAAGAAAAGTCATATTCTTTTAATAGTTTAAAGTCTTCCATAACTTGTCCTCAAGTTATGGAACTTGAAGAGTTTTTTGAATTAAAACTACTTTAAACACATGAGTTATGGAATTGAATAGTTTTGAATAGTTTCAAAACTTGCCCTCAAGTTTTGGAATTTGTAAAGTTTTCCCTTATGACTACTTTAATTCAAAGTTAAGCCCTTAGAATTTTAAAAGTTAAAATTCAACCCTTATACTTTATAGTATTATAAGTTAATAATATATATATGTATAAGAGCAAGTCAGTCTTACCGTTAGTAGGCCTCATTCACGAAGCCGGTCTATAAGGAGGGTATAAGGTTACTACCTATAAAATGGCAGTTTAATGGGTGTCCACTCTCACCCACCGCTTCCTTGACTGGTGGAGGGTCGTTAGCTGAACGGGTAGGACAAGGACTATAATTCTCCCTTCATTAAAAGTATTAATGATAAATACTAAGTAACTAAACTTTTATTAATACCCAATCTTAGTTACTTAGGAAAATGTGAATTTGGTGCTAACCCATGAAATTACACTTTGCACTTTGCTTAAGTCGTTAGTGGAGCGCGTGTGGGTAACCGGCACACTAACCTGGATTTAACAAGGTAGGCAAAGGGTAACTTAATGTTTATCATAGTATCGGTGGAGCGCGTGTGGTTAACCGACACATCGATTGAGGGGTAAATATTAAGGGTACCAAGTATATTTGCATGGTTATTCACACCTTGTTTTGTGATCCTCGGCATCCCAGTCACAAAATTTGAGAGGGCACAATCGAGATTGAAACATGCCATTGAACAGTTCAATGAATCTCAAAAGATCTAGGAGTTTCAAATCCAAGTAAAACCTAATTAAATTATTTCATTTTCATGGTGGAAATTGGTGAATCGTCATTAGCCTACCTTCAAATATTTTATAGCTTGGATTACGGCATCCCTCTTCCAAGTTATAAAAGTATTGTGTTGAGTCCTAGCCTTAATATTTCATATTGGGTGTTATATTAAGGACTTTAGATCAACTATCTTGAATATCTCCCAAAAGATATCTAGTTCAGACATCTATGATCTTCCCAAATCTCTTGGAACTTCACTTCCTCCACCTCCTCCAATTATTCTCCCTAACCCACAAGTTCAAGGTCACTCAAGCCCTATTGGCAAGCAAGGTCTATGTGTGACTGCATCTTGGAGATGAAGTCACATATTAACAAGTCAGGAGAGTTGGGTGTCAAAGTATTAAGAAAGTTGGATGTTCAATCACCTTCTAAGTCACATAGTGAGTTTCCTTGGGACTACTATGAAACAGACTGTGACATGACCCTTAATGATCTTATCTATTTGCTAGGTGCTGCTGAATCAACAATGATTTGGAGCACCGGTAAATCAAATTTGATTAGAAGGCTAAGTCTGAGACAGTCTCGTGTATCATTCTCAAAAGGTCTATATGCTTCTATTGCCAAAGGAAGGGGCATTGATTGTGAAGCTGCCTATTTACCTGAAAGATCATAAGGTTGATCAAGTCAAGAAGTTTGACTCTACTTCAGGTAAAGTCCACTATCTAACTCTGTTAAGTTTCTATTCTGAGATTCTTATTACATGATGTGACTGGGTCATATGTTGATGTTTTAAGAATCAAAGAAAAGTGAAGAAACTTAAAGGAAGTATATGCTGATTCTGATCGCGAAGATGGATTTCGATCGCATGGTTCGGTGATCAGAATTTTGAGCTACTGCTTAAGAGTTGTGATAGATTGCTTAGGAATAAATAACAACATAGTTTTCATATGCATCTGCATTGTAAGGATGAGTTTTTCCGCAAATTTTAAAATAAAAGAAAAGTTTTTATTTTATTTATTTTAAGTATCCTTACAATGGCATTTGTGGAAAATTATTGTTTATATGATTCCATTGATAGCAACATTGGAAAATGAATTTGATTCTGTCGTTTGTGGTACTGTCACAATTTACCAAATAAGGAAAGATTCTCATCAACCAAGTTTCAGTTGGATAGAAACTTGGAATCATGCAAGTTATATAGTATGGTGAATGAGAATTTTCATCTTTGGAAAATTAAGACTAATACCTTGTTCACATGTATATGTGAGTCAAGTGAAGGACTAAGGGATCGAGTACACATTATTGTGCACTGGTCAAGTCCACCACAAAAGATCGATAAGACTATTCGTCATGATTTACTAAAGTTTAGTAAATATGGTTATACTTACAAGTTTAAGTATAATTCTAAAACATTGGAAAATTTTCGATGTATGGCAGAACGAATGAGAAGAATCAAATTAGGCGGAAAGATAAAAGTTTCTCAAATCTGAAAAGATGGGAGAGTACTTTAATATCATGTTTTGTGATCATCTTAATGATTAAGAAACCATATCACAATTGGTCTTCTAAGGACATCTTTGTGCATTCCTATGGCTAAGAAGAGGAATCGTGAATTGTTGAAATGGTTAAATCAAGAAGATGAGTCATACTTCGTTCCAAAACAAGTCTTAGAGTCATACTCCAAGATTGTAACTTGAGTGACACATCTTAAAGAAGGTTTATAACACTTGTCAAATGTAAGAGTAAAATGTTTTCTGCTCTTGTACATTTGAAATTGGTAAGTTGTGATGTTTTGGATAAAACAAAGACCAACTAAGGCCAATTGTGTGAAGTGTTTGTCTTGATAAAGAATCCGCACTATCTCTTGAATATTTGGCAAGATAGTCTTATATGTCAAGAGGACAGTGGGAGTCTTAAAGATCCTGAAAGAATTTCAAGATCTAATCAAGAATAAAAACCTGTAGTTTGACACTAGCACACGACGTGAGGTTTATAACCTATCGTGTTGACATATTTCTATTTCTGTGCCCATTCCAGTTAAAGTTGGCTTTGCATATGAGTTCTGAGAGTTCTCAATTGGTTACATAACAACTTGGAAGCAATGGCAGGCCCTTGTGCTGCCAGGTGGCAAGAAGTTAAGACTGCACAAGTTCAATCCATATGAGTTTAGTTTTGTCACTAACCTTGTCTTGAGATTATAGTTTTGACAAATTCACATGGATAGGAACACATACACCATAAAATCTAAGTGTCATAAGGTTTCTCTCCGATTCATGAAAATGATGGTGAGGAAACGCTTTCACTAAGTAGATTTTAGGTACGTAGCAAGTGTGATATTTACATTCTCAAAGTTGTTAGTGGAGCGTGTGTGGTTAATCGACACACTAACATGGACTTGTGAGGAATGACAAAGGTCTAAAAAATTGAGACTATGATTACGGCATCCCTTTTCATAGTTCTGAAATTGTTTAGACACACATGTGTGCTATCTAATGAAGGGTGTATGATTTTGATAAAGTTTTATCAAAGCATTTCGTATCAGAAGTCTGAACTTTAGTAAGAAAGTCAAGAAAGTATTGATTTCTAGAAGTCCAGCTGATTTCTGAGTACATGTCGAAGCTAGTGGGAGCATAAGTGTTATGCTAATAATCATCATGTTAGTGGGAGCATGATAATTATGATAAGTATTGCAAGTTAGCAATGTTAATTATAGAAAAACAAAAGTTCAATTGGGAAAAGTTGTTTTGCTATAATTAAGGGAGAGGAAATTGTACTTCATTTCAATTCTAAAAGCTTAGATTGAGGTTTTAATCATCTTTAGTCAAGGATATATATATGAATTTTATGTTGGAATGGCTCAACATAAGGAAATTCTATATATGGGTCCATTATTTGCGTTCTAAAATTCGATTATGATTACGGCATCCCTTTTCATAATCTGAATTATGAGAACATGGCAAATAGAAATAGAAATATTATAGTAAAAGGACTGGTCTAGTATCATGTCTTTATGTGAGACATCATTAATTGTTGTCACACCCCAAAACCTAAGAACGGCGGAAACGTTCTGGGGAGGAGGACGTCATGTACAGTATCACAACAATGAATAGTAGTAAACAAGCAACAACATCATCCATTGCATTAATAGTATAATTTTAATACAAGTGTATTCTGTGAAATTATATAGACACCAAAGTATAAATCAAAATGAAAGATGAGTCTTGAATAAGCTCCATCTTCTCTAAACCTTGCATCTGTACCTGTCTACTGATGACCTGAGGATACAAGTTATTTTGAAAGAGAGTATCAGCTTTAAGGCTGGTGAGATCATAAGTATTTTAGTGTCTGTATTTGTGAAAAGCATTTGTAGTATGAATTTGTAAGTATGTTAAGTTTAAGTATGTAAAAGCTTTGAACCTTCTAGAAAACCCTATGTTTCCTACTAAAAGTAGCCTTCTACCAAGGCATCTAGTATCTATCTGTGTCTCATGTAAGAGTGTGTATTTTCCCAAATCTGACTATCATTAACCAAAAATATAGCTTCTACATTACCGTGCATCGTGTGAATGTTCACGAAGTGAATGTAATGGGAAAATAACCTAGTACTGTAGTATTATGAAAAGTGACTACTGCTGTACTAACTACCTTAAACTAATTGTATATTTTAAGGCAACATGTGATCGGCCTGTATCCTGCTACCGACTCAATAGTAAAACGACAATGTAAGATGTCGTAAAAATGACGTTTGGCACCCGTAGACTTGCAAGTCCCACTGTAGCGAGCAGCAAGGTGTAGGATAGTCAATCCAGTATAGATCTATACACAAACTCATACGCTACCCAATTAAGGAGATTCTGGATACAAAAACAGTCATGGCAGGTAGTGCCCTGACCCGTTTAATGGCTCACATAAATGTATAAATGTATATGTAATGTATTTCTGTGCTAGCTGTATTGTATGTTCTTCTTCTGTCTAGCCTGTATTGTGTGCTCTCTCTCCATCTAGCATGTATTGGAATGTTCTGTGTGCTCTCTCTCTATCTAGCATGTATTGACTCATGAATGAACTGACTCTTTGTATGATTCATTGTTCTAGTATTAGTATCTTCCTAAACTACCCCTATAGTAGTTTACTAGCAATGTAGGAACATGAATGTATACCCTTGCTACCCAAGGGTATCGAATCGACTGGAAGAACCTTTTATGACTATATATGTACACATGATACATAACTAATATTTAAACGACCTTCGGACGGATACCTGATACTCACCAGACCACATCCAAATCGAGGAAAAGGAAATAAAGCGGATAGCCTTCCTAGGTCCTTTAAACATTTCTTATATAACTATACATATATAGGCATGCAATTTATAATATAAAGAATTAAAAGAAGTTTTGTAAAATCTTTAAAGAGTTTAAAGTACTAAGAAGATGACTTGATGTCAGTTTGTAAAATGATTTGAAAGCAGTATATAAGAACAGATATAAGTATAAGGAAAACCTTTGTTTGAAATACTATTGTAACAGAGTTTTGAAAAGAAACATTCAGTAAGTAAGACAGTTTGATAAAGAGTTTAAAACAAGTAAAAACGTTTTGGAAAGCTATTTGAAGTAATCTGTTTGGTAAAACAGCTAAAATTGTAGTAAATACATTTGTATGCTAGTTACTAATCACATGTGATTGATGTAATAACTAGCATGATTCAACTTGTATCCCCCCCCCCATAAAAGCATTTAAAAACATTTAAAAGGTTAATTAAGGGGTATGAACTCACCTGTAGCAAGTGGTTGGGATTGAACGAACTGAATAGGATGCTAGGTGTCAAGTGAAGACTTGAACACACTCTATGATCCTAGATAACATATAATATCACAAATATGTATTCAATTAGTATTTAACAACTAAATAACAAAGTTAAGACATCCTAAGACATGTTAAACACTTCATATAAGTGTTATAAGTGCTAAGGATTGCATCTAAGTGTTGTAAGGAAAGGCTAGTGTGCTTGGGGTTCAAGGAAAACTCCATTAGGGAGTTTACGGTTTTATGGTCACAACCAAAAGAGTTTACGGTCGTAAACTCTTGGGTTTACGGCCGTAAGCTCACACACTTTTGACCATTTGTTGTTTGAAGCCTTAAGAAGTCCCTAGAAGCTTTTCTACTTGAAGGATGTGACTAAGGAAGGAACTAGGGCACCATTTCACTCCTATTTGGAGTTTACGGTTCTTAAACCATTTTCCTTTGAGTTTACTACCGTAAAATCATAAGGTTTATGGTATTTTGGGGGTTTTCAAGTCCTTAGCTCATCAAGGTAATTGTCTAGGTTAGATTCTAGGTATAAGGAAGGAATATGGGCCATTTATACATACTTTGGGGTGTTTACGGTTTTGGGTAAACCCCAAACCGTAAACACATATAAATGTGAGGTTTTTGTGCTTTTTGTGTGATAAACACATCAAGGTAAGGTTCTAAGTTAATACCCTAGGCTTAGGAAAGAATAAAGCACACTTGGGTACCCTAAATAGGGTTTACGGTCCAAGGTGTTCTTGGACCGTAAACACCTTTGATCTTGGTGTTCTTGGATGATTTCTTGTGATATGGAAGTGTAACAAGTCTTAAGATACTCTAGGATAGAAGTACTTACAATACAGAAGCTTGAACTGAGCCAAAATGCCAAGAACACTAGTATGTGTTCTTGGTTTTCTTGGTGAAACTTGAAGATTTGATCTTTTGGAAAGATCTAACAAATAGAAGTGTGTTAAAACACTAGATTAAGTCATATAAAAACTTAAGAAGGCTAGAAACACTTACTAGATTGAAGATCTAGAAGAACTTTTAGATGATACTTGAGAGAAAAGCTAGTTTGGATCTTGAGATTTGGAAAAAGTGTAAATAATGACAAGTGTCATATATATACTCCCAAATTTAGGGTTTTTTTTGGCTGTAAATATTTTATTCAGGCATTAAACTCCAATTCCTTGGACCTTAGGAATAATAGTGATGCACTATAACCCTAGGGCATCCTCTCTCCTGATATCTCCTAAAGTGCAAATCCTATAATACTCAAACTTATTCCAAAAAGTTTGAAACTTAGCAGCAACTTATCTAGACTTCTATTGAATTGAAGGGTTGTTCAGAATAGAAATTTTTGGGTTGTCACATCATCCCCCACCTTAGAAGGAATTTCGTCCCGAAATTAGAATTTAGGTAAGGAAGTAGGCATGAATAATCGAGCAACGAAGTGGGGATGCTTCCTAATCGATTGATTCTCGCGCTCTCAAGTGAATGTAGGTCCTTGGTTGGCATTCCAACGAACCTTCACTAATGGGCAACGGCTATGAATCGTTCGCATGGCCTCTCGGTCCATGGTCGCTACGGTTCTTCCACGCAGGTGAGGCTCTTGTGGAACTCGATCTCTTCGAGTGGGATTTCAAGAGTCTCTTCGGATAGATACTTCTACAAGTTCGAAACGTGGAGAAAAGAATGTACGTTACTATGCTCACAGGGTAGATTGAGTTTGCGAGTTACAGGGCCGATTCTGGCAAGAATCTCGGAGGTCCTGACTATCTCGAATTTAGCCTTCCACGCTTTGCGAATCGGATAAAGCCTTCCCCGAGTGAGAATTACCAAAGGATTTGGTCTCTCTATTCTATTGCCGAGTAGTTTGCTAAGTTGTCCGGACTGTTCTTGTATCTCCGTAGGTTTTTAGACTGTAGGGCGATCTGGTTATAGGAGTCGTACTGGGTTCTAAGTTTGTTCACGTGACAATGCGATTACTCGTAGTCTTGGGCAGTCTCCGTCCTGAAGTTCAAATTAGAAGTCATACATGGTTCATCGATCACAGTCTCGGGTATACGAGTCGTATATAATTAAGATTGAAAAGGTAGTCGAATAAATGATTCTTCCTTAAGCTCACATCCCAACGAGGAAAAGAAGTTAAGGTGGAATCATCAATTCTAAATCTGTAGAACCTTGATTATATACCACCCTTGTGTATACCTTCTCCAGTGATAGATCAATCATATGGATCTTCGGGTTGAACTTGACGTACCGTACGAGTATTTCTTTGGGGAAGTTTGCTGAGGTTTCTTCGGAAAGGATAAGAAGCATGAGGTACTCTACGCGTGAGTACTTCAGAGCTCTGAAATGACGGCTTCGCTAGAAAGACGTTTACGGAGAAAGAGATGTATGAATGAAACTGGTATGGTGGATCGAATTGGATCTAGTTGTATGATAATATCAGACTCACTCGGGAAATAAGACATTTAGACTTGATCATAAAGGCGTTACAAACAAAATTCAACAGTGCAACTTTTAACAGAGTTACAGTGCTATAGATTCACTACAATACTATTGCTGCGAACTAGGTATACTACAAAAGACAAGTATACGCAGCACGAGCATCCCTTTACTGACGGGATCTCACAAAATATAAGACTCAAGTTGCACTAGTTTTAAACAGTTTTAAGTGTCTGTTACAACGAACGCCTAAGTACTCTAACGAGGGACCGACGTAGTCTCTCCTGCAGCTGTGATCCTAAGAATCTTCCCATCTGCGCCCGAGTTCTTTGCTATTGGACAGTCTTTCTTGAGATGTCCTATCTCACCATATTGATGACATATCCGGCTAGCGCCAATATCGGTGGTGGAAGTGATGTGTCATGTCAGAGTTATGTGGACACGAGTGCCCTCCTCGTTCGTCCACTTTGAAAATTTCCTTTTAAAGTGTCCTGCTTTACCACCACTCTTGGAAGTCTGGTTGACCTTGATGCCAGGGGCTTGAGTGAAGGGTCGTGCCGGTGCTCCACAGCTATGAGCATGGTGTCTTATTTTTAGGCAATTGCAACATTGCATTTCATGGCAAGTCCGATGATGATGGAAACTACACTTATCACACCTTGGAAGTTTTCCTTCGTATGGCCTGCTTGGTACTGGGGTGGCAAAAATTGCCGCTTGTTGTTGTTGCATGGCGAGTCTTTGGGATCGCATGCGTTCCTTCTGGGCTTGGCGCTTTCGTTTCCTATTCTCTGTTTTTCGGCTTTGCGAGTCTGTGACTGTTATCGTTTGATGACTTCCTGTATTGATACTATGATCGGGATTTTTAACCCCTTCGTCAGCATTGCTTGCGTTAATAGCGCTGCGGTTTGCAAGGATAGCTGCCACGGCAGCCGTCACGGCAGTTGTAACCGCGTCTTGAAAAATAGCGGCGTCCATAGGAAAGGCAAGGGTTCCGTTGTTCGTCTGACTGTTTCCGGTTGACGACATGATTCTGTAATACGAAAGACAAGGAGTTCGTGAGTGACTAAGGTTGACCCTAGATTATTTGATTCTGACTAAGGGATGAGTTATGATACAGGAAAACTTAGCTTATACACATTATGATATAATCAAGACTGGGCGGATAGTAAAATGTGTGATTCTACTTTAGTTTCATATCCCAGCGAGGAAAAGAAACTAAGTTAGAAATCTCACATTCTATTGTCTACCAGGTCTTCGTTATATATAACTTGGGAATGTAGAAGCGAGGAATTTATAATTATAACCTTCTTACTAATCCTTCTTAATGAACTAGGGTTTCTAGAAAAGACTACTATTGAACCTAGATGTATTTCGATCGATCACTTAAAGAGTAGAAGTATGTTCTCATAGGTTTGACCTACATCCCTATGATGCAGTCCTAATACGGAGTAGAAGTGAGTTCGTAAGATGGCCTTATGCTGCTGGATGTCTAAAACCGGGAACTAGTGGTTGGTAAATAACATGATCCAACCATGGATAAAGAATCGGGAATAATCCCTTAGCTAAACTACCCTAGTTCTTATAACTCGACTAGAGTGGGTTTCAGATAGACTCTCATGATGGCATGATGAAAGTACTTGAATAAAGAATGACACAGAAGTTAGCCGGCTGTCAATATCTTGGATATTTATGACGTAATAAGTCCGGGAAAATTGACCTTATAGAAGGTCTTACATCATAACCAGAGTGGAAAAGTTTTGGCCGCATAAAGGCCTAACTAACAGTACCTAAACTACAAGATAGTTTTATAGAAGAATGCCACTTAGGACATAGATAGGAAAGCGATTCCTTATAACAGGGAAAAGAAAGTAAGGCATATACTACTAGTGACGGTCATCCCTCTGGTGAACCCTTAGATCAGCCAGTTGACGTTCCACATCAAGCAGGTGTCTTTCGTACACCCTCTGGCGTACTCGGAGTTCTATGACCTCAGCTCGTGATTCAGCCAGTGCTTGTAGCAGAGTCTCATGGTCTCTCTCAGATCTCTCACGAGCATCTTCCAGGCGAATGGTGCGGAGGGTATGCATTCTCGCATTGGCGACAACTTCTGTGATTTGATGTAGGGCTGTCCTGCCTTGAATCTCATTCCGGGCCACTCTGCGGACCAGGATTGGCAAGACTCTGTCTGCTGAGCCCCCTTCGCTTAGATCATAAAAGCTTCGGTCTCCATTAAAAGGCATGGGCTGATCCTGTCCTTGGCTCCATGTTTCCAGGCATTCCACCCACTGAGGCGTCGGGCCTTAAAAAGTCGGACGAGGGTTATGATTCGGAAAGGGAGTTGCCTGGGGTAGGTTCTCAACCTCGGGTTCGGAGTTAGCATCGTCCGAAAGGTCTTCATCATGGTGATCATTCACAGGGATAGGATGATCATCCTCTGGTTCTTCTTCAAACCATCCAGCAATGACTTCGTTCGGAAGGTACTGGTTGCCATGGGGATGGAGTCCAGCCATGTTATCTATGCGAGAAAGGAGAAAATGAGAACTAACTAAATAGACGAACTAACTAAATAATTATAATATGATCTTTATCAGTTGCTTCAATACTTGTTTAGTGCATACCAGTTATATGTATTTAGGACAGGATAGACCTTCGAATAAGTGACTCTAACCCTAAGCCCCCAACCCAACGAGGACAGGACATAAAGCAAAGATTCACAGATTCTAAGTCTATGACATCCTAGTACATATAACCTTAGTGTATCCACTAAACAACTATCGACATGCTAATAAAAATCTATTTAGTTCTCAGATAAGTAATTACAGTAACACTAAATACCCCTATGGTAATTTAAGTTTAGGTTCTATTGTTCTCATTGTGGAATTGTTGGTAAGATTTTAGACTTGTTGCAACCTCACAACCACACTTAGGCACATGCTAGTCAGCCCCCGGATAATATAGTTGATCAGGCTATATCTTCCCAGAATTGACTATATGTCTCTAAGTCTACTTGTGGTGCCCAACATTCGTAATTCTTTTGTACTGTCCTAGTGACACTGATTTTAGTATGAATGCAGGCACGTATACTTATTTAAATATTTTATTATTTAAAGTATAAACTCCTGGTCAGAGTATTTTAATCCCAATGTATTTATAGTTAGTATATCTTTTATGGGTTGATATACTCAATTCACTATAAACAATGCTCTGATACCAATCTGTCACACCCCAAAACCTAAGAACGGCGGAAACGTTCTGGGGAGGAGGACGTCATGTACAGTATCACAACAATGAATAGTAGTAAACAAGCAACAACATCATCCATTGCATTAATAGTATAATTTTAATACAAGTGTATTCTGTGAAATTATATAGACACCAAAGTATAAATCAAAATGAAAGATGAGTCTTGAATAAGCTCCATCTTCTCTAAACCTTGCATCTGTACCTGTCTACTGATGACCTGAGGATACAAGTTATTTTGAAAGAGAGTATCAGCTTTAAGGCTGGTGAGATCATAAGTATTTTAGTGTCTGTATTTGTGAAAAGCATTTGTAGTATGAATTTGTAAGTATGTGAAGTTTAAGTATGTAAAAGCTTTGAACCTTCTAGAAAACCCTATGTTTCCTACTAAAAGTAGCCTTCTACCAAGGCATCTAGTATCTATCTGTGTCTCATGTAAGAGTGTGTATTTTCCCAAATCTGACTATCATTAACCAAAAATATAGCTTCTACATTACCATGCATCGTGTGAATGTTCATGAAGTGAATGTAATGGGAAAATAACCTAGTACTGTAGTATTATGAAAAGTGACTACTGCTGTACTAACTACCTTAAACTAATTGTATATTTTAAGGCAACATGTGATCGGCCTGTATCCTGCTACCGACTCAATAGTAAAACGACAATGTAAGATGTCGTAAAAATGACGTTTGGCACCCGTAGACTTGCAAGTCCCACTGTAGCGAGCAGCAAGGTGTAGGATAGTCAATCCAGTATAGATCTATACACAAACTCATACGCTCCCCAATTAAGGAGATTCTGGATACAAAAACAGTCATGGCAGGTAGTGCCCTGACCCGTTTAATGGCTCACATAAATGTATAAATGTATATGTAATGTATTTATGTGCTAGCTGTATTGTATGTTCTTCTTCTGTCTAGCCTGTATTGTGTGCTCTCTCTCCATTTAGCATGTATTGGAATGTTCTGTGTGCTCTCTCTCTATCTAGCATGTATTGACTCATGAATGAACTGACTCTTTGTATGATTCATTGTTCTAGTATTAGTATCTTCCTAAACTACCCCTATAGTAGTTTACTAGCAATGTAGGAACATGAATGTATACCCTTGCTACCCAAGGGTATCGAATCGAATGGAAGAACCTTTTATGACTATATATGTACACATGATACATAACTAATATTTAAACGACCTTCGGACGGATACCTGATACTCACCAGACCACATCCAAATCGAGGAAAAGGAAATAAAGCGGATAGCCTTCTTAGGTCCTTTAAACATTTCTTATATAACTATACATATATAGGCATGCAATTTATAATATAAAGAATTAAAAGAAGTTTTGTAAAATCTTTAAAGAGTTTAAAGTACTAAGAAGATGACTTGATGTCAGTTTGTAAAATGATTTGAAAGCAGTATATAAGAACAGATATAAGTATAAGGAAAACCTTTGTTTGAAACACTATTGTAACAGAGTTTTGAAAAGAAACATTCAGTAAGTAAGACAGTTTGATAAAGAGTTTAAAACAAGTAAAAACGTTTTGGAAAGCTATTTGAAGTAATCTGTTTGGTAAAACAACTAAAATTGTAGTAAATACATTTGTATGCTAGTTACTAATCACATGTGATTGATGTAATAACTAGCATGATTCAACTTGTATCCCCCCCCCCCATAAAAGCATTTAAAAACATTTAAAAGGTTAATTAAGGGGTATGAACTCACCTGTAGCAAGTGGTTGGGATTGAACGAACTGAATAGGATGCTAGGTGTCAAGTGAAGACTTGAACACACTCTATGATCCTAGATAACATATAATATCACAAATATGTATTCAATTAGTATTTAACAACTAAATAACAAAGTCAAGACATCCTAAGACATGTTAAACACTTCATATAAGTGTTATAAGTGCTAAGGATTGCATCTAAGTGTTGTAAGGAAAGGCTAGTGTGCTTGGGGTTCAAGGAAAACTCCATTAGGGAGTTTACGGTTTTATGGTCACAACCAAAAGAGTTTACGGTCGTAAACTCTTGGGTTTACGGCCGTAAGCTCACACACTTTTGACCATTTGTTGTTTGAAGCCTTAAGAAGTCCCTAGAAGCTTTTCTACTTGAAGGATGTGACTAAGGAAGGAACTAGGGCACCATTTCACTCCTATTTGGAGTTTACGGTTCTTAAACCATTTTCCTTTGAGTTTACTACCGTAAACTCATAAGGTTTATGGTATTTTGGGGGTTTTCAAGTCCCTAGCTCATCAAGGTAATTGTCTAGGTTAGATTCTAGGCATAAGGAAGGAATATGGGCCATTTATACATACTTTGGGGTGTTTACGGTTTTGGGTAAACCACAAACCGTAAACACATATAAATGTGAGGTTTTTGTGCTTTTTGTGTGATAAACACATCAAGGTAAGGTTCTAAGTTAATACCCTAGGCTTAGGAAAGAATAAAGCACACTTGGGTACCCTAAATAGGGTTTACGGTCCAAGGTGTTCTTGGACCGTAAACACCTTTGATCTTGGTGTTCTTGGATGATTTCTTGTGATATGGAAGTGTAACAAGTCTTAAGATACTCTAGGATAGAAGTACTTACAATACAGAAGCTTGAACTGAGCCAAAATGCCAAGAACACTAGTGTGTGTTCTTGGTGTTCTTGGTGAAACTTGAAGATTTGATATTTTGGAAAGATCTAACGGATAGAAGTGTGTTAAAACACTAGATTAAGTCATATAAAAACTTAAGAAGGCTAGAAACACTTACTAGATTGAAGATCTAGAAGAACTTTTAGATGATACTTGAGAGAAAAGCTAGTTTGGATCTTGAGATTTGGAAAAAGTGTAAATAATGACAAGTGTCATATATATACTCCCAAATTTAGGGTTTTTTTTTGGCTGTAAATATTTTATTCAGGCATTAAACTCCAATTCCTTGGACCTTAGGAATAATAGTGATGCACTATAACCCTAGGGCATCCTCTCTCCTGATATCTCCTAAAGTGCAAATCCTATAATACTCAAACTTATTCCAAAAAGTTTGAAACTTAGCAGCAACTTATCTGACTTCTATTGAATTGAAGGGTTGTTCAGAATAGAAATTTTTGGGTTGTCACATCATCCCCCACCTTAGAAGGAATTTCGTCCCGAAATTAGAATTTAGGTAAGGAAGTAGGCATGAATAATCGAGCAACGAAGTGGGGATGCTTCCTAATCGATTGATTCTCGCGCTCTCAAGTGAATGTAGGTCCTTGGTTGACTTCCAGAATAACTTGGTCGTTCTTCCTGAATAACTAAGTTATTCAAACCATCCACAGTCGGTCATATGTTGGAAGTAGATATGAATCAAGACTGTTATGGGTTGGCTTGTAGAGGTCTAAGATGTTGGACAAAGCGGTGCTACAACACTCATGAGTGCTCATAAGTTCTGAGTATTGGATTCAACCCACGCTCATTTGAATCACTTCATGGATTTTATCACGAGTGATCATGAGACGATAATATCTTATATTCTTCAAACCTAGAGATATGAGTTGTTACTATGAGTTGGTTATACATTGATTGCACGAAAACGTATTGGTAACTCAATGTTATAAAACGTGCCTTTGTGTATGATTCAACAAGTAGTAGAACAAGCCATGTGAGTCGAAATTTATCCATTCCTTTTACCCTTAAAGGGATAAAAGCGATATCTGTGGGCCCCTCGATGATTTAGTGATGACACCCCGAAGTGCTTGGCCAAGCCAGGACTGATTTGATTTGTTCAATTAGTCGGTCATCATAAATCGGAAATCGGGAAACAACAAATGGACAGAGAGAATGATTATAATCAATGTCTCAGTCCATATGATATCTATAATGGAGGAATATATGATCCCTTATCTGATGGACGCGTCATTGATTTGTTCAGAGTTCGACGGCAGCAGCTTTTAAGAGCTACGATTGCTAGTCGGGTTTTGAAGTCATACGCAATAATAGTTTTAGACTTATCCAAGTGGGAGACTGTTGGATTAGTGTCTAAGTCCATAACTATATTTGGTATGTACTTGACCCGATTGGCATGGTCCATTTGGGTTGCCTGGCATCATGCATTTGGATAGACTAAAATGAGAGAAATAACACTTAAGGTTTGTTAATATATTATAAGTTCTAATATATTAATAAGATTATTTAATTAGTATTGATCAAGAATTAATTAAGTGATCAAAAGGAGACTAATTAAATATATGGGTTGATTGTGTAAATCATCCATACTTGTATAGTGGGCTAATGCTCCATGGATTATCAAGTTGAGCTAAAACCCATAGGATGCTCCATGGATGCTCCATGGTGTTTTTGTACCCATGGATCATGGAAATGAAAGGCCATGACAATTAGGGTTTACATGGTTTAACCCTAATTGTGACACACTATATAAGCATCTTATTCTTCCCAAAATCGGCGACCATGAGAGACTATGAAGGAATGGTGAGGGCTAGCCGATTTCATGAAGTGGTTCATTTCTCTCTAAGTTATTCCAAGTGTATTTGATGTTGTGTGAACCATTTGAGGTGTCACACTTGGGGCACTAGGCTCATAATCTTTATGGAATCAAGATACATCAAAAGGTATGTCTTTTAACTTGCTATATTACATATGAATCAATGTTTTGTATGCTAGTTAGGGTAATACCTTGGAATATTCATATTTGCATGTATAATAGAGAAAACATAGATCCAAGGTATTTAGGTTTGCATGTACACTTATGAGTGTTAGAATGCTCAAAATCCTTCAGTGGTATCAGAGCCTAGGCTTGTTTTCAATTATACTTGATGCAAAGTGCTGAAAAATGCTGAAAAAATCGATTTTCGGGCTGTCTGGGCACTGGACTCGCCGAGTCCACTGATGGACTCGCCGAGTCCATGAGGAAACTCATCCTACTCGTCGATTAGGCTTAACCCGCAGAATGTAACGAGTACAGAAAATCTCCCTGATCCCAAGTAACTGCAACCCTCTGCTCATCAGAAACTATACCAGTAACGAGTCTCGGTACTGGAAAGCTCGACCAGCTCCTCTCCTTGTCGTCGTTACAACTGTCGAAGCTGCGGTGGGAGCCGTCTCAGCAATGGCTGCATAGCGCTCGTAGAAATACTTTAACCATGGCGGTCTTGACAGACCCGAACATCTCTGGCAACTGTCCCCAGACGATCCTGATCACCTCCTCTCGGATGATCTCACTGATACGATCCTCTGAAAATGCTGGCCTATCCTGGCCGCCAGCTCCCGATCCCAACCTGGATCCGGTCTCAAAACGTCTCACAACCACCATTATGGTAGGGCACCAGAAGACCTCTGATAATCCATGTAATGACAGGGGACCAACTCCCGACCCAACCCTAGGGGTTGTGACTTCGTTGCTATGCGTATGGGTCCTGTGCTTTCAGTAGTACGGGCCCATACTACCTTCCACACCTACCCATATTTGTCTCAAGTATCACCACAACGCCCTAATAATATACATATACATCGCGAGTTCTAAACCTTCACTCCTAGAGGAATGCTAACTATCTCATAACTGGCCTCCCGACCTCTCTCTACCCACCCATCCATGAAACTTCCACCAACTCTGCAGCACTAGTGTATGCTATTCATACATAATGCTGGACCCTATATACTTTCGAATATCCAATCCTACCCTAAGCCCTAATCAATAAGAATAGAACATAAGGCTACATCAAACATTCTCAGGCTATAAGATCTTAATTATGTACGGTCGTGATGCATACACAAAGCAACTACAGTAATGATGTCTTTCATATAAGGAAAACCCTAGGCTATCAGGCATCATACAATCATGCAATTCTATCATGCAATTCCTGAATATCCCTAGCCTAGTACTAGCATGCTGTTCTAACACATTGCAATATCAAATAACTATATGGTATTTTGGGATCTATTTACTGGCTCCGACTGATCGTACACCCTGCATCCTCCTTTACTTATTTTGAAAACCTTTTGAAAAATCATTTTGAAAATCCTTTCCTTGATTTGAGACTGGAGTTACACGAGTGTTCCTCTAATTCACTCAAACCAAGGCTCTGATACCAACTTGTAACATCCATAAAATTTGAGTCAATTTAAAACTTTTTAAACCATATAAAACCATTCAGTTATTACAACATGTTTTCAAAATAGTTTAAACATCAGAGTTCCCAGAAATCATAAACATAAATCGAGGAAGTGTACGGTCACGCCTTCGCCTTCCCGCGGTCATCTGCTGAACCTGAAACAATAAACTGAAACTGTATGCCCGAAAGCTTAGTGAGTTACCCCCAAAATACCAACCTCATACAACCATAACATATCATATAACAAACACAGAACAACCATGCATATTGAGTCTACAGAGTGACTGGTCCGCCCGTACCGAGCCTTCAGTCCACCTGGTCCACTCTCTGAGTCTACAGTCTGACTGGACCTCCCGCATCGGGCCTTCAGTCTATTTGGTCCACTCTCCGAGCCTCGGCACGTCTGGTCCGCCCTCTCGGGGCCTTCAGCCTATCCGGACCGCTCGCCGGGCCTTTGGCCTGAGTATGTGCCCTCCTGGGCCTGCAGTCTATCCGGTCCGCCCTGGGTATGTTGGCCTACAGCACGAAGCAGGACCGACCTCAACCCAACCCCCATACCAATCAAACAGTCATGTGCACATAAATATCATACACTAGCATGTATATAACAAATAATCATACCGATCTAACAGATCACTAACACAACAACCATCTTATAACCAGGATACCGACCTAACCGGTCAGTAACGTAACATCATCCTATATACCAGGACACCGACCTAAACCAGGTCACTAGCATAATACCATCCTAACTACCAGGATGCAGATCTAACAGATCAATAAACATATCAAGCAAATACTCGGATACAAATCCAATAAAGGGTCAGCCTTGGTGCCTTAGACCCTGTTGATATAGTGAGGATAACTCACCTTGCAAAGCCAATCTGAAATGAAGAATCAAACTCCCGAATCACCGACTCACCAAAAATCCCGAGCTATCCAAAATAGCGAGCAATAAGTCAAAAATAGGAATATTAATCTTGACCAAGAATCCCACAAATAATATTAGTTTAATTTGCCTTTTCTCTCATTTGGGCCAAGGCCTCATACCAATCCATGATCTACAAGTCCATATGTGTAGGGCCTAATATTGGCCCAATTTACCAAATTGGGCCCAACTTCCTAAATGGGCCCAACTCCAAGATCCACTATCAAGACTTGGCCCAAAACACCATATCCATAAAGTCCAGCAAAGGCCCAAGCCCAACTAGTCCATGAACAGCCCAACACCCGAAGCCCAAATCACAAAAGCCCACAGAAGGCGTACGCTGGGCGTACCCCAAGGCTACGCGGGGCGTACGTGAGTCTCGCGTTGACTGGAAAACGGGGTCATTGACCCAGTACGCTGGGCGTACAGAACCTTACGCCCAGTGACCAAATGTGCCTAGGACTCATAAAGTCTCGAACTTTAACACTTTGGATGTGACATCCCCAAATTCACGGCCAGAAAAGACCGATTTGTTTATGTTTTGTTTTATAAAATCAGTGTAATCCTTTTATTAAAAGAGTTGCGGAATTCGTTCCCAAACAAAATATGATAAAATTTGTCAAAACATTTCTCAAAGAGAATGTATTTTCATTAAATAATAAGCCCTCGGGATGTCATGTTCCGATACAGACCAAAAGCATAAACAGTACAATCCGACCTTACAACAGTTATTTACAACTACTGGTCTATTAGCCAAAATCTCTCGTCAAGTCCACCAACTTATACTCTTGTGCCATTACCTGTAATGCAAAGAAAACTGAGTGGGTCAGGCTTAGGAGCCTGGTGAGCATATAGGGTTTTCGACCCACAATAATATAATTATTATATTCAATCATAAATCAATCAATCAATCAATTAATCCAAATTACCCATCCCCATTATCTCCTTCATTTCTTAAGGATTTACCCTAAGAATCAATTATCCTTTATTCATTTATTCCTAAGGATTGACCTAAGGAATTGACACAAAGTCCACCACTGCCAAGGTCCTCAAATTACAACCGGTAAACACTTAGTTCAACATACTTAACGAACACCTAGTTATAACACTCCTAGTGAACACTTAATTCAAAACATCTGGTGAATACTGAGTTCTAAAACATTTAGTGAACACACTCAGTTCAACAACACCAAGTGAACACATATAGTTCAAAAATACTTAATGAACACATTGAGTTAAAAAATACCAAGTGAACACATAGAGTTCAAAAATACCTAATGAACACGTTGAGTTCAAACACCAAGTGAACACATAGAGTTCAAAAATGCCTAACGAACACATAGAGTTCAAATACACCCAGTGAACACATAGAGTTCAAAAATACTTAATGAACATGTTAGTTCAAAAACACTTATTATTTCGTTTCACATCAACTATTTCATCTACCCATGTTTTACCCAACATATTTGTAGATGCATTATCCTTTAATCATCTTTCATACCTCATCATTGATCTACCCATGTTTTCCCCCATCATATTCGTAGATATAAAATACATATACAGTTTAACTCATTTAAAACCTATACCAAACATTGCATTCAACATACCAAACATTGCATTCAACACCCATCTCAAATAAACAAACAACTTATTAACAGGTATCACGTATTTTATAGCCAAAACTTCATATTCAACACCCATCTCAGATAAACAAACAATTTATTAACACATAGTATGTATTTCATAGCAAATACTTCATATTTATGTGTTGGAAGAAAGTGACAACACACTCACCTAATTAGACGATGCCCGGACAGCACTACGACTTTAAAAGCAGTATTCTTTAGTGAAACCGGGATATCTTCACACACTGGGCTTCTCGTGGGCAGAGCTTCGGCTTGAAACTCTTTTCTCCTCGAGATCTTCGGGGCTTCGGGACTCGCTTCGGGTCTCGGGATGATACCGGGGCTTTGGGGGTACTTCGGGATCATACCGGGGTTTCGAAGGGTTAAATTGCACATAAAACGATGTAATATGGGAGAGAGGAAAGGAATTGAGCAACAAAACTCGGCTGGCCTTCAACTTCTATTTATAGGGTCATTTCTGTACTCACGTCGTGAGTTTTAAGTGCTCACTTCGTGAGCACAGTAGGTCACTGCGTTCGTCATTCGTACACTTGCTCTGGAGGACGTCTAGTCTGTTCTCACGTCGTGAGCACTGTGCTCACCTCGTGAGTTCTGACACAGCCTCGAATATTGTGTTCCGAACTTCAGAAATTCATATCTCTCGCATACGAACTCCGTTTTCGACGTTCTTTATATGCACGCGTAGGTGAGATCATGCTCTACAACTCTCGTTTAGACTCCGTTGGCTAATTTTGAATTTATTTTTATTATATTATTTTTAGTAGGCCGGGACAGGAAAACTCCGTTATAAAATCATAACTTCTTCATCCGACGTCCATTTTCGTCTGTCTTTTTACCGTTGGACTACTATCGACGAGATCTTCGATTCTCATTTAGATTCTTTTGGCTAGAAACGACTCGATCTCATATTCGAACTTTGGGCTGCATACCGCTAAGTCGAAACTTCGAAAAATCATAACTTCCTCATACGAAGTCAGATTTAGACGTTCTTTTCATATATATACCTCTTTTATGGCTTTTTGAGCCAAAAACCCCATGCATGGACGTCAAGATTGGAACTTTACGTATGAAATGGACCCTAGGAGGTCAGATCTATGGTTTTGATGCATTGAGACCCATTGTAATCGACTGTATAGTTTTGGACAAAAAGGGACTTGGCGAGTCACTTGGGTGACTCGGCGAGTCGGGACGCTTTTTCCCCCAAAACATCTTCTGGAAATGGTTTAGATTGAGTGGAAGGAACACTCAGCCTGCTAGGGGTTTGTCTTGGACCTGGAAATCATAGGACTCGACGAGTGTATGAACAGACTCGGCGAGTCCAAGGCAATCTCCCAACTCATGAAGATGGACTCGACGAGTTGTTCATACAACTCGGCGAGTCATTGACTAAACACGTTCATATGAGGGAGATGAACTCGACGAGTTCAAGGATGAACTCGGCGAGTTGGTTGAAGATGGTCACGATGTTATGGGTGAAGAAGGAACCGTCGAGTGGTTGCTGGACTCGGCATGTAGAATTGGGGTTTTAACATTTTAGGGAAAAGGGACTCGACGAGTTGGCGGGCCAACTCGGCGAGTCGAGTCAACTAGATGTTGACTTTGACCAGGGTTTGACCTTGACTATTGGCTTGGACTTGGGTTGACTCTTGTAAGAGGGTTTTGATTATGAATTAGTAATCGAGAAGGATTGTTGTGTAGGGATTGAAGAGTTGAGACAAGCTGATTTCTGTGCCAAGGATCGTGCTGACACTACACGACATCGAGGTGAGTCTCCTCACTGTTTGTATGGGTCTACGGCCACAATGCCGGCCCATTTAGTTTATGTATGGTAGGAAGACCCGGGGGTTAGCCCTAGGCATTATGCATGAAAGACCAGAAGGTGGCTCCTGGCACACTGTATGTTATTATGTATGGTAGGAAGACCCGGGGGTTAGCCCTAGGCATTATGCATGAAAGACCAGGAGGAGGCTCCTGGCACACAATATGTTATTATGTATGGTAGGAAGACCCGAGGGTTAGCCCTAGGCAATATGTATGGTAGACCAGGAGGTGGCTCCTGGCACACTGTATGTTGAGTAGCATAGTAGAGTAGTATGTATAGTTGTCTTTGTGATGCTTGCATGGAAGACCAGGGGGTGGCCCTTGGCACTTGTCTGTAAGATCCAGGGAGTGGCCCCAGGCTTGACAGGAAAGACCACGTGCGGCCCGTGGCATAACAGCAAGACTATGTTTGGCAGGTAGCACTTTACTTGATTATGGATATGTTTGTTATGTATAGCTCATGGCTACGTATGGCATGTATGGATCAGTTGATAGGTATGGTATGTGGTATCTGGGGAACTCACTAAGCTTTGTGCTTACGGATTTCAGCTATTTGTTTCAGGTACCAATGCTTTTCCAAGGAAGGAGCTCGAGGCGATCGCAGCGCATCACACCATGTTTTCCGCACTAGATGATCTTTGGGATTTACAACTCTGATAATTGTTTATAAAGAATGTTATTAAATGATTGAGCAAGATTTATTAAGCGGTTTTTAATTAATCAAAACGAAATTTTTGGTCTTGAATTTTGGGATGTTACAGTTTGGGGGCGTTTCTGGAAGATGGAGGCTGGTAAGGGGGAGAGAAAATGAGCCATAAGGATGTTTATATAGCCCCCAACGCGAGATATTAGGGTTTCCTTCTGTTATGAGTACGCCCAGCGTACTAAGGCGCGCCCTACTACGCTCAGTGTACCCTTATGTACGCACAGCGTACTCCTCCTGTCCCCAAAATTACAATTTAGCCCTTAGGCTCTTCATGGCTTTACCCTGCCATCCCCATGGACTACAAATGACTAAACTTGGGATGTTACAATATGGGAAGACGTCTTGATCGTGTTTGTCCCTAGGAATTTGGGTTTATTTCCAGTTTTAAAATCAATTTCAATTTTGATTTGAAAAGATGGAGAATGGAAAACAGATCTGATACGATAACCCATACATAAAAACACACATAAATCGATTTCAGATTCACACATACAAATCCAAACACAAATTGAATTCATAAAATAAATCTCACACACAAAAATCGATTTAGGGGGATGGACACAGACACACATTGTACTTGATCTTAAATCCACCCACAGAGGAGGATGGTGGTGACAATGGTGGTTCTGGAGAGAGAAAATTGATGCTAAGTTAGAGAAAATAGATGGAGATAAAGATGTAGGGTTTTAGGTATGTATGTGAGGGTATGGGTTGGGTTTGAGTTTTTATTTTTTTATTTTTTTTATTTTTTTTATCCATAATGCATTGAAGTGAACTGCTTAGAATACAATAGATTCTCACATCATCATTCTCTATTCAATAAACTCTATCAAATTTTTTTTCAAAAAATTAAAATCATTAAGTTGAATGGAAAATATTTTAAACAGTCACTAAATAATTAAAGAACTTTCCATTTTCTCATTGAAGAGTTCAATAACTACTGGATTCCAAATTCATTGAGTATTAAAATGGCATCTCATAATGGAAGTTGTTATCTATTAAATAACAATTATGCTTGCCAGTTGCCACCTCACTGGAATCTCCATGAAGAGCATTTATGTAACATCCCAAAAACCATAATATATTTTTTTTCATTTTTATAAAAACATTTCCACAATAAACCATTAATAAACAAACATTGTTTTCAAATCATATCCGAAAAAATCAAAGTGTCAAATCAATCTGTAAAGACATAAACAATAGGAGGAAGTGTACGATCACGTCTTTGCCTTTCCCCGAACATCAGAAGTAACAGAAACCATGAAATCGACAAGCCAAAGCTTAGTGAGTTTCCCCAAAATACCCCACACAACAATACATATATAATACATGCATACTGGGCCTACAACAAAAGACTGGACCCCCTCCCCTCGGGCCTACAACACAAGACTGGACCGCCCTTGACCCTGCAGCATAAAGTTGGACCGCTCCCGAGCATGCAACATAAAGCTGGACCGCTCCCGGGTTTGTTGGACTACCACACATAGCAACATCCTATACACAAGGATACATAACACAATCAACTGTCAACGGTCAACCCAGTCGACGTACGCACTGCGTAGAGCTCAAGGCGGTAAGAGGAAATCAAGGCTACGCCCCACGTAAGGCAGATTACGCTCCGCGTAGCTCCCTGATGACTTATTGTAACACCCATAAAAAATCATGCAAAATTTAAACTTTTAAAAACATTTTAGATCTATTAACCATTACAAAACTTGTTTTCAAAATGTATCATATCAGAGTATCCCAAAACAAAGTCATAAAAAGTGAGGAGCTGTATGATCATGCCTTTGCCTTGCCACGATCCCCTGATGCACCTGAAACAATAAACTGAAACTGTAAGCCCGAAAGCTTAGTGATTTCCCCCAAAATATCCATACCCACAACAATACACACATAAACATAAACATAAACAGCATACTATGGGTCCAATCAACCATCGGGTTGGAATACCCCAGGCCCTTAACCAATAGGTTGGAATGCCAACACACTATGGGTCCAATCAACCATCAGGTTGGAATACCCCAGGCTGTGACATCACCATTTTCATGGTCAGAAAAGACCGATTTTTTGTTTATGCTTTATAAAAATCAGAGTACCTCTTTTATTAAAAAAATGTTGCGGAATTTGTTCCCAGAAAAACATGATAAATGCGTTATCAAAGCATTTCCGAAGAAATGTATTTTTATTCATTTTCAAAACATTTGGGATGTCATTGTCAATACAGAAACATAAGCATAAACAGAACTTACATTCATTTACACTAGTGATCTACATCTCTTTTAAATCTCTCAGTGTAAAGTAGCTTCATATCAACACCTGTGATAGAAATAAGTTGGAGTGGGTCAGGTTGGGAAACCTGGTGAGTACATAGGGTTTTCAACCCACAATAATATAATTATTATGTTTAAACATCAAACAGTCAACCCAATTACCCATCCCCATTATCTTCTTTACTCTTAAGGATCTACCCTAAGAATCAACTATTCATCGTTCATTCATTCCTAAGGATCATCCTAAGGAATCGGCACGAAGTCCATTGTCACCGGGGTTTAGGCACTAAGTCTGCATAGTCGCCAGGATTTATACAACATGCATTAAGTCCGCATAGTCGCCAGGGTTTAGGCATTAAGTCTGCATAGTCGCCAGGGTTTATACAACATGCACTAAGTCCGCATAGTCGCCAGGGTTTTGGCACCAAGTCTGCATGATCGCCAAGGTTTAGGCACCAAGTCTGCATGATCGCCAGGGTTTAGAGTACACCGGGTGAACACATCGTTCACAACACCTACAGGTTACGAGCCTGCTAGTGTCCCAATGGACTGTCTAGAATAGTCCGTGGTTGTCATCCATACTCTGCTAGATGACGGGGCCAGCATTTGGGAACAAGGCTTCTCACATCGTCCACCTCTCACCCTTACCTCATGGTCTATATCACCTCTCAACTCATCATCCAACTCATATTTCATATACCCATGTTTTACCCAACATATTATGTAGATATAAATACATATACAGTTTAAATCATATAAAACTTGTATAAAGTCATTCATCTAGCATAGATAGCAAGTATACAGATAATATGCACACATAACACGTAGTTTATATAAAATACTTCATATCTATGTGTAAGATGAAAGTAATTATGCACTCACTTGATAAGGTGGTGACTCGGTACTCGGACAGCGCTTCGTTTACTTTAAAATAATTTCCTTCAACAAAACCTAGTATTATTACCACTAGATTTTAGTCTAATATTTATCGTGACTAATTATTAGTCTTATTATTATTATTATATAAGCGTTTAAACAATACTTTCCAACCACTATGTACAGATAGGGGCCAGACATAAAACACCGGAGGGCAGGACCATTTTGGCATATAGCACTTCTGAAATCCAACAACCCTATGCGGCCCTTTAAACCAGATTCCCCGTACCGCGAGTAGTTAAAAAGATATTATAACGACACTTATATAAGTCATAATAATAGCTCAAATATTTATTATAAGTTCATAATAACAATACTAATTTTAAATATAAACTATATTAAAATAGGTAAGCATAACTTACTTACAAGGGGGTTTTAGCTAGGAGTCGGGCTCTGCAGGGGCAGAACTTCGTCGCTGAATCTTTCTAAGAAAGATTCGTGCAGCGCTTCAGCGCTCACCTTACTATACTAAAACTACAAAAAGAGAAGTCGAATCACGAGGGACCGAAATGCTCGGGGGATAAGAAGAGAAAGACTCTTGAATCAAGAGAATGGTGCAAGAAATATGAGAGCCCAAGTCTCTTATTTATAGTAATTGAATTTACAAAAACTACCCTCCATAATTACTTAATGACCTTATAGTTATATAAACGACTAAACACCCCTTCATAATACTATTTTAAATAGATTTAACGATATTTGTACTAAACAAATGTCGAAAGTACTCAAAACTAGTCTTATAATAACCGCATCGTCGATACCTTTCTAATGATATATACATTTGTATATATATATATATATATATATATATATATATATATATATATATATATATATATATATATATATATATATATATGTGTGTGTGTGTGTGTGTGTGTGTACGTATATATGATTTATACTTCATTTTAATACGTAAATATGCTATTATAATTTGTAACTCGTTCATACGAACTCCATTTTTGACATTATTTATATCCACGCGTTGGTATTTATGAGTACTACAACTTTCATTTAGAGGCCGTCAGCTAATTCTCATTCTATCCCAGATTTACAAAACTGTATCGAATTTATCGCGCTCGAAGAGTAAGGACCAAGTTTCGTCCATATCTTTAACATACGAGCTCTACTCTCGACATTCTTTATATCCACGCGTAGGTAAAAACAAGATCTAAAACTTTCATTTAGAATTCGTCGGCTAATTCTCGACCGATCTTAAATTTAACAGTAGGAGGAGATTATATTGTTAAATGTCCGCGTAAAATTCATACCTTCTACATACGGACTCCGTTTTCGTCTGTAATTTTACCGTTGAGTTCCTATTAATGAGATCTTCAACTCTCATTTAGGTCGCGTAGGCCACAAACCGCTCGAACTAAAATTCGAGTTTCGGGCCGTGCACTGCTATGCCAAATCTTATAAAATTCATAACTTCCTCATACGAAGTCAGATTTGGGCGTTCTTTTTTTGTATAATCTCGGTTTAACGTATACTACAAATTTTGTTTAGATCACTAAGGCTAAAAAGTCTTCTACCGTAAATTCACTATTTACGTCTCCTGGTGTCGTGCCGGTTTTGCCGTAAAACTTCGACGGGCCATAACTTCTTCGTTATAACTCGGATTTCGGCGTTCTTTATATGTACGGAACCCTTGTAACATATACTAAAACTTGGTTAAGATTAATCCTTATAAATAATCTTCCATCAAAAACTCATTTTTGATGCTCATCGTCTCTAAATTGACTAGTCCGGATCTGCGGACGTTACACAGGCCCACAACCAACAGGTTGGAATGCCCACATACTATGAGTGCAATCATCCTCGGGATGGAATACTCACGGCCCATAACCAACAGGTTGGAATGCCCATATCTATTGGCTTTCGCACAAAGCAGATAAGCCTCAACCGCCAAACAACATGTGCACATATAACATATAATCACATAACAGTCTATAGACAACAAACTGATCTACCGGATCATACCACATAACATATAATGTTATCCTACCCTCTGGGATATCTAACTAACAGTTCATACCACATATCACATATTATCATCCTACCCTATAGGATACCGATCTAACAGATCATACTAGCATAACATAACCAATAACAATTCAAAGGGCCGGCCTTGGTGCCTTAGACCCTTGAGTATAGTGAGGATAACTCACCTCGCGCACTGCTGAAGTCCCACAGACAAAACTCCAGCTGCTGGTTGACAGATTCCCAAGCTGTCAACATCAAACAACACCCAATTAATAATTGGGTTCCAAGCCCAAGGTCCAACTCACCCTCCAAAGGCCCAATAGTCAACCAATGGGCTAAAGCCCAACATATGGCCCAATTTTCCAAATTGGGGCCAGACCTCTACATGGTCTTTCCTTAAGGCCCGTTCAATTATTCTAGTCTAAACTATTTGTATTCCCATGGCCCAATATCACATAATCATAAAGGCCCAGTTATGGCCCATCTATGGCCCAATTTTCCAAATTGGGCCCAACTCCTCATATGGGCCTTACCTCAAAGCCCATTAATTATTCTAGTCCATTTGCTTGATCCTGGATGACCCATTAATAACCCAATCATCAAGGCCCAATAGAAAGGCCCAACAATAAACCCAAGTGAAATTAGGGTTTCACATAAAATGACGATTACGGTTAAGTGTTTCTCACTTAACCCATTAAGGACTTAACCCACTAAGGACTTAATCCACTAAGGACTTATTCCATTAAGTCCAATATTGCTCAGATTAATTTCTGCCAATGATTATTATTTAATATTTCAAGTTATTAAATAATTCCCGTGTGTGTCCCGATAAATTCTCAAAATTAGGGTTTTATTGGCATTAGCGTTTTCCAACCCAAATACTAACCCATTTATCAATTTGTTGGGCTTCTAGGTCAATTAGGGCTTTATTGGGCCTATTAGGCCCACTAGAATATCATTAAGCCCATCAGGGTTTTCCTTAGGTCAATTAGGGTCCATTAGACCCATTAGGGTTTTCACTAAGCCCATTAGGCTTCATTGGGCCCATTAGGGCTCACAAGGCCCATTAGGGTTTCAAGCACCCCACACGAATCAAACTCACAAGGCTTCATTTCTTAGGATGATCCTTAGGAATGAATGAACGAGGAGTAGTTGATTCTTAGGGTAGATCCTTAAGAGTAAAGAAGATAATGGGGATGGGTAATTGGGTTGATTGTTTGATGTTTAAACATAATAATTATATTATTGTGGGTTGAAAACCCTATGTACTCACCAGGTTTCCCAACCTGACCCACTCAGTTTATTTGTATCACAGGTTTCGATACGAAGCTACATTACACTGAGAGATTAAGGAGATATAAATCACTAGTGATAATGAATGTAAGTTCTGTTTATGCTTATGTTTTTGTATTGAAGATGACATCCCAAAATGTTTTAAAATGAATAAAAATACATTTCTTCGGAAATGATTTGATAATACATTTATCATGTTTTTCTGGGAACAAATTCCGCAACATTTTTTATTAAAAAAAGTACTCTGATTTTTATAAAGCATAAACAAAATCGGTCTTTTCTGGCCGAGAAAAATGGGGATGTCACAACTAAGCCCATTAGGCTTCATTGGGCCCATTAGGGCTCACAAGGCCCATTAGGGTTTCAAGCACCCCACACGAATCAAACTCACAAAGCAAGCACACCGCCACCCGACACCGGCAGCCGGTGGCGGCAGGAGGCGGCAGCCACCACCTTAAGGTGGTGGTTTAGACTTTTCTTCTCATTATTGATACGGATTACAATACAGTTTACGATAATATCCAATAACACACACACACACTCATAAAATAATCCACACACACAACCACCATTGTGGTGGCCGGTGGTGGTTCATGGTGGCAGCCACCACCTCACGGTGGTGGTGGTGGTGGCTGTTCTCGTGGATTCCGGCCAAACAAACACCCTATCCATGAAATAATACTCACACCACACAAGCTTGAAGCAGCAGCACACACACACTCGCTAGAACACTGGCACGACCACCTTCTTCGTGGTGGCAAACGACGACCGAGCAGCCAAAGATGGTGACGGCAGCGAACGTCGGTTAGCCCCCGATGGACCCGAAGCAATAGAACAGAAATGGGGAAGGAGAGGCGACACGATTCGTCACCGACAATAGCAACAATGACAGATCCATGCTTGCTTCTTCTGATCGTCCGCTATCACAGCTTCCATCGACGGCCTTCGTCTTCAACGGTTGTAGGAGCGACGACGACAGTTGGGGTTAGGTGGTTCACGCCGGTGTTCACAACTCCAAAACGATCTTTAGCGGTTCCCTCTCGGCCATTCACGACGTTCAACAGCGAAGTTGGACACGAGATGGTCGTCTGGTGGCTTGGGACTTCGACCGATCGGAAGGATAAGGGGGAGTTGGGGTGGTAACGGCGGTTGGAGGGATGGGGGCATAAGGTGGTGGCTGGGAGGAAATATTAGGGTTAGGGTTACATGGGGTGTAGCATGAATATATATGCAGGCTAAAAGAGGGTGACGGGTTCAACCCGTGTCCACCATCAAACATGTGCATATTAACACATTTGGTCCCTCCTTCCCAATTTCTTTTCATAATAAGGCTAGAATTTACAAATCAGCCCCCATCATCCAAGATCTTTTTAATTTAAGTCTGATATTTACTCTTTAATCCCCACTTCCATAAAATATTTTATGTTAAGCCCAAATGATACCAAATAGCCCCTGACTTCCAAAATCCTTTGCAAAATAAATCCTGAAATTATACTTTAACCCCTGGAGATTCAAATATCGTCATTTGGCTTCCCGAAACCAACACCCCGCTAATTATTGTTTGATTTTGGCTATAAAATAATAATAAAATTACATCTCGGGGTTCCAGATTTATTATTTAATTATTCTATTTTAAATGGGATGTTTCAACTCTCCCCCACTTAAATTTGATTTCGTCCTCGAAATCGTTTCTTCTCATTCCTTACACGCCAAAAAACTTGAACTACAATCCCGAGCATAACTCTAGCCTTTCCAAGGCAACCGTAACCAACCCTCACAGGGTTCTAAAACCTGAAAATAAACGAATCCCTTGCAATATGATCACATTTACTCAATCCGTAATCTGAAATCTCGAGATGGTCTGGCTCCCTGATAGACTGCCCACACTAGATCATTGTCGAATGCATTGCACTTAACTCCCAACTGGCTACTCAACTTCTGATAACCTGAGGGTCCCACTAGAAAACATAATCACAAATCCCACACTGCTAACTATGATCCATTAGTTCCCAAACCACATACATATAATAACCGGCTCATAAGCACAAATACTCATACCTGGCCCAATCAGCCTCGTGGTGGAATACCAGGCATGCCTACGACGGGTCCAATCATCCCTAGGATGGAATACCCTCGTATCACACACATGTTTGGTCCAATCAACCCTCGGGTTGGAATACCAAACACGTCAGTTCCACTTAATCGTAGGGTCCGGTCATCCTCATGATGGAATACCCTAGATTGGAATACCACTATATACATAACTCGGTCTAACCCATAACTTGAAATCCAAGGACCTATCCTTGCATCTCATCCAAAATCCTCTGATTCGTCACAACCGAGTAACACTCATCTAAAATACCGGGTTCCGGCCCGGTTGCGGAGCTAAACGACTCCCACATAGTTGCCTCACACGACTTCCGAACGAAATCCTTCCCTGGAACTAGTTGCCACTAGTTATCATGCCACTACGACTCTAACAACCTCCTGCTCCAACAGATTGGATCCATGCGTCAAATCCTGACGTCACCAAATCCAAGGTTAAAAGTGATTGTTACCTGACTAACGGTAGACTTATATCACAAACAACCTTAATCAATCCATTGCTTCCTTGGTCTCAGAAATGTAGTGATGTTCCTACAGTCTTATCACTGGCTTACCCAGGTCTAATCCCTCGGCGGAAACCCATAAACTCATCCGTGGATTTCCATATCCTTACTGCTACACCCGGACTGGTGGTTACTACTATCTCTTCCGCGTCCTAACAACCCACTCATGCTATCTTCCAACCTAGTGAATGCTGCAGCTACACCCCCAGACTTACATCACTTTAGCACTATCTGCTAACCTTGTGAATGCTACGGCTACCCCCGCAGATTTACAACACTTCCCACACTAACTGATCGCTAGTGAATGCTACGGCTACCCCCGCAGTCTTACAACACTTCCCATACTAACTGATCACTAGTGAATGCTACGGCTACCCCCGTAGTCTTACAACACTTCCCATACTAACTGATTGCTAGTGAATACTATGGCTACCCCCGTAGTCTTACAACACTTTCCATGCAACCTGATCGCTAGTGAATGCTACGGCTACCCCCGCAGTCTTACAACACTTTCCATACTGGTCGAACACACACTCAACCTAACACACAACGGAACTTAATTCATGGCTAAAATCCCAACCTGATTTCCCAAATTCTGCTATCAAGCACCAAGAAGACGCGATTCCCATGGTGGGGAGTCTTACCGAACTCCAAACTCACACAACCCTCAAACCAAACAACCACTTGGGTTGTCTTCCTTTCTGACAACGATGCGAAACCTATCCCATTTTCAAAACCGATGCTGCTTCTGCATTTCGGGTCGATTCTCCCCTACTTAGATTCAAGTAAGTCTTCACAATACATGGAAATTTGAGAATTCCCAATCCTTCTGACTTTCCAACGATCGATCTGATGACAACCAGACCTTTCCAACTAGTACTCCTTTACTAGACAACCCCAAATGATCACACGCTTCTAATAGCTAGATGAACACTTCCTGAATCCCAGGGAACCAACAGTCCCTAATGCTCGAATGATCCCACACCCAAAATCTTAAAGTCCAAAGATAGATGCTCCAACTAATGTCTCAATAACGAGTTACTTCCCTTGGCGCTTTCCTCCGCCAATCAATAGCGGTTACTAAAACCACTGGATCCTGACAATGCTGAATAACCATCATGTGGGACCCTATCCGCAGACCTCCCACATAATACCCTTCTTCCCAAAGTGCTCCAACAAATCTCCCGCTCTCGGCTCTAGAAATCATATCATTCAGGGTCTCGCACCCTGACTCACTCACCAGCTCAATCATCCACAGCTGAACTACAGTAGTTGAAACAACCTCTGCCCTAAACCGGGCTATAACTACTCCCAAGACATAGTCTACAATCCCATAAGTGCAATAGATCGTACAATCAATCCTTACCGCCCGATACAATAGATCGTAGGTGAACTGGACCTCCAAAATACTTATGCCACATCGACCCACCCGCGCTTACCAGCGCTAAACTACTGTCGCCAATCCTGGAGACCAACTGACCCCGATCTAGAATACAACCTGATCCTGGGGTCACAAGCCTGCTCAATCCTTCGAGCTCGTAAACTGAAAGGGCACAATCCTTGCCCTAGAAAACAACATTCCAATCCTATCAATTAACCATTCTAATTCCAGCTGTATAACTCCAGCTGAACTTAATCATCACTCCCTTCCGGAGTCCCCGCGACTCACATTCCGGCCTTGAGCAAATCCCCCGAAGCCTCAAATCTAGAAACGCATGTGCTAGGCTCTCCCGCTTAACCCACGGAATGTAACAAGTACAGAACATCTCCCTGATACCAAGTAACTGCAGCCCTCCGCTCATCAGAATATGTCCCAGTAACAAGTCCTAGTACTGGAAAGCTCGACCAGTTTCTCCCCTTGCCGTCGTTACAGCTATTATAGCTGCCGCGGAAACCGTCTTGGAAATGGTTGCATAGCGCTCGTCGAAATACTCAACCATGGCAGTCTTAATAGACTCAAACATCTTCAAAAACTGTCCCCGGACAATCCCGATCACCTCCTCTCGGATGATCTCACTAACACGATCTTCTAACAATACCGGCCTATCCTGGCTGCCAGCTCCCGATCCTAACCCGGATCCGTTCTCAAGACGTCTGGTAACCAACATTCTGGTGAGATACCAGAAAGATCTCTGATAATCCATATAATGACAGGGGACCAACTCCCAACCCAACCCTAGGGGTTGTGACTTCCTTGATACGCATATGGGTCCTGTGCTTTCAGTAGTACGGGCCCATACTACCTTCCACACCTACCCATATTTGTCTCAAGTATCACCACAACACCCTAACAATATACATAACATAACGAGCGCTCAAACCTCACTCCTAGAGGAATGCTAAATATCTCATAACTGGCCTCCCGGCCTCACACAACCCACCCATCCATGAAACTTCCACCAACCCTGCAGCATTAGTGTATGCTAGCCATACATAACGCTGGACCCTATAGACTTTCGAATATCCAATCCTACCCTAAGCTCCCAATCAAACAAGAACAGAACATAAGGCCAAATCAAACATTCTCAGGCTATAAGATCTTAATTATGTATAACCGTGATGCATACACTAAGCAACTACAGTAATGATGTCAATCTCATATAAAGGAAACCCTAGGCTAGCAGGCATCATGTAATCAGGCAATTCTACCATGCAATTCATGAAGATCCCTAGCCTAGCACTAGCATGCTGTTCTAACATATCACATAATCAAATACTGTATGGTATTTTGGGGTCTACTTACTGGCTCCGGCTGATCGTACACCCTGCATCCTCCTTTACTTATTTTGAAAACCAATTAAAAACCAATTTGAAAATCCTTTCCTTGATTTGAGACTGGAGTTACACGAGTGTTCCTCAAATTCACTCAAACCAAGGCTCTGATACCAACTTGTAACACCCATAAAAAATCATGCCAAATTTAAACTTTTAAAAACATTTTAGATCTATTAACCATTACAAAACTTGTTTTCAAAATGTATCATATCAGAGTATCCCAGAACAAAGTCATAAAAAGTGAGGAGTTGTACGATCACGCCTTTGCCTTGCCACGATCCCCTGATGTACATGAAACAATAAACTGAAACTGTAAGCCCGAAAGCTTAGTGAGTTCCCCCAAAATACCCATACCCACAACAATACACACATAAACATAAACATAAACAGCATACTATGGGTCCAATCAACCATCGGGTTGGAATACCCCAGGCCCTCAACCAACAGGTTGGAATGCCAACACACTATGGGTCCAATCAACCATTAGGTTGGAATACCCCGGGTCCACAACCAACAGGTTGGAATGCCCACATACTATGAGCCCAATCATCCTCGGGATGGAATACTCACGACCCAAAACCAACAGGTTGGAATGCCCAGGTCTATTAGCTTTCGCACAAAGCAGATAAGCCTCAACCGCCAAACAACATGTGCACATATAACAGATAATCACATAACAGTCTATAGACAACAAACTGATCTATCGGATCATACCACATAACATATAATGTCATCCTACCCTCTCGGATATCTAACTAACAGGTCATACCACATATCACATATTATCATCCTACCCTCTAGGATACCGATCTAACATATCATACTAGCATAACATAACCAATAACAATTCAAAGGGCCGGCCTTGGTGCCTTAGAACCTTGAGTATAGTGAGGATAACTCACCTGGCGTACTGCTGAAGTCCCGCAGACAAAACTCCAGCTGCTGGTTGACAGATTCCCAAGCTGTCAACATCAAACAACACCCAATGAATAATTGGGTTCCAAGCCCAAGGTCCAACTCACCCTCCAAAGGCCCAATAGTCAACCAATGGGCTAAAGCCCAACATATGGCCCAATTTTCCAAATTCGGCCTAGACCTCTACATGGTCTTTCCTTAAGGTTCGTTCAATTATTCTAGTCCAGACTATTTGTATTCTCATGGCCCAATATCACATAATCATAGAGGCCCAGTTATGCCCCATCTATGGCCCAATTTTCCAAATTGGGCCCAACGCCTCATATGGGCCTTACCTTAAAGCCCATTAATTATTCTAGTCCATTTGCTTGATCCTGGATGACCCATTAATAACCCAATCATCAAGGCCCAATAGAAAGGCCCAACAATAAACCCAAGTGAAATTAGGGTTTCACATAAAATGACGATTAGGGTTAAGTGTTTCTCACTTAACCCATTAAGGACTTAACCCACTAAGGACTTAATCCACTAAGGACTTAATCCATTAAGTCCAATATTGCTCAGATTAATTTATGCCAATGATTATTATTTAATATTTCAAGTTATTAAATAATTCATGTGTGTGTCCCGATAAATTCTCAAAATTAGGGTTTTATTGGCATTAGCGTTTTCCAACCCAAATACTAGCCCATTTATCAATTTGTTGGGCTTCTAGGTCAATTAGGGCTTTATTGGGCCTATTAGGCCCACTAGAATATCATTAAGCCCATTAGGGTTTTCCTTAGGTCAATTAGGGTCCATTAGACCCATTAGGGTTTTCACTAACCCCATTAGGCTTCATTGGGCCCATTAGGGCTCACAAGGCCCATTAGGGTTTCAAGCACCCCACACGAATCAAACTCACAAGGCAAGCACACCGCCACCCGACACCGGCGGCCGGTGGCGGCAGGAGGCGTCAACCACCACATTAAGGTGGTGGTTTAGACTTTTCTTCTCATTATTGATACGGATTACAATACAGTTTACGATAATATCCAATAACACACACACACTCATAAAATAATCCATACACACAACCACCATTGTGGTGGCCGGTGGTGGTTCATGGTGGCAGCCACCACCTCACGGTGGTGGTGGTGGCGGCTGTTCTCGTGGATTCCGACCAAACAAACACCCTATCCATGAAATAATACTCACACCACACAAGATTGAAGCAGCAGCACACACACACTCGCTAGAACACGGGCACGACCACCTTCTTCGTGGTGGCAAACGACGATTGAGCAGCCAAAGATGGTGACGGCAGCGGACGTCGGTTAGCCCTCGATGGACCCGACGTAATAGAACAGAAATGGGGAAGGAGAGGCGACATGATTCGTCACCGACAATAGCAACAACGACAGCCCTACGCTTGCTTCTTCTGATCGTCCGCTATCACAGCTTCCATCGGCGGCCTTCGTCTTCAACGACTATAGGAGCGGCGACGGCAGTTGGGGTTAGGTGGTTCACGCCGGTGTTCACAACTCCAAAACGATCTTCAGCGGTTCCCTCTCGACCATTCACGACGTTCAACAGCGAAGTTGGACACGAGATGGTCGTCTGGTGGCTTGGGACTTCGACCGATCGGAAGGATAAGGGGGAGTTGGGGTGGTAACGGCGGTTGGAGGGATGGGGGCATAAGGTGGTGGCTGGGAGGAAATATTATGGTTAGGGTTACATGGGGTGTAGCATGAATATATATGCAGGCTAAAAGAGGATGACCGGTTCAACCCGTGTCCACCATCAAACATGTGCATATTAACACATTTGGTCCCTCCTTCCCAATTTCTTTTCATAATAAGGCTTGAATTTACAAATCAGCCCCCATCATCCAAGATCTTTTTTAATTTAAGTCCGATATTTACTCTTTAATCCCCACTTCCATAAAATATTTTATATTAAGCCCAAATGATACCAAATAGCCCCTGACTTCCAAAATCCTTTGCAAAATAAATCCTGAAATTATACTTTAACCCCCGGAGATTCAAATATCGTCATTTGGCTTCCCGAAACCAACACCCCACTAATTATTGTTTGATTTTGGCTATAAAATAATAATAAAATTATATCTCGGGGTTCCAGATTTATTATTTAATTATTCTATTTTAAATGGGATGTTACACTTATCTTAATCATAAAGTCCTTAAAATAGGAGATCAACTCCTTATATTTTAATATCCACACCAAATGGACGTCTTAAGGGATAAAGTCTCTGACTTTATCCATTTACATGGTCACAAAGAGCACCAAATCAAAACCTAGGTCCATAAAGTTATCTATTACTCAAGAGTTCATGCATGGATGAATGAGAGTGACCAAGCTCTCATTTTTATGACTTAACAACCCAAAAAACATTTGGAAATGGTACTCCAATGGTTTGGAGTATCTCATACTCATATAAACCATGGTTATGGGAACAAAAGATTGAAATTCTTAAGCATAACTATATCTAACATGAAGCAACATCAAGTTAGAAACTTTATGCCTTCTGGAGGTGGATGAGTGGATGTAAATCCTGGATCTACACTAATTTGAGATCCTAAGTGGTTCCACAATGCCCTTCTTCCTTCAAAAGTGAACACAAAACTCTCTAAAAGCTCGAAACTCTCAAATAGTGATTAGGGTTTTCAAGGAGGACATTTGGGAAGGTGGAGGCTGAGAATGGAAGGGCGTCAAGGGGTTAGAGCCTTTAAATATGGCTCACAACCCGAAGGATTGGGGTTTTGGTTTTGGGCTCCTACGCCCTCCATAGATCATTTAAACCCCGAGTTCGTACTCCATCCTACGCTCAACGTAGGGACTACCCCACACCATCGTAGGTTAACTATTCTTGAAATTAAGCTTAAAAATAAAATAAAAATAATAGCTTCAAAATCGGGTGTAATAATTATCCCCCACTTGAACTAGATTTCATCCACAAAATCCTCAACTGTAAATAGATCTGGATAGTGCTCACACATCTCTGCCTCGGGCTCTTAGGTCCACTTGGAACCCTTCCTATGCTGCCACTGAACATTGACCAAAGGTACCACCTTGTTGTGCAAGGCCTTCATCTTCCTATCCAGAATAGCCATCAGCCTCTACACGTAATTCAGACGCTCATCAACCTGAATGTCATCTAATGACACACTTTCAAAGCTGAGAAACATGGAATGTGATGTGAATCTGACTAAGCTCCTAAGACAAATCCAATCGGTAGGTAACCTTGCCTAACCTAGCCACTACTCGAAATGGTCCAATAAATTGAGGGCCAAACTTGCCCCTCTTACTTAAGCGTATCACACCCTTCCAGGGTGACTGTAACATCCCCCTCTGGAATGTATCACAATAATGGCCGCTTTGGGCTCGTGGCACGAAAACTTCCCAGGGGGTCACCCATCCCTGAATTGCTCTCGCCCGGGTACGCTTAACTGCAAATTTATTATGGGATTTGTTTCCCTCACGACTTTAAAACGCATTGTGACATGGAAGGTATCCACACCCCTTATAAGGAAATGTTTCGTTCTCCTTCCCAATTGATGTGGGATCAGGTGCAACTAACCTACCCGCCTCCACCCCCCATTATAGGTTTCGACGTCCTCGTTTAACACATCGACCTGTGTCCTGGCACTGATACCATTGTAACATTCCCCTCTGGCATGTATCACGATATTGTCCACTTTGGGCTCCCGACACAGAAACTTCTGAGGGGGTCACCCATCCCTGGATTGATCTTGCCCAAGCACACTTAATTCCAAAGTTCTTATGGGATCTACTACCATTATGACTTTAAAATGCGTTGTGATAGGGAAGGTTGTAACACCCATAAAAATCAAGCCAATTTAAAACTTTTTAAATCATACAAAACCATTAGTTATTACAAATCTGTTTTCAAAATAGTTTCATATCAGAGTATCCCAGAAATCCAAATCAAAATATGAGGAAGTGTACGGTCACACCTTCGCCTTCCCGCGGTCATCCGTTGTACCTGAAACAATAATCGATAAATGTAAGCTCGAAGGCTTAGTGAGTTACCCCTAAAATACCAACGTCATACAGATATAACCATATCATATAATCATATAAGCAAACAACATGCATAATGAGCCATCAGTCTGACTGGACCGAATCCCGGTCCTCAGTCTATCTGGACCGCTCTCCGAGCCTTCGGCACGTCTGGACCGCCCTCCTCGGGGCCTTCAGCCTATCCGGACCGCTCTCCGAGCCTTCGGCACGTCTGGACCGCCCTCCCCGCGGCCTTCAGCCTATCCGGACCGCTCCTCTGGGCCTTTGGCCTGACTAGATTTTCCCGGCCCGGTCCTGCAGTCTACCCGGTCCGCCCAGGGTGTCTTGGGCTACATCACATAGCAGGACCTGCCTCAACCGTTTCCCCAAACCAACAAACATGTGCACATACATATAAACAAGTAAACATGCAGATCTAACAGATCACTAACATGGCAACCATCCTATATCCAGGATGCCGATCTAACCGATCTCTAGCATAGCAACCATCCTAAACCAGGATGAAATCTAACATAGCAACCATCCTAAACCAGGATGAAGTCTAGCATAACAACCATCCTAAACCAGGATGAAATCTAGCATAACAATAACATAACGACCATCCTAACCCAGGATGTAAATCATAAAGGGTCGGCCTTGGTGTCGTAGACCCTGTTGATATAGTAAGGATAACTCACCTCGCAAGTAGCTCGGAAGGTAGTGTCAAACTTTTCCAAATGTAGCTCCAACTCCAACACCTATATTCACCAATGTCCTTTGCTATCAATATTCAATTTACCGAAATACCCTTAGAAGTCAACTGGTCAACTCTTGGTCAAAGTTAAAGTCAACTGTCAAGGTCAACAGTCCATGTTGACCTTAACTCGTCGAGTACCCTAATCTACTCGCTGAGTTCCTTGCATAACTTGCCAACCCGCCGAGTCACTCGTCTGACTCGCCGAGCCCAAGGCATTTTTCATCGGACTCGCCGAGTCGCTCATACAACTCGCCGAGTCTATGACAATCTTCATCGAACTCGTCGAGCCGTTCATGACACACGCCGAGTCCCTTCAGTCCTTCATTCATACAAACGATTTTAAGCTGCTTCAAAGCTCCAAACTGTAGATCTAGGTTCCCAAGGCATGTTTATCACGTAAAGTTGCAACCTTTACGTGCATGCAAGGCTCTAAAGGCTTAGAATGTCAATCTCAAGCTTACAATGGGGTTTATTTCAACATGGAGGGTTCATGCTTGCTAAAGCTGCAGACTTTATGGCTTTAGAGTCCAAGATGAGCTCAGATATGAAGTTGCAACTTCAGATCCTAGCCCATACCCGAAAATGAATATCACCCATGCTATAAAAATCCCTAATCTTTATCATGAAGAGATCTAGAAAGAACAAGGTCAAGGTAACAACTTGTTACCTTCAGACTGATGCCACTGAGCAGGGAGATCGAATCCACCAGCTCCTCTATGATAAAATCTTCTTAAACTCCAAGCCTTCTTCTTGCAATTGCTTCAAAACACACTTTCCCTCCTTCACACACTCAAAATGGGGGTTTGGATCGGTTAGGGCTGCTTCTGGACGTCAAGGGGTGATAAGGGGGTTGAGGTAAGGACTTAAGGTCCTTTAAATAGGGTGAAAACCCTAAAATTAGGGTTTTCTCTTCCCATCACCAACTCGTCGAGTCCAGCTGCCGACTCAGTGAGTTGGTCACTTAACACGTGGCCAAAACCCGCTCTGACTCGGCGAGTAGGCACACCTACTCGCCGAGTAGACTCCTAAAATTACACATAAGCCCCTAAATCATACTTCTGAAGTTTGGGATGTTACAAAGGTATCCATACCCCTTATAAGGAAATGTTTCGTTCTCCTTCCCAGCCGATGTGACCCCCGGGGAATTTTTCGTGTTAGGAACCCAAAGCGGACAATATTGTGATACGTGCCAGAAGGGGATGTTACAAATGGTATCATCATAACTCTTCTGTCGGCTCTGAGCTGTCTGTAACCTCTGTCTGATCTGTTGAACAAGCTCTGTCATCTTGAGTATCACCACAGTCCTCCCCATGACCCTATGTCTGACCTCTCCCCAACAATCCGAAGTGTGACACTTTCTCCCATAAAGAAGCTCACACGGAGGTGCAACAATGCCGGAGTGATAGTTGTTGTTGTAAGAAAACTCAGCTAAGGGGAGGTAGGAATCCTAACTCCCACTGAAATTGATGACACAAGCCCTTAGCATATCCTCGAGCGACTACATGGTCCGCTCACTCTGATCATCATTCGGAGGGTGATAAGCAGTGCTAAAATGACGTCTCGTACCCAAATCCTCATGAAATCTCTGACAAAATCGAGAAGTGAAGCGAACATCCCGGTCAGATACGATGGAAACCGGTAAACTGTGGTAAGCAAAAATCTCGCGCACATACGTATCGGCCAATTTATCGGCCGAAGAACTCTCCCGAATGGCAAGAAAATGGGCACTCTTGGTCAGGCGACCAACAATGACCCATATGGAATCAAATCCGTTGGCCGTACTTGGCAACTTGGTGATGAATTCAATGGTAATCTGCTCCCATTTCCACATGGAAACCTCATAGGGCTGTAGCTTGCCATGCGGTCTCTAGTGCTCTGCCTTGACCATCCGACAGGTCAAGCATCTCTCTAGATAACTAAGTCTCAAGTATCGATACATCTTCGTGGCTCCAGGGTGGATCGAGAACCAAGACTTGTGCACCTCCTCCATCACTGTCTTTCGGACCCCACCAGAGACTGGGAGCTAAACCCGCCCGCACTGGGTCAAAAGTCTGTGACTATCGTTGGCAAATCTGCTAATCTGTCCTTTGATCCACTCCTTCTTCCTGTTCTCCTTCCTGATCCCCACGGCCTGAGCCTCCCTAATTAAATTCAGTAGTGGGGAGTCGATGATCATCCTCAAACAGAGTCCTCGAGCAGGATCATTAACCGCCTTGCAGCTCAAACCATCGACAACCATATTGGCCTTCCTTGGATGATACAATATCTTGCAGTCATAATCCTTGACCACGTCAAGCCACCTGCGCTGCCTCATGTTCAGATTTGGTTGATCTATATGGTATCTTAAGCTCTTGTGATCCGTGTAAATGGTACAATGGACCTCGTAGATATAGTGTCGCCAAATCTTGAGGGAAAACACTACTACCCGCAACTCCAAATCATGAATCGGGTATCTAACCTCATGAGGCTTCAACTTCCTGGATGCATACGCAATAAACCTGCCTCGCTGCATGAGTACCTCTCCTAAAAATGTGATTGACACATCACTAAATACCACAAAATCCTTAACACCTTCAAGAAGGCTCAATACAGGGGCCTCACATAACTTCCGCCTCAGGGTCTCAAACGCAGTCTGCTGCTCAGGCCCCAAACATACATCTATATTCTTCTTCACCAAGCGAGTCAGAGGGACGACAATATTGGAAAAATCTTGGATGAACCTCCGATAATAACCGGCTAACCCCAGAAAACCACTGATCTCAAATGGTGACTTTGGGACCTCCCACTGCATAACTACCTCTATCTTTCCCGGATTGTCCCTAATCCTGTTCTGATTGACTAGGTGTCCCAAGAACTGGACCTCTCGTAAATAGAACTCACACTTGGAGAACATGGCATAAATACTCTCTTGTATTAGTACCCCAAGTAACTCCCATAGATGCTCCTTATGCCATTCCCTGGTCTTGGAGTAGACCAACATATCATCAATGAAAACAATAACTGACCGGTCGAGCATCGGCCTGCATAGCTGGTTCATCAAATCCATAAACGCTTTCGGCGCGTTGGTGAGCCTAAACCGCATCACCATAAACTCATAATGGCCATAACGAGTTCGGAACGCTGTCTTCTCCACATCCCCCTCTCTGACACTCGTCTGATGGTACCCTGGCCTCAAATCAATATTGGAGAACCAAGATACACCCTGCAACCGATTGAAAAGATCATCAATCCTAGGAAGTGGGTAACGATTCTTTACGGTTAACTTGTTCAATTCCTGGTAATCTATGTACATACAGTGAGACACATCCTTCTTCTTCAAAAACAAAATCAGTGGTCCCCACGGTGAACTGCTCTGTCTGGTAAACTGCTTGTCCAACAGCTCCTAAAGCTGAAAGGACAACTCTTGCATCTCTGGTGGTGTGGGGCGATACGACGCCTTAACGATCGGGCCATACCGGGGATTGGATCGATCCTGAACTCCACTTGCCTCATGGGAGGCACACCGAGTAGATCCTCCGGGAAAACATCTGGAAACTCTCATACTACTGGCACATCTAAAACCTAAACTCTCCCCTCGTCCCGAGTGGAAACTACATATGTGAGATAACCCGAACATCCATGCTGGAGATACTGTCGAGCCCTGGCAGCCGAACAAAAAGCTGAACCAACCCTGGTACCCTCGCTATAAATGATCAGCTCTCTCCCACTTGGGGTTCGAACCACCACTAGTTGCCTCACAATCGATCACATATCCAAAGCTGCTCAACTAGACCATTCCCACAATCACGCACACATCTCCCATAAGGATGGGAATCAAGTCAATCGAGTGGGGCACTCCAAAAATCTCCAATGTACAATCACGAAAAATGATCAAAGCAAAAACCTGGTGTTCGATGGCAATGGAAACTCACAACGGACACTCCAACTCCCCAACGGTTATATCGAAATCCCTATAGAAGGAATGAGCTACAAAAGACCAACTCACACCCGAGTCAAAAAGCACAAGAGTAGGAAAGGAGTTCACTTAGAAGGTACCTATTAGAAATAAAAACATAAGCATACATAAAATAAATCGACAGAATAATAAGTGAATACATACTAGTAACTGTTGGATTAGGTGTCTAAGACCATAACTATAATTGGTATGTACTTGACACGAGAGTAGCATGGTCCATTTTGGGTTGCATTCACCGGAGCAATTTGATAGGAAGGATATTTGAGAAAGAGGTTATTTGTGATTTATTAATATATTATGAAAATAATATATTAATTGAGAAATCATATTATTTAATTGGTATTGATCAATAATTAATTTGGAATTAATTTAGTGATCAAAAGAGACTAATTAAATTAACAGGGGTTGATTATGTAAATCAGTGATACATATAGTTTGGGCTAATGATCCATAATTGATTAGTAATGGACTAAGTTTATATGGAGTTCATGAAGTGCTATTGGATTAAAAGCATAAGTGTATGAATTAGGGTTTACAAGTGACCCATGGAATTCTACACTATATATGTAACCCCTTCAACCCTAAAATCGCCACTTGTGTTCCATGAGGAAACCCTAGACGATTTTGGTGGTTCTAGCACCTCTCTCATTGTCCTCCAATTGTGTTGGTGGTGTTTTGTGAACCATTTGAGGCATCACATTTGAGGTGCTAAGCTCTCATAAGGTCAACTTCTACAAGCTACAACAAGAGGTAATCATCTAACTAGTTTTTATGATTCAAATATTAAATTTGTATGCTAGTTAGGCTTCATGCTTTGGATAATATGAAATTGCATGTATAATTAGAGAAAACTTAGATCTAAGGCATTAGGGTTGTATGTGCACCATAGGAGTGTTATAGTACATAATACCCAACAGTAACAACGTCAGGTGCCGCCCTGGCCTTCTCTGTTGTGAGATGAAATGCACGACCCCAGGCCCTAAGGACCTCGACCCTCCCCTAACATCAGTCTGTGATCCGAAGAGTGGTCAGAGTCGGTGCCTGTAGCGGCCTAGCAACAAGCAACATGCAACTTCTCTATTTTGTAAAATGATATCTTTCATCCATTTATTTTTTAAAATATCACTTTCATACTCTTCACCATGTAACATCCCAATTTTCACGAACAAAAATTTTGTTTATTGATTAAGTAACTTATAAAATTGTTTACTGAAAAACATCATTGAATCATACCAATTCATAAAACCATAGTCATATGTCTCAACCATATCATCAAAATAGTAATAATGTTAGAGTACAATCCAATGGATCTCAAAATGCGGAAATCATATGTGTGCGATGCGCTGCTACCGTGTCGGCTCCTTCCCCTTCGCCGAAGAGGTACCTGAAACAAAACTGAAAACTGTAAGCATGAAGCATAGTGAGTTCCCCCATCATACCACATACCATAAACATATACTGCCTATCCCTCGGTATCTTTCAACCGATATCCAACTGGCATAATCGGAAGCTGGACTTACCTTCGGTATCTTTCAACCGGTAATCGGGAGGTGACCTCCCCTTCGGTATCTTTCAACCAGTAACCGAGATCTGACCTCCCTTTCAGTATCTTTCAACCGGTAATCGGGGACTATTTCACCCCTACCACTACCATATAATAACATATCATGAACACACTGCTAGGCATGCATGGGTGTTGTCTACCCCTTCGGTATCTTCCAACCGGTATCCGGGGCTATTCCACCCCTCCTACTACTAACACATATAACAGAGTATCCTAGCACATAAATCACATCAGATAGTGGGTACCTAGACAATTATCACAAAGACAATCATCTAATCAAACAACTCCTACTAGCGGGCCGACATTGTGGCCGTATATCCACTCCTACTGGAAGGTAACTCACCTTAATAACGTGAAGTGTCCGAACAGTCCTCGATGCTGGGATCAACTCCTCTCAAAATCCTACACATAACAACCTTCCTTCATTACCATTTCATACTCTTAACCCTTCCAAGGGTCAACTCAAGTCAAGTCAAAGTCAAGGTCAACACCCTGGTCAAAGTCAACTTTTGGTCAAAGTAAACATCTGGCTGATTCAACTCGCCGAGTTGGTCCACCAACTCGTCGAGTTCCATAATCCACTAACATCCTGGAACTTCGCTCCTACTCGTCGAGTCTTTCAAGAACTCGGCGAGTTCTTCTTCATACGGCATTGGGACCTTTAGTCAATGTCTCGCCGAGTTCGTCCTTGAACTCGTCGAGTCCTTCTTCATGCAAGTTGGAACGTTAGTCCTTGACTCTCCGTGTCTTTCCTTAACTCGTCGAGTTCTTCTTCATGTATATTGGGACATTGCCTTGAACTCGCCGAGTTCATCCTTGAACTCGTCGAGTTCTTCGATCTTCAAGTCCATATTCAAGTCCATCTTGTTGAGTCCTCTTCTATACTCAACTAGATCGATCAGAAACAGAAAAGGTTGGGGAACCATAACCCGACTCGCCGAGTCCTATGAGCGACTTGTCGAGTCCCCCAAAGTCCAAGTCTACCAAGTCGATTTCAATCGGGCTTAATGCATCCAGAATATAGATCTGACCTCCTAGGGTCGATATAACACGTAAAGTCACGAACTTTATGTCCATGCATGGGTCTTCAAGCTCAAAAGGCCCAAAAATTAAGTCTACAAGATGCATGGGGGTCTCATGGCCATAAAGTTGGCACCTTTATGCCATGAGAACCCTCCAAGATTCAAGATCTGAAGTCATCACTCTACTATACACTCCACACCCGAATGTGACTTAGAATGTCCTAAAAATGACAAGATTCAAGCCCTAAAGAAGATCTAACAAATGGGAAGTCAAGGTTGAAGTTTTTTACCTCAAACCAGCTGGAAATGCAACCAAGACTCTGGATCTACTGCCTTCTTCTTGAACCTCCAAGCCTTTCCTTCCTTCTCCAAGCTTCAAATCATAAAAATGGCACCAAAATAGCTCAAGAACACTCACAACTAATTAGGGTTTCGAGAATGGGGTCTGAGGGTGATGGAGGCTGGAGTGGAGGCCACTTAGAGTGTTTAAATAGGGTGCAACCCTCAAATTTAGGGTTTCATCCAGACAGGTCTACTCGTCGAGTAGGGGATTCCGACTCGGCGAGTAGATACTTCCACCCGCGTCCAATCACTCGCACCAACTCAACGAGTTGGGCCTCCAACTCGTCAAGTCCATGTGTAAATATGCAAAACTTGTAATAAAAATACATACCGGGAACCGGGCTTTACACACCACCTCCACCTTTAAATTTGTAAAATATCACTTTCACCTTTTCATTTTCTAAACTTCTGTGTTTATCCCCCGTCCCCGTAGTGTGTATATGTATGTGTCTATTATATATATATATATATATATATATATATATATATATATATATATATATATATATAATTTTCCTTCCTCTACTTTTTTTAATACACAATAAAAATACACGTAAAAACTCACGCCAAAACACAGACTAAATTACAAGTTATTTAGAAGGTGTTTGGCAAAGCTTATTTAAAAAACTTATGATTTTTTGACTTATAACTTATTTTGATGAAGTAAGGAGTTTTTAATAAGTAATGGATGAATTACTTATCACTTTTTGACTTATTAGAGGTTACCAACAACTATAAGTTGTTTTTTTACCAAAACACTTTTTTTGACTTATACCCGTATCAAACCGGTAATAAATAAAAAAAACTCATTTCTAAGCTTTGCCAAACACCCTCTTATAAAAATAAATGTAATAAAGAGGTCCTAAAACAATGGATGCTCTTGTAACATGACCTCTCAATCAATTACAAATGAATTTGAAGTAATTATTTGAAACTTTTTTTTTCTTTTTATGTAAGACTTGTCATTAATTTTAATATATATTAATAGATTGATATTGGTAGTTATTTTATTTTATTTTATTTCTTTAGAAGTAATTATTTGAAACTTTTCTTTTGTTTAGCCGAATGAGGGCCAGGTTTGTGCCAGCACATAACCTGGATCGTGACGCAGCATCCTCAGTGGGTCCCATTCGTATCTCACTTTGTCCCACATGACGCTCTTACACCTTTGAAAATACAGCATCTTCATTCTCCACCCTTCTTTTTAAAATTTTCTATTTTTGGAAACAATTGTCCTTTTCATTTCACTTTATGATCCAGTAATTTTCATCTTCAATTTTCTATCAAGTAACGGTCACAGTGAGAGCATACAACATCGTTTAGCATTGCCATCACATCCACATTATGTGGTTGATGGACAAGACATATCACATAATGATAAGTTCCTCATGTTCTAAAGCATTGTCAATAGCACAAATGTAAGTTTGTGTTTCTACATGTGTGTTACATGATTTGAGAACTTCATATTCAATTGCATAATTGTTTCCCTCCGTCTATGTTCATAGCAATGTAACCACACATTTTATGCACTTGTGTTCCTAGCCTAGCTTATCACATGATTTGAGCAGTCCAGTTACGCTCATGTTTGTCTGAATAACAACCAGTTACCTAGCATCCTCCATTATAAGGTTTTAGTGTAGCTTCACATTCCGACTTCATTCCATCCCACAATTGGAGTGCTTTAGCTCTTGTTTCCAGCATTTTCATCGATATTTTCATAGTTGTCCACTACATAATTCAAACGTCTCAGTTCCATCAAATAATTCAAACACTCACCCCTCGAGCATTATCCAACCACTCAACAACTTGTGTTCTTAGTACCATATTCCACAAGCCTATAACACTCGTGCTATTGCATTCACCTTATGATTTAGTAGTACATTTGAGATGATGTTTCAACAATCATATCACGTTGGATTTCATTATCAAAACATTTGAGTCTTTTTTTTTTTTTTTTTCAAATGCCATTCATCATGCTTATTTTTAACATCCGTACCCAAATAATAAACAACGAAACTGATTACACTCTTTTAATAAACTTATTAAATAATTTAGATCAAAATAATGTGACGATATTCTTCTTGAAGGTTGAAACAACGTTAAGGCAGAAGACATTAAGAAAAAACACATCGAAATGAGAATTAAGAAAGCACAACCAATTAAGTTGAAAAATAATTACAATCGTCTAAACTTAATTTTTCATAAAAGATGGAGATGAACATTCCATTCCCCATAGTTTCTTTTTTCAGTTTTTGCCCCCAAAACACATCCAAGGCGAAATGTCATTATCATTCTTCATTTCTTCCTCAGATCGACAACCACAACACTCACATTATCCGTGCTCCGCCGTGCCAACGCCAACTTTGTCAGTAGCATCGATGCATCAGAGCATGCTCTGTCACAGTTCTCCGACTCCGACTCTTCGCTCTCCGCCGGATTCTTCATGTTCGCCGCCGGTCTCTTCCCTTTCAGACACATTCTCGCCACTCCACACGCGGTGTCGTTTGACACCACGTCCCACAGCCCGTCACTCGCAATTATTAAACACTCATCTTCCGGCGCCCGATCTGTAATCGTCACTTCCGGCTCGCAACTCACGTAAGGTTTAAGATAATTGTCGCCTGATAAAATCAAAATTCAGTATGAGAAGTTGAGAACTGAGAATTGGAGACGACGAACTTTTTTTTCAAATACTTTTCAATGATATGGAAAGTAATTTACTTATTTACACTCACCGATGGCTCTAGACATGGCCAGAACTCCGAGAACTCTAGCACCTTCCCAGTATATAACTCGCCCTCCGGCAGCTTGAATCCGGTTGAGCTCATCTGGACGATCCGGCTGGAAGCAAATTTGCACGTAAAATTAGTAAAAATTCAACATAGAAACCACAAATCATCAGATGTAATTCTCAACTAACCTTGTGATCATTTGATAGAGGCACTGCTTTTCCGTTCCGACAAAGTACAGCTCTAGAATCGCCACAATTTGCGACTATGATCTTATCAGGAGTCATGATCGCAACAACCGCCGTCGATCCAACAGCGTCGGACTCCGGTGCCTGAAGTTCGCACCGGCAGTTGCCACCGACGGTGCCTTGGTTCCACTCTATTACTTCCTTGTCCATTCGGTTGAAACATTGCTCCATCGTTTTCGTCCATTCCGATTCCACCTTTTTGTTCAACTCTTCTTTCACAAGCAAGTGTAGCCGATCCTTACATCTGGTTGCGACCTAAAATAATCAAACGAAAAATTCAATAATTGTGACACTTGTAACATGTTCAATTTCAGATTATGAAGTTTATACGTACATGAGAACAACCATGGCCATCGTAGACGCCAAAATAGTGCAAACTAGACGTTTGATTATCATCACTGGTTAAAAACGAAGGATGAATAGCGACAGCGTCTTCCATGTCCCTCCGTCGTCCGCAGACCGACGCAACACCGAATTTCGGAAGCGCCTCCGCGTCAATAAAAACAGCAGATCCCGAAGGTCTCAAAATTGTAGCCACTAAAGGCGTAGGCTTAACAACATCACCCCCATCATCCTCCGTTTTGGGTTTAATTTCCGAAGTGTTACAGTTCTGGAAAGCATCGTTGCACTCACGTGAGAACGACGCCGGGGAGATCGACAATCTCGCTTGCTTAACCCCGTTCTCCGTTTCAAGCGTCGCTACTCCGGCCACAAACTTAACACGGCGGAGCTCCATCCTTTTACGCCTCGCTGATTGAGAATTCGAGTCGCAATTCGGCGAGACCTCGTTCTCACTCACAACCCCACAACAAATCTCCGCCATAATCCACCACCACCGCCACCCCTAAAACAGCCGTCTTTAAGTCTCCGATCATAAACAACCGATGTTCAACAATATTTCATCACTGTACACAAAATCCTGGTGAAGATTCGTAATATAAGTCGAATTGAAGGCAGAGGAGAGAGATAGAGAGAGGTGTTTAAAGGGGACACTAAAGACTAAAGAGAAACAAGAGGGACCTCATGGGAAGCTTTTTGGTGTCGCCACGGGGTAATTGCCCGTAAACATTTTTGGGCAGGAGGGCAACTGATCTAGTGACGTGTGGGAGTATGTTATGAGAGTGGTTCCCCGCCTAAAAACCTATCTCCCTGATCTCGGCCGTCCATCTCTGACGCGTGTACTGTTAACTTTTCCGTGCAACGGACGTGGGCCAATCAGAATGAAACACCGCTGGTGGAGAGTAATTTCACGGTCTGACACGCATGTGGTCAGTCTTTTGATTTATTTTTTATTTAATTTGATTTTTAATTGTTTAATACTAATTTGGGGGCGGGGGTGTACGTGGCAAAGATCGTCAAGTACGAGATTGTGTAGTGTTCTCAATTCTCTGTGTGGGGAATTGAATTAGTCTTTATTCTTTATTTATTATTCCCTTCCCATTAAGTTTTTCAAAAAGGATTGAATTTTAACAAAATATCTTTTCAAATTCACGTTTTTATATATTTGTTAATTATATATTATTAGCATCGGTTATAAATTATAGCCTGTAAGATTTTATGTATTTTATATTTTTCCTGTTTTAAGGTTTTAGATATTTAACAATTATTTAAATATAATTATTAACAACGTGTAGGTAATATGTAATTATATGATAATACGTATATATACTTTTGTTGTACGTAATTATATTGTTATATGGTAATACGTATATATAATTTTTTTGTACATCTTGGAAAGGAGAAGGAGGTTTTTAGAAGTAAAATATCGTGGAAGTAGTACAAACACCGAAAAACTAAAATTACAACCGAAGAACAACATAGTCTGAAAAACAAAAACTATAACGACCTAAGGATTATTTCTGTTGAACTTAAACTTGGATCTCATAATGAGTTGTGTGAAACACTTTTGTACTTATTTGGACTAGTCGTATATACACGTATGTTGCGAAATTTGGGGATAATATATAAAATACATTATATTTTATGATAACACCCGTTTAAAGTTAAACAATTTTTTTTTCTCAAAATAACTCATATATTATTATTTTTACCATTTGACACTTGTAAAAAATCACCGATAACCTGTCGGTATTACATAATTTTTTCGGAACAACCCTTAACCTTCTTTTAGGGGTAAGAATGGAGCGGGACTAGGGATGAGTATCGGAACTGGCCCGGGAACCAAACTTGGTGGAAAATATAACCGAACTGGACCGTCGGTTCTACCGGCTCCTGTTCCGGTTCCTACCGTGTCTTCAATGTTGAAACTGGTTGATAGGACCCGTAAGTGGGTTAACCTCCAAGAAGATAGAAATAAGAAGAAAACACAGGTTTGGAACAATTTTCTCTGCTCTTTCTTTCACTAACAAAAGATTACAACTTATATAATGACTAACAATAGACTCTCAACAATAACTAAATGACCATGCATGCACTTAATCTAAACGTGGCTTCTACACAGGAGCTTTAACACATAATTTTCATATTTTTGTTGTTGTTGATACTTATGATTTTTGAAAAAGAAATGATGTCATATCTAATTAGTGTTGACAAAATATATAACAAAAATCTATTTGATTGATGCTTAAAGATTGTAGCAAATAAAAACAACAATCTAATATCCTTTGACATCTTAGAATATTTTTGAACTAGATATCACAAATGTCAAACAATAATCTATAAATATAAAACACCCAAAAAAAACAATAATTTGCCATAAATCAAGATTTATGAAAATCAACATTTAAAGAAAAACGTACTTCCCATAACGCTTCTGTTTTTGCTAACGAGTTGAAACCAAAACCACATATAAAAGAATATATTTGGGTTGTCATTTTTAATGTGGAAGTTATTAAAACTTCATTTTCAGTTCTTCAATTTTTTTCGTTTTCTCTCATACTCCACAATTGCACTTTGTCACTCCCAACTTCTCACAACATCGACATCCACCTCTTCAGCTCCTACTCATTCCACTTAAATTTATTATGAACTTTGCATATTCTGCTTATTTATTTACTTTTGACTTGCTTTATCTCCAACTTATATTTCATCATGTTTAGTGTTTCAACCCAACTTGACAACATATTTACAAGTCTAAACCTTAAACTCACTAACTTGATACGAGTTAAACGGGTAATATTTGGAAGGTCTACCCCTATGAATGTATTTAACATGTTTAATGTTTCAACGAGATAGGTTTGTCAGGTCTACCTGTATAAATATACTTTGGTCCATTTGATAGTCGTACACGCTATGGAAGTGACTCTTAAATTCTAGTACCATGGGATATCATTAGAATCCGCAAACCATGAACTCATTTAGAAATAAGTTAGTGTAGTATTTTTACTAGAAGGATTAATATTTCTTGGTTCAGTATGCTAGAAGTGCAATAGAAAAGATACGGTGTCTAATCGATTCTACCCTTAAAGAAGAGCACCAGCAAAGTTATTATTAGATAACTTTACAATCACATTCGATTCTTTATGAAGACCATACCAAACTGATCTTTCTTAGACCGATCTTTTTTGCTCATCTTGATTTTTTTTGTTGGTTATGAGACAAGAAAATCTAAGTTGGATAGTCATTGCCACTCGTCAAGAATAGAGTGGAACATGTGTAATTCTAACACTTGGTTCTTACCCAAAAATCATGGACCCCAAAATGAATGATTAAATTCCGATATTGAATCGCAATAATGCTTTCAAAAAGAAGGTTGGTGTGTCCATTTTGTCTTTGCAACCTCCCTCCTAATCTTCATATATATCTCAAACAAAGATTTGGTTCCTCCAAAAAAACAATACTAAAATCATTACAAGAAATAAATCTATGGCATATTATATAGAAAATGTTATTCTTTTTTAGGTTGGAGAAACAAAGATGTTTAAAATGAAAATTCGTCACAATATATTTTTATTGATTTTTATGTATCGACAAACCAAAAACAATAACATAATTTAAACCGAAAATTTTAAAAAACAATGCAATGTAAGTAGTATTACTAGAATCCGAATGAAGTTTGAATGAAAAAGAGAACCAACTATCGTTGGAATGTGTCGTTTTCTTTGCTTGATTTTTTAGTTAAAGTGGTTCCAAGGTAGTGATTAAATTCCCAAAATTTTCTTAACTTTACTTTATATCAAATTTTCTAAAAGATGTGTCTACTTTTGGAAATACTTTGCAATGAAATATAGTCATTCGGGTTGCTTAACGATTAACATACAACTATTGATTTTGTTAAAATATCTATAATGTATTTATTAATGTATTGTTGGTGTTAATAAGACCATATAAATAAGTAAAATTTTATTTTAATAGTCTTCAAAGTTAAAATTATTTTATGAAATTCTTAAAAGACTATTATAAATTATCTTGAACACAACAATATTTTATCATACATAATAATTTATGATTTAAAAAACTATACAATTTATATATTGTAATTTGTACAACGTGTTAAATCATGAATTGTTGTGTATGATTTATGGAGAATGTTTCAATAACTATCATTTTTATTTACATAAAAATAATCATAATTTATTTATATATTTATGTTTATTCTGAGAAGAGGTATAGTATTAATAACTATTTGAGATTTTTTTTAATGAACGCATCCAAAAATTATAATATTTGGTTAAAGTGAATTTTGTTGATTTTTTTTTACTTAAATATAATACATAAAAGTCCTTTTATTGCAATAAATTAAAAAAAATTAGACATCAGACTAAAATCAACATATTTTATAATAATCATTAATGTGCAAATAAATGAGTGTATATTACAATCACATTTATAATAAAAACCCTATTATAGCTTAAAGAGAGGTTAAATATCCTACCAACTTAAAAAAAAAAAAAAATCCGTTTCCTAAAAAAAAACTTAAAACAAAATACGTTGATTTCAGGTAAAATAATCATATACTTGAGATTTTTATTATTTCGGAGAATTAAAGTATGTTTTTAAAATTATATAAAAATTGATTAACTAAAATCAAAATTAATGTATAGACGTTATTATTTATTTACACTCATAAAACGTTATTTCTATTAATAGTATTATTTACATCATTAATTATCCTTTTATTCGTTATTATTTATTTAAACTCATAAAACGTTATTCCTATTAATCGGATTATTTACATCATTACATGTGCTTTTGTTCATCTGGAAGGACAATATCTTTGGATTCCTTTTATAGGAAAGAAAGAAAAACTTTTTCTTTAGTTTTTTTAATTATTGCTAAAACTAGCATACAAGCTTTCATCATCAACACATATTATATGCATCGATCATCTATGGTTTTATCAAGTGATTAAATTAATTTCATATAATCCATCTAAAATAAAATAAAATAGAGATATTAACTAAAATAATCATATTTAAGTTAACATTATAGAAAAATAACTATTTTTTTTAATGACCAATATATTTCAAAGGGTCATTCCACAACATTTAAAGTATTTTTTTGGCGGATATGTTCTGGAATTTTAAAAATGAAAAAAAAAAAAAAAACTTTGGATATCCAAAACAAATTCGGTTAACAATTTTAGAATTTCGAGAAAATACTTTATTTTTTTATTAAAATCTAATAAAATTTTAAATAAACATAACAAATATATATATATATATATATATATATATATATATATATATATATATATAACATCTCAAAAATACTAACGTAAAAAATTTTTGTTTTTAAATCAACCAAAACCATCAATCATTCATTTAAAACCATCAAAAGTATGACAAAGTGGAAAATAGTTATTATAGTACAATCCCAAAACCATAAAATGTTAAACACCGGTGGATGCGATGCGATCATGTCAGGTCATTTCCTTTTGAACTATAAGTACCTGAAAAACATTTAAACATATACCGTAAGCACAAAACGTAACGAGTTCCCCAAAATACAACATATCATACATACACATCATGCATACATATCAGTCGAAAGTTGTAACGGGTCAATTTCACCCCTGAGTCCCTTCCGACTCCCTCGGTATCTTTCAATCGGTACGAGTATGTTTCACCCTACATCTAAGCATACATTCATATTAGCAGGAGTCACAAAGACAACCAACACATACAAACATGTCAAGAAGTGTCACAAACACAACTATTATCCTACAACATAACAATTATTCAATAACTATTGTTTGAGTTATATCTTTTGTGTATTGTTCAATATATTCAATAACTGTGTATCACATCAAACGTCAGTACTGGTGTTTCCATCACCGGTCGAGGATGTGACAGACCGATACGACTAAGGTACAAAAGTCTCCATGTGGAAAGATTTAGAGATTTCAACCAATTGCATGAAGAATTTGTCGGACATTTTGTACTGGTAGATAAAGTATACATGTATATAGCAGACGCATAAGTTATTCTACGATGTCGAATTAAACACTATTGAACAATATACAATCATGTTTAACAAGAAAAACAACAAAATATGGTAGTGTAATTTGCATAAAACAAATCGTTTTCATTTACTTATTTACTAATGGAGCAACCGTTTTCTCTTTGCTATAATTTATTTATATTTTCAAAATTATATAAAAGTTCTTACCATTCGGCCAAATCTTTAATGAGTTATTCAAATTTGAATGTGGCCAATTAATCCTTATTTAATTATCATATATTCATACCAATATTCAATATGAATTCGAAGTGTTGCTATTGGTGAAATGATGTTTAGTAGTATTTTTAATTTTTTCTCAGTGGTGTTAATTAACCATGATTAGCCTAGCCATACTCCAATATTTGCAAATGTTGTGTTCTTGCCTAGACTAGATATGATACTTAAATATTTTAATGTCTTCTTTATTATCTTTATTATGACAGTTACAAAGGGCCAACTTACATATACTTTACATTCTACTAAACTATCTATTTATCAGGCCCGATTTTGAGCTGGGACCACATGGGCATATGCACAGGGCCCTTTTTTTTTTTCTTTAGGGGCCCAAATTTTTTTTATATACATTTATTAATCAAGCCCAAATGCAAAGGAAAGGATAGTCAGATCAGTCCACACGGAGAAGGGAAGACAGTCGGCAGAAGCGAGAAGGCTAGGCGAGAAGGCGAGAAGTGGTCATTCAACGAGAAGACGAGAAACGATCATTCAATCGATTACCAGGTCTGTCGTCCACTCCTGATTCCTGATAATCAGGTTATTAGGCAATCGATTATTCTAGTCTTTATGTTATCATACTATCATAAATTGAATGTATTTATGTGATTAGAATTCAGTAACTGAATCAATCAGATTATCAGAAATTCCACTGATGAGGTTATAAATTATTAGAAACTGGATACTTGAAGTTAAGTGGTAGCTTTTCATGTTTTTGTTGAAGTTCTATTGTTGGACTAGGTTACATTGATTTCCATGTTAACTGGTTTTGGTAATTCTATTGTTGGACTAGGTTATATTGATTTTCATGTTTTTTGATGTTAGTGGTAGCTTTTCAAGAACAGAAGTTACTTTGTTGAGAAATCTACAAACAAAGATGAATGAAAAGAAACAAAATATGTAGGTGGAAGATGGATTATTGAATATCGAATTCTTAAATTCTTGATGAGTTTTTAAATGGTGAAATTTTATAAATTTTATGAAAAATGTTATTTTGATAACATATGAACTATCAAGTATCATAAAATCTTGATTTTAGTGAAAAGAATATGCACAATTGAGGGTATTTGAGGGTATTATTTTTTGTTAGTCTCATGTTGATGTACTATATTTGACATCATGATAATTAAATGTTATACCTTAAAGATGCTTTGGTTATTCTGAGATAATGAAAGATACAATACCTTGAGATGTCCTTTTACGGTAATCTTATATGCATCATGGGCAATAATGTAATTTTAAACCACTTCAATCCTCATTTCCTAACAAGTGCAGTCTTGAGATATAAGGATCATATGGTTACATGTAAAACTAGCCTCATAGCCTCATAGGACTTACTATACAATACCCACAAGATATATACATGTATCATAATAACACTTGTGAGACATCAACATTACAAACTATGATTTTGCTATGTTTATTGTTATAAAGTTTATTGTCATTTAAAAAAAATTGTTATATAATTTAATTCGTTACATGTTAGGGCCTACTGGCCTTTTTTTTCCGGCTCGTCCTGGGCATTTAAATCCTGAGGACCGGCCCTGCTATTTATCCACCTATTTATCCATCATTGGAGACTTGAAGCCTCTAACGTTTTTGGTAGGTATATATCTAACATCTGATATTGTCATATCAAAAACCTTTTGGTATGTAAATATGTAAAAATCTGATATATGTTGAAATGTTACTGGCACTTTAAAAAATGAACTATAAAATTTGATCCATATAAATTGTAATTTGGTTAGTTCATATCGGATTTTGATTTAATTTAGACCATTCAGAAATCATTATGCATACATGTTGTGATATGACGGAGAATGAATGGGTCGAGATTGGCGGAGAACCTCGCGAAAGCGACTTCCCCTGATATAACAATACAAAACAGGAAAGAGATCGTTAGTCGCCGTTCGGGAGGGGTTCCCGAGACGAAGCTTCGACGATCTAGTTAGTATGAGATCTGAGAGAGGTGGTAATTGATTACAGAAAAGAGATAATTTTGTCCCCTTCCTCGTGAGGAAGAATGATCCTTTTATACCTGTTTTAGAGGCGTGTCTCTCAACTGATTCTGTTGAGGATTCCCTCGTGAGGTGCGATGTGGCGGACCCATATTGGAGGGTCCACCGTTATTTATTTTGCCTCGTTCTCTCATTGGCTGGAAGGAGATCTTCCAAACGTTTACGAAGATCGTGGCTATCGTATAATGGGCGAGTGGGACTCTCTGATTGGTCCCACGTTTGTCAGGGTATGATTTCCTGGAGAAGGGGTTTAGGCGCGACTCTACACCTTAACCGCCTTATCAGCGTCCTTCGCGCTGGCGAAGGCCCGGACTTGGCTTTAGACTGGGTTCTGACCAGGCCAAGCCCAGTGTCAGTTTGACTTTTCTTTTGACGTTCCCCTGAGGGATACATTAACAAGTCCCTTAGGCTTGTAGGCGTATGCGTCGGCATGACAGCATCGTCGTTCGAGCCTATATCTCGACACGTGTATGCCTGGGATTAGTTCTATCGTTTGACGGGCCTTAGGCAGCGCCGTTAATGTGTGTCAGATCCATCGAGAGACGGTTCGTGACACCAGTTTTTTCTTTAAAATCCCCCTTTTCCAAGACCTTTCATCCTTACCTCCTTTCTTCACCCTCATTGTATCTATCTGGGCATTTTGAGAATTTTTCTTTCCGATCACTTATTTTTTCCTCGACAATGGACCGTTATGGTAGAGTCCATACTGCTGAGGAGTTCCAGTTTCTGCAAGATCGCTTCGGTTTCTTGCCGGAGCATGGTGTAATGATTCCGGCAAAGGGGGTATCGATTTACGATCGTCCTCCAGGGAAAGTTGGAGTCCCCATTACTTTATTCGAAGCGGGGTTGCGTCTGCCGACATCGGATTTTTTCGATATGATCGTGCAACATTACGGTTTTACTGTCGACGAGTTAACCCCGAGCGCTGTCAATAAGATCGTCGGTTTTGAACTGATATGTCGCTCTTTGGGTCGCGTTACCACCTTCTGGGTTTTCAGTTACTTTTTCTGTTCAACTACAAACTCCGGCATCCGTACCCTAGCTAAGCGACGGGGCATTCATCAATTGATCTCCGAACTGGATACTTCGAAGAAAAACTAGCAAATGCAATGGCTTTGGGTCGACCTGAACCTCGTGGGGCATGTGTATCGTAGAAAACGAGACTTTCCCGACGGTCTCCCCAAGCTGTTTGGGCACAATCTGACTCTCGGCGACGGCTGGGGAGCGTTATTGTTAGTGGAGAAAACTGTTGGATTAATGTCTAAGTCCATAACTATAATTGGTAAGACTTGACCCGACCTGGCATGGTCCATTTGGGTTGCATGGCATCATGCATTTGGATAGACTATAATGAGAGAAATAACACTTAAGGTTGGTTAATATATTATAAGTTCTAATATATTAATAAGGTTATTTAATTAGTATTGATCAAGAATTAATTTGGAATTAATTAAGTGATCAAAAGGAGACTAATTAAATATATGGGTTGATTGTGTAAATCATTCATTCTTATATATGTGGGCTTGTGATCCAAGATTCCTTATGTTGGACTAAGTCCATGGGGTGACCCATGGATACTCCATGGAGGTTAAAATCCATGGAGCATAAGGAATGGGTAAAGTTATGAGTTACATGGTGTAACCCTAATAGCCACAATATAAAAGAATCCCATGGCTCAAGAAATCGTGCACTAATGTGTGAGTGTGAGGGCTAGACGATTTCAAGGAGTGTTCAAGTTTCTCTCAAGCTATTCCAAGTGTATTTGGTGTTGTGTGAACCATTTGAGGTGTCACACTTGGGGCACTAGGCACTCAAGCTTCATGAAGACATTCTACATCAAAGAGGTATGTATTCTATCTCGTTATATTTATTATTTTTATTAATTAGTTTAAAGTTTTTCATAACTTGTCCTCAAGTTATGGAACTTGAAGAGGCTTTTTTTTTAATTAAAACTACTTTAAACTCATAAGTTATGGAATTAATTAGTTTTGAATAATTTCAAAACTTGCCCTCAAGTTTTGGAATTTGAAAAGTTTTCACTTATGAATACTTTAATTCCAAGTTAGCCCTTAGAATTTTAAAAGTTAAAATTCAACCCTTATACTTTATAATATTATAAGTTAATAATATTTATATATATATATATGTATAAGAGTAAAGTCAGTCTTACCGTTAGTAGGCCTCATTCACGAAGCCGGTCTATAAGGGGGTATAAGGTTACTGCCTATAAAATGGCAGTTTAATGGGTGTCCACTCTCACTCACCGCTTCCTTGACTGGTGGAGGGTCGTTAGCCGAACGGGTAGGACAAGGACTATAATTCTCCTTTAATTAAAAGTATTAATGATAAATACTAAGTAACTAAACTCTTATTAATACCCAATCTTAGTTACTTAGGAAAATGTGAATTTGGTGCTAACCCATGAAATTACACTTTGCACTTTGCTTAAGTCGTTAGTGGAGCGTGTGTGGTTAACCGGCACACTAACCTGGACTTAACAAGGTAGGCAAAGGGTAACTTAATATTTATCATAGTATCGGTGGAGCGTGTGTGGTTAACCGGCACACTGATTAAGGGGTAAATATTAAGGGTACCAAGTATATTTGCATGGTTATTCACACCTTGTTTTGTGATCCTCGGCATCCCAGTCACAAAACCTGAAGGGCACACTCGAGATTGAAACATGCCTTTGAACAGTTCAATGAATCTCAAAGATCTAGGACTTTCAAATCCAATTAAAACCTAATAAATTATTTCGTTTTTCATGGTGGAAATTGGTGAATCGTTATTCACCTACCTTTAAATATTTTATAGCTTGGATTACGGCATCCCTCTTCTAAGTTATAAAATAGTTTGTTGGGTCCTAGCCTTAATATTTCATATTGGGTGTCATATTAAGGACTTTAAATCAACTATCTTGAATATCTCCCAAAAAGATGTCTGGTCTAGACATTTATGATCTTCCCAAATCTCTTGAAACAAGCTTTCCTAAATGAAGATGATGTCCCATGGATATCATACTTCTTTCACCTCCTCCAATTATTCTCCCTAACCCACAAGTTCCTAAAAAGTTTAAGGTCACTCAAGCCCTATTGGCAAGGCAAGGTCTAGGTGTGATCACATCTTGGAGATGTAGTCACATATTGACAAGCCGGGAGAGTTGGGTGTCAAAGTCTTGAGAAAGTTGGTGGCTCAACTACTTTCTAAGTCACATAGTGAGTTCTTTTGGGAATCCTATGAAACAGACTAAGACAAGACCCTTAATGATCTTATCTATTTGCTAAGATCAACTTCCTAAAACGCTATGGACATTGACAATGATGACATTGGATATCCAGTGTAGCTCTCTCTTCCCAATGGAAAGGGATCGGCAATAGTCAACTCGGTTGACCCAATGGTAAAGAGAGAGGCGAAGTCTGAGATAGTCCCATTATCAAGGGTCCATAGGTAACTATTGCCAAAGGAAGGGGCATTGGTTACGAAGCTGCCAAATTTACCTAAGGATGTTAAAGTCAATAAGTTTGGCTCTACTTCAGGTAAAGTCCATTGTCTAACTCTATTAAGTACATGCTGATTCTGATCGCGAAGATGGATTTCAATCGCATGGTTCGGTGATCAGAATTTTGGGCTATTACTTAAGAGTTATGATATTTATATTGCTTAGGAATAGATAACAACAAGGTTTTCATATGGATTGTAAGGATACGTTTTTCCGCAAAGTTTTAAAATAAAAGAAAAAGGTTTTGATTTTATTTATTTTAAGTATCCTTACAATGGCATTTGTGAAAAGTTGTTGCTTATAAGATTCCATTGATAGCAATATTGGAAAAATGGATTTGATTCTTTCGGTTGTGGTAGTGTCTAATATTACCAAATAAGGAAAGATTCTCATCACCCAAGGTTCAATTGGACCGAAACTTGGAATCATGCAAGTTGTATAGTATGATGAATGAGAACTTTCAGCTTGGAAAATTAAGACTAATTCCTTATGTGAATAAGGAAAGGACTAAGGGATCGAGTACACATTCTTGTGCACTGGTCAAGTCCACCACAAAAGATCAAGAAGACTATTCGTCATGATTTACTTAAGTTCAGTAAATATGATTATACTTATAAGTTTAAGTATAAGTCTGTAGCATTGGAGAAGTTTTAATGTGAGACAGAACGAATAAGAAGAATCAAAGTATGGCAGAAAGATAAAAGTTTCTCAAATCTGAAAAGATGGGAGAGTACTTTAGTATCATGTTTATGATCATCTTAATGATTAAGATACCATATCACAATTGGTCCTCTAAAGTCATCTTAGTGCATTCTTATGACTAAGAAGAGGAGTTATGAATTGTTGAAATGGTTAAATCAAAAAGATGAGTCATACTTCATTCCAAAACAATTCTTAGAGTCATACTCCAAGATTGTAACTTGAGTGACATATCTTAAAGAGGGTTTGTTAACACTAGTCAAATGTAAGAGTAAAAGGTTATCTACTCTTGTACATTTGAAATTGGTAAGTTGTGATGTTTTGGATAAAACAGAGACCAACTTAGGCCAATTGTGTAAAGTGTTAGTCTTGATAAAGAATCCGCACTATCTCTTGAATATTTGACAAGGGAGTCTTATATGTCAAGAGGACAGTGGGAGTCTTAAAGCTCTTGAAAGTTTCAAGACTTAATCAAGAATAAAACCTAAAGTCCTTCACTAGCACACGACTTGAGGTTTATAACCTATCGTGTTGAAATTTTTGTGCCTATTCAAGTTGGCTTTGCATAGGAGTTCTGAGAGTTCTCAATTGGTTACACAACTACTTGGAAGCAATGGCAGGCACCTGAGCTGCCAAATGGCAAGAATTTAAGATTGCACAAATTTAATCAATATGAGTTTGGATTTGTCACTAACCTTGTCTTGTGATTATGGTTTTGACAAATTCACATGGATAAGAACACATACACTATTAAATCTAAGTGTCATAAGGTTTCTCTCCGATTCCTGAAAATGATGGTGAGGAAACACTTTCACTAAGTAGATTTTAGCTAGATAGCAATTGTGATATTTGCATTCTCAAAGTCGTTAGTGGAGCGTGTGTGGTTTACCGGCACACTAACATGGACTTGTGAGAAGTGGCAAAGGTCTAAACAATTGAGACTATGATTACGGCATCCCTTTTCATAGTTCTAAAATTGTTTAGACACACATGTGAGCTATCTAAGAGAGGTGTATGATTTTGATAAAGTTTTATCAAAACAATCTAGTATCAGAAATCTGAACTTTGGTAAGAAAGTCAGCTAATTTCTGAGTACATGTCAAAGCTAGTGGGAGCATAAGTGTTATGCTAATAATCATCATGTTAGTGGGAGCATGATAATTATGACAAAGGTTGCAAGTTAGCAATGTTAATTATAGAAAACAAAAGTTTCAATTTGTGAGGTTGCAGGGGTTGAAAAAGTTGTTTTGCTATAATTAAGCGAGAGGAAATTATACTTCATTTCAATTCTAAAAGCTTAGATTGAGATTTTAATCGTATTTAATCAAGGATATATATATATGAATTTCATGTTGGAATGGCTCAACATAAGGAAATTCTATATATGGGTCCATTATTTGCGTTCTAAAATTCGATTATGATTACGACATCCCTTTTCATAATCTGAATTTTGAGAACTTGGCAAATTGAAATGGAAATATTATAGCAAAAGACTGGTTTAGTCTTTATGTGAGACATCATGAATCGTGTCCCATATGCTTCGGATATAGGATCGATTACATGTGCTATATTTATCCTTTCTAAAATTTTCCAAATGCCTGGGCATTATGAAGGGAAAAGGTCTAGAATTGGATATGACTAAAATGATTAAGCAATTGTCGAGGACAATCTAAGGTTTACCAAAGATTGGTTGCTCAAGGACAGTTGGAAGTATAATGTTAATTCTGGAAGGACCATATTGACATAATCTGTAAGGAGGCAACTCTTGTTCAGAAGTGATAGTCAAAATGGAATATGGAAATGTTTCAAAGTTAGAAATTATTCAATCTGTGTAAGATTAGGAAACTTAATGAAAGAAGGATGTTTCCAAGGAGCTGATCTCCTTTGGAATGCTCTGTAATGATTGTTGTCAAGTCTTTCTGACTTTGTGCATAATCATTAAGAGGATCAATGCATATAAGTTTAGAATCTAACAGATTTCAGTAAATGGCATGAATTTGGAATTCTTGCATTTGCAGTAAGGATTTGGGACTGCGAAAAGAGGATCATTGGAGTGATGTTCAATTGATCTATTTTACAAAGTAAAGATCATAGACAAACATAGTATGCATACTTGGTGTATGGCATGACTAGTGTTTAGAAAACATAGTGTACATGCTTGGAGCATGGGACAACTATTGTTTTAAATTCAAGTATAAAGTTAATAAAACCGAAACAATGAATAATGAGTAATCAGTATGGTGATAAATAAAAGTGTTTATTTATATTCATAGGGTTTGATACCATATTTGATTCATTTATTCTTGTGTTTCACTTTGCATGTTTTGACTTCCAGAATAACTAAGTCGCTCTTCCTGAATGATTAAGTTATTCAAACCATCCACAGTCGGTCATATGTTGGAAGTAGATATGAATCAAGACTGCCATGGGTTGGTTTGTAGAGGTCCAAGTTGGTGGACAAAGTGGTGCTACAACACTCATGAGTGCTCATAAGTTCTGTGTATTGGATTCAACCCGCGCTCATTTGAATCACTTCATGGATTTTATCACGAGTGATCATGAGACGATAATATCTTATATTCTTCAAACCTAGAGATATGAGTTGTTACTATGAGTTGGTTATACATTGATTGCACGAAAACGCATTGGTAACTCGATGTTATAAAACGTGCCTTTGTGTATGATTCAACAAGTAGTAGAACAAGCCATATGAGTCGAAGTTTATCCATTCCTTTTACCTTCGGGATAAAAGCGATATCTGTGGGCCCCTCGATGATTTAAAGATGATACATGTGAGTGCTTGGCCAAGCCAAGACTGATTTGATTTGTTCAATCAGTCAGTCATCATGAATCGGAAATCGGGAAACAACAAATGGACAGAGAGAATGATTGATAATCCATGTCTCAGTCCATATGATATCTAGAATGGAGGAATATATGATCCCTTATCTAATGGACAAGTCATTGACAAAGGTCAGAGTTCATCGACAAGGTCAGAGTTCGACAGAAGCTTTTGAGAGCTACGATTGCTGATCGGTTCCTGAAGTCATACGCAATAATAGTTTTAGACTTATCCAAGTGGGAGACTGTTGGATTAATGTCTAAGTCCATAACTATAACTGGTAAGACTTGACCCGACCCGGCATGGTCCATTTGGGTTGCATGGTATCATGCATTTGGATAGACTATAATGAGAGAAATAACACTTAAGGTTGGTTAATATATTATAAGTTCTAATATATTAATAAGGTTATTTAATTAGTATTGATCAAGAATTAATTTGGAATTAATTAAGTGATCAAAAGGAGACTAATTAAATATATGGGTTGATTGTGTAAATCATTCATTCTTATATATGTGGGCTTGTGATCCAAGATTCCTTATGTTGGACTAAGTCCATGGGGTGACCCATGGATACTCCATGGAGGTTAAAATCCATGGAGCATAAGGAATGGGTAAAGTTATGAGTTACATGGTGTAACCCTAATAGACACCATATAAAAGAATCCCATGGCTCAAGAAATCGTGCACTAATGTGTGAGTGTGAGGGCTAGACGATTTCAAGGAGTGTTCAAGTTTCTCTCAAGTTATTCCAAGTGTATTTGGTGTTGTGTGAACCATTTTAGGTGTCACACTTGGGGCACTAGGCACTCAAGCTTCATGAAGACATTCTACATCAAAGAGGTATGTATTCTATCTCGTTATATTTATTATTTTGTATGCTAGATTAGGATAATACCTTGGATGTTCATAATTGTATGTATAATAGAGAAAACATAGATCCAAGGTATTTAGGGTTGCATGTACACTTAGGAGTGTTAGAATGCTCATAACCCAACAAAAACTGGGAAGACTTTATTCTTGCCACGACCGGTATGAGTGCCGCCTGGAGGGCTCGCGGGAAGACGGCGCAGATATTCGTCGTGAGATGCAGTATTAACTCATCTCCTTCCCCCTCCCCCCCCCTTTTTTTTTGAAAACAGAGTGAGGATAAGATATCTTGTTGGCTTATGAGATCTTAATTTTGGCATTTGTTTTCACAGGTGCGGAGGCCAAGATTTCTTTGGAGATGGCCCTGCGTGGTCACTATCAGGGCAAGCTTTGCCATTAGGAGATCAATCTCGTAGAGGTTCTTCCTACTCCTGTGTCTGAAAGACGTATGCAGGAGCTTGCTGGACTGCTCTTGGTGGAAGGGGGAAATATAGGTTCTAGCGGGCCTGCGTCACCTTCCCAGCCGGTCGTTGGGGTCGTTTCCCCAGTTCGTTCGCCGGTTTCTGTTCCTTCCGGTTTTCCTGTGGGGGTACAAGCAGGAAGAGGTAGTGTGCCTTCTCAAAAAAGGCGAAGCTTGCGTGTGGTGCCGTCGTCGGATGAAGAGACAAAATCCGACGATGCGGGTCTTCATCCCCTTAAAGCTCGTAGGACTGTGTATGTGGCCAGGCTTCTTGGTGGTATCGGGGATATTCTCGGCGGTCAATTTTCTATGCCTGAGCAGAAAGAGATAATGGTGGTGCCTAGTTCTCCGGAGGCGTCACCCTCTCCATCCGCTGGTTTGCCCTTGGTTAATCCTGGTTTCGACTCTATGTTTGGGGGTGCGCCGAGTTCGCCTGGAGGTTCTCTTTAGCGCGAGAAGCCTTCCCTGATCGATGAAACATGGACTTCATCTCACTCCCTGTCTTTCGAGGCCTACGCTTCGGGCTGGGCGATTACTAGGGATTCCTTACTGTCCGAAGACACTACCGCCCAGGATTGGAGTAGATGCGCTCATCCTCTGGCCACGATGAGTTTGATTGCGGGTCAATCAAGTGCTTGTATGGTTGGCGACCTTTGTTACGCCGCAACCCAGACCTCTGCCCTTATGGTTGCTGTCGTCGACCGGGTTCGTCGAGCCATTGCGAATCAGGGGCAGTTGAAAGTATTGCAGGGTGCCTTGGCAGACATGAGGGAGGAGGTTCATGATTCAGAGGCGGGGCATCAAATTCTTGTTGAGCAGAACATCCTTGTGGCCTGCGAGAAGGCCGCTTTAAAGGATCAAGTGGCTACTTTGGAGGACCGGTCAGAGCGACTTGAGGACCAAGTGAGTTCTCTCACTCGAGAGAAGGATGTGCTGGCGAGCAGACTGGCAAGCTGTCAACGTCAACTAGCTCAAGCCCGTGCTGAAGGTGCCGTTGCTCGAGGTAGTTTGCAATGGTGTTGGAGAAGGGGGTGGTTCGTGTGATTGACAGAGTCATCGAAAGCGCTGAGTTCGCCAAAGGGGTCCAGGATGTTCGTGAGGCTTGTGAAGCTCTTGGGTTTGAGAATGGGAGGCAACTGATTGGTTGCTCCAGATCTTCCGGTAAATTCGAAGCTTTGGGTTCTGGCCAAGTGGCGAGCAGAGCCAAGGAGGTCAACACCGCCCTTACATCTTTTTCCGAGACGGATTTTGCTGGCCTCTTCCGTTTAGGAGAGTTAGATTATGATGGATTTCGTCAGTTTTGTGGCAAGCAGAGCCCGTGAGGTTCTTCCTCAGACTCCGAGGGCTGATTTGTGTATGCCCATTTTGTTTGTTTTTCTACGTACTATGTGTATAGTGTAAAACACTGGTTGTTAATAACCATAAACTGTGTTTTCTGTTTTGTATTTGGTATGGAAGTGTTCTCTTCCCCTCTTTTTTGTATGTATGCACATGCTTTGAGCTGTAATTCGTTTTTGAACATTCCCTTGTTCTAAGGTTTGCGTTAATCTGGTAATGTGTGCTTCAGATGTCGCATAGCTGCTACTACTGAGCTATGTTCCTCTGACTTGTATGTTTAATTAGGCTTATGATATTAAGCCGTGAAATAGTAGTCAATGTTGTTGACTATGTCGTATGGTGTAGCTACCAATACATTTGCTAAGATCGTCATCTCAAGGCCTTTGTTGTTCAATTCTTAGGGGGAAAGGTTATGAATCTTTTACAACCCCTCGTTCGGTGCCATTTACACAATCTATGCTCTGAGATGTCATTGGCATATTGTAGGTAAAGATTATGAATCTTTTAAGACATACAACTGCATTCTTGCATAGATTTTGCTCAACTAGCGTAGGTGATCAACCGTTGTTGCTACTTGGAAAATATGCACAACCTCAATACTTTGTTTTTTTGCAATACAGAATTTTGGAAAAAAATTTCAAAATGCAAATTATATTATTTCTGGAAGGAAAAAAGAAAGACATGAGACAACAGACTCTGAATGTCTAAGTGTCAGGGCACGTGCTCGGTCTTCGTTTTGCCACCTGAAGTATGGCTATCCTGTGCGGAGTTGGGTCATACTTCTTGTTTGGCGGTGACGTCTTTCTACACCTGATGTAGGTGGGTCTTCATAGGTTGGGGCCTCCTCTCATTTCCCCTAGCGGGGCCCGACGTGGAGGAGTTATGTTTCGTTTCTCGTTCCTTGGGGATGTTCTCGTCTGTCTTTCTTTGCGACCCGATGCGTGTTACAACCATGGGAAGTGCCTCCCCTTGGCCGGGTGAGAGTGTCTCCTGTGCGTTTCTGCACACCTATCCTCCTTGCATTTCCCGTTATCACTGGGGATGTTGTTTTGCTTATCGGGGGCTCTTGCTGACGCTCTCCTACGGGAAAACCTGCTCGTTAAAAAGAACGGAATTCCACCTCCGTTGTTTTTGTTTCTTGCACTTGCGCCCTCTGTTCTGAGGAGCTTTGGTTCATGTGTAACATCGGCAAAGATTTGCTCTGGAGCCCGAATTGTTCTTTTCTTGGGCATTGCATGGTTGTCAATTATGGGCCAGGCAGGCGCCTTTGCCTGTGGGCCATCATTTCCTCGTCATGTGCTTGTCACTCTGTATTCTTGATGAGCGCTCCTTGGGTCAGCGTTAGTTCCCTTCTGTGGGAGAGATGTTGTGAGTTGACTGAACACATCTCGCCATCTTTTCCTGGTCTCATGGACTGACACTTATGCCACAACAGATCTCCTTTGTGGGCCTTCTCTTTTTTGGCGACCTTCGTTTTGACGTGATTGGGTTTCTTGCCTTGCTCCTCGTTGGGCATCATGCCCAATTGTCGGCTTGGTCGCTACTACCATTGCTGAACCATCACTCGTGCTGAATTTGAGAACACCGTGGAGGGTATATGGAATTGCTTGTAACTGGAAAAGCGCAGGCCGGCCTAAGAGAATGTTGTGCTTTGTCGGGCGATCGACAACTGAGAATTCGAGCACCCTTGTTATCTCATTTGCCCCGTCATGACTAGACAACGTGAACGGGAGTCTGACCGTTCCCGTTGGCCAAATACGGTAACCAATGAAGCCAACTAACGGGCCCTGGCGCGGTGGTTGGAGGTACTCTTTTCATTTGATTAGCAGTTGACGAAAGCAGTGCTCGTAGATAACGTTGACTCTGCTTCTGTTGTCGATGTAAACTTGTTCTACACGGAGTTGACTAATAAAGTCGGTGACGTGCAATGGATCATTGGGGTTCCAATGTTCTGGCCTGGGGTCATTTACTGAGAATGCTATGTTGATGATGTTTTGGTGGTATGGCCCTGTATCTGTATATCGGCTTTGGTGGTTGGTGCATCGGCGGGGCCCGGTGATGGTGAGTATCTCCGCCCTTTTTTCGCGGTCTTTTCCTCCATCATTTTGATTTTTGGGCTGGTGTTTATCCTTGTCGAATTTTGCCCTAAGGTCTTTTGTTATATGAACTATGTTCCCAACTAGTTGTTTCTCATCAATCTCCCTCTTTAGCACTGTACAATCGTTAGTATCGTGTGTTTTGCTTTTATGATACTCACAGAACTTGGGCTTGTCTTTGTTTTCCTTGGCTGGAGCCTTGTTGATTGCATGAACATCGGTATGACCGCTTCTGCCAGCGTCCCTGTTGAACGGTTTATACCTTCTAGGCATCTGCCGGGAGTGACGATTGTGTCGCTGCTGGTCGCCATCTTGCCCTCCATGCTGGGCCGAGATTGGCCGCGACACCGCCTCCTCCTGTCTGGCATATACATTGGCTATAGCTTTGATATTTGCCTCTTTTCGCTCTTCCCCTTCGATTTACCTCAGATATTTTTCAACACGGAACTTGAGTTCGTCCCGGGATCTGGGGACAGTTCCTTGCATCTTCTTCGATAGGGGCCCGGGGAGCAAACCTTGGGAGAAAGCGCCTGTTACCATGAACTCTTCAAGTCCTGGAACATTCAAGGTGGCCAACATGAATCGATCATAATACTCACGAATCGATTCCCCTTCTCTCTACTTGCATGCCATTACAGAATTAGTGTCCCCCTTGCCTTTCCTCAATTGCATGAAATTATTGAGGAAAAGGTATTTCGGTTGCTCAAAACTGGAGATGCTGCCCGGCCTCAGAGACTTGAACCACTTGCGTGCATTTCCGGTTAGGGTGCAAGGAAAATAAGTGCAGGTGAAGCGACGATCCACCTTAAGGGATGTCATCGTCCACTCATAATTTTCAATGTGGTCGTCTAGGTCTGTAGTACCGTCGTATTTGGGTGTGTTTGGGATCATCGTCGTGTGCGAAATCTTGTACTGCAACAGCTTGTGGCTGAAATTAGAGTTGACGCTTCGCATGGGGTTGTCCATGTATGAGTATGGCATCCCACCGTAAGCCATGTTGTTGTATTTGGTACAGGTTTGCATACATCTGGTTATTCATGGCCGCTGGCGAGATGTACAGCTGATACTGCAGTAGATTTGGTGTCGGACAAAATTGTTGGATTCCGTATTGCCCTGCCGGAGGAGCCATATGCAGGCTTGCTCTTGTATACTGCTGAGCGTATGGAGTAAACGGTTGATCCGTTGTCATGAAGGGATTAAACTCGGATTGTACTGGGAACTGAGCGTTGGGTCCATAAGAGTCGGATCCCTGGCTTGTCGAGATCTGGTCGCCAGTGGTTTGCGGTTGGGACAGTACATGGATTGGATCTGGGGTGTGTTGTACAAGCGTGTTGAGGATCGGTGGCTGTTGTACATATATCGGCATGTGGGGCAAACCTGCCATGGTGGCTTGCGGGTATACCATTGGGGAATATTGTGGCTGTGGTTGACTGGTGTGCGGGATCCACGTCCTAGTGTCAGAGGTAAGTGGGAGAGACTGTTGTTGTGAAACAGGGATCTTTGTTTGTTGCGTTGTGACGATTTGTGGAGTTGTGGTTACGTTCGCCACTTGTGGAATTGTGTTGGTTGTTGGGCGCCAGAGGCTGGCCGTGAGAGTTGTTGTCATCTGTAGTGCAAAACTAGATGGCGTTTGTGAAACTGGAGTGCGATTTGATGTGTTCCCTTCCTGAACGGAAGTTTGCCCTCCTTCTAGTGACTGCATCAGACGCAACAGGCTTTTTTCTAGTGCTCCAGATACTATTGGGATTTTGCTTGCCATTGCTGTTCGTTGAATTTCTTGCGTGGATGTATCCTTCTAGAGATACGCCCGAATGGTGCCAAATATTGTGATATGATGAAGAATGATTGGGTCGAGATTGCCGGTGAACCTCGCGAAAGTGACTTCCCCTGATATCACAGTACAAAACAGTAAAGAGATCGTTAGTCGACGTCCGGGAGGGGTTCCCGGGACGAAGCTCCGACGATCTAGTTAGTATGAGATCTGAGAGAGGTGGTAATTGATTACAGAAAAGAGAGAATTCTGTCCCCTTCCTCGTGAGGAAGAAGGATCCTTTTATACCTGTTTTAGAGGCGTGTCTCTCAACTGATTCTATTGATGATTCCCTCGTGAGGTGTGACGTGGCGGACCCATATTGGAGGGTCCTCCGTCACGTCTTTTGCCTCGTTCTCTCATTGGCTAGAAGGAGATCTTCCAAACGTTTACGAAGATCGTGGCTATCGTATAATGGGCGAGTGGGACTCTCTGATTGGTCCCACGTTTGTCAGGGTATGATTTCCTGGAGAAGGGGTTTAGGCGCGACTCTACACCTTAACCGCCTTATCAGCGTCCTTCGCGCTGGCGAAGGCCCGGACTTGGCTTTAGACTGGGTTCTGACCAGGCCAAGCCCGGTGTCAGTTTGACTTTTCTTTTGACGTTCCCCTGAGGGATACGTTAACAATATCGGACTGAACTGATCCGCTCAAACGAACATCACTACAAACACACTGTGAACAGATTTAATTTCCTAAATAGTTATCAAAATGACATTTTCTTTTTTAATACAAAACACTATTACTTAGTTTTTAGAAGTGATGCGTGGTAAGTGGGACAAATCAAGTGCAACGATTTGAAGCTCTCCAATATAAATTATGTTCTTATGATGTTATTATATGTAATTTAGATTAAAAATTGCAATTATTTTTTAAAGTCCGTTTGATTAATATATGCTAGTAATTATAATCGACAGACATGTCAGTTTTGTGTTTGGATTCATTATTAAGGATAAACAGTATGCATGTCATGTTTATGGTTTGGTTTTTATGTGGTCAAAAACTCAGATTGTGCATACCATCATGGTATGACATGACATGATGTAGTGTGTGCAACGCCATGGCATGCAAGAACCCTTCTTCAGCTTCTTTAATGTACAAGACAACATGCATATTAGTGGGGTGATGTGAAGTGGTAAGTTTTTCTCAAGTGGTTGAAAATTGTGATGATTTAAAACTAAGATGACAATAATTTTTTGTTCTGATCTAATATGTATAAATCTAATATGTAACCATGTAACCAAACTTTGAATCTTAGAGCATCTCCAATGAAAGTTTTTTTTAAAGCTTATTACTATTCAATTATTTATATTAAACACTTATTATCATTAGAGCACCTAGTTTTTTTTGCTTATTTTTATTGAGCGCTCAATATATATTGAGTGGTCAATATAGTTTAATCCTTTATACATTCAACCCCCTCATTTTCTACTCATATTTTATTTTACCCCTTAAGTATACTTTAGTTTTTAATTTATTTGTTTATTACAGGTTAATTAATTCTATCAAATATTTAATGATATTTTATTTATGAAATAGTTTGTATTAAAATATAAATGTGTTTAAAAATGACTAACTAAATGGAGGGTATTATGTAGAACATTTTAAATAGATAATGATAGATTAGTTAAATTTAAAAAAAAAAATTATTAGGAGAGCTTAACCATTGAAGATGTCATTTAATTAAAGGTTAAAAGTAATGGGATGATGATGTGTCAATGATATTAAGTCATAGTATATGTTAACCATCGGAGATCCTCTTAATATATCCAATGATTGTTTTTGGTAAAGCTTTTTATTATTTAAAAAAGATTTTTGAAAAAACTTTTTTATTATTAGAGAAGAAAACTTATTTTAAACGTTACTTAAAAAAATTATTTTTTACTAACCTTTTAATTTATTTTTTTAGAATTTGTCATATTTTATCATTACATTTTATTTTATACCGTAATTATATTTTGATATTTTATTTCTTTTAAGTTTTATATTTAGATAATTAATTGATTTAATAAACAAAATAAAAATTAATATATGAAAAAGTTATACAATTTAAAAATAATTGTTAAAACTTTCAAACTCTGAAATATATCTATCAAATATTATAAACATCACGGTTAACTAATCTTTTATTATTAATTTTTTATTTTTTTTACTACCTATGTTAAATTTTATTATTTATATAGTTTTGAAAAAAAAAATACCTAATAAATGTTAGTAAAAAAATACCCTACAAACATCTAAGATAGAAAAAGGATAATTAATTAACTTTTTTTTTTGAAAATATTAATAGTTGGAGAAAACTATTATGTCAAATTAATTTTTCGAATCGTCGAGAATCTGATCCATAGAGGTGTCTCGATTGTTTCGTCTAGGTGTCAACTCAATTCTACAGGTTGGAAGATGAATGAGTGGATCATCTATTCTTTGGTTGTGATTATGGTCAGATGTTATGAAATTGATTTAGTGTATGGTCGTCGTTATTAAAATGTGTTGGATTTATATATGGTTCTTAAAGCTAAAGTTTTTGTGCCAAACAAGAAGGTGTTGTTTTTGAGACGTGCCCTTATGTACTTGGCGGTGTGGCATATTTGGAGAGCTAGAAATGAGGTTATATTTAAGAACTTTAAACTGACTCTTTTAAGGACGACAGATAACATTCAATCTTTGGTTTTTAATTTGATCAAATATAGGTCTAATTTTAATGTTTTAGATTGGTCTCAAATGGTGTTGCTCACTTTTATTTAAGTGTTTCTTGTAATTTTTAGTTCTTACATCTTGCTAGTTCTTTATTGCATCTAAGAAAGATAATAGAAAAATAATGTAAGGATAATAGCAAAAATAATATGGCAAAATAAAAAAAATAAAATACTAATTTTCATAAATGATCCCTGTAGTTTCTTAAAATATCAAATTTCGTCTCTAACTTTTTTTAGTTTCATGAAGAGTCCATGTGGTTTCAGTTTCGTGCATTGTTGGTCACTTAGCCAGATAAAAAGACTTTTATACCCCTTTTTTATTTTATATTTTCTTTTTAGCTAATATTAATGTAACAGCCCAAAATTCACGCCCAAAAATTTCATTTTTATTTAAATAACTCATAAAAAATCTATTAGAAAATACTGTGAAAACACGTCGTCTCATAAAACAATGTATCATGTCTGAAACCCAAGTCATAAACTAATAACATATCAGAGTACAGTCCCAGAAAACTTCTATGCGGAAATCATGTGTGTGTGTGTGATGCGATGCTACGCCGCCGGCTCCTTCCCCTTGGACGAAGAGGTACCTGAAACCAAAACTGAAACCGTAAGCACAAAGCTTAGTGAGTTCCCCCATCATACCACATACCATACAATATCATCGGTATCTTTCAACCGATAATCTTCGTCGGTATCTTTCAACCGGTAATCATCATCGGTATCTTTCAACCGGTAACCATCATCGGTATCTTTCAACCGGTAACCATCAATGGTATCTTTCAACCGGTAATTGGGGACTATTCCACCCCCTACCACTAGCATACAATAACAAGATATAAGCATACAGTCAGGCATATCCGGGTACTGACCTACCCTTTGGTCCTAAGGACCACTGTCAGGAAAACTATCCCTATCATGCACATAACATATCATACAGATATAACTCATAACCAAACACACAACAAGACCAAGATAATTATCACAAAGACAATCATCTTCTAAATACTCCTCATTGGTGGGCCGGCATTGTGGCCTTAGACCCATCCCTACTGGAAGGTAACTCACCTCGTACAAGAAGCTGCTGATAATCTGTGCGGGAAACCTCCGTCCGCTGCTGCTCCGGAAATCCTCCGGCTACAATCCCCACAAACACTCAGTTAGAAACTGATATCTATTCTTAGGGTAAAATGACCATTTTACCCCCAACCAAGTCCAAGTCAAAGTCAACCTCCAGTTGACCCGACTCGCCGAGTTGGGCCGTCAACTCGCCGAGTCCCTCACCCTTTACTCGTCCTCATCCATGACCCCACTCGTCGAGTTGGGCCGTCAACTCGACGAGTTCTTCTCTCATATGAACATCACATGAAAACTCATCCGACTCGCCGAGTTGATGAACAACTCGTCGAGTTCACCTTCATCTAATGAACAAGTTCTGTCCTCGACTCGCCGAGTTGATGAACAACTCGTCGAGTTCATCTTCATCCTTAAGAAGATTGCCTTGGACTCGCCGAGTCCGCTCATGCACTCGCCGAGTCCCATGAATTCCATAACCATAGCTTAGTCCAGAACGTTGGGTCACTCCCCGGGACTCCCTAAAACCTTTCCACACTCAACTGGGTCCTTTTGACCCTCAACTGATATGGGACAGAACCCCAGGACTCGCCGAGTCCAAGAATGGACTCGTCGAGTTGGTCACATCCTCTCACTAAATCTTCGATTTTTGATGTACAACCCTTGATCAAAAGATAGATCTATGCTTCTACAATCAATCTAGCACGTAAAGTTACAACCTTTACGTGCTTGCATGGGACTTTGAGCTCAAAAGGTCCTAAAACAAGCTCTTACAATGCATGGGGCCTTCTTTGAGTGCAAAAGCCACTCCTTTCTGCCTTGTAACCCCTCTAAGGACCTAGATCCGAAACATCAACCCCAAACCATGCTTGCAATCATAGTTGGTGACCAAAATGGCTTAGAAAAGCCCTAGAACTCCACAAAATGGGATCTATCAAAAGAACAAACAAGGTATAGACTTTATACCTTCTGTAGACTGCAAATGATGCTCAAAATCGGATCCTTCTAGCCTCCTCTTGATCCTTCAAGCTTTTCCTTCCTTCCATGGGTCAAAAAAGCACCAAAATCACTCCAAATGTCTTAGATTGCTTCAATAACGGCTAGGGTTTCATTGAGAGGGGTTTGGGAGCATAAAGGGGCGATGGAGGCTGCATAAGGTCGTTTAAATAGGGTGCAAACCCTTGGATTAGGGTTTTTGTCCAGACAGTGTCTACTCGCCGAGTCCGGGACCCGACTCGCCGAGTACATCACTTAAATTTCGCGTCCCGTCCCGCTTCTACTCGGCGAGTTGGTCCTTCAACTCGCCGAGTCCAAGGCCAAAAATGCAAAATACTTAGAAAGAAATATGTACCAAGAACTAGGTGCTACAAATCTCCCCCACTTATTTTAGACTTCGTCCTTGAAGTCTGCTGCTCGATCCTGGAACAGCTCTGGGTAATGCTCCATCATCTCATCCACCGACTCCCAAGTCCATTCCGAGCCCTTCCAGTGCTGCCATTGCACCTTCCCGAGATGGACGCATCGCAGTATACAACAAGATCCTCCATGCCCTCTGGCAGGGCTAAGATTGGCGCCTCGCACAATCTCTGCCTCAATGTCTCGAATGCGGCCTGCTGCTCAGGCCCCCAACGAAAGACCACGGCCTTACTCGTTAGCCTGGTCAGGGGTATGGCTATCTTGGAGAAATCCCGAATGAATCTCCGATAGTAGCCGACTAATCCTAGGAAACTCCGAATCTCAGATGGAGACCTCGGAACCTCCCATCTCATCACGGCCTCCACCTTGGCCGGATCTACCGAAATCCCATTCTGGTTGACAAGGTGCCCAAGGAACTGAACCTCGCGCAACCAGAACTCGCACTTGAAGAACTTAGCATACAAGCTCTCCCTCATCAAAGTCTCCAGAACCTCTCGCAGGTGCTCCTCATGCTGCTCTCGCGTCTTGGTGTAAACCAAGATATCATCGATAAACACTATCACAGACCGGTCTAACATCGGTCTACACACGCGGTTCATGAGGTCCATGAACGCGGCAGGAGCAGTGGTGAGCCCGAAAGGCATCACCACGAACTCATAGTGGCCATAACGCGTCCGAAACGCCGTCTTCTGCACATCCTCCTCTCTGACCCTCATCCGATGATACCCTGAACGCAAATCAATCTTGGAGAACCAAGATGCTCCCTGCAGCTGGTCAAAGAGGTCATCAATCCTCGGGAGTGGGTAACGGTTCTTCACCGTTACCTTATTCAGCTCCCTATAGTCTATGCACATCCGATGCGACCCGTCCTTTTTCTTCACAAACAGAATCGGGGCTCCCGAGGGTGAACTGCTCGGTCTAATGAAACCCTTGTCCAACAGCTCCTGCAGCTGTGTAGACAGCTCCTGCATCTCAGGAGGAGCCAACCGATACGGTGCCTTGGCTATCGGAGCCGCACCAGGGACTAGGTCGATCCTGAACTCCACCTGACGCTCCGGAGGTATCCCAGGCAGCTCCTCGGGGAATACATCCGCAAACTCTCGTACCACGGGCACATCGCCTGTCGTCGCCCTACCCATCTCCCGAGTATCCATAACATAGGCGACATAACTGGCACAACCCTGCTGAAGGTAACGCCTAGCTCTCGCTGCTGAACATAATGTTGGCCCTCGTTGTGGCCTTTCGCCCTGAATCACCAGCTCTCCCCCACCAGGGGTCCTAATCCTCACTGACTGCTGCGCGTAGTCAATAACTGCCCCATTGGGGCTCAGCCAATCCATACCAATAATAACCTTGTTCCCCCGCAAAGGTATGGGAACCAAGTCCACCAGGTAACGTTCCTCGAACAGCCTCAAAACACAATCCCGGTAGACCTCTGATGCTCGCACCGATTGGTCGTCCGCAATCTCGACCTCTAGAGGGCAATCCAACATGCCCGAAGACTCCGGGAACTTCTTGCTAAGCGCAAGAGAGATGAAGGATCGGGTGGCACCCGAATCAAACAATACCTGAACCGGGATACCGTTCACATGGAACGATCCTAAACAGGGCACATTCATCACATAACCAAAATCACAGCAGCGAACCATAAAACATAAATAAGAAGTCATACCTGTCACCACATCGGGTGCAGCGCGTGCCTCCTCGGCTGTCAGCTGAAATGCTCGGCTCCGCACCACTGGAGCCTCTGTCTTGACCTTCCGGCCATCTGCAACCCGCGCCGTCGCTGAGACCGGCGCCGCTGCTGACGATGCTGACAATCTCGGGCAATTGGCCCTTTTGTGGCCCCTCTGATTGCAATGGAAGCAAATCAAATCTGTCATCTGCACTGTGGGGGCGGGGGCAGTACAATCCCTGCCAAAATGCCCAACCTTGCCACACTTATAGTAGCCTGAACCCGGCCCAGTGCGACAAGCTCCCTCGTGTGACCGACCGCATTTCCCACAGCGGTCTCGTCCTGTCTGGCCTTTCGGCCTACCATCGGATCCCTTGGGCTTCTTCCCCGAAGCCCCAGTCGTCAGCCCCTCTACTGCCTTCCTCTTCTGGATGTGCTCCAGATCAATCTCCCTCTCCCTAGCCCTGGAAATCATGGAATCCAAGGTAGGGCAAGCTGAAAAACTAACATGCTCCCGAATGTCAGCTCGTAGCATGTCATGGTAGCGGGTCCTCCTCATATCCTCATCTCCCGCATACTGGGGCACCAACAATGCCCTCTCCCGGAACTTGGCGGTGATCTCCGCCACAGTCTCCGTAGTCTGCCTCATGTCCAAAAACTCCCTAGCCAGCTGTTGAAGCTCAACAGCTGGCGCAAACTCCCCCATGAATCTAGTCACAAAGTTTGACCAGGTCATAGCCTCAACAGCCGAGGCTCCCAACGAGTCACCAACCATCTCCCACCAATCTCTGGCCCTGTCTCGCAAGCATCCTGCTGCATATCTCACCTTCGACCCCTCCGGGCAGAAGCTCGTCAGCTGCACAGACTCGATGTCTGCGATCCATCTCCTGGCAGCAATGGGGTCTTTCACCCCATGGAAATCTGGTACACCACTCCCTCGAAAGTCCTTAAAGGACAGTGTGCGCGTACCCACCTGGCTAGACGCCATATCACTCCTGAATGCTCGGAGGCGATCCTCCATCAGCTCAACAATCCCTTCCTTGATCGACCCGAAAATGACAGGGGTCGACTCAAGGATGCCTCTCGTGATCTTAGACGCGATGAACTCGCGCAGCCCGCCATCAACCTGCTCGGATCCTGCACCCGAGCCTGATCCTGATCCTGATCCGGAACCTCCTGCTCCATGTCGCGTGGTCACCATGCTGAAAATACACGCATACTCCCGAGAGGTCTAACGCACTCTCCAAGGTTCCCGGTTCCATCTAGGCCCTCCTTGATTCGAGTACGGGTCCTCTGCTTTCAGTAGTACGGGCCCATACTACCTTCCACATCTACCTGTACTTTCCTCAAGGATTGCTTCGACTTCACCAAATCCCTTTTACCGACACCCTTTCCACTGACCTCATCCTAGGCTTCCCTAGGGCACTCTCCGACCTACCCTCCGCCATCAGCTGCACCAGGAGTCCCCACTACTTCCCCCTAACTAACTTGCAGATACTGTTACATATCTACTCCTTAGTTAGTCGAAAATGGCCAGGACCCCCAAAGCACAAAGCAAGCAGCATTCGTGCATTGGGTAACCAAACCAGGCATAACCTACACAGGCCATCCTACTGCTGACTAAACAGTCCTAGCATACAGCTCATACAACAGGCATATAAGGCATCCTCCCTAGACCCTTAGCCCTAACTAGCATGCAATTCTCAGAATCATATATCAGGCACACAGGGCATCTTTCTAGATCCTTAGTCCTATTCTAGCATGCAGTTTCTGAATCAAAACCATATAGCATAACATAGCAAGTATGGGTATCTTAGGGAAAACTTACTTGAGCCCGGCCGGTCGCATGCATCACACACCTCGTCTTTCTTAAAATCCTTCCATTTAGATTTTAGAAACCATTTTTCTTTGTAAAAATCTTTTAGTCCCTCGGTTTGAGTCCAGACACCCCCGAGGGTGTGTCCGAATCCCTCAAATCAGGGCTCTGATACCAACTTGTAACAGCCCAAAATTCATGCAGTAAAATTTCATTTTTATTTAAATAACTCACAAAAACATCCATTAGAAAATACTGTGAAAACACTTCGTCTCATAAAACAATGTATCATGTCTGAAACCCAAGTCATAAACTAATAACATATCAGAGTACAGTCCCAGAAAACTTCTATGCGGAAATCATGTGTGTGTGATGCGATGCTACGCCGCCGGCTCCTTCCCCTTGGATGAAGAGGTACCTAAAACCAAAACTGAAACTGTAAGCACAAAGCTTAGTGAGTTCCCCCATCATATCACATACCATACAATATCATCGGTATCTTTCAACCGATAATCTTCGTCGGTATCTTTCAACCGGTAATCATCATCGGTATCTTTCAACAGGTAATCGTCATCGGTATCTTTCAACCGGTAACCATCATCGGTATCTTTCAACCGGTAACCATCATCGGTATCTTTCAACCGGTAACCGGGGACTATTCCACCCCCTACCACTAGCATACAATAACAAGATATAAGCATACAGTCAGGCATATCCGGGTACTGACCTACCCTTTGGTCCTAAGGACCACTGTCAGGAAAACTATCCCTATCATGCACGTAACATATCATACAGATATAACTCATAACCAAACACACAACCAGACCAAGATAATTATCACAAAGACAATCATCTTCTACATACTCCTCATTGGTGGGCCGGCATTGTGGCCTTAGACCCACCCCTACTGGAAGGTAACTCACCTCGTACAAGAAGCTGCTGATAATCTGTGCGGGAAACCTCCGTCCGCTACTGCTCCGGAAATCCTCCGGCTACAATCCCCACAAACACTCAGTTAGAAACTGATATCTATTCTTAGGGTAAAATGACCATTTTACCCCCAACCAAGTCCAAGTCAAAGTCAACCTCCAGTTGACCCGACTCGCCGAGTTGGGCCGTCAACTCGCCGAGTCCCTCACCCTTTACTCGTCCTCATCCATGACCCCACTCGTCGAGTTGAGCCGTCAACTCAACGAGTTCTTCTCTCATATGAACATCACATGAAAACTCATCCGACTCGCCGAGTTGATGAACAACTCGTCGAGTTCACCTTCATCTAATGAAAAAGTTCTGTCCTCGACTCGCCGAGTTGATGAACAACTCGTCGAGTTCATCTTCATCCTTAAGAAGATTGCCTTGGACTCGCCGAGTCCGCTCATGCACTCGCCGAGTCCCATGAATTCCAGAACCATAACTTAGTCCAGAACGTTGGGTCACTCCTCGGGACTCCCTAAAACCTTTCCACACTCAACTGGGTCCTTTTGACCCTCAACTGATATGGGACAGAACCCCAGGACTCGCCGAGTCCAAGAATGGACTCGTCGAGTTGGTCACATCCTCTCACTAAATCTTCGATTTCTAATGTACAACCCTTGATCAAAAGATAGATCTATGCTTCTACAATCGATCTAGCACGTAAAGTTACAACCTTTATGTGCTTGCATGGGACTTTGAGCTCAAAAGGTCCTAAAACAAGCTCTTACAATGCATGGGGCCTTCTTTGAGTGCAAAAGCCACTCCTTTCTGCCTTGTAACCCATCTAAGGACCTAGATCCGAAACATCAACCCCAAACCATGCTTGCAATCATGGTTGGTGACCAAAATGGCTTAGAAAAGCCCTAGAACTCCACAAAATGGGATCTATCAAAAGAACAAACAAGGTATAGACTTTATACCTTCTGTAGACTGCAAATGATGCTCAAAATCGGATCCTTCTAGCCTCCTCTTGATCCTTCAAGCTTTTCCTTCCTTCCATGGGTCACAAAAGCACCAAAATCACTCCAAATGTCTTAGATTGCTTCAATAACGGCTAGGGTTTCAATGAGAGGGGTTTGGGAGCATAAAGGGGCGATGGAGGCTGCATAAGGTCGTTTAAATAGGGTGCAAACCCTTGGATTAGGGTTTTTGTCCAGACAGTGTCTACTCGCCGAGTCCGGGACCCGACTCGCCGAGTACATCACTTAAATTTCGCGTCCCGTCCCGCTTCTACTCGGCGAGTTGGTCCTTCAACTCGCCGAGTCCAAGGCCAAAAATGCAAAATACTTAGAAAGAAATACGTACCAAGAACCAGGTGCTACAATTAACATTAAAAAACACCCCCACAACCACCTCGATCCTCAACCCCTACCCCAATAACACCCTAATCAAATACCTACTGGAAACAAAGCTACCCCAACACTTTCTTCCTTCCTCGTCTCGAACAAACCTCTCTCATCATCGAACCACCATCCCGTTTTCAAGACCTAATTGCTCCACTGTCCAAACCTTTGTTCATCTTCATCTCCATACAAACTTCTCTTCATCTTCATCTCCATTTGTAAAATTGGAGTCCACCATAGTTCCTATTTTAGGGTTTATTATCTCACCTATTTAGTGATATGTTGAAGATGATGGCAACCAAGGGAAAGAGATAAGGAATAAAGGAATTCGTTTTTCATTTCTAACCTATGTTTTTGGGTTAGAGTAAAGAACGTCATTGAAAATTGGGGAATGAACGAAGATGGTGACAAATCTAAAATGTACCCGGATGAAATCGATTTTGATTATCTTCATATCCATCATACAAGGTTGTTCAATTGTTTGGGAAGAATTTATGAGATACCCTAACTGGAGACTTGAAATCGGTTTGATCCCTTCATCTCCAATAACCCCACCATCGTTTTCCTTTCTTCCCTTCTGACGATGGTCGATTCGTTCGTATGCAACAAAAACCACTACACCACAACCATCTATGGTCCCCTATATCATCACCCTTATCATCCACTATCCATTGATTCTCTCGTCTCTATTTTTGGATCGCATTGAACCCCCATACCACCGCCTCTCAAAATTCTAGAACAAAGGGAAGCTTTTTGAAGGTGTAGTGTTTTACATCTTTTGGTTTATTCATTAGAGATGTGGGTCTCATTTGTGTTTCATCTTGTTCATAAGTTCATGTGTAGGTGTGAAAATGGATTATGAGTTTGCTATTGATTTCATTTTCTTGGTGGTAGTGGAACGGTGGTGGCAAGTTGTGGTGGTAGTGGTGGAGAGGGACATGAAAAGGAGATGCAAAGGGTAGGGTAGGTGGGGTTTATGTGTGAGGGGTTGTAGTGTTGAGCGGTAGTGGTGAATGGCGGTGGTAATAGTAACAAACATTTTCTATTTAAATAATTATATAATAATTAATATAAATTCTAATTAACCAGGAAGAATAAAATAAAAGAAACTAAAAAAAGGTAAATAAGTGTTTTTATCTTGGCTAAGGTACCAACCATGCATGAAATTGAAATCATGAGGACCTTTAGTGATACCGAAAAAAATTAAATGATGAAATTTGATATTATTATATATATATTAAAGTTATGAAAAGTTTTAACAGTAAAGTGGCACCTTTTTTGTCAATTTTGGTCCTCCAACTTACAACATTGACCCTTCATCTTTATACTTTTGTTCACAAACAACCCTTTCACTTTCGGTTGAATTTTTCATAACCCTCGCCTTTTATTACATATTATTAGTATTTAGTCTTTTGGCAGAAATGGTCCCTCATCATTATTATTATTATTGTTAGACAAAATTACACGATTGGTCCCTGTGGTTTACCAGATTTAACATTCTCTTTTTGGTTTTAAATTAATGTTTTATTTATTAGAAAATACTCACCCAATACCATAAACCCACCCACCATCTGCCATCACCACCACCACCACCACCGCCAAAATTACATAAATGGTCCATACGGTTTACCCATGGTGACAAATTCAGTCCCTACTACCTGAAAAGACTAAATTACTCTCACATTAACGGACAAAAAGCAACCAACATGCTACTTTACTTTACAAAGCAATACCTTCCGACCCCGGCAACGCCGGGGAATCTTTTCTAGTATATATTAAAGTTATGAAGAAAAGGAATAGTAAACTTGTCATTTTTTTGGCAGAATTAGTCCCTGTATTATTATTGGGCTTCAAAGTTAGGAATAATAAATTTGAATGTTTTTTGGCAACTTTGCTCCTCATTCTTTAACCATTTTGACACTTTTGGTCCTTGCAACCAATTTTTTTACATTTTTTAGGAACCTTTTAATATTTAAAGTTTGGCCACAAAACTTTAACGGTTTGACAACTTTGATCCCTTTTCTAAAAAGTTGCAAATTCCTACCCCTTTAATTCTTTAGCCATTTTGACACTTCTGGTCCTTGCAGGCAAAACTTTTACATTTTTTCATAAAAACTGGATGTTCTTTGGCAACTTTGCTCCTCATTCTTTAACCATTTTGACACTTTTGGTCCTTATAATCAATATTTTTACACTTTTTAGGAACCTTTTAATCTTTAAAGTTTGGCCACAAAACTTTAACGGTTTGACAACTTTGATCCCTTTTCTAAAAAGTTGTTAATTCCTACCCCTTTAATTCTTTAGCCATTTTGGCACTTCTGCTCCTTGCAGTCAAAACTTTTACATTTTTTCATAAAAACATGAAAAAAAACGGTCCGGGGCAAAGTCCGGGCTTTTCATCCTTGCACTTTCTACGTCTGTCATATTTATCGATTCGCAAACAACATTGAAAGCTTCTGGCCCCGCGTAGCGGGGGTAACCTTTCTAGTTCTAAGAAAGCACGAGACCATTTATGAAGATTAGTTAATAAAAATTTTAAAAAAAATATATCAAGATGTTCTTAATACGAACTCAAGCAACGTGTATAAAGTAGAAACTAACAGATTTCCTAAATCGATAAAACTTTCCGGTATCGTTACGCATGAATGATGGCCACCTCATCAACAAACTATTCAACAATTCAATCCCACTAACCTCATGAAATGGTGTTCACTAGATTTTCACTAGTAAAATACCAAAAAATGAGAGAGGAGAAAAACCACTCTATAAACTGCCGTGAAAACCCGTAGAGGATATCACTCCACAAGACGCCTACTCCCATTGGGGGCGGTGTATACCGATCTAAATCCCTCCACATTAGTCTCCACATTGGTTTCTACGCGTGAATTTACTACCATACCGGGTAGCCTACGAACTTTTGTAGACGTCCTAGACAATTTTTTGATTTGACGAATAGCATTAAGTAGATTTCATATTCTTTTAAGTTTTTCAAAAAATGTGTTTATAAATAAAATAATTATTTGAAATAATTTTCAATTTATTTTTTAATAATCATTAAACGTGTTAATATGTCTTAGTTATCATCGTACAACGAATGAGAATGCAAACGGGTACAAAATGGTTACATAAGATTTTTTATATAGAGTATTAAATATATTTTTTTCTGTAAAAAAGTATATATGTAAAATAATGAATAACGTTTCTTAGAAATCACGATAAAATGCTCTAAAGCCATCTGAGACCAAAGGTTTTCTTTATGGTACAAAAGTGGAACCAGAAAGTATATGGTCAAATGGTCATAATGACAATATACTTTAAGCCAATTTTTAATAATATATTGTCAATCAAAAAACAACACATTCTATTTTTTATTGTTTATTTTTCATTTTGTGGCCAGTCAAAGCCGCAGCAAGTATCAACTACGAAATACAAAAGAACCATTACGTCTCAAATAAACAAAAATTGAAATATGTAGGTATATTGTACGAAATAATTCATTACCAAAATACAAAATATAGAGTAAGTTACATTTCTTGTCCCTGTGTAGCAGACTTTTTTCAATTTTGGTCCTAAAAAGTTTTCTCTTGCAAAATTTTTTTGTCTCTGTTCCAACTAAAATTAATATATCTTTTGGACCAAAATTGCAAAAATTAGCTATGCTTAGGGACCAATAATGTAATTCACTCAAAAAATAAATAACAATTCATCGACCATTTTTGATGCACACGTTTAAAGGAGAAAAAACAATGCTTGTTATTCAACAAGTTTCTTTTTGGTTCTGAAAAGGATTTTCAAATCAACAACGTTAAAAGTATAGAAACAAATCACATTCAAGAAAAAAAACAAGGAACCTTTTCTCCCCTTAGTCAATTCTCTTTAAACATGGCTTCCTCTTCACTCTTCAATGCCTTCAGCTTTCTGTACCCACTGTCCGTGCCAAATAACCTGATGCAAAGATGTCATTTGTCATATCACAATCGTGTACAGGACATAACTGATTGTACTGTGTTTGACATGACATAATCAGATAAAAATTAAAACTAAAGTCTTACCGGTCCATGTAGACAAAAGTTGATGAGTAGTTCCCTGATTTGGTGTAGATAAGTCGGTGATGATAGTCGTGAAAGTCAGAACTGATTTTTTTTTTTTTATAAAAGGGAAATTTGTTATAGCAATAATGTTAGTAAATATTAAAAAAAAAAAATGAATGATAAGTTTATTATTTATAGAGTAAGACTAATCACTAACCCCCCGTATAAAGGAAGAAAGTTTGAGGGGCTCCATGGGAAATGATAACCACAATGTGCCTCAACTGTCTCAAGAACTCTCACCACCATCCACAACCAAAGTGTTATGAGATGTGGGCCCGTGATGGCAGGACCGAAAATAGTAGCAAAACCAAGGAATAATATTTCAGCAGGGTGTGCATATTCTGAAGTCAATCCGAAAGGCGTTGCATACCTGTTGTATAAATGAATTAAATAAATGAAAAAATGAAAAACATTAAAAAAAAAATGAAACTTAATGAAAAATAATGTATAGATGCATTAAGCTCATTAGGTAAAAAAGAAACAGCCTCTTACTCATGATGGACACTGTGGACATGCTTATACAGCCATTTGGTATGTAAAATTCTGTGTCCCCAGTAAAATATAAAATCTTCAACTATGAAGTAGAATATTATCTGTGTAGACATTACTTTCCTACAAAGTGAAAAGGTAAAACGGATTACAATTGAAAAAAATTAATGAAAAATATATATATTTTATGTTTTGACTTTTGACAAAGGACTTGAAAATACCAGGATGGCAATGGAAGACTGCTTCGCATTCCCATGAATCTGAAGACAGGATATGAAGCAATCATAACAGGGAGATTGACACAAAAATGATACAATAGTAAGCGAGTGATGCATTTATTTTGAGCTTCATTGGTGTTATTCTTCATCTGGACATAAAAAATGTAACAAAATTAATGACATTAAAAAAACAGGTTTTCAAAGGCATGAGAATGTGAGATAGTTAAACCTGAATTTTGTACTTGTTGAGCCATCCTGCCCTTTCTAAGTAAATGAAAGGAAGTCCAGATAAGAAGAAAACAGATTCATGAAGCAAAAAACTTCCAAGGCAAGCCAACTGAAAGTCACTGAAATTTGTGATCAAATACTGCAATTAGAAAAGAAAAGAAAAAACGGGTCAGTAATCAGTAATCAGCCTCTGTATCTTGGTGTTAAACCACAAGAAATAAGTTGTATTACAAGAATGTTTTATGTCTACATAAGATGTGATAAACAAATACAAAAACCAACCTAGTTTTCTATAAAATGTTCTTGTGTGACAGGTTGGTTCAAAGGATATTAAAAGGTTTTATTAGATAAGAGTTGAGTTTTCAAGAAAAAATAAGTAGTGGAAACATTCTTAGGCTTATGCTCCTGAAAATGTAATTACTTGGACAACAAATTCAAAAGTGATCATTGGACTTGAGGAAAAGGAGATGAAAAGTAAAGCATGAAAGGAAGGACCGAAGTTCATCAGTTCTAAAAGGGTGAGGATACAAAAGAAACAAAAATGGGAGTGGATTTGCTAAAACTACAGAATCATAAGCCTTTAGGCTGAAATGTACCCAATTTGATTTTCATATTTCCACTTGTAAAATAAATTAGAAAAAAAGGGGGCATTTCCCCCCTGTTTTAACTTTTAAGCCCCTTTTGTATTCTGTACAACCATAAGTTTCTAGGCAAAAAGTAAGCATCCAGAACTTCACTAATTCATCACATAAATCACAAGCTGCTTGTGTTAATGTGGCCCAAAAATTGTTCAAACAATGGAAATAGGAAAATCATTTACTAATATAATCAAAACCTAGATGTCAAGCAGCAAATTGACAAGATTACAAGAACAGTAAAATCATTTAAACTTGAAATCAAAACTTAGAGGTCAATAAGAAAATTGACACCAAATTACCAAAAACCATTTAACTAGATCTCTTGATATCCCTGATCCTTTCACTTCAAAGTTCGGTGATGTCTTCCTTACATCCATTCCTGAACATGTATAATCTCATGCATGTGCTAAAGTATGAGAGTACTACATTAAACGCAATTACGCGAGTTCCGACTTGCGAATCATACTAAAATCTCCTCCAATACAAATAACTATTCATTTCAGCATTAAAGTTTAGTGACTCATCAATCAACGCATATTCGATAGCACAAATTCTTACTTATAGATCAATGCGACGCAGATTTATGAATACAGAGCCGATAACACTCGCACATACATCCAAAAATCAGTACAAACAAACTATCCATCAATGAGACCAAATCTAAGGCAACGGAAGAAGCAAAACGCGTAGTATAATATCAATATAGTCGGAAAAAAGGAGATGGCGTTACCGTCCAACCAGATTCGATGATTGAAGCCATGGAATCCGGCCAGGATCCAGCCAAAGCAGATGACAGCAAGAGAGAAAGCGAAAGAACAGATGGTGGAAATGAATCAGAGCTCGTGGGCACTCCACTTGTACTTGTCCATTCACGAATCCCTCACTCCCCCGGATAACAGTGAGCTTTTGGGGGATTTTCAGGGGAGGGTTTTTATGTGTGTATCGGAGTTGTACGTTGTGCTCTAAAAGTCGTAATTTTTTCGATACATCATGGGTGGTTACGAAACTGTATACAGATAGGGAGAGGTTTAAAATGTATGCACGTTGAAACGACGTCATACTTGGTTAAAAAACGGCAAGTGGGTCTCACCCGCATGTTCCAAAATGGTATGACACTGATGTACCCATTTTTACATTGTGCTAATTTCTTAAAAATACTTTTATTTATGTTTTAGACTCATCCAACTTAGTGATTTGACTTTTATATTTGTTTCAAAAATCGATAAAACAAATTTAATTAAATTGTATGAGATATGTGGTGTTTAAGGTAATGCAAGTATCTAATAGTAATCAAAATGAGAAAAGGAAAGCCTTTGATCCTTTGTAGGATCTCCGACATAAAATTTTGGGAGGTGATAATGATCAACTTTTTGTTGTGTTTTATTGATTTCAATCCGAGATTACAGAGATAATGAAGATAAAATGAGTAAAAGTGTAACGGTAGAGCTAATTGTTGTGTAGTGTGTGATTTACAGGTGTTATTTATAGTCTAAGTTAATCAACAAGAAGTCCGATATTTCCAGGATCCTCCTTGAATAAATATTTGCACGTTATTTGTCTTGGTATTCTCGGGTCTTGAACTCGGTTGAAGCGACTCTCCGTTGAGAATGAGTCTTATGTTGACTAATTCTGCATATGTGAAAAAAAAAGAGAAAAATATAATCGTTATAAGTGTTAGAAAATATTAGTAATAATAATCTGGAACTTATGATATATTTAAGGATCCTAAGGTTTCGGAGATATAAGGATCCTGAATATGATTTTGGGATCCTGCCCATAACAATTGCCCCTAAATTATATATGTGAAATACAAATGTTAGTTTTTTAAAATATTTAGAGGTATAATTTTAAACTAAAAAAATGAAGTAAAAAATTCTAACGGATAGAGTAAATTTTAATTTCAACGGATGAATTTCTAGTAGTTAGAATTGGTCAAATCATCCTTCTACCTTTCCTTGATTTTTGTATAAATGGGGTATTCAGCTTTTCAATTTCGCCTCACTCTTTTAGCTTTTCTTCTAGACGTTCACCAAATATCATCGAAGGTACTTCCTTTGTCTATTTTGTACTTCCTCGTTTTCTTTTAAATATGGTTAAAAAAGGAGCTCGCTCTCGCGCAAACATCATAGCCACATCTAATGACGATTTCGTAGAACAAAAACTCTTTTCCTACGAGGAAACTTATACCTTCGAAGACGACAGTATCAAAGCTTTGAATTCGTTTGGAATCTTCCCCGCTGGTATTGTTTTTAAACCTTTCGATGCCATGATCAGACCGGATTTTACATCTTCCGTTTAGGTTTGTTTCCCCGAGTATCCTTTTACCTTAGGTCTTACTTATCCCTTTCTCGGAATTGTCTCTGAATTCTTCGAAATTACTAAAATCTCATACATCCAAACCATGCCAACAGTTTGGAGGATCCTTTATTGGATTGACCATCTGAACCGCTCCATGGGTCTCAACATTGGTCTAAATGAGTTAGCTCACGTTTATGACCTTTCGGCCTTTGGAAATTCCCATTTCCTGTTGAAAGTTAAAACCGATAGATCACCTCTTGTATTAAAATCCAAGCATAACGATGGTGCTTGGAAAAGAATATATTTTATTGTGAAACGTGACTCGATTCTCGGTGGGAATCTTTTACCTCAATGATTAAAAGGAATGCGTGTTTTTAGTGAGTGACATGGCGTGACAGTAGGTTGGCCACGGCGTGGCAGCTGTTCTGGACCAAGCCCATGATCTTTTAGGATTTCATTCGTATTTAAACCCCATTAGCTTGAATTTAGGGTTCCTTATCAGCCTTCATCACCCTCAAACCCCAGAAAACCCTTACCCTAAACCTTTTTGGTGATTCTTGGCTTATTTGGTGCTTTTGGGAAGCTTGAAGAAGAAGAAGAAGAAGGTGTTTATTGTGTTGATTCAGCAAGCAAACGTCATCATCGACCTCTTGAGCATTCTTTGGGCTCTTGTAAGTGACCAAGTTTCCATCTTTTGGTGCTTTTCTCTCTAGATCTAGGTTTTATGTCTTATTTTGGTCCCTTTCATATAGTTTGTTTGGGTGGAAGAGATAAAGGTTGCAACTTTATGGCTTCTCTAAATCCCAAGAGTATTTTAGTGTTCATTAGGATCCCTAAAGTGCTTCTGGAAGTTTTGGGTTGAAGATTTACTGGATTAAGTGCTTAATGGTCTAGTTCCATGCTTAAAGTTGCCTTTTTGGATTTAAGAGTTTAGATCTAGACTTAAAGGGGTGTCTTAAGGGATAAACTTGGAAACTTTATCCATTAAGACCTTGGAAAGGACCAGATCTGAGCTTTGGAGCTCTTAAAATTGGAAGAAATTGGGTTAAGCTCGATGAAGCTTTTCAGATCAGTCCCCATAGCATGGCCTTAGGCTGCTACGACGTGACGACTGTGGAAAACTTTGACCGTCTTTGTAACGTCTGGTCCCTAGTATGCATTTAATTCAATTATTTATTTATTTTGAAAGAAGAACTCGATGATTTGGTGGCCCTAACTCGTCGAGTAGAGGGCAGATTATGCGCGGGGCTGAGTTATCTACTCGACGAGTCAAGAGCCCTCGACTCGACGAATAACTCGGCCAGAATGAAACCCTAATCTCGGGGTTTTGCACCCTATTTAAGCTCCTTAACCCCCACCCCTTGGCCTCATTTCCAACCTCCTTGTCCCAAACCCTAATCCACGAAACCCTAGAGCTTTCTTTGAGTGTGTGAGCCATTGTGAGTGGTCTTGTGTGCTTTTGAAGCTTGTGGAAGAAGAAGAAGATAAAGGTCTCAAGAGGGAAAGTGTAGATCCAAAAGCTACACTCCATTTGCTACCTTTTCTGGTAATCAATCTTCTACATTGGTTATTAGTTCATTAGATCTCTTTATGTCCTCTTTATGTGGATTTTTGGTCCAAGATTAGTAGCTTCTGGGAAATGATTGACCCAAGAGGGTATTCTTCCAGATCTAGTACCTAGAGGGGCTGTTGTGACATAAAGGTGCAAACTTTATGCCATTGGAGCCCCCATGCAAGCCTTAGAGAGTCATAATGGCCTTTTTAGCCCCAAAAGGCCATGTATGTGGAGAAAGGTGGGAACTTTACGTGTCCAGGTAATGTTAGGGGTTTAGATATGAAGTTGTAAGCTTTAGTTTGGTGTATGGATGGGTTTAGGACCAACTTCTAGGTCCCAAGGAATCAGGGTTTGAGCTAAACCCCTTTAAGAAGTGGTATTAAGGGGTAAAGTCAGAAACTTTACCCTTAAAAGGACATTTCCAGGGTTTATGTGAAGTATGAAGCTTCGATCTGAAGTGTAGGGGCTTAATCCATTAAGATAGCCCAAACAGACAGGGGAACTCGGTGAGTCCAGTAAGGGACTCGACGAGTTGAAGTCGGGTTGTCCCGATGGTATGACAGGTAGAACTCGACGAGTTTGTGAAGGGTTTCGACGAGTTGACTCGTTTGACCACGAGTCTGAGTAGTACAGGAACTCGCCGAGTTAGGAGATAACTCGACGAGTTGGGTTGACTGGGAGTCGACCTGGACTTTGACTTTGACCCAGATGTTGACTTTGGCCAGGAGTAAAATGGTTATTTTACCCTAAGAAGGATTATCATGTTTTGATTAAGTGTTACTGTGAAATTGTTAGTCGGGGAGTCGTTGGAGCAGCCGTCAGAGATTCCTCACACGATATTTCACAGCTAGCATTCGAGGTGAGTTTCCTCCAGTAGGAACAGGTCTAAGGCACCAAGGCCAGCCCGTTTAGTTAGTAGTAGTTCCGGACTATGGTCTGATGTCGGGCGGGGCCCGATGTAGGTTTATATGCTTTTCTGGATTTCGATCCGATGTCGGGGCGGTTCCGAGGAATGCTTGTATGCTTGATGTCTTTGTGATTCTTGCATGTGTTTGTATTGTATGTTTCCGGACTTCGGTCCGATGTCGGGGCGGTCCCGAGGAATGTTAGTATGATACCGGATTACGGTCCGATGTCGGGCGGGGCCCGAGGAATGATTAAGTGTTAACAACAATTGTAATAGTAATTCAAGCAAACACAACCAACATATATATAATTGAAAAAGTTACATCATTGTATGAATTACATGTTTACGAATGAATTACAATATGTTGACAAAATATGAAATAGTAGACGCCTTAGCGTCCCATCCTCAAAAGCACTTGATTACCTGTTTAATGATTTCCTGAGAATACAAGTTGTTTGAAAAAGTGTCAACACAAAGGTTGGTGAGTTCATAAGCTTTTGTTTGGTATTATTAAAAGCCTTTCGTTTGTGAAAGTAGTATTTGTGTTAGAAAATCCAATATTTTCCTTAATGTGTAAATGTAGTCTTAAAACCCAAAGACCGAAATGTACAAGTAATTTGTCATATTTATAGTAAAACAATGCAAGTTTAAATCGACATAAACTCATTAAATTTTAATGAAGTTCCCGTAAATTCCAACGTTTATTAATACTTTATGTGAGTTATTATAACCATGCTATGACCTAGTTGGCCTGAAACGACGTTCTTCAGGCGTCGGAAATGTTATGACATTTGTCACCCCAGACCTGCCGGTCTAGCTGTTGCATGCAGCTTAGGTGTGGGTTTGTCAAACCCAATATAGATCTATACACAAGTATCACGCTCTCCCTCAAGGAGACTCTGGTTACAATACAGGACTTAATGGTAATTTGAAGTAAATGTCTCACAAAGTCATTAACGGAATTACGTGTTATGAAAACTTGGTACCGTATGGCCGTACCTTGCTTAATGAAAATATCCTTTGTATAAATGTACCCTTTTTAAATGTATTTGTTATGTAATGTATCATAAACTATACCTATTATAGTTTATCAACCAAGGGTAGTACGTGGTAATGTATGCAAACTATATTCAAAATAGTTTATTAAATGTTTGAATGTATCGATTGTACTTTGATTATAATCACTTGTTATTCTTTATATTTTATATGACCAAATCCATTTGTAAACTGATGTGTGTCTAAATATTAAGATAAAATGTCATATATTGCAATAACATATAATCACATAAAGATATACACCTTGCTCAACATGTTACAAGGTGAAATGAAATTAACAGCAACTTTTCGTTGAAAAACAGTTTCTGCTACTGTTCTTAGAAAATTTATAAAAAAATCATCAAAGCTCTAAATCCAAATCCGCAAATTTTGAGAGTTTGGAATATGAGTCTAGTTTGTTCGTAAATTTTACCATGATTTTTAGTGATCTCTAACAGAGGTGAAAATGTTCATAATCACAGACTGGTCCAGGTTTGCCTCTGAAATGACAGGCAGTTTTGTAAAAATCACCATAAATTGTAGAAAAATCATATGGAGATGTGCAAGTAGCCATTTTAAAGCTAAGAGTTTGAACTACTTGCACCTGGAACAGTTTTGAAAACTAAAATATTTAAGTTGACCAAAACAGTCCGTGATTAACGTCCATCTTTTCTGATGTAATCTGTTAGAAAAAGTTTAATTGTGTTCTTGATGATTTTACTTGTATTCCCCCCTTAAAACTTAAGAAAAACATGTAAATGTAGGGGTATGAACTCACCTTATGTGATTTCAGTTGATGAAAGTGAGATAGAGGAAGTGTTCAACCCAAGAACACTAAGAAGATGTCTTGATGATTCGAGAATCTAACACCGAATAAGATGGAATTTGTGTAAGATATCAATGATTTGAGTAGAATGGAGTTTAATAATTATGTGAATGATGAAGATACTTACTAATTGAAGGAAGAAATCCCTGGAGAAAGCCTTGAAGTTCTTGAAATTGAGAGAAAAGATGAGAGAATTTTGGAGAGTGTCCTTTGGTTGCTAAGTGTAGAATGAAAGAACTTTATGGAGAATGAGGAGAGAGGATCAATCCTCCAGCTCTTAGAACATGGGAAGAGCTGGAGATTGGGTGTAAAGGTCCACTAAGGTGACAAGGAGTAGTGGGAAAGAGTGGATGATCATAGAGTGAGGTGGTGGTGGCTTGCTTTTGTCATAAACTAAGGAAAAGCAAATATTCCCTCAATAATTAGTCCAACCACCAATTCTTTTAATACATTTTTATAAAAACCCTGGAGATTTATATATTTTGGGGCCTTAGTTTATAAAATAAAGTTTTGGGTGAAAATCCCACGTTAAAATAATGAAAAACGGAGTTAAAACGAAGTCGTAGTCGAAAAACCGGAAAAGTTATGACACGCAAACATGCATGTCGTCTTATTTTATGACAGGGGCTTCCTTGATACTCATTGCGTGTCATCAACACGCGAGTCGTAAGGTTACGACAGATAAATGTGTGTCGTCTTCCTTTATGACAGGGACTTCGGTCCTGAAGCTTCAGTTTTGGGTCCTTAAGCCTATTTTACCCGTTTTTACCCCGTTTCAAGTGGTTTTTTACCCAGTTAAGGGTCGGGATGGCCCGAATGATTACAAAAAATTAAAGGAACTTTTGAGAGAGATTTGGGAGAGATTCGGGAGAGATTTGGGAGAGATTTTAATAGAGAGAGGTTGAGTGAAAGAGATTGTGAGAGGTTTCGTTTGTGATCTTTTTGAGTGTCCGGCTTCGCAACGAAAGGTCCATAAACCCCGTTAAGCCATGATTTAGTGTCTTACACAATCCCGATGATTGTGCAATAGTGTTTTATCGCTTTGGTTTGTTGTTTAGCACTGTTAAGGCTAAGGAAAATCAAACACATGAATTTTTCAAATGATGTTTTCTCATTGAAATAGCGAATTGTATAATGTAAACCCTAACATACAAGGGTTAATGGAGTTGACCGGTTTGACTTGTTGACTTTGTTTGACTTTGACTTGAGCGAAATTTGACGGTTGTCACATCATCCCCCCGTTAGAGGGAATTTCGTCCCGAAATTTGCATTTTGACTGGGACTTCAAGAGTTTGGAAAAAGATGTGGAAAACTTCTCGTAGTACAAGAAATTGATTATGGCGAGGAACAACCTGCCTGATGTCACATGACGACCTTGGAAATTTCTTATTGTAACTTGAGCTGAGTCAATTTAAAAGGAGTTTATTGTTTTAGGATGATAGAGTATTCTATGTGTGCTTTTATACTCCCTGTTTTATCCTTGGTATTACCACTATGAATATTTTATAGTTAGCGAGTTCCATCATTACGAATGTTTCAACAAATTTTGACGAAATTTGCATTATAAGTCCTACTAGTTCTTTTATAGTCGATTGGCGTAAACTAGTCGTATATCATTAAGATTGCAAGGGCATTTTGGATGGGTGACCCCGCCTTAAGCCCACAACCAAACAAGGAACAGGGAATGAGGCGGAATCACACATTCTAAGTCCATAGAATCTTAATGATATATGACCATAACGTTTACACTAGCCATCATAGATTCCAGGGGCGTAGTATTATTGGGGCCAGGAGTAGGAATTGTAGTTCAAAATAAAATTGTTATAAGCCTGCTATCTTCAAACTTGGGCTTTGGCCCCTCCCGATTCCTAATCAGAATGGTCCAATACTCTTGCCCGCTCCAAGTCGAGAGTTGATTCATGTGGCTTGAGCTTAGGCTTGGGTCTTAGAGAAAGAGGCAATGCGTCAGGCTGGCTTCACAGAGCTGCAAAAACTCTTCTCTCTCGACAGTGGATAGATAACATGCCTCGGCTCTTCAGGCCCACATTGCCTACTGGGCCAACTCAAATGAACATCCACTTTGTTACCCCACTTGGGTTATAGGCAAGTGTTACCAAGCCCGATATCAAGAAATCAAAATCGATTCATCCCTATTTGCCCAATTCGCTGCCTATCTCGCCTGCTGTTCGTTTCTCGTTGTCTCGCTAAGTCAGTCGCCTGGTCTCACTCTCGCCAATCGCCATCGCCTAATGCCCAAATCCCTATTCACACTTCACAGAAATCAGGTATGTAATCCCGAGACCCATATCCTGTTCAGCTGTTCTTTCTTTTCTGATTGTAAGATTGTTGATTGTTGGTGTTGGCGTATTGCACTGCTGCTGCTGTTTTCAGTCAATCCGTTGCCTATTTATGCGTTACTACCGTCTTACTGAGTTTCTTTTTAATTTGGCTGTCATTTGTGATTTGGCGATTTTCCAATTTGATTTACTAGTTATGAACTTATAGATTTGGTTATTGTTAAATGAGTTATTGGTTATTGTTCAAATTTTGATTTTGATTTTTTTTTTTTAATTTCAGTTTATAATATTTTCGGCCCCCTCCCCCAAGTTAATTGTTCAAGCTCCGCTACTGATAGATTCACTGGTAAAAACCCTGAGTTTTTACATAGATGATAAGACTTATTTGGGTTTTGCCGTGTTCCCAAGATTCATGGTTTATAGACTTGAATAGATGCTAGTTTTAGTAATAAAAAGAAATTTAGAATTTAAATGTCGATGTTAGATGCTTGTACTGATATTTAAGGGGTTAAAAAAAATAAAGTTTTATTAGTTACCTATAGCGACACTCAAGTCATAATTTGCATGTGTGAAGACTTGGAGTACTTTCTAATGAAAAGTGTGCTACTGGGGAAATTCGAAACTGGTACGTAGCTTCAAAGTCAAGAATATGCAGTAGGCATGTGATGCATTAAATGCATGAGGCACAAAAGTCCTAATTTGCAGCAACATATACGTATATGTGTGTGAATTGAAGAAGAAGGTTACGGCTCAAAGACCATTCATTTCCTCTTTATTTTTTTTTATTTATTACTCCTCCCACTTACCTTATATAAATCATCATAGAAGAAGGGTACGGCTCAAAGTCCATTCATTTCCTCTTTATTTGTTTCATTTTATGTATTTGTCTATTGATTTTTAATGCAGAAAATTTTGTATAATTTGGGTATTATAGTTTGTATTATGTATTTAGCCATATTTTAGATTGCCGACACGACTACGCCGACGACTCTATACCATAGGTCTATATAAATAGACTTATGAATTTAGTAGGAATAACTTGATTATAATCTTGTGATTTGTTCCATGTCTGATCCTCTCCTAAGATTCTCTTGACATGCCCCCAGTTATGTGTAATTAAAATTTTATTAGACTGTTGATCCTAATGAGTCTACCCTAAGTCCACAACCAAACAAGGAACAGGTCCTAAGGCGGACTCACCATTTCTAGGTCAATCATTCCTTAATTACACATAACTTCGAGGTACACCTAAAGAATCTTAGAGTTACCAGTTGTAAATTGTTTGTAATACCAAGTAGTGAGATTCAATGAAATAAAATGCATGCCTATTTCATTGATAAACCTTTTAGTAAATATCCTTACCATTTATATACACATGTATATTTTCGCACTTTAGTGAACTATTCTTGGTGTTTCTGTTAACGTCTTGGAGATGGAGTTATGGTAGTGGGTAGAAGTAGGTTTTGTACGGGCGTTAAAATTTACACATCATGTTGCTCCTGCGAGAATAGGGGTAGAAGAAATAATTAATAGACGCCTAATCCTATAATTACTTATAGGGGTGATCCTTATTAGTTACGTCTATAATCACGTAGTGCATATCAGTTATACATAATTTGAGATAGAATAGACTTTCGAATAAATGACTCTACTCTAAGTCCACAACCAAACAAGGAACAGGAAGTAGAGCAATAGTCATAGATTCTGAGTCTATAATATCTTTAATTATGTATAACCTTGGCGTATGCACTCAGTTATCATAGGCCTACTAATAGAGGTCTTTAGTTTTCACATAAGTTGGTTATAGTATCACCAAATACTCCTATAGTATTTTTAGCTGTTTAGATTCGATTCTTAAAGTATTCTCTGTAGGGTGTAGTTAGGTTGATAGATTTGTTGCCCATTATGACTATCCCCCAGTATATGTAAGTCACTCCTCAGACAGATATAGTTGATCAGGCTATATCCTTCCCAGACTTGATTTACATATACCAAGGCATACCCATAATGTACAACTCCTCTTCTTTTATTTTATGTTCTTCTAGTTATGACACTATATGAGCATGTATGCATGTATTTATACTTTTAATAAAAAAATCATTTATTTTCTAAAAGTATATTTATTTGAAAAATGCACAAATCAGAGACTATTAGTCCCAATTGTGTTTATAGTTTGTATATCTTATATGGTTTGATATACTTAATTCACTATAAACTGTGCTCTGATACCAATCTGTCACACCCCCAAACCAAGGATGGCGGAAACGTCCGGGGGTGGAGGACTTCATGTGTAGTATCATAACAACAATTGTAATAGTAATTCAAGCAAACACAACCAACATATATATAATTGAAAAAGTTACATCATTGTATGAATTACATGTTTACGAATGAATTACAATATGTTGACAAAATATGAAATAGTAGACGCCTTAGCGTCCCATCCTCAAAAGCACTTGATTACCTGTTTAATGATTTCCTGAGAATACAAGTTGTTTGAAAAAGTGTCAACACAAAGGTTGGTGAGTTCATAAGCTTTTGTTTGGTATTATTAAAAGCCTTTCGTTTGTGAAAGTAGTATTTGTGTTAGAAAATCCAATATTTTCCTTAATGTGTAAATGTAGTCTTAAAACCCAAAGACCGAAATGTACAAGTAATTTGTCATATTTATAGTAAAACAATGCAAGTTTAAATCGACATAAACTCATTAAATTTTAATGAAGTTCCCGTAAATTCCAACATTTATTAATACTTTATGTGAGTTATTATAACCATGCTATGACCTAGTTGGCCTGAAACGACGTTCTTCAGGCGTCGGAAATGTTATGACATTTGTCACCCCAGACCTGCCGGTCTAGCTGTTGCATGCAGCTTAGGTGTGGGTTTGTCAAACCCAATATAGATCTATACACAAGTATCACGCTCTCCCTCAAGGAGACTCTGGTTACAATACAGGACTTAATGGTAATTTGAAGTAAATGTCTCACAAAGTCATTAACGGAATTACGTGTTATGAAAACTTGGTACCGTATGGCCGTACCTTGCTTAATGAAAATATCCTTTGTATAAATGTACCCTTTTTAAATGTATTTGTTATGTAATGTATCATAAACTATACCTATTATAGTTTATCAACCAAGGGTAGTACGTGGTAATGTATGCAAACTATATTCAAAATAGTTTATTAAATGTTTGAATGTATCGATTGTACTTTGATTATAATCACTTGTTATTCTTTATATTTTATATGACCAAATCCATTTGTAAACTGATGTGTGTCTAAATATTAAGATAAAATATCATATATTGCAATAACATATAATCACATAAAGATATACACCTTGCTCAACATGTTACAAGGTGAAATGAAATTAACAGCAACTTTTCGTTGAAAAACAGTTTCTGTTACTGTTCTTAGAAAATTTATAAAAAAATCATCAAAGCTCTAAATCCAAATCCGCAAATTTTGAGAGTTTGGAATATGAGTCTAGTTTGTTCGTAAATTTTACCATGATTTTTAGTGATCTCTAACAGAGGTGAAAATGTTCATAATCACAGACTGGTCCGGGTTTGCCTCTGAAATGACAGGCAGTTTTGTAAAAATCACCATAAATTGTAGAAAAATCATATGGAGATGTGCAAGTAGCCATTTTAAAGCTAAGAGTTTGAACTACTTGCACCTGGAACAGTTTTGAAAACTAAAATATTTAAGTTGACCAAAACAGTCCGTGATTAACGTCCATCTTTTCTGATGTAATCTGTTAGAAAAAGTTTAATTGTGTTCTTGATGATTTTACTTGTATTCCCCCCTTAAAACTTAAGAAAAACATGTAAATGTAGGGGTATGAACTCACCTTATGTGATTTCAGTAGATGAAAGTGAGATAGAGGAAGTGTTCAACCCAAGAACACTAAGAAGATGTCTTGATGATTCGAGAATCTAACACCGAATAAGATGGAATTTGTGTAAGATATCAATGATTTGAGTAGAATGGAGTTTAATAATTATGTGAATGATGAAGATACTTACTAATTGAAGGAAGAAATCCCTGGAGAAAGCCTTGAAGTTCTTGAAATTGAGAGAAAAGATGAGAGAATTTTGGAGAGTGTCATTTGGTTGCTAAGTGTAGAATGAAAGAACTTTATGGAGAATGAGGAGAGAGGATCAATCCTCCAGCTCTTAGAACATGGGAAGAGCTGGAGATTGGGTGTAAAGGTCCACTAAGGTGACAAGGAGTAGTGGGAAAGAGTGGATGATCATAGAGTGAGGTGGTGGTGGCTTGCTTTTGTCATAAAATAAGGAAAAGCAAATATTCCCTCAATAATTAGTCCAACCACCAATTCTTTTAATACATTTTTATAAAAACCCTGGAGATTTATATATTTTGGGGCCTTAGTTTATAAAATAAAGTTTTGGGTGAAAATCCCACGTTAAAATAATGAAAAACGGAGTTAAAACGAAGTCGTAGTCGAAAAACCGGAAAAATTATGACACGCAAACATGCATGTCGTCTTCTTTTATGACAGGGGCTTCCTTGATACTCATTGCGTGTCATCAACACGCGAGTCGTAAGGTTACGACAGATAAATGTGTGTCGTCTTCCTTTATGACAGGGACTTCGGTCCTGAAGCTTCAGTTTTGGGTCCTTAAGCCTATTTTACCCGTTTTTACCCCGTTTCAAGTGGTTTTTTACCCAGTTAAGGGTCGGGATGGCCCGAATGATTACAAAAAATTAAAGGAACTTTTGAGAGAGATTTGGGAGAGATTCGGGAGAGATTTGGGAGAGATTTTAATAGAGAGAGGTTGAGTGAAAGAGATTGTGAGAGGTTTCGTTTGTGATCTTTTTGAGTGTCCGGCTTCGCAACGAAAGGTCCATAAACCCCGTTAAGCCATGATTTAGTGTCTTACACAATCCCGATGATTGTGCAATAGTGTTTTATCGCTTTGGTTTGTTGTTTAGCACTGTTAAGGCTAAGGAAAATCAAACACATGAATTTTTCAAATGATGTTTTCTCATTGAAATAGCGAATTGTATAATGTAAACCCTAACATACAAGGGTTAATGGAGTTGACCGGTTTGACTTGTTGACTTTGTTTGACTTTGACTTGAGCGAAATTTGACGGTTGTCACAGCGTGCATATAAATAACGTCAAAAACGGAGCTCGTATGCGAAAGTTATGGATTTTAGAAGTTTTTGCACAAAAATCGAGAAATTTCGCATAGGTGGACTTCGGCCACGTCACCCTCGCTCAAAACGTGCCACGTGTCCGAAATCTGCTGAGTCATCCGAGACGTGTCGCCTGCCCTCGCATCCGAAGCCGCGGTCCAATGGGTGTCCGACGCGTGCCCCTTTCTCGCGTGTTCGAGTCTCGCAGGTGAGCCACGAACCCCCCCTCCTCGGACCCTAGACCTCGGTCCACTTAGAAACTGCCAGCAGGACCCTCGCATGCGCAACCCACGTGACCTCGCTCTGGATCTGCTGACACGTGGAGGCTTCTCAGCCCTTGGATCAGAAGCCTCGCCCCTATAAATAGAAGGGTGCGAGACCTCCCGGGGAATATTTGGAAACTTGTCATTTTTAGCCACTTTTTCAATATTTCTTTCATTCCAACTTCCCCCAAAGCCCCGGTATTATACCAAACACCCGAAATACGCCCCGAAGTGCCCGAGAAGCCCGAGAAATTTATCTTTTCGGTTTCGATGCCCAACCTTCGCAGAGCCTGGTTTCTCAATAAAACTCCCGGTTTTATTAGAAACGATCGTTTTAGGAAACGAAGTGTTGCCTGATTATCAGTAAATCAAGTGAGTGTATAGTCACCTTCATCTTACACCTAGATATGAAGTATTTTCTATAAAATATGTGCTACGTGTAATTATATTAATTGTTTAATTGAGGTAACTGTTGAATAGATGTTTTATACAAGTTTTAAACTGTATATGTATTTTTATCTACAAATATGTTGGGTAAAACATGGGTAGATAGTTGATGTGTGATGAAATAAAATGATGAGAGGCCTCGATGTGATTGTGATCCAGTCATCTAGCGGAGTATGGATGACGACCACAGACTTTTCTAGACAGTCTAGTGGAACGCTGGCAGTCCCGCAACCTGTAGGTGTTAATGAACTTGGGTGTTCATTTGATGTACTCCATCCCCCTCATGGTTGCCTTTAGGACATGTATGGCTGAGGAGTCCCCTTAGCAGTAGTGTCCATCCCAATGATATTCTTTAGGCTAGGTCCCTTGTGATAAGTGTTTAGGGACGTAAAGTGAGGATAACGGGAACGGGTAATCAGGTTTATTATTGATTGATGAACTTAATAAGTTTATTATTACCGTGAGTTGAAAATTCTATATGCTCACCAAGCTCCCAAGCCTGACCCACTCAGCTTTTTATGTTACAGGTAGTGGACCCCGAGCATAGTCGGAGGATGATGAGAGATTTTTGGATTATAGGCCAGTAGTTGTAAATAACTGTTGAAAGGCTTATAATGTCTTGTTTATGCTTTTTGATCTGTATCGGAACATGACATCCCGAGGTTTTGATATGGAATGAAATTACATATTTCTTAAAGAAAGGTTTTGACAAACTTTTATCATGTTTTGTTTTGGAGACCAATTTCGCAACATCTTTTAAAAGGATTTCTCTGATTTATTTTAAAAAACATAAATTAAATCGGTCGTTTCTGGCCGAGAAATTATGGGATGTCACAGGTACACACCAATGTTTTTAGCCTGCGAGGATTCAATCTGATTTATGACATATGATTTTCATACATTGACAGATTTGATGATATTTTTGAGATACATGACTATGATTTTTATGTGATTGATGATATTGATGGTTTTATTATTGATTTAAAACGAAATTTTTGGTCTATATTTTTGGGATGTTTCAAGTTGGTATCAGAGCCTTGGTTTGAGGGATTCGGGCACACTCTCGGGTGTGTCTGAACTCAAACTAAGGATATGGTATGAAAATTTTCAAAAGAAAATCATTTTTACAAAAAGGATTTTGGAAAAGAGAAAAGAACTTTGAAAAGAGAAAAAGGGTGGCTCATTGGCATGACCTAGACTGCTCTAGCGCGCCAGCCTGTCCTGGCGCGCTCCTGCCAGCCTTGCCTGGCGTTCCCTTGCCATCCTTGCTGGGGACTCTCTTGCTAGCCCTACTGGGGACTCTCCTGCCGGCCCGGCCTGGCGCTCCCTTGCCTGCCGCCCTCCTTGTCATCCCTTCCTGGTGCGCGCCCACCAGCCCTGCCTGGGGCGCGGCCGCCAGCCTCGCCCGGCGCCTCCGGGCGGCCTTGCCCAACTCCTTGCTAGTTGGGCCTGAATTGGGCTGGCCCAAGGCCTGACCCAATTCCCCTTGACCTAATTGTCCACTATAAATAGAATAGTGCCTCCTCCATGAAGGAGGACCCCCTTGTCCCGAGGACTTTTCCCTTGGACTCTTCTCCAAGTGGCTCAGCCGTCACTAGACTCTTCCCCATGGCTCAACCGCCACACTATACTCCGGCCGGGTGGCTCAGCCGCCACCCACCGCCGTCAACCACCATACACCACCACCAGCACCAAGATGGTTCTCTCCAGCTATGGAGGACCATCTCAGATCTATCAGCTGATCTAACTTGACCGTCGGAGTCCACTCCCGGGGCACAGTCCCTGGGGCGGCTTTAACGACTTTGCACTGTGATGTCCAGATCTTCGCCGCAGCAGAAGACCAGAAGAGTCGCCGGAGGTGGATGTCGCATCATTTGGCGCCATCCATGGATTCGAGCAAGTAGCAAAAGCCTCAGTTGGTTTCAAGCTCGTTCATCCTCACATCTGTTCAGATCTGATGGGTTTTCATCTCAGGTTTCCTCGGATCTGTTAATTTCTAGTATCATTTGTTCAGATCTGTTTATTTTTTGCCAAGATCTGTTCAAATTTGCTTCACCATCTTTTAGATCTGTAGATCTATCACGTTTTTTAGTCCAGATCTATGTATCTATATGATTTCCTTCACTCAAACACTCCCCAAGTTTGCAAAAATCTTCTTAGAATCGTTTTTCGGTTCATATTATGGGGGTTTCTTGAGTAGGATGAAGATAAAAAAAATTTTTATGAGTTTTTCGTTCAGATCTATTGATAGCTTAGTTTTTCGTTCGGATCTCAAGATCTGTTGAGTTTTTTGTTCAGATCGTTAGATCTACTTTGTTTGTTGTTCAGATGTCTAAATATGCTTGGTTTTAGTTCATTTGAGAAACTCTCAAAAAGACTTTATCAGATCTATTTTTCATCTATTTCTTGATGGGTTCTTCAGCAAGTAGTGATGAAAGAATCTCTTATGAGTTCTTAACCCATTTTCATTTTTATTTTGGTGTTTTATCAAGCAAACATGAGAAGAAATGGAATTTTGTGATATTTTATCTCATCTCCAGTTGTTTTCCTAAAAGAAATCGTCTTTGGTTTATGATTTTCTTGGCAAAACACTGTTGAAGTTGTATATTTAGTGTTTCCTTCAAAGCTTAAAGAAGGAAAACGAATTTTTTCAGATTTGTAGATTTGCTCTTGTTTTTGTTCATTCAAACATCTTTCAAGCTTACACAAAACCCTATCAGATCCGTTTTAAAGTTATATCTTGGGGTTTTCTTCAGCAAGTTTGAAAAACGATTTTTAGTTTATATGTTAAAGAAAAACGATTTTCATCCAGATTTTATGCATAGAACTTCAATCTCTGAAACATTTATTTGTACACACAGTTGTGTAACTTGTACATTTTACAAAACTCTAAGAATAAAAAAGAGAAGAAGAAGAAGAAGAGATGAGCTTTCATGGGTTTTCAGAAAATCCCATTTGATGTATGATTTTCAAGTTTGTTCAAGTTGTTTATAAGCTTGAAAGAAGAAATAAGTTCCTATGAATTTTTTACTTTCTCAAATTTCAGGAAACTCATTTTTCATTAGAGTATTCTGAATATATTCTCAGTTCAGATCCTAGGAGCTGCTGAGATTTTTGAGCATGTTTGAAAGTATTTGTTCAAATCTATTTTTGTTTATATTTTGATGGTTTTATTTATCTTTGAGAAGAAAGAAAACTTTTATGAGTTTTTACCATCTTTTAACTCATAAATTATCAAAAGTTATCTCAGTAAGTTGTGTTGTAATTTTTATACATTTCAAAACACTAGTGAAAGTTATTTTTACTTCAGTGTTACCATCTTATTTAATGGTTTTCAAAAAAAAAAAAAAAAAAAAGAAAAGATACATACAAAAAGCAAGTGTATATTAGCAGTTACAACTCATAGTAAGAATGGTGTGTATTTTGTCTATCTATTGCCGACAACAACAAAAAAAGAAAAGGAGCGTGCACAGAGTTCAAGAATGGTAACTCCTTATTTACCTCCACAAAAAAAATATACAACAGCTGTGCATTGCTGTTTGTCGTATCCCAGCCAATGTTTCAAAAAAAAAGGGAAGGAGGTGGTAGCTAGCTATACCACCTATGGCTTGATGGGTTTTCAGCATTCTAACACTCCTATGGTGTACATGCAACCCTAGAAACCTTGGATCTATGTTTGACTAAGATACATGCAAATAATTATTTTTCCAAGGTTCTTATCCTAACTAGCATGGCATGGGGTACTTGAATCAAATAAAACTAGTAGAATTACTTACCTTGTAGTAGTAGTTGATTGCTTGGAGTTTGAGAGACTAGCACCAATAATGTGGATGCCTCAAATGGAAGTCACAAATCACTACAAACTTGGAAACTTGAGAGAATAGTCACAAACTTCTTGAAATCGGCCCTCTTAGTTTACACACATCAACTAGTGCAATTTCAAGAACCAAGGCTTCCTTTATATAGTGTGGTGGATTAGGGTTACATCAATGTAAACCCTAATACCCATGTCTTTTCATTTCCATGAGATCCATGGGTTAAAGCTCCATGGAGTATCCATGGGCTTTCCATGCAAGCCTAGCCCATTCCAAATAAGCATTAGCCCACACTATATAAATACAAGAGCCCATATTTAATTAGTCATACTTTTGATCTCTAAATTTTCTAAATTAATTATAGATCAACACTAATTAAATAATATGATTTTATATTAATATATTAGAACTTATAATATATTAATAAATCATAACTTATACTATTCTCAAAAGATTATCCGTAAATTGTTCGGGTGAAGTGCAACCCAAATGGACCATGCCGGGTCGGGTCAAATACATACCAAATATAGTTATGGACTTAGACACTATATCCAACAGTCTATCTTTACTGGCAATTAGATTAGAGGGCCCCACAAATACAAAAGACTATTCAAAGTCAACAGAAAACACAAAATACCACAGGTGGGCCCCACCGGTCTCACTCATCTGCTCCATCAAACAAAAACGCAGCAGTCCGATGACCACCTTCTCCGGTCGACTCTCCACCGCCGGCGGCGATTCACCTGAGCCACGTCGTCGTTACCTACTACTCTTCCGCTGGTAGCTAAGCCTGGTTACCTCCAGCAACAACAACCCAGCATCACCACTCTCTTACCGCTGCAACCCGTGACTGAAAAAAAAAGAGAAGCAGCACCGGATCTTTTTTCAGCCTCCGCTCCACCAACAACCACCTCCTGCCGATCGTAGTCATCTCTGCCGGACCACCTGTTATCGCCTCCACCTTCAAATCCGATGGAGCAGTCCGACAACTGGTTGATCGACAGCCCTTGCTTTCCCATCATCGACTGCTGTTATCGATCGCCATCATCACCGTCAGACCATACTTGTTGAGGACCTCATTCAAGAAAGACCTGGCGGAGCAGCGATGCCATCGCAATCGAAGCACCAACCGCCGTGCCATCTCCTATCGACCCAATAAGCATGCGTCGCCGATGATCTGGCCGATCCGATCTTTTTCTCAGACGATGACCTATAGCGATCTAGAAACACCACTGTTGTCGACCACTGCTGCCGCCTATAGCTGCCAGACCCCTAACCGGTGACGGATTCCTTCGGAACTCACCAATACATCCCCAGCAGCGTCCGCCGGAGACCTAAAACCAAACCATTTCTGGTTCGTTTTTATCGCCACCACCGCCGGTCTACCTGACCAATCAACGTCGCCGACGAATTCGAGCTTCTATCCCCTCCTCAGGCCACAAAATCCGACGTCAACATCTTCCTCCAGATTCGGCCTTTCGTCTCCAAGAAGCGCATACCGGCCCCATATGCCAATTCGTTTCACATAAACAACATAAAGAAATTAGGGCATTGGCCCATATTCCGCAAACGGCTTCAACAACTTCATATTGGGCTAATCATTCCCTAATCAGGCCCACAACTCGATTTTGGGCCATTATTTTCCAGCTGGGCTGATTAACAAATAAGTTAATTTTGCAAAACAAGATCAGCCACTCAAAGCCCGCGTGTTGTGATCCCGCCCAATAAAAATATTCTCAGAAAACTCTTTGTAGCCCGGATCAACTCGAAATTTTCAAAAAAAAAAAAAAAAAAAGAAGAGAATAAGGGAAAAGAAATTGGGCTTATGGATTCACAATTGGACTCCTTCCAATCCACAAATGGGTTATCATCGCATTGGACTTCCCTACATGGGCCAATTTTACAAAGACTAAAATCAAACGTCTAACGTTCGCGCATCGCACGCTTCGCTCAACAGAATGCGTTGTGACTCAGACTCACACGACGTTATCAAGAAAAAAAAGGGGAGGGAGAAGAGTAGTGCACTACTACTACTCGCAAAGTGTTTCGAGATGATCGTGACTGAAAATCCGAATCGATTTATTATTTCAAGAGAAAATACTAACTATTTGATTGAGTTGCCTTTTCAGATAATCGCTCCAGGGCTGCGATACTCATAGTGCGCCAACAGCAAACTCACGGAGCAATGCTCGGTCTGTAAAGCATTTATAGGGGACTTGTAAAGTGTGCACCGCCGACCAGTCACTCAAAGTTCCCATCCAGCGGGCATAGAAATATAACTCCCCACCCAGTGTTGGCTGCGGGTCTCGTCCCCCTCACCGAGGTGCGCGTGCAACGCTCAGAGCGCCTATTTCTATTTACAACTTTCAGGTGTGACTGGAACGCGAGAATCACGGACCAAGTACGTTGTATCTATTTACAGACTTCGGAGCTCGACAACGGTCTTAGAGACAGTATGGCGAGGTTACGGTTCTTAGCTACCCCGCCCCGACATTTTATCGGCATCAGTGTCGCGTAACACTCCTTAGCAGCCTCGGTCCGCATGATCGCAACAATCGTTACGTTGCATCGCACCGATCGGCTCGCACTCCTCTCAATGAAGGAGTATCAAGTCATCTCAAGCTACATAAGCAATGTTTGGCTCTTCGCACAACCCCACGACCCTCGTGGGCGAGGTTCGGTCGTTCTCTCTATTATTTAAATGCTTTGGTGCTTTATCTAGTCCGATCTGATTGTCAGCAACCTAATCGCATCAGACTAGGGGGACTTGACGACGCATAGTTTATATGACTAGTTCCAGTCCGATGTCATTGGCCGCGTACCAATAACACCAGACTGGGGGAACTTGATGATATAGGTCCATTGGCATGGCCTAGGCTGCTCTAGCGCACCAGCCTGGCCTAGCGCTCCTGCCAGCCCTGTCTGGCGTTCCCTTGCCAGCCTTGCTGGGGACTCTCTTGCCAGCCCTGCTGGGGACTCTCCTGCCGGCCCGACCTGGCGCTCCCTTGCCTGACGCCCTCCTTGTCATCCCTTCTTGGTGCGCGGCCGCCAGCCCCGCCCGGCGCCTCCGGGCGGCCTTGCCCAACACCTTGCTAGTTGGGCCTGAATTGGGCTGGCCCAAGGCCTGACCCAATTCCCCTTGACCTAATTGTCCATTATAAATAGAATAGTGCCTCCTCCATGAAGGAGGACCCCCTTTTCCCGAGGACTTTTCCCTTGGACTCTTCTCCAAGTGGCTCAGCCGCCACCCACCGCCGTCAACCACCATACACCACCACCAGCACCAAGATGGTTCTCTCCAGCTATGGAGGACCATCTCAGATCTATCAGGTGATCTAACTTGATCGTCGGAGTCTGCTCCCGGGGCACAGTCCCTGGGGCGGCTCTAACGACTTTGCACTGTGATGTCCAGATCTCCGCCGCAGCAGAAGACCAGAAGAGTCTCCGGAGGTGGATGTCGCATCCGGTGTGGTGCATGCAATCAGCCGAGCTCAAGTAAGTACTCCTAAATTACCCATACAAGTTTATGTTATGATATGTTTATGAGAATTGCATGCTAGATTAAGACTAAGGATTTAGGAAGGATGCCTTATGTGCCTATTATATGTGTATCAACTCTATGAGAATTGCATGCTAGTTTAGGACTAAGGATCTAGGGAGGATGCCTTATGTGCCTATTATATGTATCCAGCTTTATGAAACTCATGCTAGTACAGATTAGTCAGTGATGGCCTGAATATGATATACTTGATTATGTTTACTCGATGCTCGAATGTTGCTTACTTTGTGCTTTTAGGAGTTTTAGTTATCTTTTACTAACTGGTAAATGAATATGTTAAGTTACATATTGCGAGGATTAAATAATTTCAGAAGGTTAGGTCTAGCTCTATTGCGCAGCTCTCGTTTGAGTCCAACCGTTGTAGGGTAGGATCTCTCACTCGAAGAATTATCTAGTCTTAGTGATATATAATAGTATTCACGAGCTAGTTAGGGGGAGATAGCATGGGCTTCTTATGCAACTGATGGCGGAGAGTGGGTTGGAGAGTACCCTAGGGCAAGCCTATGATGAGATTAGCATGAGATCAGTAGTAGTAGTAGTAGTAGTAGTAGTAGTAGAAGGGACAAGGCAGTTCTTGAGGAAAGTACGGATATATGTGGAAGGTAGTATGGGCCCGTACTACTGAAAGTAGAGGATCCGTACTCGAATCAAGGAAGGCTGAGATGAACCCAGGAAACTTATAGTATGTGAGATCACTCGAGATATGATGAGTATACTGATGTTTATTATGGTGTATTTTCAGTATGGTGACGATACGCACTAGGCCGGTTGGCACTTCAGGCACTGGTGAGGGATTAGGCTCGGGATTTGGAGCCGAGCAGATGGATGAGCAGACGAGGGAGTTTATTTCGTCTGAGATCACGCACATCATTTTAGATCAGACTCCTGTGATGTTTGGTTCGGTCAAGGAGGGTATTTTGGAGCTTCTTGATGAGAAGATGAGCGCTTTCCGCACTGAGGTGGCGGCCTTGATGGGGTCACGCACACTGACTTTCTGGGAGTTTAGGGTTGGTGGAGCTCCCGACTATCATGGGGCTCGAGAACCCATTGCTAGCAGCAGACGGTTGGCTGATGTCGCCAACGCATTCCGTACGAGCAGATGTCCTGAGGGGAACAAGGTCCGACTTGCATCCTGTCTTCTGAAGGATAGGACACGTGATTGGTGGAAGGAGGTCGGACGAGCCATTGGGGATGATATTGTTCTAGATGCTATGACCTGGAGTGATTTCTCGGCCAGGTTCAGGTCCGAGTTTGCACCTGTGATTGAGGTGCAACAGCTAGCAAGGGAGTTCCAAGATCTTGAGCAGACGACAGAGACTGTGGCGGAGATCACCGCCAAGTTTAGGGAGAGGGCCCTTCTCGTTCCGCAGTACGTAGTGGACGAGGAGATGAAGAAGGCCCGATATCATGAGATGTTGCAGAGTGATATCCGCCAGTTTTTGAGCCGCTCCAGCTACAAGACGCGGAAGGACATTATTGCTAGGGCTCGAGAGAGGGAGTTGGATTTGGAGATGGAGAGGAAGAGGAAACCAGATGGGGTTCAGGCAGACAATTCGGGCAAGAAGCCCAGGGTATCAGATCACAGATTGAGGAGCCAGCAGGGCCGCAATCGGTGTGGCAAGTGCGGCAAGATGCACGAGGGGGCGTGCAGGGCGGGGAGTTCGGGCTGCTTCAAGTGCGGCCGAACTGGTCATATGAGCAGGGATTGCACAACTACTACCACCATCACATCAGTTTCAGATCTGATTTGATTTCAGTGCAATCAGAGGGGCCACAAGAAGGCTAAGTGTCCGAGTCTGGCAGCAGCAGGATAGGTGGCGACACCCGCTCCTGCCACGTTGAGGATTACAGATGGCCGTCAGGGCCGGGCAGAGGCGCCTACGGTGAGGAGCAGGGCATTCCAGCTTACTGCAGAGGAGGCACGTGCGGCTCCCGATGTTATGACGGGTATGTATTCCCTCCTTATCTCTTTATTTGTTATGATTATAGCTTATGTTTAATGTGTTTATTATAGGATCGTTCTTAGTGAACGGTATATCAGCTTTGGTACTATTTGATTTGGTGCAACCCGATCTTTTGTGTCGCTCGCACTCAGCAAGCGATTCGTAGGAGCTCCGGGGGAGCTGGATTTCCCACTGCATGTGGAGATAGCAGATGACAGGACCGTTAGGGTTGCGAGGGTTCACAGAGCTTGTACACTACAATTATTCGATGAGCAGTTTTCAGCGGATCTGGTTCCTATTCTTCTGCGAGGGAATAAGGTTATAGTGGGTATGGATTGGTTGAGCCCCAATGGGGCAGTGATCGACTGCGAGCAACAGCTAGTGAGGGTTCGGAATCCTAGTGGGGGAGGGTTAGTAATCCAGGGCGAGAGGCCACAACGCGGACCAGTTTTATGTTTAGCAGCGAGGGCAATGCGTTACCTTCAGCAGGGTTGCGCAAGTTATGTCGCTTATGTGATGGATACTCGGGATAAGGGTAAGGCGACAGTGGATGATGTACCGGTCGTGCGAGATTACTCGGACGTATTCCTGGAGGATTTACCTGGGATACCTCCGGAGAGACAGGTTGAGTTCAGGATCGACTTAGTCCCTGGTGCAGCTCCGATAGCCATGGCACCGTATCAGTTGGCTCCTCCCGAGATGCAGGAGTTGTCTACGCAGCTGCAAGAGCTGCTAGACAAGGGATTTATCAGTCCGAGTAGTTCACCATGGGGAGCCCCGATCCTATTTGTGAAGAAGAAGGATGGGTCGCATCGGATGTGCATAGACTATCGGGAGATAAATAAGGTAACGGTGAAGAATCGTTACCCCCTCCCGAGGATTGATGATTTGTTTGACCAGCTACAGGGTGCATCTTGGTTCTCCAAGATTGATCTGCGATTGGGTTATTGTAACATCCCAAAAATAGAACCCAAAAATTTTTGTTTGAAAACTTTACTAAACCATAATATCAATTATTAAAAGATAAAACCATGAATCGTGTATCTCAAAATGTCATAATAAATTTATCAAATCGAAACTAGTGTCAAGATCATATAAAAATATCAGAGTCTTAACTCTCAGGCTAAAACTGTGGTGTGTGCCATGCCATCATCCCGAGCCCTTCCCTTTGCTAGCTGAAGTACCTGAAACCAAAACTGAAACTGTAAGCACGATGCTTAGTGAGCTCCCCCAAACTACCACATACCATACAATAACATATAAAGCACATACTGGGCCTCGCCCACTGCATCAGACCGAAGTCCGGAACTGACTAGGGCCATGCCCACTGCATCGGCCCGAAGTCCGGAACTGACTAGGGCCTTGCCCACTGCATCGGACCGAAGTCCGGAACTACTAGGGCCTTGCCCACTGCATCAGACCGAAGTCCGGAACTAACTAGGGCCTTTCCCACTGTATCGGACCGAAGTCCGGAACTGCATCGGACCGAAGTCCGGAACTGACTGAACATAGCATAACATAATCATAGCATATAATATGAACACATATATTGCATACTGCATCAGACCATAGTCCGGAACACATAACACATACCATGCATGTATCACAAAGACACCAAGCATACTGAACTATTGCATCGGACAGAAGTCCGGAACTAACTGCTAACTAAACGGGCCGGCATTGTGTCCGTAGACCCATTCCTACTGGAAGGAAAAACTCACCTCGTAAGGCTGGCTGCTGAAATGCTCCTCGGGAACTGTCTGACTGCTGTTCCGGTAACTCCCCGGCTACAATTCCCAAAAGACACTTAATCAGACACTGATAACTAATCTTAGGGTAAAATGACTATTTTACCCCTGGTCAAAGTCAACAATCCGTTGACCTGACTCGCCGAGTTGGGCCGCCAACTCGTCGATTCCCTATCTTTCCTTCTACTCCCCTTCCCGACTCTACTCGTCGAGTTTAACCAAAACTCGACGAGTTCTCCTTCTTTACTAATATCCTGCCAACCTTCATCCGACTCGCCGAGTTGTATGAACAACTCGTCGAGTCTTTTCTTACGGGTAAGGAGATTGCCTTGGACTCGCCGAGTCAGGGCGTAGACTCGCCGAGTCCCTCTACACTCAGATCCATGTCTTAACTCACTGAGTCTTTACTCCACTCACTAACGGACTCGCTACTACTGAACAGGGAATCTAAGACTCACGACAGGACTCGCCGAGTCCGAAGAACGACTCGCCGAGTCCTTTGCATGCAGTTTCTATTCAGTTGATTCTAATCAGTTTCAGTGCATCCAATTCATAGATCTGGGTTTCTGGGACAATCTGAACACGTAAAGTTGCTAACTTTACGTGTATCTATGATGCAATGAAGCAATAACACTCAAACTTGGCTATAATGGGGGTTACTTCTCTAGAACAAGGCCATGGCTGCCAAAAGGTGGCCTTCTTGAGCTCCTGGAACTCAAGAGAGGCTAGATCCGAGATATGGCTTGATTACAAGGCTTCATCACTAGGGATTTGGGGTTTTTGAGCTCAAAACCATCAATTTGGGGACAAATTAGATCTAGCAATACAATAACCAAGATGAAAGCTTTATTACCAGAAAGGATGGCCAAAGAGGAGTATAATCTGGATCTACTTCTTCTTCCTTAAGTTCTTCTACCTTCTCCTTCTTCTTCTTGCTCAACAATGCACCAAGATTCCTTCACAAGGGCAAAAATCATTCACACACACTTCAAGGAGGCTAGGGTTTCGGGAATAAGTCTCTGAGAGGAGCTGGAGGCTGGGATGGGGGCTATAAGGACGTTTAAATAAGGTACAAACCGTAAGAATTAGGGTTTCATCCAGACTGGCAGACTCGTCGAGTCGGGAATGGACTCGTCGAGTCGCCCCACTAAGTCCACGTTCATTCCCGCTTCTACTCGACGAGTCGGGGCTACTGACTCGTCGAGTAATCCTAAGAAAGGAAATTCAATATTTAAATTACATACCAGGAATGGGGCGTTACAATTCTCCCCTACTTATCTTAGAATTCGTCCTCGAAGTCTGCTGTCTCTGGAAACAACTCTGGGTAGTGCTCCCTCATCTCTTCCTCGGGCTCCCATGTCCACTCCGAACCCTTGCGGTGCTGCCACTGCACCTTCACCAACTCTACTCTCTTGTTCCTCAGCTCTTTCACTTTGCGATCTAGAATCGCCACTGGTCTATCGATATAGTTCAGGCTGTCATCAACCTGAATGTCCTCCAAGGGTACCACTACTGAATCATCCACTAAGCACTTCCGCAACTGAGAAACATGGAACGTGCTGTGGATCTGGCTGAGCTCTGCTGGAAGGTCTAACCGATAAGCAACCCGACCCAACCGTGCCAAAACCCTAAACGGACCAATGAATCTGGGGCCCAGCTTGCCCCTCTTCCGAAATCTGATAACACCCTTCCAGGGTGACACTTTCAGGAGGACCATATCGCCCACTTGAAACTCCAAGTCCGAATGCCGCTTGTCGGCGTAACTCTTCTGCCGGCTCTGAGCAGTTTGGAGTCTGCTCCGGACTTGCTGAATCTGCTCCGTAGTCTTGAGTACCACCTCTGTACTCCCCATGACTCGCTGACCAACCTCACCCCAACAGATTGGGGTCCTACATTTCCTACCGTAGAGCATCTCGAAGGGAGGTCGGTCTATACTGGAGTGATAGCTGTTGTTATACGAAAATTCCGCTAACGGAAGATACGTATCCCAACTGCCACCGAAATCTAACACACATGCCCGAAGCATGTCCTCGAGAGTCTGGATCGTCCTCTCGCTCTGTCCGTCCGTCTGAGGGTGGAAAGCGGTGCTGAAATGGAGACGAGTACCCATCTCGTCGTGAAACCGCTTCCAAAACCTGGAAGTAAAACGGACATCTCTGTCTGATACCACTGAGACAGGCACTCCATGACGTGCCACCACCTCTCGCACATAAATCTCAGCCAGTTTTTCGGCTGAGATGCTCTCCTGGATCGGTATGAAATGCGCACTCTTGGTCAACCGATCCACGATGACCCAAATCGAATCTACCCCACGTGCGGTCCTGGGAACCTTAGTAATGAAATCCATGGTGATATCCTCCCATTTCCACACGGGAATGTCCAGCGGCTGCATCTTCTCGTGGGGCCTCTGGTGCTCTGCCTTGACCTTCCTGCAGGTCAGGCATCTCTCCACATACCAAGCTACGTCCCGCTTCATGCAGGGCCACCAATAATCGGGTCGAAGATCTCTGTACATCTTCGTCGCCCCTAGGTGGATGGAGAACCGAGACTTGTGGACCTCATCCATCAACACCTGCCGTACTCCTCCCCAGTATGGCACCCAAACTCTCCCATGAAGGGTCAACAATCCTCGACTGTTATAATCGAAATAAGCTACTCGGCCCACGATCCTCTCGCACTTCTGTCTTTCCTCTTTTAGGCCCTCAACCTGTGCCTCTCTAATCTGCTCCAATAATGGAGTAATCACTGTCATCCTCAGACATATATATCTGATCAGGGCCGTCATCGCCTTACGGCTCAGGGCGTCGGCCACTATGTTGGCCTTGCCCGGATGATAAAGGATCTCACAATCATAGTCCTTAACCACATCTAACCACGGACGCTGCCTCATGTGTTAGATTCGGCTGATCCATAAGGTACCTTAGACTCTTGTGATCCGTGTAAATGGTACAACGGACCCCATAGAGGTAATGCCTCCAAATCTTGAGGGCGAACACCACTGTCCCCAGCTTTAAATCATGCGTTGGATAGTTAGCCTCGTGAGGCTTCAATTGTCTAGAGGCATACGCTGTCACATGCCCTCGCTGCATCAACACTGCTCCCATACCTATGATCGAAGCGTCACAATAGACTACGAAGCCATCCACTCCCTCTGGTAGGGTAAGAATCGGTGCCTCGCACAATCTCTGCCTGAGGGTCTCAAATGCTGCCTGCTGCTCAGGCCCCCAGCGAAATGCCACCGACTTACTGGTCAGTCGAGTGAACGTAACTGCTATCTTGGAGAAATCCTGGATGAATCTCCTGTAGTACCCTGCCAAACCTAGGAAGCTCTGAATCTCAGATGGAGACCTCGGGACCTCCCACTGCATCACGACCTCTATCTTGGCCGGGTCTACTAGTATACCCTTCTGGTTGACAAGGTGTCCAAGGAAATGCACCTCGTGCAACCAGAACTCACACTTGGAGAACTTTGCGAAAATTTTCTCCCTCCTCAGTGTCTCTAGCACCTCCCTCAGGTGCTCCTCGTGCTGCTCCTGAGTCTTGGAGTAAACCAAGATGTCGTCAATAAACACTATCACAGACCGATCCAGCATCGGCCTGCATACGCGGTTCATGAGATCCATGAACGCGACTGGAGCATTGGTGAGCCCAAACGGCATCACCACAAACTCATAATGACCATATCGGGTCCTAAAAGCAGTCTTCTGCACATCATCATCTCTGACCCGCATCTGGTGATATCCGGACCGTAGATCAATCTTGGAAAACCATGATGCCCCCTGCAGCTGATCGAACAAATCATCTATCCTCGGGAGTGGGTAACGGTTCTTCACCGTTACCTTATTCAGCTCCCGGTAATCAATACACATACGGTGCGACCCATCCTTCTTCTTCACAAACAGGATCGGGGCTCCCCATGGCGAACTGCTCGGTCTGATAAAACCCTTGTCTAGTAGCTCCTTCAGCTGCGTAGACAACTCCTGCATCTCAGGAGGAGCCAACCGATACGGTGCCTTGGATATCGGAGCCGCACCAGGAACCAGATCAATCCTAAACTCAACCTGTCTCTCCGGAGGTATCCCAGGCAAATCCTCTGGGAATACATCCGGGTACTCGCGTACTACCGGTACATCGTCAACTGTCACCTTGCCCTTTTCCCGGGCATCTAAAACATAGGCGATGTACCCCGCGCAACCTTGCTGAAAGTAGCGCCTCACTCTCGCTGCTGAACACAGAATCGGTCCGCGCTGTGGCCTCTCGCCCTGAATCACTAACTCTCCCCCACTAGGATTGCGAAGCCTCACTAACTGCAGTTCGCAATCAATCACTGCCCCATTTGGGCTCAACCAATACATACCCACTATGACCTTATTTCCCTCGCAGGGGAATATGAACCAGCTCTACTGAAAACTGCTCATCAAATAACCGCAGCGAACACCCCCTATATACCCTCGCGACCCTGACAGTCCTGTCATCAGCTATCTCAACCTCAAGTGGACGGTCCAGCTCCCCCGGATCTCTGCTAAACCGCTTGCTAAGCGCAAGCGAGACAAACGATCGGGTGGCCCCCGAATCAAACAATAATGTAGTTGAAATGTCGTTCACTACGAACGACCCTGAATACGAACACATAATCATGAGAAATAATCAATATTAAATACAGAGATAAGAGGAAAATACATACCTGTCACCACATCAGGAGTCGCCCGCGCCTCCTCTGCTGTCATCTGGAAAGCTCTACTCTTCGCCACTGGCGCCTCAGTCCGACCCTGACAGCCGTCTGTAATCCTCAAAGTAGCAGGGGCAGGTGCTGCCACCTTCCCTGTTGCTGCTAAACTCAGGCGCTGGGACTTTTTATGTCCCCTCTGATTGCAATGGAAGCAAATCAGATCAGCTGCTGCGGTGGTGGTGGTGGCTGTACAATCTCTACTTATATGTCCGGTCCGACCGCACTTGTAGCAGCCGGAGATCCCTGCCTTGCACGCCCCATCGTGCAATCTCCCGCACTTGCCACACCTACGGTGGCTCTGCTGTCCTCTGGATCTGTGATCCGATACCTTGGGCTTTTTGCCCAAACTCCCTGTGCCAGATGCCGCCTCTGGCTTCCTCTTCTTCTCCATCTCCAAATCTATCTCTCTTTCACGATCCCTTGCAATCATGTCATCCAGCGTTTTACAGCTGGACCGGCTCACAAACTGTCTGATATCACTCCTCAACATCTCATGATAACGAGCCTTCTTCATCTCCTCATCAGCCGCATACTGAGGAACGAGAAGAGCCCTCTCCCTGAACTTGGCGGTAATCTCCGCCACAGTCTCAGTAGTATGAGTAAGATCCTGAAACTCCCTCGCTAACTGCTGCACCTCGATAACCAGTGCAAACTCGGCTCTGAACCTGGTAGTGAAATCGGTCCAGGTCATCGCATCGAGAGCTGCGTCATCTCCCATGACATGTCCGATCTCCTCCCACCAATCTCGTGCCCTGTCCTTCAGGAGACAGGATGCTAGTCTGACCTTGTCCCCCTCGGGACATCTGCTGGTGCGGAATGCATTGGCGACATCCGCCAACCACCTGGTACTCGCAATGGGATCCCATGCCCCATGGTAGTCATGAGCTCCACATGCTCTGAACTCCCTGAAAGTGAGGGTGCGCGAACCCATCATGGCCGCCACCTCAGCACGGAATGTGCTCAACTTCTCGTCCATCAGCTCCAAAATACCCTCCTTGATCGAACCGAAGATCACAGGAGTCTACTCGAGTAATATGCGAGTAACCTCTGAGGAGAGAAACTCCCTAGTCTACTCATCCAAATGCTCGGCCCCCGAGCCTGATCCCGATCCCTCACCGGCACTTGAACTGCCGACTGCTGGTCTAGGGCGTAAAACCACCATTCTGAAAACACATAATGACAATGTCAGGAATACATATATATCTCGAGGGATCGCTACTACTACAAGTTTCCTGGTCTCATCTCAGCCTTCCTTGATTCGAGTACGGATCCTCTGCTTTCAGTAGTACGGGCCCATACTACCTTCCACATCTATCCGTACTTTCCTCAAGAACTGCCTTGACTCCACCAAGTCCCTTCTACTACCACTGCTCTCTGCTACTCTCATCCTAGGCTTGCCCTAGGGTAATCACCAACCCATTCTTTGCTATCAACTGCACAAGAAGTCCCGACTACCTCCCCCTAACTAGCTCGTAAATACTATTACATATCACTAAGACTAGATAATTCTTCAAATGAGAGATCCTACCCTACAACGGTTGGACTCAGACAATAGCTGCGCAATAGAGCTAGACCTAATCTTCTGAAATTATTTAATCCTCACAATATGTAACGTAACATATTCATTTAATAGTTAGTGAAAGATAACTAAGACTCCTAAAAGCACAAAGCAAGCAACATTCGAGCATCGAGTACACATAATCAAGCATATACTACTCTGGCTATCATACTGACAATTCTGTACTAGCATGCAGTTTTCATAGAGCTGAAACACATATAACAGGCACATAAGGCATCCTTCCTAGATCCTTAGTCCTAATCTAGCATGTTGTTCTAATAAAGCTGATAATCATAACATAGCAAAAACTTGTATGGATAATTTGGGAGTACTTACTTGAGCTCGGCTGATTGCATGCACCACACCCTTTTTCTCTTTTCAAAGTTCTTTTCTTTCTAAAAATTCTTTTTTGCTTTTCTAAAACTCTTTTCTTTCTAAGTTTTTTTTTTTTTTTTTTTTTTTTTTTTTTTTGCTTTTCTAAAACTCTTTTCTTTTGAAAACTTTATACCACTTCCTTAGTTTGAGTTCAGACACACTCGGGAGTGCGCCCGAATCCCTCAACCCAAGGCTCTGATACCAACTTGTAACATCCCAAAAATACAACCTAAAAATTTTTGTTTGAAAACTTTACTAAACCATAATATCAATTATTAAAAGATAAAACCATGAATCGTGTATCTCAAAATGTCATGATAAATTTATCAAATTGAAACAAGTGTCAAGATCATATCAAAATATCAGAGTCTAACTCTCAGGCTAAAACTGTGGTGTGTGCCATGTCATCATCCCGAGCCCTTCCCTTTACTAGCTGAAGTGCCTGAAACCAAAACTGAAATGTAAGCACGAAGCTTAGTGAGCTCCCCCAAACTACCACATACCATACAATAACATATAAAGCACATACTGGGCCTCGCCCACTGCATCGGACCGAAGTCCGGAACTGACTAGGGCCTTGCCCACTGCATCGGACCGAAGTCCGGAACTGACTAGGGCCTTGCCCACTGCATCGGACCAAAGTCCGGAACTATTAGGGCCTTGCCCACTGCATCAGACCGAAGTCTGGAACTAACTAGGGCCTTGCCCACTGTATCGGACCGAAATCCGGAACTGCATCGGACCGAAGTCCGGAATTGACTGAACATAGCATAACATAATCATAGCATATAATATGAACACATATACTGCATACTGCATCGGACCATAGTCCGGAACACATAACACATACCATGCATGTATCACAAAGACACCAAGCATACTGAACTACTGCATCAGACTGAAGTCCGGAACTAACTGCTAACTAAACGGGCCGGCATTATGGCCGTAGACCCATTCCTACTGGAAGGAAAAACTCACCTCGTAAGGCTGGCTGCTGAAATGCTCCTCGGGAACTGTCTGACTGCTGTTCCGGTAACTCCCCGGCTACAATTCCCAAAAGACACTTAATCAGACACTGATAACTAATCTTAGGGTAAAATGACTATTTTACCCCCTGGTCAAAGTCAACAATCCGTTGACCTGACTCGCCGAGTTGGGCCGCCAACTCGTCGAGTCCCTATCTTTCCTTCTACTCCCCTTCCTGACTCTACTCGTCGAGTTTAACCAAAACTCGACGAGTTCTCCTTCTTTACTAATATCCTGCCAACCTTCATCCGACTCGCCGAGTTGTATGAACAACTCGTCGAGTCTTTTCTTACGGGTAAGGAGATTGCCTTGGACTCGCCGAGTCAGGGCGTAGACTCGCCGAGTCCCTCTACACTCAGATCCATGTCTTAACTCACTGATTATGATAGCCGAGGGTTGCTGACCCTGCATGGGAGGGTATGGGTTCCGTACTAGGGCGGAGTACGACATGTTCTGATGGATGAGGCCCATAAGTCGAGGTTTTCCATCCATCCTGGGGCGACAAAGATGTATCGGGATCTTCCCCCTGATTACTGGTGGCCCTGCATGAAGTGGGACGTAGCATGGTATGTGGAGAGGTGCTTGACATGCAGGAATGTCAAGGCCGAGCACCAGAGACCACACGGCAAGATGCAGTCGTTGGATATTCCCGTGTGGAAATGGGAAGATATCACTATGGATTTCATTACCAAGCTTCCCAGGACCGCACGTGGGGTGGATTCGATATGGGTCATCGTGGATCAGTTGACCAAGAGCTCATATTTTATCCCGATCCAGGAGAGCATATCGGCTGAGAAGCTGGCCGAGATATACGTACGTGAGATAGTGGCACGACATGGGGTGCCTGTCTCGGTGGTGTCTGACCGAGATGTCCGTTTCACTTCCAGATTTTGGAAGCGGTTTCACGAGGAGATGGGTAATAGTCTCCACTTCAGCACTGCTTTCCACCCTCAGACATACGGACATAACTAGAGGACGATACAGACTCTTGAGGACATGCTACGCGCATGTGTTTTGGATTTCGGTGGTAGTTGGGATACGTATCTTCTGTTAGCGGAATTTTCATATAACAACAGTTACCACGCCAGCATAGACCGACCTCCCTTCAAGATGCTCTACGGGAGGAAGTGTAGGACCCCAATCTGTTGGGTGAGGTCGGTCAGATAGTCATGGGGAGTACTGAAATAGTACTCAAGACCACAGAGCGGATCCAGCAGGTCCGGAGCAGGCTCCAGACTGCTCAGAGTCGGCAGAAGAGCTACGCCGACAAGCGGCGTTCAAATTTAGAGTTTCAGGTGGGCGACCTGGTCCTCCTGAAGGTGTCACCTTGGAAAGGTGTAATCCGGTTCCGGAAGCGGGGTAAGCTGGGCCCCAGGTACATTGGTCTTTTTATGGTTATAGCCCGGGTGGGCAAGGTGGCGTATCGGTTAGATCAACCAGCAGAGCTCAGCCAGATCCACAACACTTTCCATGTTTCCCAGTTGTGTAAGTGCCTAGTGGATGATTCAGCGATTGTTCCCCTGGAGGATATTCAGGTTGATGGCAACCTGAACTACATTGAGAGGCCGATGACGATTCTGGATCGCAAGACGAAAACCTTGAGAATGATGAGGGAGCACTATCCGAGGTTGTTTTCAAATACAACAGACTTTGAGGACGAAGTCTAATATAAGTGGGGGAGAATTGTAACACCTGGTCCCTGGTATGCATTTAATTCAATTATTTATTTATTTTGAAAGAAGAACTCGAAGAGTTGGTGTCCCTAACTCGTCGAGTAGATGGCAGATTATGTGTGGGGTTTGAGTTATCTACTCGACGAGTCAAGAGCCCTCGACTCGACGAGTAGCTCGGCTAGAATGAAACCTTAATCTCGGGGTTTTGCACCCTATTTAAGCTCCTTAACCCCCACCCATTGACCTCATTTCCAGGCTCCTTGTCCCAAACTCTAATCCACGAAACCCTAGAGCTTTCTTTGAGTGTGTGAGCCATTGTGAGTGATCTTGTGTGCTTTTGAAGCTTGTGGAAGAAGAAGAAGATAAAAGGGCTCAAGAGGGAAAGAGTAGATCCAGAAGCTACACTCCATTTGCTACCTTTTCTGGTAATCAAGCTTCTACCTTGGCTATTAGTTCATTAGATCTCTTTATGCCCTCTTTATGTGGATTTTTGGTCCAAGATTAGTAGCTTCTGGGAAATGATCGACCCACGAGGGTATTCTTCCAGATGTAGTACCTAGAGGGGCTGTTGTGACATAAAGGTGCAAACTTTATGCCATTGGAGCCCCCATGCAAGCCTTAGAGTATCATAATGACCTTTTTAGCCCGAAAAGGCCATGCATGTGGAGAAAGGTGGGAACTTTACATGTCCAGGTAGTGTTAGGGGTTTAGATCTGAAGTTTTAAGCTTTAGTTTGGTGTATGGATGGGTTTAGGACCAAGTTCTATGTCACAAGGAATTAGGGTTTGAGTTAAACCCCTTTAAGAAGTGGTATTAAGGGGTAGAGTGTAACATACACGTTTTGAAATCGTGTTTTGTTAATTTTAAAAGTGAATAATATTATGAAATATTATATAACTATGAGTATTGAGTTCTAACGGATAGTTTTTACTAGAAATGAAGTAAAACTATGTTTAGAATCATTCAGAATGTTTTGGAAGTCTTATGAGATTCCGAACAAAAGACAAATATTAAAATTTAACGAGAATATAAAATTTGAAATAAGTAAAAATTTTATTATTGAAAGTTGTGGATAATTTCATTAGAAGCATTTAGGCGAAAACCTCATCGAAATCCGAGTTATACCGAAGAAGTTATGACCAATCGAAGATCCGCGACAAAACCGGCACGACGCCGAATGACGTAAAAAGTGAGTTTTTGATAAACTACTTTTTAGCCTTGGTGATCTAAATGAAAGTCGTAGTATTTGTTAAACCGAGAATTTTCATAAAAAGAACGTCCAAATCTGACTTTGTATGAGGAAGTTATGATTTTTCTAAGTTTCGGAATAACAGTAGACAGCTAAAAACTCGAAATGAAGATCGAGTGATATTTAGCCGAAACAAACTAAAAGAGAATCGAAGGTCTCGTCAATAGTAGTACAACGGTTAAAAGACTGACGAAAACGGACGTCGGATGAAAAAGTTATGAATTTTTAACGGATTTTCCTGTCCAGGTCTGTTAAAAATAATAATATTAAAAATAAAGTCAAAATTAGCCGACGGAGTCTAAACGAAAGTTGTAACATATATTCCTGCCTACGCGTGCATATAAAGAACATCAAAAACGGAACCCGTATGCGAAAGTTATGGATTTTAGAAGTTTGGGGCTCAATTTCCGAGGAATCTCGCATGGATAAGGTCGGATCTCGCACACGTCACCCGCCCCGTGTCCGATCTCGGTGAGTCAGCAGACGCGTGTCCGATCCGGAGAGCCGTCCGAAGCGCGGTCCAATTGGCGTCCGACGCGTGTCCTCCTCGCGTGTCCGAGCCTCGCACCCGCCACCTGCCTCCCTCGCATCTGCTGCCGCGTGGAGCCCTCTCAGCCGTTGATCTTCGGTCTCGCACCCTATAAAAGGGGGGGGGGGTTGCGAGATCTCCTGGGTAATTTTGGAAAATTGCCCATTTTCACCCCTAAACTCATATTTTCACTAATTCGACTTCCCCCGAAGCCCCAGAATCATTTCCAACACCCGAAACACGCCCCAAAGTGCCCGAGAAACCCAAGAAATTTATCTTTTCGGTTTGAAGCCCGACCCTCGCAGGGCCCGATTTTCAATAAAGCTCCCGGTTTTCAACGAAGAAAGCTATTTATTATAACGAAGTGCTGCACAAATTACTATTTTAACCCCCGGTTATTCACGGTGAGTTCAATATATAGGAACAATTGTATGTTATGTGTTATATGTGCTATGTGCTTTTCCGTGTTATCATCTCGTGTTATTATTTCCGCTATTTTGATAGCAAAGCTGTACCTTTGGCCATGTGATCAGTGAAAGGCCTTAGATTCACGGTGGTATTGGTATGTAGCCTCTTGCAATGTAGAGCATGTCTCGTAAGAGAATGAATTTTATTCTATGGCATTGGCAGAAGGTTAGACAGGGCTGAAAGCCTGAAATCTACCAAAATGTTTAATCAGAAAGTGTATGTCTTCTGTGCCATTTGGGCCGAAACGTTATTGATGTATATCAAGTATAGAAGTTGTTATGTCTTATTGATTGATATGGAAAACTTGTCGCATGATTCACATATGCCTTTGTTGTTCCTTGTACCCCTTTGCTTCTGCCATATTAAAGTATATATATGTCATAACGTTATATTGTATCTATTATTGAACTCACTAAGCGTCACCGCTTACCCCTCTCAGTGTTTAACATTTGCAGGAAATAAGCATTCAGTATAGTCATATATTGTTGGAAGATTTAGAATAGTTTATACTATTACTTTTGTATTTGGGTTTATGTTTGTATAAAAAAATTATAATATCCTGGGTAGTTATGTAATATACTAAAACTTAGTCGGTTTGTATCCAGTCTTTTGTAATCACACTATCAATATATGATATTATTTATGAATATGCATGTAGCATGTTTTGGAGTGACAATGTCTTTAGTACGAAAGTTAGGGTCTTTCAATCATGGTATCAGAGAACTAGTTTAAGCGAACTAAATATCACGGATTGATATTTAGACTTAAACTGTCTAACGTTCAATATATGAACGGAGTCACTTGTAAGTATATGGATACAAACCATAGAAAGACTTAAGTGGGGTATTGGGTAGTGATAAACCCTAGTATTCTAAAATATTAAGTTACTTTAAAATTTTTCAGAGAATTAGTTTAAGTGAACTAGGAATTTTGAGAATTTCTAGACTTAAACATAGATTGTTAAGGGACGATGATACGATGTGTATCTAGTATACTTTAGGTTGAATACCTAAATGGACAAGCACTAGAATATTAGATGAGAAATGCCTTATATTCTAATATGTGCTAAATGATAAATGGATATAGCATGCCTTAGGTTGCTTACTGATATTGCTATTACTTGAGAAAGTTTAAGGTCTGTTGCCGACCTTGGTCTGGAAGTGAAATTCCTTTCGACTTAGGAAAAATATTAGGATATGCTAGATCGAGCTTATGCATAAAAGAATTCTAGAAGATGAATTTAAGAAATCCAAGATATGTTTGATAGAAATGCGAAATCCTTAGTTGAGTCTAGGAGAAATTGTTCTATGTACTTGTTTGAACACACTCAGGTGTGAAAAGTTGTTTTGTGAAAACTTTTGACAAGTAGTACAGGAACTCGCCGAGTTAGGAGATAACTCGCCGAGTTAGGAGAAGTAGTACAGGAACTCGCCGAGTTAGGAGATAACTCGACGAGTTGGGTTGACTGGGAGTCGACCTAGACTTTGACTTTGACCAGGAGTAAAATGGTCATTTTACCCTAAGAAGGATTATCATGTTTTGATTAAGTGTTACTGTGAAATTGTTAGTCGGGGAGTCGTTGGAACCGCCGTCAGAGATTCCTCACACGAGATTTCACAGCTAGCATTCGAGGTGAGTTTCCTCCAGTAGGAACAGGTCTAAGGCACCAAGGCCAGCCCGTTTAGTTAGTAGTAGTTCCGGACTATGGTTAGATGCCGGACGGGGCCCGATGTAGGTTTATATGCTTTTCCGGATTTCGATTCGATGCCGGGGCGATCCCGAGGAATGCTTGTATGCTTGATGTCTTTGTGATTCTTGCATGTGTTTGTATTGTATGTTTCCGAACTTCGGTCCGATGTCGGGGCGGTCCCGAGGAATGTTAGTATGATACCGGATTACGGTCCGATGCCGGGCGGGGCCCGAGGAATGATTAAGTGTTAATGTTATATGCTTAGGTTTATATGTATTGCTGATTATGCTCTTATGTATTCCGAGATTTGCTCGATGCCGGGCGGGGCCCGATGCCGAATAGGGTTCGACGACGGGCGGGGCCCGATGCCGGGAAAGCCGATGTCGAGCTTGACTCGATGTAGCAGGGGCGGGGCCCAAGATATATTTATGTGTTATGTGTATGGTATGTGGTAGTTGGGGAGACTCACTAAGCTTCGTGCTTACAGTTTTCAGTTTTGGTTTCAGGTACTTCCGCTAGTAAGGGTAAGAGCTCGAGATGACTGCATGGTACACACCACTGTTTTTAGCCTGGGAGGATTCACTCTGATTTATAACATATGATTTTGATACATTGACAGATTTGATGATATTTTTGAGATACATGACTATGATTTTTATGTGATTGATGATATTGATGGTTTTATTACTGATTTAAAACGAAATTTTTGATGATATTGATGATATTGATGGTTTTAGTGCACACGATGTGACCAATGAAGGCCACGACATGGAGGGCTGCTGATTGATAATTTTAACCTAGCTCTGACCGTTGACTTTGACTTGAGTTGACTTTTTGTCAAACTCCTAGTTTTGGAAAGAGGGTTAAGGGCTTACCTTGTGTGAATATATAGGTGGTGTATAGCATCTGTATTTCCGGCAGTGAGAGTTATAGTTGTGATTATCGTTTGAGAGGTGAGTCCCTTCAATGTACCCGTGGGTCGAACGCACCAATGTCGGCCCACTGGATTATGTTTGTAGGATGATAGTTGTCTTTGTGACTCCTGCTGATATGCATGTATGTGCTTGTTGTCTTTATGAATCTTGTTGATATGATTGTATGCTTTATGTATGTGGGGTGAAATAGTCCAGATAGTACAAGAGACTCGTTCGGTTGAAAAACATCGATTAAGTTGAAATAGACTCGGGGGTGAAATAGAATCGTTCGATTGAAAAACACTGATTGAGTTGAAATAGACTTCAGGGTGATGCTCCTTGGACCCGTAAAGGGGTGCTGCCTCTTGTCCCTACAAGATGAATCTTAAAAGGAGGATTGAGGTTTGGAACAAATCTAGAATAAGAATTCTTGGAATTCCTTGGGCATTTTTGATTGGTGTTGAATTAAGTATAGTGTAAAGTCATATCTCTTTGGTTAATAAGGTACAAAAGGTGTATCGCTCTCTGGGGGTGCAGATACATAATAGGCATATAAAAATTATTGTATGTGAAATAACATCAAAAGTTTTGGTTTCAGAAGATGAAATGTCTAATGTTTTTTTTCGTCCGGAGAACTAATTGGATTGTTGCGAGCGGAACGAATGAGACACGCTTTGGAAGAAGCAATCTGTTACCAAGTCGTCTTCTTGGGAATAACAAGAGTATCCATGAATACTCAAAGTTTCCTATCCGAATCTAGTTTTCAAGAAACTGCTAGAAGAGGGCTTGGCTCCTTTGATCCCCGTCTTTTGTCGTTTTGAGCTCCTCTTATCAGTGGCGTAGCCACATACCACAAAAATTTAAGTTTATATATATATATATATATATATATATATATATATATATATATATATATATATATATAGGTTTAGGTTCTATGGAAAACAAAAAAACCCTAAAAAAAACCCTAAAAATCAATAAAAAAAATACTTAGAGATCACAAAAAATATTTTTGAATTTTTTTTATAAAAAATCGCAGGTTTTTGTTAAAATTCGCTGAAAAAAATAAAAAATCAATTTTTTTTTTTTTTGTAAAAAATAATTTTTTTTTCAAAATTTTTTTCACCGATTTTGTATAAAAAGCTGCGATTTTTTCAAAAAAAAGTTTTGTGATCTTTAAGTATTTTTTTTTATGTATTTTTATGATTTTTAGGGTTTTTTTTAGGGTTTTTTTGTTTTTCAAATAACTCTTCCCTATATATATATATATATATATATATATATATATATATATATATATATATATATATATATATATATATATATATATAATGAACTAAGGTTGTTATATGCCGCACCCCATTCAAAATTCCAGATTTTATATATCTTGTTTATATTTTATAAATTATTTGGCCTATCTTAAAATAAAATCCGGACTACGTCACTGCGTCTTATATAAGTTTGCATTCGAACACTTCCTAATTTGTATTAGATGATAATATTAATCTCCATTTTTATTCGTTGTTTATACCAATTACATCAAATTGATATTAAAATCACCAAAAAAATTGAGAAATATTTGAATATGGATCGATTTTTGATAATTATCAATGGAAACTTCGATAATAGTCGACGAAAGGGAAAAAAAAAGATGGACATAATACAATTAAAAATAAAAAGAAAGAAAAAAAGGACCAGAATCGGTTGTTATAAAATAAATGCAATATTGTCGGCCACGTATCACTTCACGTTGGACAAAAAAGATCATGTCATCTTATTAAAGGTTATTGTCAGTAAGGAGTATATATTAGCATACAATTAAAACCTCAAGGACCGGGTATGAACAAAATCATTAATTCACAAGTCAGAATCCTTTATGTGGTCACACAAAGCCAACGTGGCCAATTAAATATCATTAGCTTTGAAAAATGTTTTAAGAGCATCTTTAAAGTTGGACCTTATTTGAAGGTTCGCAAATCGTAACAATGTCGCATTACAATGTGTCATGAAACACCTTCTAACACATAAACATTTTTTTTTTTTTTTTTAAAACGTATATCCACCTCCATAAATCTTTTAAAGGCATAGAAATAAGTCCAATCATTTTATTTATTAATTTAGGTGAATATTATACATAAATTGTTAAACAAAATCAATTCTTTTATAAAACTAAAAGTATAATAATATTAGTTTCACTTTTGTAAGCCTAAAATTAAATCTTTTTGATAAAAAAAGTGTGAAAATCATATAATATTGGTCTCATTTTAAGGGAAATAATTATCAATTTTTAATGATGTAATTTATTAAAAATCAATATTAAACTTTTAATACGTATTTATGATAAAATAACAAAAGAGGGCATCTAAAATAAAATAATATCATACATACTTATAAAACTAACATTTTTTCTTGAATCTCATGCATTTGAAACCCCCATAAAAATTTGCCAACACCTCATGCATTTAAAACCCCCACACCCTTTCACATTCAAAGTAATTAATCACACATAATCTCATTCCAAGAAAATCACACACTCTATAAGTTCAACATCTCATGCATTTGAAACCCCCATACCCTTTCACCTTCATCATATATGTAGTTATATTAGTACATTTTTCTTAGAAAAAATCGTCATTTGGTTGAAGATATTATGATTCAAAAGTTTTCATATAGTTGAAGCATTCACGATCCAAATATGATGATTTGAAGAAATGAGTTATGTTGCATCGATGGTAATTGTAATATGATTTTTTCTTTCAACCAAAACAAAATGAAGCTTTTCCATTCTTTCTTTATATTAAATTTCTCATTTGATCTTTATATTTGATTTGTATGTATTACTCAATCTTGAATTTGACTCTCCAAACATCAATGTTTTGTTTGGAATATCTTTCTCATTCTTCTTTTTCAAGAAAAACATTTTGATTGCAGGCTAGTTAAGAATTGTCATCAAGTTTCTATGGTTGAATGATGTTAAATAAAGAAAGAAGATTCAGAAAACGGATATAGGCTTTTTTTTGTTTGAGCAAAATAGACGAATGTTAGTTTTTTCTTTTGATTTAAACGTATATTTATGTAACATTTTTATTTATATATTCAACCACACAATGTTCTTATAAATTTGATTGTAGTTTTTCTATTTTGATTATGTTTATTTTCTATTATTTTTTTGTTGGGTTATCCTACATAACATATTTACAAGATAATATTTAAAAGATAACATAATTTTTAACATTTGATATGTAATTATGATGACTTATCATGATATGTTCTTCATATGAAAGTAATTTATCCATATTATTACGACAAAAATTACATATGACATTTATGAAAATATATATTATATGTGATTTGTTTAACATATATATGCACCTATGTATGTTATAAATTTATAATTAAATATCTTTATGTTCAATAATTGAAGGGATTAAAATGATGCATCAAAACCAATTATTTAGACGAATATAATAATAATAATAATAATAATAATAATAATAATAATAATAAATACGCATTTCCAAGTACCGTATTCATTTGAAACTCACACTACAACTCAAGAGTTTTCTAATTTATGTATATTTATTAGTTACAACTCAAAAGTTTTTAACTTATGATTATTAATTAGTAATCACTAATAACTTTTTTATTTTCCTTTCTTTTATAAGGTTGTAAAGTTTTGCTCATTAAAAACATTAATGTATTTAAAGAGATTTGTGATTTAAATATGAAAAGTTAATATAAATGTTATAATATATGTTTTAGTGTTTTTATGTTATTAAAAGTTGTAGTGTTTATTTTTCATATTTTTTTATTATTCGTTGTATATATATATATATATATATATATATATATATATATATATATATATATCTTTTTAAATACAAATGTTATAATAGATGTTTTTGTATTTTTATGTTACTAAAAATTGTAGTTCATATTTTTGTTCATACATTTTGTTACCCGTTATATATAGATTAATATATGTTTGATATATAATTTACACAATTTTAAACGGTTTATAAAATTATCAAATAATTGTATATATCACAATGACTTAAAAATTAAAACTATAATCATCATATCAGACTATATTATAAAGGAAACATTTTTTCTTTCACCACATTCATTTGAAACTCCTAACTTTTCATATTTCCATACAATATGCTTAATTTATTAACTTAAATATGCTTTTAGTTGTAAACATTATCATAAATGGAAGAATTTGTGACTTATCAATATGATATACTTAATTTGTTAACTTCAATATATAGTTAAATAAATAACCTACATTAATATATCAAATACGCTTAAAAATTTAGTGTAAAATTTAAAACCTAAAGTAAAATATCAAATAATGTTTAAAAAAATTCAATATATATTTTTAACATAATTAAAAGGAAAGCATTAAATATAATAATAATAAAAGAACCTAAATTGATGAATCGAATTAACTAAAAGGTGTCTGAAAACTATATTCTAACAATATATTTTTAACCTGCGTCGCGCATTGCGCGGGAATTCGTCTAGTTTTATTATAAAAGCAAGGATGTTCAAAAACCAATAACATTAGTGATCCATGTCACTTCATCACAAATTAGGTCTCCATTAGAGCATCCGGTATGAGCAAGTTATGATCCCGTTATTGTTGAGGTGGCGGTCAAAACGTCGTTAAGACGCAAGGAACACCATCCATTGTTTGTTAAGGGGGGTGTTAAGTCATTTTCGATTGTAACGAGCATGAGAGAAACAAACAATTTGATTGGCCATTCTTTTTTGAACGGTAATATGACCGTTTGAATATTAAAAAAAAATATTTATTTTTTTTACCTATAATAATAGGTGTTATAAAATGTTAATAACTTGATAATCATTTTTTCATTTGGTGTTATAACATCATTGGTGATGTGACATCAAAATGGTATTATAACATGTTGTCCACATCCAATCTTCCCTAATAAATAAAAATACTTTTGTCACTTGTCATATTCTCCTTCATTTTGACACATGTAATTTTTTAGAATTTTTAAAATTATTATTTTCTACTTGTCATTTTTTGCGGATTTCAATTTTCTTAAAATAAATTTCCAAAAAATTCTAATAGGTTATATATATGTAAGGTTATCATTCTATTAATTTGATAATAAATTCTCATAAATGCTCCAAATGATTTGATTTTTTTTCATAAATGCTTCAAAAGATTACATTTTGTTACGGAAAAGCATTCTTTTATAAAATATTTGATGTTTATATATATATTCATATTAAATTTTTATTTTTAATAAACCCGTATAATATACGGGTTTGAGTTTTTATGGACCATTCTCTAATTTTGGACCTTATTCATAAACATCACAGTGCGTACTCTAAAAAGAGGTCGATGTATTTTTAATACATAGAATTGATATTTGATATCCTTCGAAATAACTGTAGCAATCTATTTATATAAATATATTTAACGGATATTTACTAAAACGATCATTGTTCTTAATATAATATAACTTTTTATTACTTGTTATGAGAAATTGCCAAAATGACCAACAAGTTCATATTTTATATCACTCAAAATGTAGCAATCTCTCTCTCTCTCTCTCTCTCTATATATATATATATATATATATATATATATATATATATATATATATATATATATATATATATATATATATATATATCAAAAATATTTTGAAAGTTGAGAAATTGTCAAAAAGAGCATTATGTTCATAATTTGATCATTTACGAATTCCGTTATTTGTAGTTCCTTCTATTAACATCACAAGTTCACAGCTCGTATATTTGTTTTTTTTTTTTCGAAACTATGTTTAATACGGTGAAGAATGCATGAATTGTTGACACAAACGAAATAACTCGTTTCATTTTTATCTTATTATATCATATTTTATACTTTATTTCGAATGATTGTAACATTTTAAATTTTGTTATTACAATTTCAAAAATCCTATTTTATTTAATTTTAAAGTTTTTAACTATTGTATTTTTTGTATAAAAGTTATATATGGTGTACTAACCGACTATTTAATATTATTTAGCTGTTTATGTAAACAAGAATCATTTTTTTCAACATGCTAAAGACGTGTTTGGCAAAAGTAGCTGTTAGCTGGAAGCTGGTAGCGAATAGCTGGTAACGGATAGCGGGTAGCGTGTAGCGGGTAGCGGGTAGCGGGAAACTGTAACTTTTATTTGTTATATGAGTGTTTGGCAAAAGTAGCTGAAAACTTTTGAAATATATAAAATTACATAAAAGGACAATTGATTAAAAATAAATAAATATATAAATATATTTTTAAGGGTAATTATGGAAATTGATTTCAAAAGCTCAGTAGCGTTTTGTTAAACGCTACATGAAGTAACTTTTAGATTTGAAGCGTTTTGTTTAAACTAAAAGCTAAACGCTCATACTACCAAACAAAGCTTTTTGTTTAAACTAGAGCGTTTTGTCAAAAGTTAAAGGCTAGAAGCTCCCAAACGCTTCAAAAGACAAGTTTGAAACTATGAATAAATTCGAAATTTGTGTTGATTCATGTTTAGGTAAGGTGCAAATGTTTTTCGATTTTATCAAAGACGATGGACAACTATATGTACGTGTAATCCCAGATTGCTCGTCCCCAAAGGTATCTGTGTCACCAAAAAATTAGCAACTTATAAAAATTAAATACAATATAAAATCATAATTTTAATGTTAGTTAGTTGATACTCAGGTTATGTATTTATCGGATAACTCATTATGTGAGTTACCGAATACATGTTGCAAGTCAACAACTTTCATTGAGTCTGGTGCCAAAATAAATGGAAAACCGACGGTTTCTGAATTGTGCTGACAATAAACGTGCCACAAAAGACTCATTAAACCGCAAACTTGTGACAAAGCATAAAACTATCTTATCGAAATAGAACTGGTAGTTGTCAATCACATCGATAATGGTTCATTGTCTCCTTGAATAATAAGTAACTAGATTATAGCCCGCGTTAAACGCGGGAAACACATAAAAAAACATATAATTGTCTACAGATATTGCATAATGATTATAAAAAAATATATATGGTTATTGGTATTATTGAAATGTGTAGAAAATACATTGAAAACGATAAATATCTATAATCATTGAAGGACCTCTTTGTAGACAACATTTTTTGCTTTATTAGTTGAACGACCTTCCTCGTCTCATATAGTTATGATATTGTTATATAACTATAAGCATTTTAATTAGACGTTCCTTCCATAATAAGGTTACCTAATTTAAACATATATTGACAACCAATATACCGTTTTTTCCACTGCATTAAATATTGACAACTGTTTCATTTTTTCAAATAAAGTCATATAATATAATTTATAAAATGTTAAATGTTATATGAATTTAATTTTAGTATATCATCAATGAGGATTCTTTTCTAAATCATGATTGGTTTATTTTAAATTGATTATGAATATAAGTGCTAGCTTTTATGTTTGTTCTTATTTATTTGGTGTTCGCAAGAACTTTGCATTAGTTTTGGCGCAACTTTGAATAATTTTAGTATATCATCAATGTAATTTTGATATATCTTTCAGTTATATGAAATATCAAATAATGACATTTCATTACTATTGTGATAATTTAGTTTATATATTGTATTTTACTAATCTTAACGGTCTTATTTTTTTTTAATAATCGTAACGCTTTTACTAATTGTATTTTTTACAAATCTCCTAATATCTTATAATTTTTATCTTACTTTATAATTTTTCATAACTATGTTATTTTCAAGATTGACTGTTTTAATAGTTTTTTTTCAGTGTAAACCCGTGTAATAATTATGGAATATATATCTCGTTTTAATTAACATTTACTTCCTTCATTAAATCAAATTCCTCATTAAACGGATATATTTTTAGAAAGTAATAATTATAATGGAGCAGCATTATCTAAGACGTAAATGTTTGATATACTTTTGGAGAAAAAAAATCAGGATCATTAAAAATTTTTATATAAAGAAAATACAAATTTAAATTTTGGTGAAATTATGGATGAAATTAATGGCGAAAATTATTTTGGAAGGAGTTGTATTTTGTAAGGTATAATAATATTACAAAATTCAAAATATGTGTATTTGTTCTGTAAATTTATAAATTTTATTGTTACTATATATTGATAAAAAAGTAGGTTGGTATGATATACAAAAACATAATAATTTCAATGATATTTTAAAATCATGCCAAAATTAACCGGATTCTTATGACATAAAAATTAAAAAAAAAATCATAATCATCTCTAATATATAAAAGTAACATTTTCGTAATAATGTCAGTTCCCAAGATAGTTAATTTATGTTTTGTTAAAGATATGTAATATCTTTTCCTGTTTATTTGAAAAGTTTCAGAAAAGTAGTTAACTGATTTCATGTAATTTGTGACAAAGAAAATCGAAATATATGAATACATATATTTGATATAGGAACAAAAAAATAATCGAAAAAAATATAAAAAGCGAAAGAAGGTACTGACCTTCTAGTGCACAAGAGCGAATGTTTGAAGCAGAGAATGATGATGAAAGTTATAAGCAATAAGAATGATGTTGTAGGAGAAGGTTTGAAGAAAAGAAACGATTGAAAATAAGTGTGAGCCGCGGATTCAAGGATGAATCGTATATGTATGTGATAATTTGAATATGATTTTTTGGTATTAATAATTTCCTAATAAAAATAGATTTTATATTAATGGTTTACTAATATAAATGGATTTATATTAATGGTTGATATTAATGCTTTGATTGAAATAGTTTGTTAGTAATATGCTTTTAAAATTGACCATATTAAAATTTTCATAACCGGAAATTCAAGATTTAAAATATGGAAAGTTTTTATTGGAATTAAATACATTCCATTTCAACGAATGTAAGTTATTGTTTGACGATTGAAAAACATTTATTGGAATTAAATACATTCCATATGGGGAAAATGATGTCAGCAATTTGATCTAAGAGTGGAAAAAATAAGATTGAAATATAATCAATGGTCCAGATTATTTAAGATGATGTTATAAAGTTTCTGTTTTAATAATATTTAGAGATGACATAGTAATTAGCGACATTCTCCACCCATCGGCACCTAGAAAGCGTCGCATGTGTGGAGGTAAGTTGTAGCCTTGCCATCATTTCTTTACCTAGTCCGGGTTTGCATATTGTTGTGACAACCACATCTATAATATCACGCTGAAAACATATTAAAATCAACATATTGTCTCAAACTGACTCTATGTGTTTCAGACTAGTTCTACATACTTCAGACTAATTCTTTGTACTTTTGGGTGTTCTGGAGACTGTGTTCTAAGATTTTTCTTTGTAGTGATTGTTCGTAATACAAATATAAGTCACACATGCATAAAGCATAAATATCATTGACATCTACTTCAAACAAAATTATATATCAAAATATAAAGCAAAATACATTATGGTTCAAATAATAAATCTAAGACAAAAATGCAAAAATGGTCCCTGTGGTATGCATTTTTTTGGGTTTAGTCCAAACCTCGACTTTTTTTGGTTTCATGGTCATTTTGAGCTAGTTTCGTTGCATTTTTAGTCTCTCTGAATAGTGAAATGACTGTAATACCTTTGGGGTATTTATTTTTCTTTTTTCTTTCAATTTTTTAAATCTAATAGTTATTTTAATAATTAAAAAAAGAGGGGCCCACCTTTCTCTCTCTCTCTCTCTCTCTCTCTCTCTCTAACCTGCAACTAAAATCGATGGAGCTATCTATCTTTTTTGTGCAACGAATGTCTGAATTAACACTCTAACACAAATATAGATCCAGATGCAGGCACACACGAATCCAGATACACATAAACACAACACATAAAATGTAAATACACAATGACAGGGATCGAAAAAGAAATAGAGAGAGAGAGAGAGTGTGTTCAGTGGTTTAGAATGGAACCCAGATACAAACATAAAGATACATTGCTCTTAAATTCTTCACCCACCTTCAATCTCTCATCCTTCATAGTCCTTGTTGAAAACCATCTTCATCACCAAAAGTGATACTAGATCGGCTTTCAAATTCCTGCCCTGTAAAAAAAATAGCATCCTCGCTTCCTGAATCAATCTCCCTCGTCATCACCATCAAGACATCACCTTCCATCATCATCTCAATCCACTACCATCAGCCAACACCTCGTCACCACCCAATACTTGCTAAATCTTGAAGGGAATTGATTGAAGCTTTCCTATGAATACCCAATTAATCAATAATGAGCAAAAACACCATCCCATTCATTAAACCAATCACAAGTCTATTACCTACACTAGAACTTAAACCTCCAAAATTATCAGATGCAAAATTGTAAGAAATCAAAGATCGTTGCTTCAACAAGTCGAAAACTAGAACTTAAACCTCCATAAACCCTCCACCGCTGATACCACTAGCCATCAGATTCACAAAGCCACCAGACAGAACAACCGAGATGAAGCTTTCAGGTGACGCTCTGATATTTGACGAGCAATGACGGGGAAGCGATGAAGCTTTCAGATGAGGCCACCGGACATCGAAGGCCATGGAGTTATCAAAGGAGGTGGAAACTGGAAACGCCAATGGTGGGAGGTTTGGTTTAGCAGCAGTCAATCGATGGATGATTAGATTGGGATAATTTAGGGCTACCGTTTCCTTTTCTTGTAGATAGCTGACTTCAGGCGATAACAGAGACCGACGATGAGGCGAAGGTAAATCAGAGAATAAGACGAAGGTGTGGGTGAAGCAAGAGCAATGAAGGTGAATGGTTTGGCTGGGGAAGAATGGGGGTGAGGATCGTGTGTGTGTTTGTCTATAGATAGACGGATATATATATATATATATATATATATATATATATATATATATATATATATATAGAGAGAGAGAGAGAGAGAGAGAGAGAGAAATGTGGGTCCAATTTAATTATTTATTTTCTTTTTCATTTAAATTAAATAGAAAAAACATAAAAAAAAATATTAGAAGGGCATTACAGTCATTTCAGTTTACCGAGGGACCAAAAATGTAACGAAAACTACCTCAAAAGGACCACCAATCCAAAAAAGTCGTGGTGTGGACTAAAACCCCCAAAAAAATGCATACCACAGGGACCATTTTTGCAATTTTTTCTAAATCCAAAACGAAAGAATAAGATTAGAAAAACAACACATGCCTAGAAAAATTCGAGCTAATCACTATAAGACGACATTTGTTCTGAAAATTGCTTATCCGAAATGTGTTCAAAATGCAAAATTTTAATGAATCTTTGACTAGGGATGTCAACGGGAGCAAACGGGATGAGATTGCATCATCCGCCTTCACCCCTGTTATTTCCCCATCCCCCCCCCCCCCCCCCCCGACTGATTTTGAAATTTTTTTATTGGGCTAAAAGAAGTTGTTTTTTGGGTTTAAAGAAGCTATTTTTTTGGTTAAAAATAGTTATTTATAACATAATTTTATATGTTAAAAACAAAAATGTTATCACATCCAATGTTTTAAAAACCGGTTTGAACCGGCCGATAGAACCGATTGGACCGGGAACTGAGGGAGGAAACGGTTCAACTATCACCGACTTTACGTCAATTTCTGAACCGGATTGAACCAGGCGGATTTTAGAAAAAACCGGTTGAATCGGTCAAATTAAACCGGTTGAACCAGTTAAACCGAATAAAAACGCATGGAAAAGAACCATTTGCATAATAAATTTTGGTGATTTTTTTTCAAATCTATTTAGTTTTCTTTAAATTAAATCATATGACAAATGTTATAAAGTTTTTTGATATGTTTGTATTTATCTAAAATTATATTTTGTTTCGGTATTATACTTTATTTTCTTTTTGACGTATATGGATTGATATAAAACACAAAAACTTATTGTTATGCATTATTTTAATATATTTGGATTGATCTACAACTTGTTTTTATGTGTATTTTTAATGTTTAAACTTGTAAACGTCAAATTCATGATATGTATGTATATGAAAATATGAAAAAAGATGAAAATTATAGAAACCGGTTGACCAGACGGAGAAACCGGTTGAACCGGGAACCGGTCACCATACCGGTTCAACTAAAAAACCGGTTTTTAAAACATTGATCACATCTCAAAAACGTTACACTAACAAATTGAAAACATGATTGTTTTGTTGACTTTTAGAAGTTCAAAATCATTACTATTATTTTTTATATTTATATAATTAATATTGGGAAATCTCCAGAAAAGTCCTAAATTTTTACCCTAATTTACGAAAAAGTCCCAAACTAAAATTTGTTTACGAAAAAACATGAATTACCGGTAAAAATGGCTATTTGACCCATTTTTTCCGGTTTACCGGTTTTATTACTTACATGTTTCACTAAAGTCCCATTATTTTACCCCAATTTACGAATAAGTCCCAAAATAAAATTTACTGATGATTTGACCCTTTTCTTTATGTAACATACATTTTATCGGTTTCACTGCTGGCTTAGACACCTAGTCATTAAATTAGCTGATAAGATGAATACGCTGGGTTATATAATGCCACATTTACTATAAAATTTGATACCTATCTCATCGGCTCATTTATGACTATGTATCTACTTCGGCAATGAAACCATAAAATGTGTGTTTCCAAGAAAAAAATGGCAGAAAATGAGTTGATGTCTGATGAGATGGATATATTGGGTTACATAAGATTAGCTAGACATTTTTATATTTCTGATAAACGTAAAAAATAACGCAGTTGTTGTTAATTTATATAATTATTGTAGTCTTCGTTGGATGCATTTTATGTTCCAAAAATATATACAATACATCAGGATATCAAGTTTTATGCTAAACATAACATTATATAACTCAACATATCCATTTCATCATCTCATTTAATGACTAGGTGTCCGGGTCAGCAATGAAACCGGTAAAATGTATGTTACATAGAGAAAATGACCAAATCATCACTAAATTTTATTTTGGGACTTATTCGCAAATTACGGTAAAATAATGAGACTTTAGTGAAACAGGTAAGTAATAAAACCGGTAAACCGGAAAAAATGGGTCAAATCACCATTTTTACCGGTAATTCATGCTTTTTCGTAAACAAAATTTAGTTTGTGACTTTTTCGTAAATTAGGGTAAAATTTTAGGAATTTTCTATATATAAATATAGTAATGAGCCCCATGAGGGTTCAAGACGGGATTGCATATCCCCATCCCCGTCCCCGAAATTAAAACGGGAGTTAACCTTGCCCCCGTCCCCGTCCCCGCTCCCGACCCCGATTGTTTTAACAAATATTCCTCAAATGGGATCGGGGCCCACGGGTTCGAGGCCCCACGAATCAAGAATCGGGTTAACCATGTGAGTTACCCATAAAAAATACTTCTAGACTATGTGTTTAGTTTGCAAAAAGAATATCATTTTACAAAAAACAATTAAAGATATACAATAGTTAGTATAGTTAATTTCACTATATTTAATTTTTTTCCTTCTATTGATAAGTAAAAATTTCATAATCTCATATTAAGTTGTTCATAAAGGTAGCGTTTGGTGGGTGGAACTGAACAGGACAGAACGGAACACGATTTTTTTAGAAGGCGTTTGGTGTGAATGAGACAGAACTAAAATAAGTTATTGACCAAGTCAATGGGACTAAATGATAAAATTTTAGTCCCACCCAAAAGGGTGGAACAAGATGGAAGAGGACTTATAACGACATAAACACATTTTGCATAATCTTCTCTATTCATGTCTCCATCAACAACTCATATAACAACGATTCACAAATATTATTCCAAATTAATATTACTAATAAGTTTATATTAAGAAAAAGTAAGATAGATAATATTTTGAAATTAATATCATAGCAGCACCACGTCGTGATCGATTTCTGTTCACGAAGTTTTTTTACCATGGTTTTTTTTTTGTTTCTAACGTTTGACAGGAAAAGAAATGCTGTAAGCTATTTTATATATAATAAATGTAATATTTTGCAATTTACACCGACTTGGACTTGGAAGTGATTGGTGAAAATTACTCTCAAATTACAATTGTATAATTGATTGTTTTAAATCGGAGATTACAATTCTAATCATTATAATATTATATTCGGATATTTGCCGGTTGAAGAGCAAGGAAATCTTATGGTGGAAGAAGATAAAAGTGGCGGTGGATGTGTCTATAGGTCGAATGCTTTGGAGATAATATATATATATATATATATATATATATATATATATATATATATAAAGGATAATTTTTTAATTTTAATGTATTGTGTTGTCTTGTACTAGTCAAACCAAATGGACAAATAATATTATTAGTTCAGAACTGGACCTCCAGTCCAGTTCTGTTCTATCTGGTCCATGTGCCAAACGGTAGCAATCCAGTTTTGTTCTATCCAGTCCATGTGCCAAACGGTAGCAAACAGATCAACACTCAAAAGCACTTCATCAATACAAAAGAGTAATTTGCGGTTATTTTGGCCTAGGCGCAGCCCATTCAACAGCCAAGATAAGATTATCATAACCATACCCATTAAGTTTAGCAATAGCTTTATCACCATCTTCCCTCCTCACGAAATTAACAAACCCGAAACCTCGACTCATCTGAGTCTTTTGATCCATTGCCACATAAACACGTGAAACGCTACCAAACGGCCGGAACAGCTCGTGCAAGTCAGGTTCTCGGGTGTCCTCCGACAGGTTATTTACTCGAACTGAGTTCTCATCATTCCTCCGCCTCATATCAGCACCACCTCGCTTTATGGGTGGGACATATACATCTCCTTTCTCACTATCATCAGTGACTGATAAAACTGAAGGGTGGTTCAGATTCTCAGCCTTGTAGGGGCACTTTGAGGTCCAGTGATCACCTTTCTTACCACAACTCCTACATACTATCAGAACAGCTCCGCGAGTTAATGGATCCCCAGATGCATTCGTGTCTTCTTGACCTTTGGATAAGAATGAAATTGCAATCTTAATTAAAGAAAACCAGAAAGAATCTATATAGATAAACCGAACGTGCACCTGGAGCTTTAGGACGCTTAAAGATGATTTCTTCTGTAGAAACCATGGTTAGCCGGGCACCGACATCCACATGAACAGCGTCGCCGAACTTCAACCATGAACGCCTCTCCACGGCGCTCTTACTGAGTCGAGAGGTGGCGAGCTTACGAACACGTGTTGTGGTGGTTATCTTAACCTTGTTACCGTCGTTGTTGAACTTATACTCGACCACCTTCTTTACACCGTGTTCGTCAGGTCCGATCACCTGTTTGGGAAGCAATGTGGAGTAATAATCTTTTTCGTCATCCTCTTCATCAAGCTCTCCCCATCTAGGTTTTGGTATTGGTAGTAGATCAACCCCCATGGATGATGTGCTTTTGTAATATAGCGATACACAAGAACTCTTGAACAAAGTACCCTAAAAGATGACAAGCGTAATTAATTTGTTAGATAAACCGGTTTCATGTGTTTTAATAACTTAGATGATCTTAAAGAAACCTAAATAAACCTGCTTTCCTATCGCATCAACCTTTGATTTAATCTAATCCCTTTGTTTGAGAAAAAGATTTGCGAATCAATCAAACAACTGAACAAGAGTGTAAACAGAATACGGGGTAAATTAAAATTCTGATCCCTCCACCTAGCTGTTTTCCAACCTAAATAAATATTTTTACAATTTTGGTTATTATTTTTATAATATACATACACTCAATCAACTATTGACATGTAACTCGACATCACAATTGGTTGTTTTTTTCTTTCAATTTAATGATTTATACACTAGGCCACTTCATACGATTCTCAGTGAATTTGAGTTGTGAAAAAATGTTGGATTATTTTTCGAAAATTGTGGACGCCAATTGCATACAAAATTAGAAATTATGGGTTATAAGATGGTTAGCTGGTCGTGAAGTAGCTCGGGATGTTTAAGTTCAATTTTTTAAGGAAGGTATAGAACATAATCAGAAAAATCAACAAGTTTAATTGTGATAAGTGTTACAGCAAAGTAGCATGATAGCTGGAAATCTGATACCTACTATTATGTCGTTGTGGGTTCATTTCAAACATATTTGTGCAACTGGATGTGTAGCCCCATATATTAATTAAATAAACAATTTAGCTGAGATGATCTTAAATAAATGGTGTTAACCTATCTTATAAACCTTTAAATCAATTCACTTTTCTAAAGGAAAGGAGATTTATATATTCAAATCAATCAAGTTGGGAGTGCAAACAGAATCGGACGATAGTGTAAATAGAATAACCTTCCAATACATTATACATGGAACTTCTTTCCTAAAGCAAAGTTATAGACTTAAAACATGATTCTTTAGATGATTAATTGTAAATGTTGAATTAACTATTTGCAAAATGTAAGTAACACCTTATAAGTTGTCTTTAAAATATTCATTGATTGAATCTTATATAGATGTATAGTTTTAGAAAAATATAACTAAAAATATGTCTGAGCCCGGGTTCGAACCGGGGACCTCTAGTGTGTGAGACTAGCGTGATAACCGACTACACCACCCAGACACTTTTGACTACTTTTATGTTTTAAATTATATTAATATAAATATGATTTCTTCATAAAACAAAAGTTTCCGTTAATTCCCCATTTTGGCGACGGCATGCGAAAACTGTTGATAGCCTAACCATCTCAATCGCTCTCCCGCTCCCTGCAATGGCGTCTCATCATGCATCTCTTGGTCGTCGAACGGTTTGAATTTTGAATTTTTCGTATTACAAACAATTTTTTCAAGTTAATTTAATTTTTGTGCGAGCAATGGTTTGTTGGATCAATTGATGATAAATTTGTTCATTCTAGTTGGAAGAAATTCGTCAAAAGAGAGCGGCTCAGAAATTAAGCAAAACATCGTCCGGACCTGATATCACGAAGCCTCCAAGCCCTAAAGGTAACTTTTAATTCGATCAATGTGTGTAGGTTACGTTGATTTTCGTGGTCATATTCATTGAATTCTCTTTATGTTTTATTCAATCAGCGGCTGCAGGGATTTCGAAATCATCTAGCAGTACTGGAATTTCAGAGGTTCGTATTTACTAATTCGATTGTGTCTTCTCGATAAATTTTCATCACATGTTGATTAAAATTGCTTCATGTATTCATCATCGCAATAATGTAAGAATAATAGGTTTACATTGCGGTTTTAGAGAGACTAACGATATGTTAGTTAAATATTAATTCCGAATTGCATGTTTTGTTGAGAGAATGTTGCAGTATGATATTAGTGGATTGGTATCACAGTTACAAGATTTGCAGAAAAGGAATGCCAAACTTGACAAAGAGAATAAAAACTTGAGTTCACAGGTTTTATAGTTTTTCCTATACTATTTCTGTTATTACCCCCAATCTCCATCTCTTTGCTTCATGCTTGATGTGATTCCTTATTGTTTATGGTCTTGTTGGTGTTTCAGCTTCATTCTAGGGAAATTGAAAATAACATGCTTGTGAAGCGAGTGAATTCTCTGGTATGTGCTCAGTTGTTGGGTCATGATCATGCAGTTATTGTTTTGCTTTTTTGAATTTTTATAAGCAACAGCTATTGGATTACAGGAACAAAATACAGTACCATCATTGAGAAAAGCTCTTAAGGATGTTGCAATGGAAAAAGATGCAGCAGTTGTTGCAAGGGTACAAATGATCAAAAGATTTTTCTAGATTCTATGTGATGAAGTTTCACACTGACAACATATATACCAATACTACCAAACACTGATGTTTTAGTGTAGGAGGATTTCTCAGCACAAGTTCGATCGCTCAAGAAGCGTCTAAAGGAAGCAGAAGAAGAACAATACAGGGTAGTAAGCAATATGCATCATTTTTTTGTGGTTGAAAAGTCAAATGATTTATGTATATATTGTTATAAACTCTTGAACAGGCCGAGGAAGATGCAGCTGCATTAAGAGCAGAGTTAAACTCCCTACAAAGACAAACCATCAATGGAAATGTTGGTGCTGGTATCTCAATGGGAGGCCCACAAGATCAGATGCAAGCTATTGAGAAGGAGCTTGCTGAGTTGAAGATCCAGTTAGAGGTTTGAATGATTTATGACAAGTGAATTTAATTACTTTTAGAGGTTCTTTTAAATAAACACTTTTTAGCTTACTAAATTTGGTTACCTAAATAGCAAGAATCAATGTTGAGACGTCAAGAAGGAATTTTGAGACGACAAGAGCAACAACAGTTAGCAGAGGAGAAACATCGAATATCTGCCATCATTTCTGAAAAGAGGAATTTAGAAGAAAAACTTGCAGCCATGTCCAACAAGATCTCAGGTGTTAATAAATTGAAGTACATTTTCTGCTCCTTATTTCACTTGATCAACCTTAAATACATAATAAATTGTTAAACTTATGATAGATAAGATGGAATACAATACTGTTAATTACTGATCTCTATAATCCTTTCTTTAATGTCTGTAAAACTCCTCATTTTGATGTCCTTACCCAAATTCACTTTTTATCATTCTGATTTTGTTGCTTTCTCATGCAATGCCAGGGGTTTCAGGAAAAGAGATCCAATTCACATTGGTAAGGGAAAGGAAATGATGCTAATAAATGCAAAACATAGCAATGTACATAGCAAATGTATCAACCAGGAAATTTGTATTATTATTTCCTATTATATTATTATATTTTTTATTATCTTTATGGATTGTAGGAAGACAAAGAGAGACTTGAGAAGCAATTGCATGACATGGCAGTAGCTGTTGAGAGGTTGGAAAACAGCAGACAGAAGCTACTATTTGAGGTAAAACTATTTCACTATAATTTTTGTTATTTTCAACATATTGACATAAAAAATGAGCTTCAATTATTATTTCATCCACAGATCGATTCACAATCTTGTGAAATAGAAAAACTTTTCGAGGAGAATTCTAACCTATCTTCAGCTTATCAAGAATCAACAAGTGTAGTGGTACAATGGGAAAACCAAGTAAGTTTTTTTTATTTTTTATTTTATTTTTTATTTTTTTTTATTTTTTTTTATCTATTTCAACAATATAAATACACCCATTGCAAATGATCATGAGATTATAATTCATATGTAGGTTAAAGATTGTTTAAAACAAAATGAGGAACTTCGTATGATGATAGATAGATTAAGGAACGAACAAGTTACTAAGATACCAATTGCAAATCATCACGAGATTATATCAGAATCCAAAGAAGGTGGGAATGAGATGGTTTCCCTAAAGGTTAGTGAGTCATTCAATCTCTCATAAATTTCATTGACTTTCTTTCTATAGAAAGTCATTTTTTCTGCATTAAGTCAAAAAGTAATTATGGATGCAGGGTCAACTTGCTAAAGAACAGAGCAGGGGAGAGACACTATATGCTGAGGTCCTACACCTCTCTGCTAAACTCCAGCAACTCATGCAAGCCTACAATGGTCTCACTCGAACGTATGCCTTCATTTTTATTTTAAATTCAAATTGCTTTTGGTCATACATTTTTTCATTTTTTTGGTTGGTAATTTGCAGATATAAACCAGTGTTGAGGAAAATTGAGACTAATTTGCTGAAAATGAAGCGAGATGGTTCTGTGGCAGTGCAGTAAAACCGGAGCCAAAAGGGGTAATTTCTTATTTCATGTTGAGAATTGATTTCTTCATGATAATCTAATTTCATTATAAAGTAATCGTGTCAAGAAACTGTATATTTTGCAAGAATGTGGTTTTTATTTATTTATTTATTTTAATTTGCAAACCGGAGCCAAAAGGTTTATATATTTGACTATTTGTTATGCTAAAGTTCATTTCAGGATTATTTGGATTAGTGTGCATGTTATTGCTGTCACATGATAGTTGCACACTAATTATTTACTTGAATAAATTTTGTTAAAATTTATACAATTTTTTTTATCAAATTATTATATTACTCCAAATTATATTAAATTCTCTAAAATTGATCAAAAATTGTGTGGCAAGATTAATAATATATGCATATTATAACCAAAAATGTCCATGATAATTATTAACCTTGTGTATATGTATAGCATACATATATTCATATAACAGGCTCCATAGAAACTCACGGTTTACCGTAATATATATATATATATATATATATATATATATATATATATATATATATATATATATATATTACAAATCTTTGTCGATGAAAATTATTATTAGGAAATATATGAAAGATCAAAACAAAACACAAGACACATTAGTCATTGACCTCAAGCAAAGAGAAGTGACATATATTCTTAAATATATTAGTGCTACTGTTTTGAACCCATAATGGTTTTATGGTATGGACTAGATGGTGGCTGATAATAGTAAGGCGAGGCTGGTGGACTTGGTATAGGAGATGGTGGTGGAGGGGATGGAAAACCATATGAGGGTGGAGATTGACCTTGTGATGGTGGTGGTGGATATGATCTTACCGGTGGCGTTTTTTTATGGGAGGGTGGTCGATGATGGTGGCGAGATGATGGTGGACATTTTGATGATGGAGGTTGTTGAAAGCCATGAGAAGGTGGTGGGCTTGCATACAATGGTGGTGGACTTTGAGGTGTTGGAGGTGGTTGATGGCCTTGAGATGGTGGTGGGGTTTGAGACGATGGAGATGATTGATAACCTTGAGAAGGGGGAGGACTAAGAGATGATGGAGGCGGTTGATGGCCTTGTGATGGTGGTGGATTTTGATATGGAGGTGCTTGATAACCTTGATTAGTTGGTGGACTTTGATATGGTGAAGGTGGACTTTGTGATGAAGGTGGTTGACCTCCTTCAGATGGTGGTAGGCATTGAGACGGGGGTGGCTGACATCCTTGAGAAGGCAGTGGAACCTGAGATGTCGGAGGTGGTGGATTTTGAGATGGAGGTGGCTGATAACCTTGAGAAGGGGGTGGACTATAGGATGAGGGAGGTGGTTGATGTCCTTGAGATGGTGGAGGTTGATGACCTTGCGATGGTGGTGATCGATAGCCTTGAGAAGGTGGAGGACTATGAGATGTTGGAGGTGGTTGATGGCCTTGAGATGGTGGTGGACTTTGAGACGATGGAGGGGGTTGATGGCCTTGAGATGGTGGTGGATTTTGAGACGATGGAGGGGGTTGATGGCCTTGAGATGGTGGTGGTTGATATCCATGAGTTGGTGGTGGACTTTGAGATGGTGGAGATGGTTGGCAACCTTGAGATGGTGGTGGACTCTGAGATGATGGTGGTGGTGGGCTTTGAGACGAAGGGGATGGTTGATAACCTTGAGAAGGTGGTGGTTGAGATGTTGGAGGTGGATGATGGCCTTGAAATGGTGGTGGTTGATTACCTTGAGATGATGGTGGTGGAATTTGAGATGAGGGTGGTTGATATCCTTGAGAAGGTGGTGGACTTTGAGATGTTGGAGGTGGTTGATGGCCTCGAGATGGTGGGGGAGTTGCATAAGATGGTGGACTTTTTGATGATGGAGGTGGTTGAATGCCTTGAGATGGTGGTGGATTTTGTTGCGAGGGAGGTGGCTGATAACTTTGAGACGGTGGACTTTGAGGTGATGTAGGTGGTTGATTGCCTTGAGAGGGTGGTGGATTTTGAGATGATGGAGGTGGTTGATAGCTTTGAGAAGGTGGTGGACTTGCATAAGAAAGTGGTGGACTCTGAAATGTCGGAGGTGGTTGGGATGGTGGTGATGGGTTATAGCCACCGTATTGATTTGGCATTCTTCCACCACCAACCACATCAGGAGTGGTGGTCCAGATTGTCACTAGTGTGACCAAGAGCACAAACTGTGATTTTGTTAGTTTCATTGTTAAACCTTATGCCTTATGATAAATCAAGTGGCATAAGTAGCCTTTATATAGTAAAAACATTTGCCCTCATATGTCAAAACATTGTCACATGACCATGCACGTGATATATACATGCATAGAAGTTGGCGTTATAAATCCTTCATTTCTTGAAGAGGTTTGACCATCTTTTACTACTATGCATATGAAGTTTGACCTTCTGAAAGCTTAGTTTCCAACATCTGTTTTAATAATCGTATAAAAGAATGTATGTTTTATAATTTATATGTATACTAATTAAATCAAATGTGTGACATACACTATTTTGAATATAAAATCATGTACACTAATAAAGCTATTTTAATTGGTCCATATAACAGTACATAGATTAGTAAATATTTGAGTAAAATCAAGGATCCAAATTCTGGTAATACGAACACAAAAACATGTAGAATGTTTTCAGGTTTCCATTTTTATGATGCCTCGTAAATTGGAAAAATAATGATGATTGATAAAAAAAAAGAAAAAAATGATTCACTGGAGTCTAATGCTTAGATAAATGCGATGCTTTATTTATTATTATATTTCTTTACTTTTTATGGTTACAATGTATGTAAAAACTCTTTGATTTAACAATATAAATAGATTTTTACGATTTTCACAATAGTATATTTTCTTATTGGTATCTGAAAAGAATTTGTTGTACAGTTGTCTTGCAATTAGAATAGACAAGTTGTGATGACATTTAGGAGAGTTATATCACACTGGTATTTCCCAAGCCTCTTTGGCATGAAATATGGCCATTATTCGAGGGGTGTTGTTCGAGCGTTACAAGGATGATAGAATTCGTTGGGATTTGAAATACGAAATCATTGTATGTAACTATATACAAATTTAGTAATATCTCACTCTTTGTCACGGATTCTAATTATTTAGTTTGATTTGGTTCGGTTTCGAAGGTTGTTACTTATTGTTACTAAATAAATAGTAAACAAATCTCAGGTTTGTTCCATTTAAGACTTTAAGTACTTGAACTTCTCTTGCAACTTTTTTACCACTTTCATTTATGTTTTATTCATGTGAAAAAAAGTTAAAAAGTAACTTGTTTATTTGGTTGATCATGTTTGACTATGACATGACAATTATATGTCTCAACTTGGAAACCACTGTCACTTGAAAAAAAAAGTACAAAAATAAAATAAATATAGTGTTAATTTGATTCTTTGTCGTAATAAATAAGAGAGAAAATGCAATTTCTTCTTCATTTGCGAGAAAAGGTTAATGTCATAAAATGAAACAACAATACGTGGTTTACAACTTAGGTCATTTGTCTTTTAATTATATCAAATAGACCACTAAATTATTTTTTGGGTTCTTAAGATGTAGATATCAATAAGATAAACTGCTAACGAATTCTATGTGGTGTCCGTTGTTGCGACATTCTCATTTTCACAGTCAGAAAATACTTTTTTTATTTATTCTTATTTTAAAAGAGAGTATTTATAAATTTGCGGAATTTGTTCTCAAAACATAATATTTGAATATATCCAAAGAAACATATTTCATTATAAAAAAACTTTGAGATGTCATCGTCAATACAGATACATAAGCATAAACTTGTTTTAACATGCCCTTACATCAATTTATTATACTATGGCCTAACAACTCCTCAAATCACTCATCAACTCTGTGTCTTCGTACTGCTACCTGTGATACAAAGAAACTAAGTGGGTCAAGTTTGAAGGTCTGATGAGTACATATAGTTTTCAACCCACAACAATTAAGTTTTTTAGTCATATAATTCACATCAAATAATTCTCCTGATTACATATTCTTATTATTCTCACTTACTGATCATAAAATATTGATCTCATGGAACCTATCCTAAGAATCATCATCAGCAACGGATAGACAATACTGCTTCGGGGATTCCTATAGCATTATATGTTAATAAGACAACCATGAGGGATAAAGTACGTCAAATGAACAGATAGTTCATTAACACCTACAGGTTGTGAGTCTGCCAACATTTCCACTGGATTGTCTAGAATAGTTTGTGGTTACCATCTATACTTTGCTAGATATCATCATTTTCATCACTCATCACTACCTAATATATTTTATATATGAAAATACATATACGATTAAATCATATAATTCATCTAACACAAATATCAGATAATAGACACACATAGCATTTAATCATCTACATACTTTATATATATATATATATATATATATATATATATGTGTGTGTAAACTGAAAGTAACTATGCACTCACTTGTTAAAGTGGATGACTGGAAAGTTGGGCAGCGCTTCGCTTCAGCACTTAGTTTTTCCTTTGATGTGACCTAAGTTCAGTTATCACTAAGTCTTAGTTTATTATTTCTTATGACTAATGATAGTCTAGATTCCACAACAATCCAAATGTCTACATCAAGATCTATCAAGTAAGGAACAACCAGGTAGGATCATATTGGAGGTAGGGTCCGTTTGGTATACAGAGTATATTGTTTGAAAAATCCCACTTTAAACACATCGCTAAATTCAGTCTAGACATCATCCCTGTAAGTAGATCAATCAGTATATTGACATGGAATCACTGATAAATCTTATTTATAGATTCATAATAACGATTATGAATATAAATATAAGTTACACTAAAAGTAATATGAATATAACTTAACTTACAAAGATTTTCCTAACAAAAGTCTAGAAATTGCACTGCCAGAACTCCGACTCGAGAGCTACTAATGTCGGGTACCTAGGGAGGCAGGGACCGCAGGGCTTCGCAAAAATACCCTAAATACTAAGAAAAATTGGGCTAGAATCGAAAGAAACTCAAGAAAGGAGTTGGGGTTTTGATTTGTGAGGAGCATATACGGATGACAACTCGTATATATAGAATTTAAAAAAGCGCGTTGATGGGATGTCAAGTCCACCAAGCAAATTACACCCTTTGTTTGCAAATAAAACGTAATATAATGGTAAAATAGGGTATCGATCCTCGGGAAAATGGTTGTATTCAATCACCAATGCAATCTAATAGAACTAGTGTAAATAAACTAACTAACTACAATTAAATTAAAAGGGGGTGTTGTGATTGCTTGAAAACTAAAAGACTTGAATAACTAAAAAGCTTGCAATTAAGCAAGATGGTGAGATGCTCAAATGTTGGGAACAATTGGTTAACCAAGACAATTCAACACAATGAACATTTGTGTGTTTATCATTAGGATTCAATACAAAGCTTATCATTCATCTCAAATTGGTTATAGCAATCATGAAACATGATATGTCAAGATTCCTCATAGGTAGTATGGAGGTTGTGGAAGCCCACAACACACCTTCTTAATCAAAATCAAAGATCCAATTGAAGCAATTGAACCCAAGAAGTTGATTAGCCTTAAGAATGAAGGAATCCCTAATTTCTAGAGGATGTCAATGCTTACACATCCATAAAGGAGCTATGATTCATAAGCTAGAGATGATTTCTACCATCATAAAGCTCTTGTTCTAAGTAAATTCAATGATTCAATGCAAAACCAAAGAAATAAACCAACAATTGCTCATTCAAGTATCAAGCTCATGATCAAAGTATCAAACAAGCATAAGAAATATGAACTAGAATCATAAACATGAGATAATTGATAATCAAACATGAATCCTTCAAAAACCCACAAACATTCAAGGGTTTTTAGCCAAAGTTAACCAAATAGAGAGTTTAGCCACTCATGGCACTAGAACAACAATCACAAAAGTCTAATTGCATAAAGAAACTACCAATAACTTGGAAAGATGAAAAGAAATGAGTATTGAGCTTCAAAATCGCCTTCTCCTCGTCTCCAATGGTGTAAAATCGAAGTGATACCTGATAGATCCCATCCCCCAAGGTAATGGCAAGTCAAATGACCAAAATGCCCAAAACTGGGCAGTTGCGCGGGTACCCGCGCGACGAAAATTCCACCCGCGCAAGTGCTGCTGGAATGCTATTGGCTCATTTTTCCTCCACTAACCATCTCATTACCAAAGATTCTCTTGGTCCCCTCCATATCCCACATGATTCAAACTAACCAATCATCTTCTAGCTTCAAATATGGATGCTCCAAGCCCAAAATAAAAGTTCATGATCCATCTTCACAAGCCCACTTCATCCAAGCCTTTAGCTTTTTAAGCCCAAATCTTCTTTGGTGGATCCGCCAAGCCCAATAATGCATCAGAAAGCCCACTAAGCCCAACTCCAGTCAAACCGCAACCGCAATGAGCTCCAAAATCCTGCAAAATTCCTCATGCAAAATAAAAAGTCCCCGATACGATCCATGATAAAGAAAATAAAGAATATACAATGCAATACTAATAAAAATAGATAAAAGTCTAAAATAAACTAATAAAAATAAGGAAATAAAATAAGCTATCATGCGCCGTGCCTGGTGATGTGGCTCATTCTACTTACGACACGTGGCGGAAATTAGTTGGACCTGTGTGGTCCCTTCTAGAAGACCCTGCGCGTCACGCACCCCGCATGCGCAAACTTTTTTCAGATTTTCAAAAATTTGTATTTTCTTCATACGAACTCCGTTTTTGACGTTATTTATATTCACGCACAGCTATCGACGAAATCTACAACTTTCGTTTAGACTCCGTCAGATAATTCTCACTTTATTTATTTATTTATTATTTTAGAAAGTTTAGACTGCTAATCTCCGTTTAAAATTCATATCGTTTTCATACGATATCCGTTCTCGATTGTCGTTATATCGAATGACTCCTATTAACGAGATCTTCGACTCTCGTTTAGGTTGTTTCGGCTAAAAATTAACCGATCTAAAATTCGATTTTTGTCCTAACACAGCAGCGCTAAACTTCGAAAAATCACAACTTCCTCATATGAAGTCGGATTTGGACGTTCTCTATATGCACGATCTCGGTTTTACGATCATTACGACTTTCGTTTAGATTACTTAAGTTAATAAGCAACCTATCTCCGATTCACTATTTACAACACACTCTGTTGTATCAGGTTGAACGCGAAACTTTAAATGATCATAACTTCTTCATACGAAATTAGACTTGGACGTTTATATCCCTGAAATTCTCATCACGACTACTCCAACTTTCATCATGGCTACTTATCCTAATTAATATTTTATTTTAATATTTGTTTTAGCCTTATCTATTAAGTTTTCGCCTAATATTATATACACATATAAATCAAATTGATTCAAACAATTTTCTTTTACTTATTCATCAAATGATTACAATTGTTAACCAACGTCGGTTACATATGTTAATAATGCATAGCGATAAACGCAGGAATTACATATGTCATATTCAAAATGGCATAATTTTGTCATTTATGTCTATCTAGTGCTGCTATTGTATCATATTCGGATTGAAATGTAATTTAATAGTGTAATGAGAAAGCAGAGAAAAATATAATAATTTATTGAATTCAATTAAAAAATAAATATTTTAAAAAATAAATTATATGTCGTTGGTTGTATATCAATCTTATAAAAATTAATAAGTTTTGAAATTCCACAAAAAAAAATATGTTGGCAATGAATAATCTACTGAAAAAAATAATAGGAGTATAAATTTGGACAAAAGAAGTGAATTAAGGGTTCACAATCCACTTCATTGATTCCCTTGGTTGCATTTGCACGCATATAGTATTATCTAGTGTTTCTATAAAATTATTTAAAATTTTGATAAATTATATAGAAACTATCATATTTTGTATTGTTTTTACAGTTTATCCATTATATACTAATTCGGTCAACAAGACCTACCATATTTTGTATGTTTTTCTTCTACACAATGAGGTGGCTTTTTTTTTTACTAAAGCTACTTAACCTTAATAACTTCTTTAATTTGTCCACTTTTTCAATATGATGTTTAAAGAAATGTTGTTTTCATAAACATTATCTAATTTTCTAGATCACTACATGTTCTAACAATTCTCTATCTATATACAAAGTTGGGCTTGGAACACGACATAAGCTTACATTGGAGGAAGATAAGAAAATTGGGTTTGGAACACGACATAGGCTTACATTGGGGGAAGATAAGGTAATCATTATGCAGTTATTACATTCCAATAGCAATCATATACTACTATTTGTAGCGTTTTTTTTTATATTATATAGTATTTATATATTATAGTATTATACAAATGGTCTTTGATAGGTAATTCGCGAAAATTTAGGAGTAGATTAGTTTGTTGTTCAAATATATATATATATATATATATATATATATATATATATATATATATATATATATATATATAGAGAGAGAGAGAGAGAGTTAACATCATAAATGTTAGAATTAAGATGATAATTCATAATTGATAAGTATAAGAGCTAAATCTCTTAACAACTAACATGATAAATGGATTAATGTCCATAAATCAACCCAATCCAAAAATGTCATAGTTAAACTACTAGGCTTGTTAGCTTGTTACAATATTCACAAACGAAACTCCACAATATACGAAACGAAGAACAAATGGTCGCTTTCTAATTAAGTCAACCCACAAAAAAATTCAAGTTTTTGGTTTAGACTTATTTAAACAAATTAGATTTATCCCAAAAATCATTTTTCTTTTTGTCAAGTAGCCTAACAATGACTTACAAGCAATTACGGTGGTAGCACCGCTATAGTGCTCACATAAATCATGGTGAATCGCATTAAACGCGTCGCTATTAGCGTCATTGCTATACAAGACCACTCTTTGATACAACTATTATCAAGAAAAGTTGTCAATCAGCTTAAGAATTTTTACGGACAAATTATTGTCTATTTCTCACAACTCCTCACCGATCAACGCTTAAGCATCTAAATTTTATGCCTAGGTATAACTATTAAACATAGTTCACTTATACTAACGTTTTGAAGATACAAATCATAACATCCTTTGTTTTTAGTCAAATTTGAAAAATCATTTAAGGTTTTGGAAATCATATTTTCATAAAAATATTACAACGAAAAATCTCATACATTTTCAAACATTAAATAAATAAAAATGTTTCAAAACTAGAAAACCACAAAGGATGTCTCAAGCATACATCAAACATCACTAAAATAGCATTGGTACAAAGTCAAAAGGCCAAAAACATGGAATAAAAACGAGCACTTGTATATCTCCAATTGCTCATATAAATTTGCATCTCTATCCGCAAGTGTCTATAACTTCATTATACGAGACACATCAAAATAATACGCTACACTTAAAAAAATGTGGCGAGACACAGGTTTTTGACTCCATAAAAGTAATAATATATAAACACCATATGAAAAGACATCAATATAGAATCACATAAACATCTAACAGAAACTATTTGAGAAATGCTTAATCCCCGCCTAGCCGACTAATCCATTAACCTCATTCTACCGACAAGCTAATGCCGAACGATTTTTACAACCTTGGAATTAAATCATTAACTTCTACACCTAAATGAGAATTCAAGTACTTGGTGTTTTATGAATAAAAATGAAAGGAGTTTAAAGTAGATGTTACCCACCTCATAAAGACATGTTAGCTAAAAGGGAGCACATCCACAAGTTTTTTTTTAACATCAAACACATACACACACTACTACTCTTAAACTACTCGTTTTGTCTCCAATAAGACTTGAATTGAACCCTCACTTAAAAAACCCAATTAAACCCATTTTTAAAAGACCCAACTCCAGAGATTTTCTATCTGGATTAGTTCACAATTCTTTGGTGTCTAACAACAATTAGTAGTAGTAATAGTAATAGTAGTAGTACAGTGTCAATCATTGCAATTTACAAACCCAAATGTAGTTGCAGTCTCATCATAAATTGCTATGTCAACGGTTTAAAACCACAGACTCCATTAATAGTGTTTTAAATAGGAAGAAAAAATATATATATAAAAAAAAAAAAAAGTAGCAGCATTTTGTGGTCATCCTGGAACTACCCCTTACCTTAAAAGCAGAAAAAACTTCAACAAAAGGTCTTTCCAACATGTTCTTCACAGAAAACCACAACACACCACTCCTGCTGTCATCCATCTTCAATTCTGCAATCACAATTCACAAACAACCAGAGGACAATTATGTCAATTCACTATTTCACACATAGGCAACAAGTTCAAGAAAATAAATTGATACTTACCAGGTCACCAATACAGCAGAATTCAAGTCACCGAATTATAAAAATCTAGGTTTTCTATCAGCTGGCTTCAAGATTTGGAAAGAACACATTAAGCTCTCATCAACACTCATCATAGCACCAGCATTATCAAATTCACCACAATAATTTGGAGCAGAGAATATAGTAACAAGCTGTCTATCAGCAAAGAATTCATACCCATCTTCTACAACCTGCAAAAATGACAAACCAACATTCCAATTAGTCAATTACATACATACCCTCAAAACCATACATAAATGTAATGTGAATGTGAATAAAACCTGATGAGCACGACAAACAAGGTCCATATCATGCTGCATTAAGAACTCTGCAACTTTATCAGGACCAAAAGTATAAGAAACTCCCCTATCATTCATTCCCCAACCTTTAATGTCACGATTAGGATCTGACCAGAGTAAATCACAAAGCAAACCGGTGTCTGGAACATCAGTGGGGCGAGGTAAGTTTCTTATTTGATCTAAGTTTGTAAGATCAGGAGAAAGACCACCATGCATGCATAGTATTTTGTCATCTATAAGAGCAGCAACAGGAAGACAATTGAAACAATCAGTAAAAGTTTTCCAAAGTCTAACATTGAATCGGCGTTTACATTCGTCATAGAAGCCATAGATCCTGTTGATGGAAGCACATTCATGGTTTCCTCTTAAAAGGAAGAAGTTTTCAGGGAATTTGATTTTGTAGGCGAGTAAAAGGCATATGGTTTCAAGACTCTGCTTCCCACGATCCACATAGTCCCCTAGAAACAAGTAATTTGCATCTGGAGGAAACCCTCCATATTCAAACAGCCTTAACAGATCACCATATTGTCCATGAATGTCACCTGATTTCACAGAGATCAAACAGTTAAATATGGATTCTACACCATACAATCAGAATAAAAATCAGATAAGATCCTCACGACAAACAACAAATACGCAATGGAACAGGATAATGAAAAATCGCTACAAAACCAACAGTATTTGAAATTTGAATACATCAAGGAAATCAGATTATCGTTTTTCTTACCGCAAATCTTGATGGGAGCTTCGAGCTCTAGAAGATTAGGCTGTTGAAGAAAGATTTCTCGAGCAGCGGCACATAGTTGACGGATCTCCGCTTCCGAAAGCTGAACCTGCCGGACGGTTCTCGCTAGCCGGAACTCCAATAGCCGATTGATTATATCATCGAGTACGGCAGGGTCTATTCCCTGACCATTTTGAGCCATTGATCTCTAAATACTTCTATCTCCCTCGAAATTTCTCCGAAACCTGGGTTCTCAAAAACACCCAGAAACCCTAGATCGTAAAACAAAAGCAAACCACAAGAAACCGAAATTGCTTCGGCGATTTTCAACTACTTATTGTTAGTACATTGTTTTTGTTCCTCGGAATTTTTAATCATACACATGATGTATGCGCATGGACAAGTAGGGTTACAGAAAAATATTAACAAAAATTCAATTGCAGATAAAAATTTGGCGAGCTGACGGAGGAGGGAGGAGAAGAGGGGCTGCAACTCTGATTGGGCGGAGATGCCGAACTCGATGATCAAAATTCGTCGAGAACGATAAATCCGTAGTGCTTGTGTGGTTTCAAATTTCTGCTCTCATTTCCCAATCAAAACTTTTGTGCTGGTATTTTATCTTTCTGATTTTGTTAATCCAAAGACAAATTTGAAATCTAGGGTTTTGATATGCCCAAAAAATTGATGGTGGGCTATTTGTTTCCCACTTGTTTTTTTGGGATATTTACAAAATACTCCCCTCATGGTTTATGAATGTTAGATATACCACATCATGTTTTAAAAACATTATTATAGTCCTTATTTTGGTGCAATTTTTTTTTTTTGATTTTCTTATTTAAAAATAAACTCAAAAATACTTGTAGAATCTAGGAATCATAGACTTAATTTGTACCATTGAGATAAAAGACTTTTAAAAGTAGAGGGATATAATTTTTGTCACTCTTTACCGTAATTTGTTAGTTTACCATATATTGATTAAAATTATGATAGTCATACATAAAATATTGAATAGCTGGTTGATCGGTTTAAAAATAATTAGGGAATAGAAATTATGTAAAAATATATGTTAATTTCAAATGTTCATAACCTTCAATTTAAATGGAATTATGGAGTTTGAAATCAAACATTGGAACCTCTTGATGATTTTATATGTATAGACTGGGAACTATGTTGTTTCTAATGAATTTGAGTCTAGATTATATTGTCTAAGCAATTTATTTTACATTTGCAATGGTTTCAAAAGTTTGGGATATTTTTCATTTGTTTTATTTAGCAATGAAAACGTATGATTTCATAAGTGTTTCTTTTCTTAAGCATTTGTGCTATATTTCTTTCGGATTGAAAAAAAAAAAAAACAAGCGCATGCACCTGTTACATTAAACTTCAAGGTGAACACCCAATGGAAACTATATTTTTTTTTATAACTTAAACATATTTGTAGTGCATTGTTAAAATACCATTTGAATATGTTGCCTCATTGACAAATATGTGTGCGTTCATCCGAAAACAAATGCACCGCATGTCCTAAAATAGCGCAATGTTTTTTTTTTTAAATGTCGCTCTATTTGTTTAACTGAATATGATACATGACCATTTAAAATTGTTGCCTCATTGATGAATATGTACGCGTTCATCTGAAAACATATATACCGCATGTCTTAAAATACGTTACCAAAGCAAATCGAGGAATTGTCACCATATAGCACATGATTAGGTTTATCGTGTAAAAAGTTATAAAGCTCAATTAGCCAATGAAAATGTCTTAAGGAGTTGCATACCTAGGTTAGCCCCACCATCAAGCTCGAATTCCACTATGGGGAATGGTAGTTTCTTTTAAGATTGTTAATCAAACTGAACAAATCGTCCACATCGCACAAATCACACCACATAACACAATCTAAAACCTTGGTAATGTTGTTTATGGTTTGCAAATTTGTTAACCTACACGACGTAGTTTGTGGTTTAACAAATTTACAAACTAGAAACCGAACACTACACATGTAGTTTAATTTTTACTTGACAAATACGAGTTAAGAATGGTTAATTCCAAGGAAAAATAAACAAATAAAGGCAAATGAATGTTGTTTGATAGATGGACCATGTCACAATATTGTAAGGGATTCCTTGTTATAAACATATCCTATTTCTTGTAACTTTGATTAAGAGAGTTTAAAATTACCGTGAAAGATGACACAATCTACAACTTCAATGTTTTGCATTTTTGGAAATTCATTGTTTCCTCAGTCATCATAAGCGTTGAATTTGGAAACAGTTTATTGATGGTCGGAAATCTTAATTTAAGGAGGACATTTCGATTATTCCACATCGGAGGGTTAATTTTTCTATCTAGATAGGTTTGTGTTCTAAAGTTTGTATGGTTTCTAGTGTCCTAACCCATAAGTAAACCTAAACAATTAGAAATTTAAAGACAGAAAAAATAAAATAGTAATGGTTTGCATCTCACTAAACCGTACCGCAATACATAACACAATTTAAAACTTTTGTAGTGCTGTTTGTAGATCAAAAATTCTTAAACCATTTGTGTGACGTTGCAAGTATGAGGATAATACCAAACACACACAAAACATAGAAGTTAGAATTAAACATTCACAGCAAAATATGGGGGTTGTATGTCACAAGCTCACAAACTATGAGGGTTACATTGTAATATGTTATTTTCTTCTTTATTGTAATGTTGACGAGAGCAAGAGGCCCCAGCGTGCGTGGGGCGGTGTTGAAAGGATTTCATGCTTTATTACCTGGCACCCAATAGTCATATTCTACTTTAAAATTACAAAATGATCTCTAAACTATCAAGACAATCCACATTTGGTCCCTATTTCAATTTTCTCATTCAATTAACAGCCAAAATGAATATAATTTCAAAAGAACGGGGTCAAATGACAAATCACAGAAACGAGTCAACAATGGAATCCAAAATACTAAACCATATATCGAATTTTCACAAGAATTGTTCTCAAGTAAGATAGTATTCTACAAGGTCAAAAGAAGGTGTTTCTTGATTACAAAAAGAAAACAAAAAAAGAAATCTTTAGCTTTACCTCATCAAATATGTTTCAATTCAAGTTGAACAGCAACCTCTCTTTGTATTATTCCCAGATGAATCAGCGACATTAATGGTGGTTCCTTGACCAGGTAAAGGAGTAGGACCTGATGCTTCTTGAGCTGCTAATGCTTTCTTGCTAACGATATGATATATATCTGTCAAAACAGTTTGAAATGCTTTCTCAACATTATGTGCTTCAAGTGCTGATGTTTCAAGAAATGAAAGCCCTTCTTTTTCAGCGAGAGATTGGCCATCTTGTTCAGCCACTGCTCTGAGATGATTCAGATCAGACTTGTTTCCGGCCATCATGATCACAATGTTGGAGTCTGCGTGGTCTCTTAACTCACGCAACCATCTTTGAATGTTATCGAAGGTTTGGCTCTTGGTTATGTCGTACACCAGAAGAGCCCCAACTGCACCTCTGTAGTATGCGCTGGTTATCGCTCTGTACCTTTCTTGCCCTGCTGTGTCCCAAATTTGTGCCTTCACTGTCTTTCCATCAACCTGTTTTCATGTAATTTAGTCAAATCGGATCGTAGGCATTCTATCAAACACTTGGTACGCTAAATTTAATGGACTTTCGATTGGATTTTATCAAACAGGAGTAATTACTAATTAGACGATATATTAAGAGAAACTGTTAATCGGATCGTAGGTCTTTTAGGTTCAAAGAGAAATCAACAGGAAAAAGAAGGAAATTCAGACCTGAAGAGTTCTAGTAGCAAACTCAACTCCAATTGTTGATTTGGACTCCAAACAGAATTCGTTCCTCGTAAACCTCGACAGAATATTGGATTTTCCGACACCCGAGTCCCCTATCAACACGATCTTGAATAAATAATCGTACTCATTATCTACTCTATTAGCCATTAGTCTTTCCTCCTTCCCTCGCAAACCTATAACACAAGAAAATTTCGGAATTCGTTCAAATCGGTAGATATACATAGATCTAAGCAGATCGAAATCAGACCCACTACTTCTTTTCGATTGCAAACGAAACCCATCATTCCTTTTCTGATTGCGAACAAAATCCACAAATTTATATTCCAAAAACTAGCTCAATCACTAAAGAAAACATAGACAAACACGGATATCGTGTTGTATTGTATGTTAAAGACCTTACCGTAACTAAGAGATCGGGAAGAAAGTGAGGACCTCGCCTTGAAAATTTATAGGAGAAATGGATTAAAGTGAGCTTTGAAACAATTCAACAATGGAGAAAGAGGTTTGAACCAGCCAACGTGATTATATACAGCTTACAAGGGCAGAGAGATAATTACAGAGTTGGTTAAAAAAACAAACAAACTTACCGTTCCCTTCTCTCACTAGTCACTAGTAACATTGGCATATTTATATTTTTTTTATATATTTAGCCATTCAGGTACTGAATATATATTTATTATTCAAACAAATTAAGAAAAACTGTAATAAAATCTCTACATATTGGTCTCATAATCGATTTAGTCCTTATATATATATATATTTCAATTAAGTCTCAAATACCGGTAATTGTATTCAATTTAACCCTTTGACCCGGTCAACATGTCATCCAACTTTCAAAAATTACATTTTTGGCCCAGATTTCAAAATTTATTACAAATTTGGTCCAAAATTTTTTGGCCCAGATTTTAAATTTTGTTACAAATTTGGTTCAAAGTTTACCCTTTTTGCCCAAATTTTAGAATTTTATTATGAATTCATCCTAACTTTAGTTTTTTTTACAACTTTTTTTCTCAAAAAATTGTTTCTAATATGTTTTTTCGTTATAAAATCATATTTATACAAAAAAAAACGTATTTTTACATAAAAATCTTATATTTTCTATATAAAAAGTTTTTTTTAAAAAGTTTTTTGTGTATTAAATATCTAGTTATAAAAATATGTATTTATTAAGTATATAAATATATACAAACCCGTTTTTATAAAAATATATATACAAAAAGGTATTTTACAAAAAAAATATATACAAACACCTATCACCTTTATATATATATATATATATATATATATATATATATATATATATATATGCACACAAATAGGTGTGTATCTATATTTTTTTTATAAAATCGTGTTTGTTTATATTTTTTTATAAAAACGTGTTTGAAATTTTTTTATATAATACGTGTTTGTGTACATTTTATAAAATCGTGTTTGTATACATTTTATAAAAATGTGTTTGAATAATTTTTTATATAATACGTGTTTGTATATATTTTATAAAATCGTGTTTGTATACATTTTATAAAATGTATACAAAAACGTATTATATAAAAAATTATGCAAACACGTTTTTATAAAAAAAATGTAAACAAACACGATTTTATAAAAAAAATATAGATAAAATAGGTGTATGTATACATTTTTTTTATAAAATCGTGTTTGTTTATATTTTTTTTTATAAAAACGTGTTTGAATTTTTTTTATATAATACGTGTTTGTGTACATTTTATAAAAACGTGTTTGTATACATTTTATAAAAACGTGTTTGAATAATTTTTTATATAATACGTGTTTGTATATATTTTATAAAATCGTGTTTGTATACATTTTATAAAATGTATACAAACACGTATTATATAAAAAATTATGCAAACACGTTTTTATAAAAAAAATGTAAACAAACACGATTTTATAAAAAAAAATATAGATAAAATAGGTGTATGTATACATTTTTTTTGTAAAATACGTTTTTGTATACATTTTTTTATAAAAAAAGGATTTGTATATATTTATATACTTAACAAATACCTATTTTTATAACTAGATATTTCATATACAAAAAAGTTTTTATATATAAAATATGAGATTTTTATGTGAAAATACATTTTTTTGTATAAATATGATTTTATAAAACAAAAACATATTAGAAACAATTCTTTGAGAAAAAAAAAGTTGTAAAAAAACTAAAGTTAGGATGAATTCATAATAAAATTCTAAAATTTGGGCAAAAATGGTAAAATTTGGATCAAATTTGTAACAAAATTTAATGGGCCAAAAATGTAAATTTTGGACCAAATTTGTAATAAATTTTGAAATCTGGGCCAAAAATGTAATTTTTGAAAGTTGGATGACTTGTTGACCGGGTCAAAGGGTTAAATTGAATACGATTACCTATATTTGGGACTTAATTGAATAAAAAATATATATATATATATAAGGATTAAATCGATTATGAAGCGAATATGTAGAGACTTTATTGCAGTTTTCCCAACAAATTATGATATAAAAATCATATTTTTCGAATTGCTTCCTTAGTTTGATCTAGTCAAGTAGTCATTGTATTTATAAAAATTATCATGAGGTCATTTGGCAAAGGCGAAATGAATTGACGTTACATGTAGTATCATTTATACACCTCATTTAATGGATAATGTACTAAAATGACTATTTTATTTATGGCTTTTGGTTTTTACTATTTTTGCTAAACATGCCTAGACCAAGTTTTATGTGAAAAGATCGATCAGCTAAATAAGGCAAATCAATAGAAAAAGTGAAAAACATTTTATGTTTTTACCTTCTCCCATTTCTCCCATTTAATAATAGCAGTTATAAATAATAGTAGTTGTATTAAAATTTTATAATAATGATTTTAAAAATATATTAAATTGAAATGAAAATTTTACTAGAAATATTTGGAATAACAGTTTTTTTTCATACACCATAATTTATGTTTTATAGAATTGTACAATATAATATTTTAAAATATAAAATATTATTTATAAAATATTATTTACTGTTATTAATAATCTAGTTGAAACTAATTATAGTCCATGACTTTTTTATTCATTTATTAAAATTCATTCTAAATATTTGACACATTATATATTATATTAAATTATATATGAGGAATAACTTAATTTTCTAAACACAGAAAATAAGATAAATTTATATGATATAATCAATAGAGAATAAAGCAAAAAACTAATATTTAATTCGACATATTTATGCACCATTCAAAAAAAATGTTTTTAAAATATACAATGTTCAGTCATGCTTAGTTGCTTACAACTTGAAGAGCATTTACATATATTTTATCAAATACCATACATGGTAAATCTTACATCGATATGTTATCAAAAAGTAAAAGATTTGTATTTATTTAAAAGTATTAATAAAATTATCAAAATACGTTGGGGCAAAAGATAGTATAAAATATACATATTGTTAATATTGCATGAAGTACAAAATTTATATAGTCACATGTAAAGTCAATTTATTAAAAAATAATAATTTAAGCAGAGAAATATACCAAAAATATATTTTTCAATATAACGTTTGAATTATTATGCTTTAAAGTACCATTTAAATTTTGTTTAATACTTATGTAAAATATAAATAATATAATTATATTTTACAGGAAATAATTTCACGTTTTCAACTTGTCCATTGGTAGATATGATTAAATAAAAGTTTTTTTTATCTAGAAAACGCGCGAGTCAATATAGAAAGGCATATATTATATCATTATATGCCATTTGTTGAATGGGTAACTTTTTAAAAATATAGCTAAAATGAAAATAACTGAAATTTATCCAAAGCATATTTAAATACATAAAATATTCTTAACCAGTTTTTCAATAAATTTTATAATATATAATCATAGTATATAATATTGTAATCACATTTAATATATATATTTACTATATTTTTAAAAAGTTGAAAACCTTGATATTCATGAATCACACAATTCAACAGGATCCATTTAACCCGTCATGAAACTACCAATTGGCCATGTTACCGGGTCTGATATGATATCATTTTGCCACCTTCATCAAACTTCATTGTTACAAATGATTGAGAATCTATTATTATTATTTTAATTTGTTCTCTTATAATAAGAATCTATTATTATTATTCTAATATGTATTCTTATTAAAGGAAAAAAGTCCAAAAAAGTAGGGTTGGTGTTGTCTTATTTGATTGGAGAACTTTGAAACGGCAACGTTTTGGGGAGGGAAAGTTGACAAATAGGTATTTGTTGGCAAAGGGAAATGGCAGACTGTCAATGATGGGGAATTTGCCACTTTGACAGGGTGGGAATGTTTCTTTGTTGGTTATGACTTCCATGTTCTCCTTTTACAACTTCTCACATCTCCCACCTCTATTTCTCTCCCTCTTTTTAATATAAAACACTAATTATTATTATTAAATATATATTAAAGTTGCGGAAGAAAGGAATAGGAAATTTGGAATATTTTGTCCAAGTTTGGTCCCTTGATTTACATATCCGGTCCCTGTATTTCTTTAATTAGTTTATTCATGTCCTTTTGTTTGTGTTCCATTCAACTTTCCATTTTTTTTGGCAGAATTGGTCCCTGTATTATTGTTGGAAGTTAGGAATACTAAATTTGGATGTTTTTTGGCAACTTTGGTCATTATTCTTTACCCATTTTGACACTTTTGGTCCTTGCAATCAATATTTTTACACTTTTTTGGAACCTTTTAATATTTAAAGTTTGGCTACAAAACTTTAACGGTTTGACAACTTTGATCCCTTTTCTAAAAAGTTGCTAATTCCTACCCCTTTAATACTTTAGCCATTTTCACACTTCTGGTCCTTGCAGTTAAAACTTTTACATTTTTTGTCTGGGGCAAAGCCCGGACTTTTCATCCTTGCACTTTCTATGTTTGTCATATTTATCAATTCGGAAACAACATTGAAAGTTTCTGGCCCCCGCGTAGCGGGGGTAACCTTTCTAGTTATATATTAAATAAGTACTTTCGAATTATTTTTTAAATATTCACAAAATGATAGCTACATGTGATATTAACAACTAATCATTTGTTATATAACACATTTGTTATTAACAGGGCAATTGCATAAAAGATATTAGGTTCATATATAATTTTGATTTTGACATTGTATATTTTTTTTCTCAATTAAATCATTAAATTTATAATTTTTTGTAAATTTAACCAATCGACCGTTTTGCTTCAAGTGTTTTATGTTTCTCACATGTCGATAAGGCAAAAAGCTGATGTGAGTTACACATATGATCGTAGTTGGCAAACATGTGTGTTAAACTAAAATGTTACATAGATATGTCATCACTTTTCCTTATTTCTTCTTCTTTTCTTCACTTAGAGTATCACGATTTTGTGAAATAGATACTCAATGTCGCTCAAGTGGTTCATCATCTCATAGTAGTGTAAGCAAGGCTAGAAATATTTTCCACATAACTATTATCATTATCACACATTCTCATTAATTCTCATTCATTTTTGTTCTCACACATTCTCATTCACTCGTTCTTATTATTACATAATAGGATTATCAAGAATATATTCTCACATAACGAGAATCATAAAAAGTTCATACTATGTTTATAGATTATTTAATTTTTTAAACTAATTATTTTTTTATAGTTATATTACCAAACAAGTTTATTCTCTTATTAAATTCCCACAAAATATCACCTACCACATGACTACACAGTAGGTTGATAACATAACCACAACCCCCCCCCCCCTGCAATTCCTAGACATGGTTAGATTTAGACAAAACTGCAACATTGGTCCCTGTGATATTCAAAAAACTTTGGATAGAGTCCAAAAAGTTTCCAACTTGCATGGATAATCCAAAATCAAAACATTTCTGTGATTTTGGTCCAAAATAACTTGAAAAGACGATTGTGCCATTTTATTTTCTTTTTTATATTTTTTATAATTTCTTTAATACTATTTTAATTAAAAAAATAAAGAAAAAATGAAAAAATTATCCCCCACCCCACCCACCGTTCTCTCTCTCTCTCTCTCTCTCTCTCTCTCTGGGTTATCATTGTTAACACCCAAGAACATCTTTAGGAACACAAATACATAGTCAAGAACAAACATCTTGATTGACAAATACACACATCAGATTTGCTGATTTTATTCTCCGAAACACACAAACATTCAAATACACCTTCAACATGGAAGGTAAAATCAGCCACCATCGTCCGCCATTGTCACCACCGACTGTCATCAGCATCCGCCACCACCACCTTTAACTAGCTCCGTCTCTACCTAAATTACCCTATATCTAAATCATCAAGAATGAAAGGGGAAAAGAAATACAGACAGTGTGTGAGAATTTCATATTTACACGATAATTCACCCATCCTTCTCACCTTGTCTTCCTAACGTTTTCTTTTCCCCTTCTATATCTCTGTACTTTGCCAAATACACCTTCAAATCAATTGATGCTTCTCAGACTTCATCCAAATCAAAACATAGAGAAAGTTAAATCTGCCTCAAACAAAAGTATTTATGGGTTTGTTGGTTGATTGATGTTTGCTTCGATGAGATTGAATCAGTGAATAAATGTGTCTCAAATGAATCTGATTTCTCTGAAAGGGTTCTCGATCCAAATATTGAAAAAGGAATCCCAATTCATTTCTCTAAGAACAACATAAGACCAACATATGTTTCTGATTTCTTCCCTGTCAAATTCAAGAACTGGAAAACTTTTAACTTTCAATGGTTGAGAGATGTGTGAGTCATTCAGCTGCGAATCGTGTTTTGGCTGAGAGATATGTGGAGAGGGATTATTTCGATTTAATTGATGGTGATTCGTTTAGGAGTGGTTCCAGTTTCTTCAGGTGTGCATCTGATGTCGTATTCCAATCTTCTGATAATCGTTAAGCACCACCGATGACACATCAACAACATCAGATCCAAGCTTCAACGATTCCGGTGGTGGAGGACGATTCATCGCTAATCAAGCTATCTTCAAAGCAGGTGAAGGGTGAAGAAGAAGAAGAAGATGGGAGAGAGTGTGAAAGAGAAAGGGGAGAGTCGGGTGGAGTGAAAGAGAGAGGGGAGGGTCGGATAGAGTGATAGGGTGGGATATGTTTTTTTTTAATTAAAAAAGGTATTAAATAAATATATAAAATACAAAAAAGAAAATAAAAGGGTATAATCATCTTTTCAAGTTTTTTTGGACTGAAATCACGGAAATGTTTTGATTTTGGACCTTCCATGCAAGTTGAAAATTTTTTGGACCTTATCCAAAGTTTTGTGAATACCACAAGGACCAATGTTGCAGTTTTGTTATAGATTTAGTCTAACTAGTTGCTTCGTTTTATCGCCGCGTGTGTGTGTGTGTGTGTATATATATATATATATATATATATATATATATATATATATAAAGAAAAACACTTTCCTAATCAATAGTTGAGTTTCCGTAAGAAAGTTGGTATGTTATTTGATATGAATAACATTTAATCCACATCCAACACTAGTAACACAACCGTCAACCGCGCTCCCACGAACCCTTTTCTTAAAACATGATCATCTTCATTCTTGAGAATTTTGAACTATTTGATTATATATGTATAGTTTTATTCAAGATTATTTAGTTGAGGGACTACATGATGTATATAATCAAAGACAAGCATTTAACATTTGCATTTAAAAATTTCTTACATTTTTTGTCCAAGGACTTGATAGTCGGTTAACTTTTCGGTTATAATTTTTTAGTTACTTTTGGAGTGAAACTTGTTTAACCGATTTTGTGAACCATTGCAACCCTTCACGAAAGGGTGTGACCGTTGGGAATTAAGTTTATAAATGTGTTTGTTATTCTCCATTTTTGGTTTATTACATCTTCATTTCTTCAAGTTTATCACAAAAATATAATATCATGTTGTGTTCATGAAAGGGGCTTATGGGATCTTTGCATACATCCTCAAAACTCGAGGAGGTCTTGGATAGATCTTACCCATTTAACCCAACCAACAATAAAAATAGAAGCTAATTATTCGTAAGCTTAATGTCTTGCAGGTCGTAGTTTAATATTTCATTTTCTGCTTCCGTCCTTTAAATTGTTGTTCTATAAATTTGTACATTTGTTCTGTTTAAAAAATTATGAAACTCCATGCATCAAAAACATTTTCCGACTATATTCACTCATACCACAGTTTTAGAAGTTAGAACAAAAAACAATTACATGTAAAAATATATTTATAGTTAATATCAGTGTTGCAAATATCAGTCTAGGTGCTTGGCGGTGTTAGGTGCATTTCATGTATCCATTTTGTAGCTTTATTTCATAAAAGTACATTGCATATAGGCTTAAACTCATGCATTTTGCATGTTTTTCGGGATTTTTCATGAGACAATTTCATTCAAATACTTTTGTGATATTTCAGGGACTTTTGGAGGAAGAATATTGTTGGAGGAGGTAAATAAAAGTTGCGGACAAAATTTCAGGACTTGCGGAGCACCGAGGAGCAAGATATCAAAGAAATGAAGATTTTGGCTTTACAGAGATTTACACGGCCGTGTAAATGCAAGCCTTGCGTTTACGCGGGCCGTGTAAACGTAGATTTATGCACAGTATATTTTTACGTTTACGCGGGCCTTGTAAATGACAGTGTTAATTTACGCGGGCCATGTAAACGTAAATGCGGGTTTTAAAGCAGTTTTCACCATTTTTAAAGGGGGGAACCGACTTTTTACTTTGGGGGGTAGACTTTTGGAGTAGAGAAGACGATTTTCTTGAGGATTTTGAAGTTGATTAACACTTGGGAACATTTGATTTCATTTTGTAAGAGCTTTAATTTCATTTTCTAGATTTGTGATCTTGTTCTAGTCATGAGTGGCTAGAACCCTAGATTCTCCAACTTTATGTCTTGACTTCTAGTTGTGATTTCAATCATATGACTTGATGTTTTCTTTCAATTTTCTATCTAGTGAATTTGATTTTGTTTCAATCGAATGTTTGATTCTAATTGTGATTCTTATTGACCATTTGAATTAGGGTTAGATCATTCAAGTTATCTAATTGCAAAATCCGTAATTGTTTTGTAAATTGGACTAGGTAACAAGCACTAAACTGATTTCTATTGAATGAATTTAGTGTAAATCTTATTCACACATTCTTATGCTCCCGAGCTTATGAGGAGTATTGAGTGTTGTTGGGAACATTCACATAAAGTTTAATGCAATATTTCAACCTAATTCTAAGAGTTTGTTTAGATTAGATTGGTAAGGTTAGGATTAATCAAAGAGCTTGTTTTGGTTAATTATTGTGGTGAATGGGAAGTGTTAGAGCTTGTTAACACTTTAGTACCAACTTAGATAGAATTAAACAAATATCTTGTCATCCATGGAATCACATTGCTAATTTGTCTTGCATAGAGTTGGAGTACTTACAAATCTTGAACTTATTTCACTTAATCAATCATTTACTTATTGCTCTATTCTATAGTTTAAATCATTGCTTATAAATTCCCCCCATTCTGTAACCATTTTTGTACCTTACGCAAAAAGGTATAAACACTTGTCCCGTGTCTCTGTGGATCGACCCTACTTACCTTGTACTACGTTTTTATTGCATAGTAGTAGTGTTTAAGGAGTCATTTGTACCCTTTATTTGTTGGGTTTGACACGCCTAACAGGAGGTCCTCCGACGATAACGTTTATAGCTAATCGGCCTCTATAATCGGACGTGGTCAAAGTCGGTCAAAGGCGGAGATAATCGGGTCTAGGTGCCCTAATCGGTCAACGTAATTAAAAAACTTTTAAGGGCAAAATTGTCAATTGTTGTTAGGGTTCCTTCCAATTTTGCCATTCCATCGCATTCGATCAAAATTTCGTTTTTGAAATTCCCTCTTTCGTCTCAAGGAACGAATGGAAGAATGAAGTGAACGCCGACACCATCTGCTCCTCCTCCGACGCCATCTTCTTCTTCCAGTGAATGTCGATGTCGTTGCAATCTGTCTCGTCCTCGATGTCATCGCTTCTAAAGCTTCCACAACAGTCGTTGTTTTGCGATTTTAGTTCTCCTTCGACCACAATCTGTCTAAAGTGAACGCCGACCACATCCGGACTCCCGTCGACACCAGTGTCGTCATTTTCAAAGGTTATTCTCCACTTCTACTTGTTTAATTTACTGATTAGTGATTATATGGAGGGTTAATTTGAAGGAACCGACAGTGACTTATTTAATTCTCCACTTCTCCTTGTTTAATTTACCGATTAGTGATTATAGGGAGGGTTAATTGATGTTAGGGTTCCTTCCGATTACCCATTCCATCGTCGACATCTTCTTCTTCTCCATTGACGACTACGACAACTTCTTCTGGTTCATCGACTTCCGATTCCAAGCTTCTGAAGCCTCTCGTCTTCCGATTCCAAGCACACCGATATCGACTTCTGAAGTTAAACACCGGTATCGACTTCTGAAGTTAAACACCAGTATTGAGTTCTGAAGCTTCTCAACTTCTTGTGGTTAAGTTGATTTTGCAACACTAATGGAGCAGGGGTCCTAATTTTGTGGTCAACAGATATAAACTCCCAAGGTTAGGTTAAATATGTTGGAGTTTTCAAATTTTTTTAATCAATTCGTTTCTCTTTGATCATGCATAGTTCTGATTTTGATTTTGATTGTTGATTCCTATAATGTTTACAACTACAATATATTCGTTACGTATTGAATTCATAGTTTTCAATTATCTGCACACATTTAGACAATTGTCTGGTTCAAATTCCAATTCAGGGTTAGTATCCAATTCCAGGCCCGTGCATAATAGTGAAATTGGTTTCTAGTGGATTTATTGTCAAAACATATTTAAATGGAATTGGAACAGATGCACATATGGATGGAATTATACAACAATTGTCTTGTATTTATCAACTAAGTTTCCAAGAGGGATTCCATTCCTAATTGAAATTACAGCGGTTGTTGGTGTACCTAGAATCAAGTGTGCTGTCAAAACTCCAAACCCGGAAATGACCCCCTTGTTCTTTGATGCCCTGGAATCACTCCTCAAGAGTTAAGAATTGGTGTGTTTTTCTTAACGTGGACTTCTGGTTTTGTATTTGTTAGAATATTATGTATATGCTATAAAAAGTTTGTATTCTTTTTAGTGTTTTTGGTGCATTTTGTTGAACAAACTTTATACTATTTTGCATATGTAATTGTTGTGGGGTTGAGATAGTTGGTTCGGAGTCTATTGTAGAAATGGAATTGAAAGACTAACATTTTGTAGTATGTAAAAGACCAAATTTCATGTTTGGATTTTTTAAATTTTGAATATTTTTCTTAATAATTAATGGTCCCTGATTAATCTCCGCCTAGCCGATTAATCTCTTGACCACAGTCCACCGTCGAGTGATTTCTGCAACCTTGGTTAACATTATTTTAAAACTATATTTTAAAAGATTAAAACTTAATTAAATAAACGATTGAAAGTTAATTTTTATTTATAATGATCGATTTCTTCATTTAATTATAAATATATACACAATATTAAATTCCAAAAATATTTTAAACATATGTTATTTAAATTAAAATCAGTCAAGAATGCATTTTCTATGATAAGACTACTATGTGTGGGCAACATGTTATTACATGTTCTCACACTTAAAATGTTTAACTCATCATCCTAGTCATACATTGGTGTTATAACACTCAATGTGGAAATGAGCAACACCAAATAATATGTGATAACACCCCCTATTTTCTATTTTTGTTATTTATTTGATGTTTTTTATTTCTATTTTTTTAATTTGTTTTATTTTTTATTTATTTATGTCATAATATTTGTAAAAAAAACATATAAATCAATAACACATATAACTTAATTAAATCCTAAGTTAAAAATAACTTTTAAAAACTAAAAATGACATTACAAAGAAAAAAACATTGAACAAATACATTACGATTATCCTCGATTCATTTGCTTCATTTAATATTTGTTTTGTAAATAAAGAAGTGAATATCATTGGGCTTGCAAGTTACATAACAATATATTATATCATCAACACTTGACATAATTGTTTTTTTCTTTAGAAAACCACATGGGCGGGCAAAAAATACAAATGGATCAAAGCATTAGATAGAGAGCAACCCGTCAAATAACATTAGATACAAATGACATTATCTTCGATTCATTTGCTTCATTTAATATTTGTTTTGTAAATAAAGAAGTGATTATCATTGAGCTTGCAAGTTACATAACAATATATTATATCATCAACACTCGACATAATTGTTTTTTTCTTTAGAAAACCACATGGGCGGGCAAAAAATACAAATGGATCAAAGCATTAGATAGAGAGCAACCCGTCAAATAATTTTGAATGTTTGAAAAAAATGCAAGCCAATAACGAGCCGTTGCCTCCTGTTGTCATGCTAACGGATGATGCCATAACGGCCAAAAACGTGGAGGTGAGACGGTGTTCTGGCATAATGTCAGTGTTTTTTCACTATCACGTCAATATAACGGGTGATCCCGTTGCCCGTACTCATTAGTCTAAGAAAATATTAGTTTTGGAAGCTAACGAAGCCCACCCATACCACTAGCAACCACCCAAAATGTAAAGAGAAATGATACTAAATTACTAACTTAAGAAATTTGTTGTTTTCTTCCCAAAGTTCTACCTTCTAATATCTCTAACTTAAGAAATTTGTTGTTTTCTTCATTTAAAATAACACACATCATAAATTTAACAAAAAAATGTTTGACTACGAAAAATGCCTAATAATTTTTAATAAATTAAATTAAATTAAACTCTGGATTAAAATCAATTACTTAAATTTTTAGTAATAATAAAAAGTAAGTTGTAAAAATATGTTACATATATCTAAAACAATCTAATCACAAATTTTACTTTTTAATGATTTATATTTTATAAGATTGTATATATTTGAATATATTTTGGACGACGCGATTTATTATACTTATTTTCTTTGTAGTTGATTTTTTTTAAACTTTATTCATCAAGTTGTTAATATAAAACATAATATATGTGCTAATCAAATAATTTATAGATAAACCACATTGTTAACATGTTCAAATACACCAAAAAACATAACTTGTATAAGTTTTTATAACTAAAAACATAGAAATTTAAATTTTAAATTAAAAAATAAGTATTATAAATTTATAATTAGGGCGGTGGGTATGAATCGGTGTTATAACACCAAAAAATTATCACCTCATATATCACATCATCTTTAACACTATACCATTTAGACTAGGAAATATTCACCACACCGTCACATTATTTTAAAAAGGAAAAAAAAAAATAATACAAAAAATAAAAATTGATTGATTTCTTATTTGTTAACCGACATTGAGTTGCGTTATACCCACAACGAGTTGTACCATAATGAGTTAGGGGTGGTGTTCATTTGGCCATAGCGTCGTTGTAGATGTGCCACATTGGCTCTCCACAACGGTGTGGTATCCAAACCCATTCGTCTTAACCACATCAGTCTTAAACAAAAATATGTAAAGGTTGAAAAATATTGCTTTTGATGATTCCAAAGTTGATGCACAATTTGTGGTTTGGTATGGCGTCTATCGAATCTTGATGCACAATTTAGTGGCAAGGGATTAATTTTCTTTCTACCACACGACTTACCACTCATGGCTTGATGATTATAACAATCTAAAATAACTTTGACCTATTACATCTTTAAAGTTAAGCAACAATAAGTGGAACCTAATCATGGAAATTCTATTGCCACATTGCATTTGGCTAAGCCTTCATTTCACTTTGACTATGCGAAGCCATTGAGGATTGATTTTTTATATTTATTTAAAACTTCTCATTTAATCATTTTTATTTATATAAAAAATTTCTTCGATCACAAACACTAAAATGGTGGTTGAATTCCAATCAACCTCTAAAATAGTGTGTTTTACTTTTAGAGGCATTCACATTTGCCTTTCATATATTTCGTATTAAAAAGGAACCAACATACAGATGATGCTAAATCTTATAACCACCGACTAGTAATGAGCTAGAAAAAAAATTACAAATTATCTTGGGACATTGGATTTTGTAACCACAAAGCCCAAGTAATACTATTCATATTACATCTATTAGAAAACCAATCAAAAGAATGAATACCAATACTTTTAAAAATGTTTCCCCTCTTCCTGGTTTGTGTCAGAAACACCACACTATTCTTGTATTTTCAAATGAACCAAACCGTGGTGTAGACAATGACTTCCAACACCTTTTTTTCATCTTAATCGATGACAAAATTATCAACCCAAGACATAAATATCATCACTTTATACTAAATTGTTTATTAGAAATATAAAGACACAAACTTATATTTTTGCAAAAGAAATTATTTATAAAAACTGTTAATGAATGAAAAAACTCATTAGATGTTATATAATGTTAATAATGTTTTGTATCATAAATGGAAAATTATATAAGCTTATATTCGTTTACATTTGTACGTTCATTTTTTCGGCTCACTTCTTTTGTTAAATTAACATTTTTAAGAATACTTATAGAAAACACGTGTTAATTTCGATAGCTTATGTAACGTTCGAGATGTCAGGTATAAGTTAATTAATTAAATCCTTCTTGTGGACCCATAGACCCGAGTACGCTAGGCGTACATGTGGTACGTCGGGCGTACTCCAAGGAATTGCATGAAGCGGGATGTCCCCCTGGTACGCTGGGCGTACGTCCATCAAGGGCAAACCCTATTTTTTAGGGTTAGCACCCTATTTAAACACATTAAGGCCACCAAATCCTTCACCTTATCAACTTCCATTGTCTCTTGAGCTATACATCGAAACCTTAGTCCATTTTCCAAATAGATTGACCTTGTATGTGTGTGTGTGGTGCATATTGAAGAAGAAGAAGACTTGTACACAAGCATTGGACAAGAGAAAGCTTGTAGATCTAGAGATTATTCACCCTTCCTAGCTTATTGGAGGTATAAAGCTCCTACCTTGTTTACTCCGTGTGTTAGATTTAGTTTATGGCTTGCTTTTATCATATGATGGTCCCTTGAGTCATCCTTGTGAGTATGAGCTACTCCAGGAGCTTAGAATGTTATATTTCATCATTTTTGATGTTGTTAGTGCATAAGAATATCATCTTGATGGATCATGCTGAACCATGCAAAGGTTGGTGTCCATTCTTTGAGGATAAAGTGTTTAAGTTGGCTTTGGAACCTTTTGAGACATGCAAAAGCATAAAGTTTGCAACTTTATGTGTAACGCCCGTGTTTCTAAGCTAGGCATTAATAATGATGTAATAGTCTAGGTCAACCTTTGTAATTTGTTTTGAAATAATAAATTGTATTATTTGAGTATTATGTGTTTTATGCTTAATTATTTTGATATAATGAATTAAGAATAAAAATAAGCGTCGAAAATAAATATTAGATAAACTCAATATCTATGAAGGAAGTTGTAGTGGTCGTGACAAGGATTCCGGATATATAAAGAATGCCGAAATCCAAGTTATAACGAAGAAGTTATGACCTGTCGAAGTTCCACGACAAAACCGGTACGACACTGCGTGACGTTGATGGGATGTCAAGTCCACCAAGCAAATTACACCATTTGTTTGCAAATAAAACGTAATATAATGGTAAAAAGGGGTATCGATCCTCGGGGAAATGGTTGTATTCAATCACCAATGCAATCTAAAAGAACTATTGTAAATAAACTAACTAACTACAATTAAACTAAAGGGGGGGGGGGGGTGTTATGATTGCTTGAAAACTAAAAGACTTGAATAACTAAAAACCTGCAATTAAGCAAGATAGTAAGATGTTCAAATGTTGGGAACAATTGGTTAACCAAGGCAATTCAACACAATGAACATTTGTGTGCTTATCATTAGGATCCAACATGAAGCTTATCATTCATCCCAAATTGGTTATAGCAATCATGAAGCATGATATGCCAAGATTCCTCTTAGGTAGTATGGAGGTTGGGGAAGCCCACAACACACCTTCTTAATCAAGATCAAGGGTTTAATTGAAGCAATTGGACCCAAGAAGTTAATTAGCCTTAAGAAAGAAGAAATCCCCAATTCCTAGAGGATGTCAATGCTTACACATCCATAAAGGAGCTATGATTCATAGACTAGAGATGATTTTTACCATCATAAAGCCCTTGTTCTAAGTTAATTCAATGATTCAATGCAAAACCAAAGAAATAAACTAACAATAGCTCATTCAAGTGCCAAGCTCATGATCAATGCATTAAACAAGCATAAGAAATATGATCTAGAACCATAAACATAAGATAATTGATAATCTAGCATGAATCCTTCAAAAACCCACAAACATTCAAAGGTTTTAACCAAAGTTAACCAATATAAAGAGTTTAGCCACTCATGGCAATAGAACAACAATCACAAAAGTCTAATTGCATAAAGAAACTACCAAAAATCTTGGAAAGATGAACAGAAATGAGTCTTGAGCTTCAAAAAGCGCCTCCTACAGGTCTCCAATGGTGTAAAATCGAAGTTATGGCTGCTAGATCTGATCCCCCAAGGTTATGGTGAGCTAAATGACCAAAATGCCCAAACTGGGCAGTTGCGCGGGTACCCGCAGGACGAAAATTCCACCCACACAAATGTTGTTGTAATGCTATTGATCCTTCATTCCACCACTCCACCCTTCCACTACCAAAGATTCCTTTGGTCCCCTCCATATCCATGAGATTCAAATCAGCCAATCATCTTTTAGCTTCAAATGTGGATGCTCCAAACCCAAATTAATTATCCATGATCCATCTTCACAAGCCCACTTCATCCAAGCCTTTATCTTTTTAAGCCCAAATCTTCTTTGGTGGATCCGCCAAGCCCAATAGCGCCTCGAGAGCCCACAAGTCCGTCTTCACTCTAATCCACAATCGCGATAAGCTCCAAAACCCTGCAAAATTCCTCATGCAACATAAAAAACACCCGGTACGATCCATACTAAAGAAAAATAAATAAAATACAATGCAATAATGATAAAAAGATCTAAAAATCTAAAATAAACTAATAAAAATAAGGAAATAAAATAAGCTATCAAATCACCGCAAGCTTAAACCTAACTTGTCCTCAAGTTAGAACAAGACTAAAATGAGCTCGGGATGAGCTAAACTAAAAAAAAAAAGGTACCATGGAACTTGGTCAACATCAGTCAACATGGTCAGAATTAGTCCTTCATGGATCCTACACATCTTCCAAACGTTCCCCGCTTTAGAGCCATAAACCACATTCTCAACCACTTGATGGGCGAGTAGATCACGGTTGGATGCAGTCGCGGTGTGCAAGACAAAGGAAACAGAGATGCGCCCAGTGGGGGCACTTTAAATCACCAATGCAGACCATAGTGTACGAAGGAAAGGCGCCTCTTCACACACTATGGTTCCTACATTTGTAAGCCTAAAGTGTATAGTACGAAATAGGGTTTTGTAGCGCGGCCTCCGGGCAAACATCCGGTTTCAGAGGCTTCTCCCTTGTACTGTCCTTTACAATTTACCGTCTCATCGTCGGGGCCTTTTCTCACCAAAAATCAAAAATAAAATAATAAAAATTCTACTTAACCTAAATCTAAACCTAACAACCTAAATCTTCAATCCTGAACTTCTTTTATTTGGATTTCAGCCTCTTTTGTGCTTGATATTCAGTCTTCTTGGATCTTCAATTTTTTTTTTGATCTATAGAAAGAAAGTCTTGAACTTGGATTCTTGTTCTTCTTTTTGTGTTGCTCTTTTTCTTCATTTTTCTTCTTTGTTTTTGTTGCTTTTCTTTAATCTTCTTCATTGTTTTTTTTTTCACTTTTCCAATTTCTTCATTTTTTTGTGTTTTCTTCTTGGAAGGTCTAAGGAATTTCACCATGTAACAAAGGATGGAGGCTAACATGAACACCTAAAGATCATTGACAATGTGCCAAGATCAACTAAAAAGGGGTGGGGAATGACTCAAAAATGGGTGTTACCGAAAAGACTTGGTCCTAAAAGATGTGAATTGGGGGACCCACTTCAAAGTTCACCATGCACCTTAATGCAAGGTGTGATAAACAAAATTTATCTAACTATCTACTCTAAACTCCTAAAAAAATAACCTATCTTAAAAAGGTGGTGAGAATCTAACTAAGCAGGGCTCGGACGAGACTCGGGAGTACTAAAGGGTACTCCCTCCAAAATCAAGATGCGAGTCTTCAATATCTTCAATGTCTTCATAATACCTTACCGGGCTAATCTTTACTCGCACACATTGGCATGACCAACCACATCCTTCCGCACCTAGACCCAATCAAGCTACCTGCATCTGACCCCCACACAAGCGGTCTTAAAATGGTCTGTGAGGCTCAAAACGTGTCCCACTTATCAAATACAAGGAATTCCATATCAAGACCCGGGACCAATCTATGATTCAATACTTATGACTCGGTGCTCTGGTACCTGTAGGGATGAGAAGACAAGAGAGAACAAAAATGCATGAACTTAAACTAGAATGCATCTAAAAATAATGAAAATTAGAAAAGAAAGAAAGAAAATATGCAATATTTTTGGAATTTTTTATGCAATTTTTATGAATGACCTAAATGCCTTACTCTAAATGCAACTATATACAACCTAAATGCAATAAAAAATATATAATATAAGAATACCTCACCCCAAGCTTAAAATTAAGCATTGTCCTCAATGCTTAGGATGAGAGTAAGGAAGGATCATACCGGGATCAAGGTGGAGGAGGCCCGCGAGGACGGTATGGAAGCAACACATGGGTTGTACAATGATGTGTGGATGGAGTTCTTGGCCACCTAAATACACATGGATGAAAGCTTGGTCGCGCAAAGGAAGCATATGCAATGACTCAAAATTTTCTTATGAAGTGACACAGTTGCGCGGGTACCCTCGCAAACTTTACGCGGGTGGTGGTTGGGTCGCGCAAATAAAGAATTAGCATCATTGGTCTCGCAAAGAAAGGGAAGGATTTGGTCTTGGCCGCGCAACAATCTGTGAGGGTGGAAGGCAGTCGCGCAATTAGTTGCGAGGGTGGCAGTCGGCCGCGCAGAACTTGCGCGGGTGGGGGAGCCGGCCGCGCAAACTAATCAGATGCAACCCCATGTTGGGGTAATTTGGAACTCGGAACCTGCGCGGCTGGGGGCCGGTCGCGCAAAGTTTGCGCGGGCACCCGCGCAAGTTGCAAATTTTTGACACTTTTTTGCATACTTTACCAAGATCATTGCTAAACCTCAAGATGCTTATTTTTAACCAACTTCAAGCTTAGAAACACCAAAACTTCAAACAAGATTATTTATTTACAATTCATTTATTTAACGTCTTTGCCAAGACATAGCCCCGCTTCCGTCAATCTTCATAAATCGGGATTTCCAATGTTACGTTGTCGAATTATTCCGTGTCAAAGCCTTCATAAAATGGTTTCAAACATTTTCCATTCACTTTGAAGATTTGATTCGTTTCCAAACTCTTGATTTCAACCGCACCATGATCAAACACTTTTAAAACAATGAAAGGTCCGTGCCATCGAGATCGCAATTTTCCCAGGAATAACTTTAAACGCGAATGATAAAGAAGAACTTTTTGACCCGAAACAAAGTGCTTTTGGGTTATGTGCTTGTCATGAAACGCTTTTGTCTTTTCTTTGCACCTTTTAAACCTTTTAATTATATTCTTCTTGACCACTTCCATCATTGGAGGATTCAATCTTCTTTGAGCCTCTCTCCTAGGCTTACAATAATCTTCCATAAAAATCTTGTGTGTGCATACATTAGGGCTTATCCCGTTTATTGGCTCAATTACATCAACCCGGTACAATGGAGAAATGTTGCTTGGGTACCTCATTGACTCAAAGATGTTGAAGTGAATGATCTCTCCATCAAACTCCATAGTAATTTTCCCTTTATGGACATCAATGATCGTGTGAGCGGTATTCATGAAAGGTCTTCCAAGGAGGATCATAGATGATGTGGAAGGAGTCTTCTCTTCAATATCAATGACATAAAAATCCGCAGGAAAAACAAGTTGATTAACTTGTACTAACACATCCTCCAACACTCCTCTTGGAGACACACTTGACTTGTCCGCTAACTGAATGATGACTCCGGTTTCTTCCAAAGGACCAACATTGAGAGATTGAAAAACCGAATATGGCATGACATTGATTGAGGCTCCAAGGTCTAACATGGCACTTTCAACATGTAAATCACCAATGGTACAAGGGATAGCAAATATTCCCGGATCCTTGCATTTGGGAGGTAACTTCTTTTGGATAACTGTAGACACGTTTGCATTGACTTGAATCTTTTCATTTGCCTTGAATTTCCTCTTCTTGGTGCATAAATCCTTGAGAATTTTTGCATAACTTGGAATTTGCTTAATATCATTCAATAGTGGAATGTTGATTTGGACCTTGCGGAAAGTTTCAAATAAGTCATTTTCTTCCTCTATCTTCTTGCAAAAGGCTAACCGAGAAGGGAAAGGTGGTGGTATGACCAATGGCTTGATTGGCTTGTTGGAATATTTGGGTTGCTCAATGTTTGGAACAACCGGTTCCTTTGGAGGAACTACAACCTTTGTAGGCTCAACAACAATAACCTCATCTTCTTCTTCTCTTGAAACTCTTTTAGGGTTGCTTTCTCCAAGTGTTTTCCCACTTCTCAAAGTTATTGCACTCACATTGGGATTTTTCTCGGTTTGAGATGGAAGTTTACCCATTTGTTCCATCTTGTTGAGAGCGGTGGCCAAGTCTCCAATTTGTGCTTGAATGTTTGAGAAAGTGTTCTTGGTCTCTTGTTGAAATTGGGTTTGGCTTTGAGCAAGAGAAGTGACGAGTTCTTGAAGGCTCATTTGATGGTTACCACTTGATTGGCCTTGTTGTGGAGGTTGTTGGTAATTTGGAGGGTTATAAGAAGTTTGTGGATATGGAGATTTTTGGGATGGATATTTCGGATGTTGGGGTCTCATCAAAATGTTTGGTGGATTTTGCTTTGGTGGATATGGGTTGTTTGGGTTATTTCTCCAATTTGGGTTGAAATTGTTTTGAAATCCCGTGGCTCTTGGTTGACCTTGATATCCGCCCATTGCATTTACATCTTCCGGTTCACTTCCAAGTGATGGACACTTATCCGTATAATGCCCCGTCATGGCACAAATACCGCATACCATCAATTGTTGACCACTTCCCACCACCATTTGACTTAGCACATTAGTCAAATCCAAGAGCTTTGATTCCAAGTGTTGAGTGTTGCTAACTTCACCAACCATTTGTGGAGAATTTCTCTTCATGTCATTTCTAGTCCCAAAGTTCCTTTGATTTTGAGAAATGGTTCCAAAAAGTGATCTTATCTCTTGAGGGGTTTTGTTGAAGATGTCACCACCACTTGAAGCATCAATCATCCTTCGATCTTTTTCATTCATACCCTCATAAAATTGTTGAAGAAGTAATTGTTCGGGAATATTGTGTTGAGGACAACTTGTACACAAGTTGTTGAATCGCTCCCAAAAATCATGAAAAGTCTCATTCTCCCCTTGACGAATCCCCAAAATGTCGCTTCTTTGACTTGATATCCGGGAGGTGGAATAAAACTTGCTATTGAAGGCTTTGAGTAACTCTTCCCATGTATGAATAGATCCCAGTGGTAAGTTGAATAACCACTCTCTAGCTTTATCTTCCAAGGTGAGCGGGAAGGCGGTTAACTTGAAATCGTCTAATGTCACATTTTCGGGCAACATGCTAACACATATCATATGAAAGGACTTCAAATGCCTTTGAGGATCTTCTCTATCCAAACCATGGAACTTGGTGAGTTGATGTATGAAACTTGACTTCAATTCAATCCCTCGGCGGTTTGCGGGATAAACAATACCAAGAGGTGTGTGAGTAACATCCGTATCCATCATTTGTCGAAGTGTCAACTCTTGAGGGGGGTTGGGTGGATTGGGGTTATTGGGATATTGTTGCAAGTAATTGGGTGGTTGTTGGTAAGGTGGATATGGGTATTGTTGGGGATTGTAGATTGGTGGTGGATAAGGTTGGTAGTTAGGATATTGGTTGTAGGGGGGTTGTTGTTGGGGGTACATTGGGTTTTGGTACATTGGAGGGTGTTGGTAATTGGGTTGATTTGGGTAATGTATTTGTTGTTGAACTTGAAAAGCATTGGTTTGAGGTTGGTTATTTTGGTGGAATTGTTGGTTTTGTGGTTGTGGTTGTTGATAATTGGGTTGGTTTTGAGGAGGGGCTTGATTCCGAGGTGGCATATCAATGAGAGGTTCTTGTGGTTGTTGTTTTGGTTGATGGGGTGGTGTATTGGCATCTTGATTGTTTGGGTTTGGGTTGGGATTGTGAGGTGGAGTGTGATTCATGGCTATGTAGTTTTCAAACGGAATGTCTTCAAAGGAATGACCAACAATTGGAGAACTCGGCTCGGTGTCGGTATCACTTGAAGTATGAACTTGGTCTTCTATGTTGATTAGTGGAGAAGAGGAAGAAGCTTGAACTAGTTGTTGTTGCTTCGCTTGTTTGGCTAACTTTTTCAACCTTTTTTGCTTCTTTTTCAATTTCCGGATTGTAGAGTAGTTCACCGGTTCTTGTAGACCTAGGCATAAACAATCAAATAACAATAACCAATTTCCCCGGCAACGGCGCCAAAACTTGATGGGATGTCAAGTCCACCAAGCAAATTACACCCTTTGTTTGCAAATAAAACGTAATATAATGGTAAAAAGGGGTATCGATCCTCGGGGAAATGGTTGTATTCAATCACCAATGCAATCTAAAAGAACTATTGTAAATAAACTAACTAACTACAATTAAACTAAAGGGGGGGGGGGTGTTATGATTGCTTGAAAACTAAAAGACTTGAATAACTAAAAACCTGCAATTAAGCAAGATAGTAAGATGTTCAAATGTTGGGAACAATTGGTTAACCAAGGCAATTCAACACAATGAACATTTGTGTGCTTATCATTAGGATCCAACATGAAGCTTATCATTCATCCCAAATTGGTTATAGCAATCATGAAGCATGATATGCCAAGATTCCTCTTAGGTAGTATGGAGGTTGGGGAAGCCCACAACACACCTTCTTAATCAAGATCAAGGGTTTAATTGAAGCAATTGGACCCAAGAAGTTAATTAGCCTTAAGAAAGAAGGAATCCCCAATTCCTAGAGGATGTCAATGCTTACACATCCATAAAGGAGCTATGATTCATAGACTAGAGATGATTTTTACCATCATAAGCCCTTGTTCTAAGTTAATTCAATGATTCAATGCAAAACCAAAGAAATAACTAACAATAGCTCATTCAAGTGCCAAGCTCATGATCAAAGCATTAAACAAGCATAAGAAATATGATCTAGAACCATAAACATAAGATAATTGATAATCTAGCATGAATCCTTCAAAAACCCACAAACATTCAAAGGTTTTAACCAAAGTTAACCAATATAAAGAGTTTAGCCACTCATGGCAATAGAACAACAATCACAAAAGTCTAATTGCATAAAGAAACTACCAAAAATCTTGGAAAGATGAAGAGAAATGAGTCTTGAGCTTCAAAAAGCGCCTCCTACAGGTCTCCAATGGTGTAAAATCGAAGTTATGGCTGCTAGATCTGATCCCCCAAGGTTATGGTGAGCTAAATGACCAAAATGCCCAAACTGGGCAGTTGCGCGGGTACCCGCAGGACGAAAATTCCACCCACACAAATGTTGTTGTAATGCTATTGATCCTTCATTCCACCACTCCACCCTTCCACTACCAAAGATTCCTTTGGTCCCCTCCATATCCATGAGATTCAAATCAGCCAATCATCTTTTAGCTTCAAATGTGGATGCTCCAAACCCAAATTAATTATCCATGATCCATCTTCACAAGCCCACTTCATCCAAGCCTTTATCTTTTTAAGCCCAAATCTTCTTTGGTGGATCCGCCAAGCCTAATAGCGCCTCGAGAGCCCACAAGTCCGTCTTCACTCTAATCCACAATCGCGATAAGCTCCAAAACCCTGCAAAATTCCTCATGCAACATAAAAAACACCCGGTACGATCCATACTAAAGAAATATAAATAAAATACAATGCAATAATGATAAAAAGATCTAAAAATCTAAAATAAACTAATAATAATAAGGAAATAAAATAAGCTATCAGACGTAAATAGTGAATTTACGATAGAACGATTTTTAGCCTTAGCGGTCTAAATGAAATTCATAGTATTCGTTAAACCGAGAGCGTGCATAAAAAGAACGCCCAAATCTGACTTCGTATGAGGAAGCTATGGTTTTTCTAAATTTCGACTTAGTAGTATGCAGCCCAAAACTCGAAATTTAGATCGAGTGATTTTTAGCCGAAACAATCTAAACGAGAATCGAAGATCTCGTCAATATTAGTGCAACGGTAAAAAGACAGATGAAAACGGACGTCGGATGAAGAAGTTATGAATTTTTAATGGACTTTTCCTGTCCCGGCCTGTTAAAAATATAACTTTAAAAATAAATTCAAAATTAGCCGATGGAGTCTAAATGAAAGTTGTAGAGCATAGTCTCACCTACGCGTGGATATAAAGAACGTCAAAGACGGAGCTCGTATATGAAAGATACGAATTTTTGAAGTTTAGAAAGTCGAAGTACGCCCAGCGTACAGAAGTACACCCAACATACTCGTGTTCATAGTCTGAGTTGGGCCACGTAGCCTACTCCATCGCATGGTCGACACGTGAATGTAGCTCCGATGCGTCCGAGATGATCCACCCGTACGCCCCACGTAGTGGACCGCCTCGCAGTTCGCCCAGCGTACGAGGACATTACGCCCAACGTAAACCTGATGTTAAGCCACTATAAATAGAACTCAAGGCTCCCCGATTTTTGTTTACTTTCTTTACATCTATCACCTATATACTCTCTCCTAAATTGCAAGAAATACCCCCGAATCCTAGTGTATCGTCCTAGCACCCGAAGCAAGTTCCAGAACCTCGAAGATCCCGAGAAAAAGAGTTTTCGAGCCGAAACTCTGCCCACGTGAAGCCCGATTTTTGGGAAAACATCCCAATTTTATCGGAAACGATCATTTTAAGAGACGAGGTGCTGCCCAATCATCGTCTTAACAAGTGAGTGTATAGTCACTTTCATCTTACACATACATATGAAGTATTTTCTATAAAATACGTGTTATGTGTAATTATATTGTTTGTTTATTTGAAATGAGTGTTGAATAGATATTTTATACAAGTTTTAAACTGTATATTTATTTTTATCTACACATATGTTGGGTAAAACATGGGTAGATGAAATAGTTGATGTGTGTTAAAATGATGAGAGGCCTCGATGTTATTGTTGTTATTGTAGTCATCTAGCGGAGTATAGATGACGACCACAGACCTTTCTAGACAGTCCAGTGGAACGCTAGCAGGTTCGCAACCTGTAGGTGTTGGTGAACTATATGTTCGCTGGTGTACTCCATCCCCCTCATGGTTGCCTTATTTGACATAAATTGTTGAGGAATCCCTAAAGCAGTGTTGTCACCCCGATGAAAATCCTTAGACTAGGTACCTTATGATAGGTGTTTAGGGACGTAAAGTGAGGATAACGATAATGGGTAATCAGGGTTATTGTTGGTTGATGAAATTAATAAATTTATTTTTGGTTGATAAATTTAATAAATTTATTATTATTTGTGGGTTGAAACCCTATATGCTCACCAGGCTCCCAAGCCTGACCCACTCAGCTTTTTATATTACAGGTAGTGGACCCCGAGCATAGTCGGATGATGATGAGAGATTTTTGAATTATAGGCCAGTAGTTGTAAATAACTGTTGTAAGGCTTATAATGTACTCTTTATGCTTTTGATTTTCTTTCGGAACATGACATCCCGATGTTTTGATATATAATGAAAATATATATTTCTTTAAGAAATGTTTTGATAAATTTTTATCATGTTTTGTTTTGGGGACAAATTCTGCAACATCTTTTAAAAAGATTACTCTTATTTTATTTTAAAAGAATAAATTAAATCGGTCTTTTCTGGCTGAGAAATTTGGGGATGTCACAGTTGGTATCAAAGCATTAGTTTAAGCGAACTAGGAATTTGTAGGATTTCTAGACTTAAACTTAAAATGCTAAGTGATGATCGTGAGATGAGTGTCTACCATATTTTAGACACGAGCACTAGTATATTTTAGGAAAGATGCCTAAAAATGATTTTATGTGCTAAATGCTATATGTTTGCCATATATGATGTTATTTTTTCGGATCTATGGTCTGTTGTCGACCGGATCTGGAAACCTTATGTGTTTAGGATTTTAAGTGTACGACTACGATATTAGAACTAGCATGTAAACGTTTCGGAGTGATAAGGAGAATTTAAATATCTATCGTGGATAAAGATCTAAATTCGCCTTATTTGGTGTATAGATTATAATGGCAAGAACTCGAAGTGGAGCTGGAGATGCAAACAGAAACCAACAACCTCAACCCCAAGTGATGGAACATGTGCCTATAGCAGGAGCTGCACCAGAACCCATCACCATGGCTGGAGTACAAGCCATGATTCAGACAATGATGGCTGAACAAAGGGAGGAAATGAGGCAACTATTGCTGAACAACAGGAGTGAACCTTCAATACCTGTTGAACAGCCTGAATTAAATGACAGTCAGTCTGGGGAAGGAAATTACAGTAGATCTGTTGGTCAAAGTGAACCGCTTGTGGTTAGGAGAAATAACCACGAGGCTGGAGTGGAGAGAAATGAATGAAAGTATAAAGACTTTATGACTTGCAAGCCATCGACTTTCACTGGAAAAGAAGATCCCGTCGGAGTAATGGATTGGATCTCGGAAATGGAATTGGCTTTCATGACATGTGGTTGCCAAGGCAAGTTACAAACCATATTTGCAGTGTGTCAGTTTAGAGGTGGCATTGTTCGCTAGTGGAACACTCTGGGGAAAACCCTAAGCCCTAACGAGCCACTGCAATTGACTTGGGCAGAGTTCTTGGTGCAATTCAAGCGCAAGTACTGCTCGGCCCAAAATGTGCTTGAGTTGGAAAACCAATTTCTGACACTGAAGAAGGGAAGTATGACCATTGATGAATACACCAATAACTTCACAGACAAAATGGAGTTTGCTTTGCGTATTGTCCCATATGAACTGACGAAAACAGACAGGTACGCAAAGGGACTTCCGTGGGAGTATGCAGTGCCAGTGCGTCAGACACTTAGGTGTTGTTTGTTTTTAAAAAAAAACCACTTCAGACCACTTATTGCTGCGCCGCGCAGCACACGCGCAGCACTTGGCCTTTCGCAGCTGTTTGTTTTCCTGAAGACTTCTGACTTAAAAACTGCTGCGCGTGTGCTGCGTGGCGCAGCACTAAACCAACTGCTTCAAACCTCTTCACGCCTTACTTTAACTTACTGCAGCAGTCCGCAGACGTTAAAAAACAAACAGACTTTTTATTAAATGTTGCAGCCTTTTGTTCCACCTCTTCTACTACAGAGGATTGCAGAGGTGGTCCGCAGACTTAAGACATTTTTGCTTCGAAAAAACAAACAACACCTTACTTTGGAGGCAGCTATCTGGGCTGCCAAGTCTGTTGAAGATATGATTAATGGGAGAGCCGTCAGCAAGGTTGAAGTTGGTGAAAAGAGAAAGTTTGAAGGAAGTTCAGGTTCCAACAAGAAGAATAAGTTCTCGAAGTCTGGTTTGAGAAAATTCAGAGGAGGAGCCGAAGCGAAGTGGTGTGACAAGTGTAAGAAAAACATGTTGGGAAATGTAGCGAGGAAGTCACTTGTTACAAATGTGGAAAGCCTGGGCATTATGCCAATGAATGCACCTTCAATAAGAAAGTCTGCTATGGGTGCAATGAAGAGGGGAATATTTTGAAGGATTGCCCGAAGAAGAAGGATGCAACAAAGCCTAATCTCCCACCAAATCCAAAAGCCAGAGCTTTCCAGATGACACTAGAAGCTGCAAAGGATGCGGTGGATGTCGCATCAGGCACCTTTCTTGTAAACGAATTGCCTGCCCAAATTTTGTTTGATTCTGGAGCCAACTACTCCTTTATTTCACATGAATTTGGTAGAAAACTAGCTTTACCTGTTGATAGACTAGTTAATGCTTTAATAGTCGAGGTTGCTAGTGGAAAACTTGTACCTGTTAGCCATCGTATGAAAAACATCTTCATTGACTTGAATGGGAATAAGTTCCACGAGTAATTATTGCCTATTGAGTTAAATGGTTTTGACATCGTGCTGGGAATGGATTGGCTTAGCGCCAATGATGTCGAAATATTGTGCAGGATGAAGATAGTAAAAGTAAACCCGCCAGGGAAAGAGTCGTTTATGGTGTATGGAGACAAACACAGAGTAAACTCTGGAATCATTTCCCTAATGAAAGACAGAAAGTGTTTGGCCAAGGGATGTACATCATATCTAGCATTCGTGATCAATTCTAAGAAGGAAAAGAAGGAGGTGTAGAATATTCCGGTGGTGTGTGATTATCCGGAAGTCTTTCCCGAAGATCTTCCCGGATTACCCCCTGATCGACAAGTAGAATTCCGTATCAACTTGTTTCCAGTAACGACGCCAATAGCAAAAGCACTGTATCGACTAGCACCAACAGAGATGAAGGAGCTTATGACACAACTTCAGGAATTATTGGACAAAGGTTTCATTCGACCTAGTTCATCACCCTGGGGAGCTCCGGTGTTATTCGTAAAGAAGAAAGATGGGAGCATGAGAATGTGCATAGATTACAGAGAGCTGAACAAGGCAACAATAAAGAACAAGTACCCGTTGCCAAGGATTGATGACCTGTTCGATCAGTTGCAAGATTCGAGCTATTTCTCGAAGATCGATCTTAGGTCAGGATATCATCAGCTAAAGGTAAGAGAGCAAGATATAGAGAAAACTGCTTTCAGAACAAGATATGGACACTACGAGTTTTTAGGTATGTCATTTGGAATAATTAATGCTCCAGCAGCATTCATGGATTTGATGAATAGGGTTTGTAAACCCTTCCTTGATAAATATGTGATAGTAATCATAGATGACATTCTGATTTACTCGAAAAGCCAAGAGGAGCATGACAAACACTTGTGAGACGTGTTAGAAGTCTTAAAGAAGGAGAAGTTGTATGCTATGTTCTCCAAATGTGATTTTTGGATTCAAGAAGTCCAATTCTTGGGTCATGTGGTCAACCGAGAAGGGATAATGGTTGATCCAGCAAAGATTTAAGTTATGATGAAGTGGGAACAACCGAAAAGTCCCACGGAGATCCGAATCTTTTTAGGATTAGCAGGATATTACCAAATGTTTATCCAAGGCTTTTCTTCGATAGCTTCTCTATTGACGGCTTTGACCCACAAAGGAGCTACTTATACTTGGAGTGAGAAGCATAAAGAAGGATTCGAGTTTCTAAAGAAGAAATTATGTGAAACACCGATTCTTTCTCTACCCGACAGAGTTGAAGATTTCACTGTCTATAGCGATGCGTCTGGTGTTGGGTTGGGTTGTGTTCTGACCCAAAGAGAAAAGGTGATCGCGTATGCATCTCGACAGTTGAAAGAGCATGAAAAGAACTACCCCACTCATGATCTGGAATTGGCAGCGGTAGTATTTTCTCTAAAAATATGGAGGGATTACCTCTATGGCACAAAGTGCAAACTTTTCACTGATCATAAGAGTCTCCAATATCTCTATAATAAAAAAGAATTGAATATGAGGAAAAGACGTTGGCTAGAGTTACTCAAGGACTACGACTGTGAGATACTTTACCACCCCGGTAAAGCAAATGTTGTCGTTGATGCTCTCAGTCGGAAAGTCAATCTTGAAAGAAAAAAGCCAAGAGCGTTGAGAATAGAAGTTGTCTCAACAATTATGGAAAGTATAAAGAAAGCTCAAGAGGAAGCTTCAGAGAAAAATGACTGAAAGGAAGAACGTTTGGGCAAAACGTTAGTGTTCGGTACAAACAACCAAGGGTTGAAGGTATTCCAAGACAGGATTTGGGTACCTAAGACGAGAGGAATAAGAGATCTTCTGATGGAAGAAGCTCACAAGATCATGTACTCGATTCATCCCGGCAACACGAAAATGTATAGGGATCTGAAACCCTACTAGTGGTGGCCGACGATGAAGCTCGATGTTGCTAAGTATGTGGCCGAGTGTGTGACATGTGCGAGGGTTAAGGCACAACATCAGAAACCGTATGGGAGTTTAGAACCTTTACTTGTACCCATGGGTAAATGGGAAGACATCACTATGGATTTTGTAACTAAACTGCCCAGAACAAAAAGCGGTCACGACATGATCTGGGTTGTCGTTGATCGATTCACAAAAAGTGCACATTTCATAGCAGCCAATGAGAAGTGGTCTATGGAAAAGCTTGCAAAAGTTTACGTGAAAGAGATAATGAAAGCATATGGTGTTCCCCTGACGATTGTGTCAGATCGCGATAGTCGTTTCACGTCGAGGTTTTGGAGAAGTCTACAAGAGGAATTGGGTACGAAATTGTGTCTAAGTACAGCTTACCATCCGCAAACTGATGGTCAGAGTGAACGAACGATTCAAACATTGGAGGATATGCTACGAGCATGTACCCTGGAATTCCAAGGTAACTGGGATGAACATTTACATTTGGTAGAATTTTCCTATAATAATAGTTTCCACTCAAGCATCAAGATGGCACCTTACCAAGATTTGTATGGAGAAAAGTGTCGAACGCCGTCGTGTTGGCTGGAAGCTGGGGAAAAGAAGTGTATGGGACCAGAAATAGTCCATCAGACTACTGAAAAGTTGAAAGTGATTAGGGAAAGGATGTTAGCAGCTCATGATCGTCAAAAAAGCTATGCTGACAAGAAAAGACAACCGATAATATTCGAAGTTGGAGATTCGGTTTTTCTTAAAGTCTCATCGTGGAAGGGGATTATAAGATTTGGTAAAAGGGGAAAGTTGATTCCAAGGTTTATTGGACCGTTTAAAGTTCTTCAAAGGATTGGGAACCAAGCTTACAAGCTAGAATTACCAGAAGAGCTAGATGGTATTCATAACACCTTCCATGTGTGTTATTTGAGGAAGTTCATGGGAGATGTACCCGACATCATTCTAATTTCTGAATTAAGTTTGGATGAAAGTAAGAGGTTAATTGAAGAACCGGAGGCAATCGTTGACCGTAAGACTAAGAAGTTACGACACAAGATGGTCGATTTAGTGCTTGTGCGATGGAAACATATGAATATGCCAAATCTCACATGGGAAACGGAGAGTGACATGATGAGTCGCTATTCGTATTTGTTTGCTAATGTGTGATTCCGAAGACGAAATGATCCTAAGGGGAAGAGAATTGTAACGCCTGTGTTTCTAGGTTAGGAATTAATAATGATGTAATAGTCTAGGTCAACCTTTGTAATTTGTTTTGAAATAATAAATTGTATTATTTGACTATTATGTGTTTTATGCTTAATTATTTTGATATAATGAATTAAGAATAAAAATAAGCATCGAAAATAAATATTAGATAAACCCAATATCTATGAAGGAAGTTGTAGTGGTCGTGACAAGGATTCCGGATATATAAAGAATGCCGAAATCCGAGTTATAACGAAGAAGTTATGACATGTCGAAGTTTCGCGACAGAACCGATACGACACTGCGTGACATAAATAGTGAATTTATGATAGAACGATTTTTAGCCTTAAAGATCTAAATGAAATGTGTAGTATTCGTTAAACCGAGAGCGTGCATAAAAAGAACGCCCAAATCTGACTTCGTATGAGGAAGTTATGATTTTTCTAAATTGCGACTTAGTAGTATGCAACCAAAAACTCTAATTTTAGATCGAGTGATTTTTAGCCGAAACAATCTAAACGAGAATCGAAGATCTCGTCGATATTAGTGCAACGGTAAAAAGACAGATCAAAACGGACGTCGGATGAAGTAGTTATGAACTTTTAACGGACTTTTCCTGTCCCGGCCTGTTAAAAATACAACTCCAAAAATAAAGTCAAAATTCGCCGACGGAGTCTAAATGAAAGTTCTAGAGCATAGTCTCACCTACGCGTGGATATAAAGAACGTCAAAAACGGAGCTCGTATGCGAAAGATACGAATTTTTGAAGAGACGAGGTGCTGCCCAATCATCGTCTTAACAAGTGAGTGTATAGTCACTTTCATCTTACACATAGATATGAAGTATTTTCTATAAAATATGTGTTATGTGTAATTATATTGTTTGTTTATTTGAAATGAGTGTTGAATAGATATTTTATACAAGTTTTAAACTGTATATTTATTTTTATCTACAAATATGTTGGGTAAAATATGGGTAGATGAAATAGTTGATGTGTGTTAAAATGATGAGAGGCCTCGATGTTGTTGTTGTTATTGTAGTCATCTAGCGGAGTATAGATGACGACCACAGACCTTTCTAGACAGTCCAGTGGAACGCTAGCAGGTTCGCAACCTGTAGGTGTTGGTGAACTATATGTTCGCTGATGTACTCCACCCCCCTCATGGTTGCCTTATTTGACATAAATTGCTGAGGAATCCCTAAAGCAGTGTTGTCACCCCGATGAAAATCCTTAGACTAGGTCCCTTATGATAGGTGTTTAGGGACGTAAAGTGAGGATAACGATAATGGGTAATCAGGGTTATTGTTGGTTGATGAAATTAATAAATTTATTTTTGGTTGATAAATTTAATAAATTTATTATTATTTGTGGGTTGAAAACCCTATATGCTCACCAGGATCCCAAGCCTGACCCACTCAACTTTTTATATTACAGGTAGTGGACCCCGAGCATAGTCGGATGATGATGAGAGATTTTTGAATTATAGGCCAGTAGTTGTAAATAACTGTTGTAAGGCTTATAATGTACTCTTTATGCTTTTGATTTGTATCGGAACATGACATCCCGAGGTTTTGATATATAATGAAAATATATATTTCTTTAAGAAATGTTTTGATAAATTTTTATCATGTTTTTTTTGGGGACAAATTCCGCAACATCTTTTAAAAATATTACTCTGATTTTATTTTAAAAGCATAAATTAAATCGGTATTTTCTGGCCGAGAAATTTGGGGATGTCACATTATGGCTTAATACGTTTTAATGAGCTTAGATCTAAAGTTGGACGTTAGGTCTTAGTGAATTAAGACCTTAAAAGTAAGCAATGCCCAGCTGGGGCGTACGCTAGACGTACGTAGGTGTACGCTGAACGTATGCACTTGGGGTCCCGACCTTGTGAAGCACTCGAGTACGTCGGGCGTACTGACGGTACGCTTAGCGTACTCACCAGAGAAGTTTTTAGGCCTTTAGTTTCGGGTCACCTTGGGCTTAGGGATTTGGGCCCTTGTTGGGCCGCAAGCCTTTCTGTGATGGGCCTTTATGGACTTGGGTCCATAGTGGGCATGCAATGTCTTTTGGACTTTGGTCTAGTTTGGATTTGGGCCTTGTTATGTTAGGCCCAATAAGGGAATAATTAAGCGTCCTTTTTCCTTTGAAACCAGGGTTTAGGATTTAGACTCTCGGGTAGGGTTAATGACCTAATTGCTAATTAGGGTTCTATTATTTCTGATTTAGTGAGAGGACTTCACGATTCGGCAGCCCGATTATGATTTGATATCTTCAGACTGAGGTGATTTTCCTTCACTGTACTCGTGGGTTTAAGGCACTAATGCCGACCCACTGAATTATGCTTAGATGATGATGGTCTTCATGACAATTCCATGTTACGCTTGTATATGCTTGTTGTTGTTGGGTTTTGAACATTCTAACACTCCTAAGGTGTTCATTCAACCCTAGAAACCTTGGATCTATGTTTGACTAAAATACATGCAAAATAATTTTCCAAGGTTCATAACCTATCTGGCATGGCACGGGGTACTTTTAAACATAAAAGATACTAGAAGAATTACATACCTTTAGTAGTGAGTTGATTCCTTAGGTGTTTGAGAGCCTAGAACCAATAATGTGAATGCCTCAAATAGAAATCACAAAACACCACAAACTTGGAAAAACTTTATGAGAGAGTATGTTTGCTCTAGAAATCGGCCACTCTTATGCACACACACATAGTGTCATTTCAAGCATCACAAGCCTCTTTATATAGTGTAGATGATTAGGGTTATGAACTATGTAAACCCTAATAACCCATGTCTTTTCCTTTTCCAAGGATCCATGGGTTAAAAGCTCCATGGATCATCCATGGACTCTCATGCAAGCTTAGCCCATTTCTTAATGAGTATTAGCCCACAATATATAAATATAATAACCCATATTTAATTAGTCACCTTTTGATCACTAAATTAATTCATAATTAATTTAAGATCAATAGTAATTAAATAATATGATTTCATATTAATATATTATAACTTATAATGTATTAATAAGTCATAAACATACTATTCTCATAATATTATCCATATAAACAGTTCAGGTGAAGTGCAACCCAAATGGACCATGCCGGGTCGGGTCAAGTATATACCAAGTAAGTTATGGACTTAGACATCTTATCCAACAGTCTCCCACTTGGATAAGTCTGATAACTGTATTTGCCTATATAGCTTCAGGAACCAACATGTAATCATAGCTCTCGAAAACTCTGTTGAACTATGAAGCGCCATTTTAGATAAGTGATCATATAATCCTTTGCTCTCATGATATCAGCCGGACAAATACATGGAACAATATAACATTAATATGAGCCACTACTTGTTTATATGTTCCTTCTTGGATTAGAACATACTATACACTAGAACAGGGAGAACATAATATACACTAGAACAGAGAGAACATACTACTCAAATACATGAACAATATAACATTAATGTGAGCCACTACTTCATGGCACGTCAATGTATTGTTGTGTCACGTTTTGTAACCAGAGTCTCCTGGAGGGAGAGCGTGAATTTGTGTATAGATCTATACGGGATTGACCATCCTACACCTTGCTGCTAGCTATAGTGGGACCTGCAGGTCTACGGGTGACGAATGTCATACCATTTCGACGTCTTTGATCGTCATGTTTTACTAGTCAATCAAGTATGGCTATAATCTCATCACATTTTACCTTAATTAAACAATTGGTGTAAGGTAGTTAGTACATCTGTAGTCACTATATACAATACTACTGTACATCGTCATTTTCCCATTACATTCATATTGTGATCTTCTCACATAAACGGTAATGTAAACTATTTTCTGGTAATAATAGTCATTCTTGGGAAAAACACTCATTTTTACAAAAGAACAAACATACAGAACAGTCGGGTCTTGGTAGAAGACTACTTTAGTAGAAAATATAGGATTTTCTAGGAAGTATACAAACATTTACAACAAACACTTACAAACATTTACATCAAACATTTACAAACTCTTTCATCAAACTTATACAAACATTTGACACTAAAATACTTATGAACTCACCAGCTTAAATGCTGATCTACGCTTTCAAAATAACTTGTATTCTCAGGTCACCAGTAGACAGGTACCGATGACCAGGTTCTGAGAAGACGGAGCATATTCAAGACTCGTCTTTTATTTTGATATATATACTTTTGGTGTCTTATAAATACATCCATAACACACTTGTATTAAATTATATTATTAATGCAATGGATGATGTTGTTGCTTGTTTTACTATTGTGCATTGTTATGATACTGAACATGACGTCCTCCGCCCCCGAACGTTTCCGCCATTCTGGTTTGGGGGTGTGACAGATTGGTATCAGAGATTTGTTTATAGTGAATTGAGTATATCAACCCATAAAAGATATACAACTATAAACACACCGGAATTAAAATACTCTGACCAAGAGTTTATACTTTTAAATAATAAAATATTTAACTAAAGTATACATAACAACATTCATACTAGGATCAATGTCATACTAGAACAGAAAAAAAGTATTGCGGTTGTTGGACATCACAAGTAGGCTTGGGGACATATAATCAGATCTGGGAGTGATATAGCCTGATCAACTATATTTTTTCGAGAAGTGATTAGCATGTGCCTAGGAATGGTTGTGGTGTTGCAGCAAGTCTAAAAACTTACCAACACTACTACAATGAAAACTTCTATACAAAACATAAACTTAAAATACTATAGGAGTATTTTGTGTTACTATAATTACTTATGTGCAAACTAAAATGTCTTTACTAGTATGTCAATAGTTGCTGAGTGGATGCGCTAAGGTTATATGTGACTAAGGTGTCATAGACTTAGAATCTGTGATCTTTGCTTTACTTCTTGTTCCTTGTTTTGTTGTGGACTTAGAGTTAGGGTCACTTATTCGAAGGTCTATTCTGTTTTGGTTACATATGACTGGTATGCACTACGCAAGTATTGAAGTAACTGGTAAGGATCATCCTATAATTATCTTAAGTAGTACGCCTATTAACTATTTCTTTTACCCCTATTCTCGCGTAGATATCATGGCGGGATTTCATCCTCATGGAGATCCGTACTTTCCCAACCAAGGAAATGGTGGATGGCTCGATGCAGAGCCAGAAGAGAATCATGCAATTCCATTGGATAATGACTTCGCAGAAAACTTCTCGGAGGATTCTAACTCCGAGCTAGAAGTCAATGATCTACCCCTGGTAGCTCCAATCCCAAATCCTAACCCTCATCCGGCTTTTCAAGGCCCGATGCCCCTGTGGGCGGAGAACTTGGGCAGATGGAGTCAAGAGCACGGTCAACCCTTACCATACAACGGGGACAGAAGTTTCTACAATCTGAGCGAGGGAGGCTCAGCAGACAGAATCCTACCTATTCTGGTTCATAGGGTTGCTAGAAATGACGAGCAGGGTAAGGCAGCCATCAACCGAGTCATGGAAGTTGATGCCGATGCGGGAGTCAATACAGTCCACATTCGCCATCTACAGGCTGCTCGTGGAAGAACTCTGGACCACAATGAGGTCCTGCAGAGAGAACTTACTGCAACCCAAGCTGAAGTCAGGGAACTTCGAGCACGCCAGGCAACGTTCGAAAGACGTATGCTGGACATGGAGCATCATCAGGCAGAATCAAAGGCTCATCCGAGCGGTTCTCGTCGCAAGTAGAGTCTACTCTACTCTGTCTTTTGTATATAGATTAGGTCTATGTATAGACTCTAGTATAAATTTCCTGTTTATCTTAAGACCTTGAACTTTCAGTCTGTCAGGTCTTTTTGCTGTCAAAGTTTTCTTATTCTGGTTTGATGTAAGACCTACTTCAAGGTCATTTTCCCGAACTTGTTACATCTTTAATGACAATATTATTGACAGACACCTAGTCTTTTGGGAAAATCTATATCCAAATGCCTTCATCCTTCTATTGTTAGATCTCTATTACAATCATACTCCCACATGTTTTGTTGGGCTATGGTGATTTAGTCCATGGATCACTCTCATTTTCTCACTATTGAATTCTTACTAATATATTCATCTTTGTGAACTTATAGCTACAAGATGCCTCCTCGGAGATCAAACAGGCGCACTACTCCGATAACTCCAAATCAAACTCCACTACCTCCTCCACAATACAATCCAACAGCTATCCAAGTTGCAGTGAATGCGGCTGTTACGGCAGCCCTAGCTCAATTCAGTTCTAGTGGTACTAGCGGGAGTGGAACAAATGTACATTCCACTCAAGGTGATGCTCCAGTGTGCTCTAGAGAGTGCTCGTATAAGGACTTCACCAACTGCAAGACCAGGTGCTTTAACGGGACTAGAAGAATCATTGCCCTCTCGCAATGGTTCGAGAAAACGGAGTCAATCTTTGAGATCTGCTCCTGTCCGGAAGGGAGCAAAGTTAAATTTGCTGCCTGCACCTTCGCGGACAGAGCCCTGACATGGTGGAATAGACATGTCAAGCCACTAACCCTGATAGTGGCTAATGCTATGGGTTGGGAAGCTCTGAAGGAGCTCATGATTTAAGAGTACTGCCCGAGGGGCGAGGTTCAGAAACTTGAACAGGAACTGTGGAGCCTAACCATGAAGTATTGGGTTTTGAGCATTCTAACACTTCCTAAGTGTACATGCAACCCTATTAAACCTTGGATCTATGTTTGTCTAAGATACATGCAAAATATTATTTTCCAAGGTTTATAACCTATCTAGCATGGCATGGGGTACTTTTAACCATAAAAGAACTAGATGAATTACATACCTTTTGTTGATTGTTGATTCCTTGGAGTTTGAGAGCCAAGCACCAATAATGTGAATGCCTTAAATGGAAATCACAAATCACCACAAACTTGGAAAATGTATGAGATAGTATACTAACTCTTGATTTTGGCCACCACACTTACACACACATTAGTGTCTTTTTCATGCAACATAAGCTTGTTTATATAGTGTACATGGTTAGGGTGAAACCCTAATAACCCATGTCTTTTCCTCTTCCAAGGATCCATGGGTAAAAGCTCCATGGATCATCCATGGACTTCCATATAAGCTTAGCCCATTCCAAATGAGTGTTAGCCCACACCATATAAATATAATAGCCCATGATTTAATTAGTATTCCTTTTAATCACTAAATCAATTCATAATTAATTCAAGATTAAAACTAATTAAATAACATGACTATATATTAATATATTATAACTTATAATATATTAATAAATCGTAAGTATACAATTCTCATAAAATTATCCATAACTAGTTCGGGTGAACTGCAACCCAAATGGACCATGCCGGGTCGGGTCAAGTATATACCAAATAAGTTATGGACTTAGACACCTTATCCAACAGACTCCCACTTGGATAAGTCTAATAACTGTATTTGCCTATATTACTTTAGGAACCAACCTGCAATCGTAGCTCTCGAAAACTCTTGTGAACTATGAAGCGCCATTTTAGATAAGTGATCATATAATCCTCTGCTCTCATGATATCAGCCGGACAAATACATGGAACAATGTCTTACTTATTGTCTAGCAGTTGTTTCTCGATTTCCGATTTGTTTGACAAAGAACTTAACTGAACACATCAATTTAGTTCTGACCGGGCCCGGTACATGGGTCAACACAAAATCATCGAGGGGCCCAGATATCGCTTCTATTTCTAGAAGGAACAGATAAACTTCGACTCATATGCTTGTTCTACTACTTATTGAATTGCACACAAAGGCACGTTTTATAACATCAAGTTACTGATGCGTTTACGTGCAATCAATGCACAACCAACTCATAGGTAACAACTCATATCTCTAGGTTTGAAGACTTATATGATATTACCGTCTCACGATCACTCGAGATAAATTCCATGAAGTGATACAAGTGAGCGTGGGTTTATTCCAATACTCATAACTTATGAGTACTCATGAATGTTGTAGCAACCATTGCTATGGCTAAACACCTTTAGTCATCTACAATCCCAATTCATGACAGTCTTGATTCATACCTACTTCCGACATATGACCGACTGTGGAGAGTTTGAATAAATTAATTATTCTGGAAGTCAAAACATGCAAAGCTGAAACAATAGTAAATAATTGACAATGATAGCAACACCTTACTCATAAATAAATCACAACTTTTATTCGTCATCAAACGTCGATTACATTTTACAAGTTTCAGTAATAACTATCTAATCCGTAAAACTAATATCGTCCCTCAGCCCGATGCGCCTCGCATGCTGCAAATGTCTAACCCTCGTCAGTCCCTTCGTAAGGGGGTCCGCAGGGTTCTCATCTGACGATACCCTCTTTGCCACGAGGAGCCCTTCTTCTATCTTGTGTCTTATGAAGTGATATTTTCTGTCAATGTGTCGGGATCTGCCATGATCTCTTGGTTCCTTGGCTAAGGCAACCGCACTATTGCTGTCACAGAAAATCTCCATAAGCTCCTTAATAGCTGGTACAACTCCAAGGTCTCCGATGAAGTTCTTCAGCCATATCGCCTCCTTTGCCGCTTCACTCGCTGCTATGTACTCTGATTCACAAGTCGAATCAGCTACCGTCTCCTGCTTGGAACTTTTCCAAGTGATTGCCCCTCCATTTAGGGTAAAGACCCATCCAGACCGAGAGCGGAAGTTATCCCTATCAGTCTGAAAGCTAGCATCACTATACCCTACTACTCTCAAGTCATCACTACCACCAAGGGTAAGGATCCAATCCTTAGTCCTCCGCAGGTACTTGAGAATATTCTTTACCGCAGTCCAATGAGCCTTGCCAAGGTTCCCCTGATATCTGCTGACCATGCTCAAAGCAAAGGCCTCATCAGAGCGGGTACAAGTCATAGCATACATGATCGAGCCAACAGCGGAAACATAAGGTAATCGAATCATCTCAGATATCTCAGCCTCTGTACTCGGGCTCTGAGCCTTGCTTAGTTTGGCATTGCTTTGGATCGGTAATTCTCCTTTCTTGGAATTCTGCATGTTGAACCTTTTCAACACCTTATCCAAGTAGGTACTCTGACTAAGTCCAATTAGTCTTTTACTCCTTTCTCTTAATATCCTTATCCTTAGGATATAGGCAGCTTCCCCAAGGTCCTTCATAGCAAAGCACTTCCCAAGCAAGGACTTAACCTCCTGCAAGGTTGGGATGTCGTTTCCTATGAGTAGTATGTCATCTACATACAGTACCAAAAAGCTAACTATACTCCCACTAGCTCTGACATACACGCATGACTCATCTTCACTTCTCGAGAAGCCAAACTCTTTGACCTTTTCATCGAAACAAAGATTTCCAGCTTCGAGATGCTTGTTTCAATCCATAAATGGATTTCTCAAGCTTGCACACTCTATTAGGGTACTCTGCACTGACAAAACCTTCTGGCTGATTCATGTAAACATCCTCAGCCAACTTTCTGTTAAGGAAAGCAGTTTTGACATCCATTTGCCATATTTCATAATCATGAAATGCAGCAATGGCTAGCATAGCCCTAATAGACTTAATCTTCGCTACTGGTGAAAAAGTTTCATCATAATCAATACCCTGAGTCTGAGTAAAACCCTTCACGACCAGTCGCGCTTTATAAGTGTGCACCTGTTGGATTAGTGTCTAAGTCCATAACTATAATTGGTATATACTTGACCCGACCCGGCATGGTCCATTTGGGTTGCATGGCATCGTGCATTTGGATAGACTAAAATGAGAGAAATAACACTTAAGGTTTATTAATATATTATAAGTTCTAATATATTAATAAGATTATTTAATTAGTATTGATCAAGAATTAATTTAGAATTAATTAAGTGATCAAAAGAAGACTAATTAAATATATGGGTTGATTGTGTAAATCATCCATACTTATATAGTGGGCTAATGCTCCATGGATTATCAAGTTGGGCCAAAACCCATAGGATGCTCCATGGATGCTCCATGGTGTATTTGAACCCATGAATCCAAGGAAATGGAAAGCCATGACAATTAGGGTTTACCCTAATTGTGACAAACTATATAAGCATCTTATTCTTGCAAAATCGGCCACCATGTGTGCATGAAGAGGGCTAGGCGATTTCATGAAGTGTTCATTTCTCTCTAAGTTATTCCAAGTGCATTTGATGTTGTGTGAACCATTTGAGGTGTCACATTTGGGGCACTAGGCTCTTGAGCTCCATGGAATCAAGCACCAAACAAGAGGTATGTAATTCTACTAGAATTTATATTATGTGTACTTTATATTATGCTAGTTAGAACAATACCTTGGAAAATTGATATTTGCATGTATAATAGAGAAAACATAGATCCAAGGTATTTAGGGTTGCATGTACACCATAGGAGTGTTAGAATGCTCAAAACCCAACAGTGGTATCAGAGCCTAGGCTTGTTTTCACTTATACTTGATGCAAACTGCTTAAAAATCGAAGTTTTGTGCTGTCTGAACAGGGGACTCGACGAGTCCATTAAGGGACTCGACGAGTCCAAGACAAAATGCATCCAACTCGCCGAGTTGGTTCATGCACTCGACGAGTTGGACCCCCAAACATCATATCTTCGAGTTTTGGTGCTGGAATTGGTCTAGAATCATTACCTTTGATTGTTTTGGTCTTATAAAACCTGTTTTTAATGTGGTAATGATTATGTTAAGCCAATTTCAATGCTATAATCGAAGTTTCAAGTTTATATATGTTTATGTAATTCTTGAAAATTGTTGATTATGAATGTTCATGCTTATGAGTTTTGGTAAATCATAGGAATTATGTGCAAATTGTTTGTTAGTATAATTCTTGATCTCAATGAAATTGTAAGGAGTCCACAACTTGTCCTCAAATTATGGATTACCAAAAGTTTTTTATGTTTCCTTTATTTATGAGTTAGTTTAGATTAATGAAAAAAATTGTGTTTTAGTTGTTTTTGATCCAAATTAATCTAGAGTTAGTTCATAAAATATGTTTTTGTAACTTGTCTTCAAGTTATATGAAAAGTCATATTTATGAATCTTAAAACTCATAAAAGTGTCATAGGTTACATAAAAGTGAAGAGTCTTTTTCATTAAATAGTATTATGACTCCATAATTTGTCCTCAAGTTATGGATGTTAAAGAGTCACTTCTTTAAAAGATGTTATTAAAAGATAAGGAGTTACATAAAATTGAAGAGTCTTCATTTTTAATGTACATAAAACTCATAAGTTATGAAATGAAAAGTCTTGAATAGTTTCAAACTTGCCCTCAAGTTTTGGAATTTGTAAAGTTACTCTTCATGTATACTTTAATTCCAAATTGAACCCTTAGAATTTTAAAAGCTAAAATTCAAACTTTATGGACTTCATTAAATTAATTAAAGTGTTTAATTAAAAGAGTTAATAACTCCATAAAGACATGGTTTAAGTTTAATTAAATTAAGCGTATAGTTTAATTAATAGATTAAACCACCAAGTATTTTAAATGTTTAAAATACACCCTTATACTATTATTATAATTTTAATTATATAGATATATATAAGATAAAGTCAATCTTACCATTAGTAGGTCTCATTCACGAAGCCGGTCTATAAGGGGGGTATAAGGTTACTGCCTATAAAATGGCAGTTTAATGGGTGTCCACTCTCACCCACCGCTTCCTTGACTGGTGAAGGGTCGTTAGCCGAACGGGTAGGAAAGGACTATAATTCTCCCTTCATTAAAAGTATAATGAAAAATACTAAGTAACTAAACACTTATAAATTCCCAATCTTAGTTACTTAGGAAAATGTGAAATATGTGCTAACCCATGAAATTACACTTTGTACCTTACCAAGTCGATTAGTGGAGCGTGTGTGGTTAACCGACACACTAATAAGGACTAGTAAGAGTGGCAAAGGGTAACTTGACTTTATTATAGATCGGTGGAGCGTGTGTGGTTAACCGGCACATCGATTAGGTGATAAAGTTAAGGGTACCAAGTCAATTTGCATGGTTAGTTACACCTTGTTTGTGATCCTCGGCATCCCAGTCACAAACTTGAGAGGGCACAATCGAGATTCAAACATGCCATTGAAAGTTCAATGTATCTCAAAAGATCTAGGAGTTTCAAATCCAATTAAAACTTAATTATATTTCGTTTTTCATGGTGGAAATTGGTAAATCGTCATTTACCTACCTTCAACTATTTTATAATTTGGATTACGGCATCCCTCTTCCAGTTATAAATAGGTTGTTGGGTCCTATCCTTAATATTTCATATTGGGTGTTATATTAAGGACTATAAATCAACTAACTTGAATTTCTCCCTTATAGATGTCTAGTTTAGACAACTATGGTCTTCCCAAATCTTTAGGAACAAGCTTCCTGATGAAGATGATATCCCAAAAGGCAATCAAGGTGAAAGACTAATCCCTTTATTGAGCACTAATGGGACTGGAAATCATACTTCATTTCCTCCACCTCCTCCAATAAATCTCCCTATCCCACAAGTTTCAAGACTTGATAAGTTCTAAGTTACTCAATACCTATTGGCAAACAAAGTCTATATGTGCTTAGGTCTTGGAGATTAAGTCACATATTGACAAGCTGGGAGAGTCGGGTGTCGAAGTCTCGAGGTAGCTGGCTGTTGACTTGGTTCTTCAGTCACTCCCTGATGACAGATCACGACATGACCCTTTAATGATCTTATCTATTTGCTTGGTGATGCTGAATCAGCAATGATTTGGAACACTGGTAAAGCAAATTTGATTAGAAGATTGACTTCCCAAAACTTCATGGACATTGACAATGGTAACACTGGAAATCCAGAAAAACTTTCTCTTCCCAATGGAAAGGGATCGGCTATAGTCAACTCGGTTGACCAAATGGTAAAGAGAAAGGCTAAGTCTGAGATAGTCCCATGTACCATTCCCAAAGAGTCCATATGTGCCTATTGCCAAAGGAAAGGGGCATTGGTTGCGAAGCTGCCGAATTTACCTGAAACCTCATAAGGATGGTAAAGTCAAAAGTTTGACTCAACTTCAGGTAAAGTCCGTTATCTAACTCTATTAAGTCTCTTTTGGAGATTCTTAATACATGATATAGTGTAATCACATTTTGATGTTTTTGAAGAATCAAAGGAAGCTTAAAGAAAAGGTGTGATGATTCTGATCGCATGGTTTGATGACCAGAATTTTGAGCCACTACATAAGAGTTATGAGATATTGCTTAGGAATAGATAACAACAAAGTTTTCATAAGAATTTGCATTGTAAGGATAAGTTTTTCCGCAAGTTTTAAAATAAAAGAAAAGTTTTGATTTATTTTAAGTATCCTTACAAAGGCATTTGTGAAAAATTGTTGTTTATATGTTTCCATTGATAAGCAATATTGGAAAATGAATTTGATTCTTTCGTTTGTGGTAGTGTCATAATTTATCAAATAAGGAAAGATTCTCATCACCCAAGTTTCAGTTGGATAGAAACTTGGAATCATGCAAGTTGTATTGTGTGATGAATGAGATTTTTCATCTTTGGTAAATTAAGACTAATTCCTTGTTCACATTCGCATGTGAGTCAAGCGAAAGACTAAAGGATCGGGTACATTAGGTTGTGCACTAGTCAGGTCCACCACAAAGGTTGAATAAGAAGAATCAAATAAGGCAGAAAGATAAAAGTTTCTCCAATCTGAAGAGATGGGAGAGTAGTTGTGTATCTTGTTTTATGATTATCTTAGTGATTATGGAACCATATCACAATTGATCCCCTAAGGACACCTTAGTTCATTTGGTGGCTAAGGAGAGGAATCGTGAATTATGGAAACGGTTAAATCAAAGGATAAATCATACTTCGTTCCAAAATAAAATCTTAGAGTCATACTCCAAGATTGAGCCTTGAGTGACATAATATTAAGAAAGGTTTAAAACACTTGTCAAATGTAGAGTAAAATGTTTTCTTACTCTTGTACATTTGAAATTGGTAAGTTGTGATGCTTTGGATAAAACAAAGACCAACTAAGGCCAATTGTGTGAAGTGTTTGTAAAAGAATCCGCACCATCTCTTGAATATTTGGCAAGAGAGTCTTATACGTCAAGAGGACAGTGGGAGTCTAAAAGATCTTAAGATAGGTTCAAGAACTAATCAAGATATTTGTTAATCACTAGCCCACGACTTGAGGTTTGTAACCTATCGTGTTGACATATCATATTTCTGTGCCCATTCCAGTTAAAGTTGGCTTTGCATATGAGTTCTGAGAGTTCTCAAATGGTTGCATAAAACCTGGAAGCAATGGTAGGCCCTTGTGTTGCCGGGTGGCAAGAAATTAAGATTGAACAAGTTCAGTCCATATGTGTTTGGATTTGCCACTAACCTTGTCTTGTGATTATGGTTATGACAAATTCTCATGGATAGGAACACTTACACCATAAAATCTAAGTGTCATAAGGTTTCTCTCCGATTCATGAAAATGATGGTGAGGAAACTCTTTCACTAAGTAGATTTTAAGTAGATATCAATTGTGAGAATGACAAAAGGTCTAAACATTATGATACGGCATCCCTCTTCATAATTGTTTAGACACACAAGTGAGATATCTAAGGAAAGGTGTATGATTTTGATAAAGTCTTATCAAAGCATCTTGTATTAGAAATCTGAACTTTGGTAAGAAAGTCAATAAAGTATTGTTTTCTAGAAGTCCAGCTGATTTTTGAGTACATGTCAAAGCTAGTGGGAGCATAAGTGTTATGCTAGTAAGATAATAATCATTATGATAGTGGGATCATGATGATTATGTTGCAAGTTAGCAATGTTAATTATAGAAAACAAAAGTTTCAATTCGCTTTGAAAAGTTGTTTCCCTATAATTAAGGGAGAGGATTTTATACTTCATTCCAATTCTACAAGCTTAGATTGAGATTTTAATCAACTTTAGTCAAGGATATATATGAATGTTATGTTGGAATGGTTCAACATAAGGAAATTCTGTATATGTTGCGTTCTCAAAATTTCGATTATGATTACGACATACCTCTTCATAGTTCGAATTGTGAGAATATGGCAAATAAAAATTTTATAGCATGAATCATGTCCCGTATGCGTAGGATATAGGATTGATTGCATGTGCTATAATATTCATCCATTCTAAATTTTCCTAATGCTTAGGGCATTAAGAAGGGAAAAGGGATTATAACTGGATATGACTAAAATGATTAAGCAATTGTCGAGGACAATTTGAGGTTTACTAAAGATTGGTTACTCATGGACAATTAGAAGTATAGAGTAAGGATCATATTGACATATTTTGAAAAGAGGCAACTCTTGTTCAAAAGGTGATGGTCAAAATGGGAATATGGAATTGTTTCCATAGGTGGAAGTTATTTTTTGAATATGTGTAAGATTAAAGAACTTAATGCAAAGAAGGATGTTCAAAGGAATGTACTTTGAATTTGAGACATCGTTTCCATGGAATTGCTTTCCATTAGAATACTTTGTAATGTCTGTTGCCAAGTCTTTGTGACTTGTGTGCATATTCATTACAAGAGGATCATTGCATATAAGTTTAGAATCTAACAAGATTACGGTAAATGACAAGAATTTTGGTATTCTTGCATTTATTGTAAAGGATTTGGGATTGTGAAATGAGCATCATTGAAATGTTTTCAATCGATCTGTTTCACAAAGAGAGGACCATATGTAAGCATAGTGTGCATACTTGGAGTATGGCATAGCTATTGTTTGGACGAACATAGTGTTCATGCTTAGAGCATGGCATCACTGTTGTTTCAATTCAAGTATTAAGTTGATTAATCGAAACATGAATAATGATTAATCAATATGGTGGTTAGATAAAAGGGTTTTTATTTACACTCAAAGTGTTGGGGCCATACAGGATTAGTATTATTTTTGTGTTTCACTTTGCATGTTTTGACTTCCAGAATAACTAGGTCATTCTTCCGAATGACTAAGTTATTCAAACCATCCACAATCGGTCATATGTTGGAAGTAGATATGAATCAAGACTGTCATGAATTTGGCTTGTATGATTTGTCTAATGTGCATTAGACATAGCAATGGTTGCTACAACATTCATGAGTGATCATAAGTTCTGAGTATTGGATTCAACCCACGCTCATTTGAATCACTTCATGGATTTTATCACGAGTGAATCATGAGACGATAATATCTTATATTCTTCAAACCTAGAGATATGAGTTGTTGACTATGAGTTGGTTATACATTGATTGCACGTAAACGCGTTGGTAACTCGATGTTATAAAACGTGCCTTTGTGTATGATTCAACAAGTAGTCAGTACAAGCATATGAGTCGAAGTTTATCCATTCCTTTTACCTTCGGGATAAAAGCGATATCTGTGGGCCCCTCGATGATTTAGTGATGACAAAACATAAGTGCTCGGCCGGGCCTGGACTGATTTGATTTGTTCAATTAGTCAGTCGTCATAAATCGAAAATCGGGAAACAACAGATGGACAGAGAGAATGATTATAATCCATGTCTCAGTCCATATGATATCTAGAATGGAGGAATATATGATCACTTATCTAATGGACGCGTTATTGATTTGTTCAGAGTTCGGCAACAGCTTTTAAGAGCTACGATTGCTGGTCGGGTTGTGAAGGCATACTTGCAATAATAGTTATTAGACTTATCCAAGTGAGAGACTGTTGGATTAGTGTCTAAGTCCATAACTATAATTGGTATATACTTGACCCGACCCGGCATGGTCCATTTGAGTTGCATGGCATCGTGCATTTGGATAGACTAAAATGAGAGAAATAACACTTAATGTTTATTAATATATTATAAGTTCTAATATATTAATAAGATTATTTAATTAGTATTGATCAAGAATTAATTTAGAATTAATTAAGTGATCAAAAGAAGACTAATTAAATATATGGGTTGATTGTGTAAATCATTCATACTTATATAGTGGGCTAATGCTCCATGGATTATCAAGTTGGGCCAAAACCCATAGGATGCTCCATAGATGCTCCATGGTGTATTTGAACCCATGGATCCAAGGAAATGGAAATCCATGACAATTAGGGTTTACCTTAATTGTGACAAACTATATAAGCATCTTATTCTTGCAAAATCGGCCACCATGTGTGCATGAAGAGGGCTAGGCGATTTCATGAAGTGTTCATTTCTCTCTAAGTTATTCCAAGTGCATTTGATGTTGTGTGAACCATTTGAGGTGTCACATTTGGGGCACTAGGCTCTTGAGCTCCATGGAATCAAGCACCAAACAAGAGGTATGTAATTCTACTAGAATTTATATTATGTGTACTTTATATTATGCTAGTTAGAACAATACCTTGGAAAATTGATATTTGCATGTATAATAGAGAAAACATAGATCCAAGGTATTTAGGGTTGCATGTACACCACAGGAGTGTTAGAATGCTCAAAACCCAACACCACCTTCCCATCCATGTCGGTCTTCTTCTTGAAGATCCATTTGCACCCGACTGTCTTACGGCCTGGTACATTGTCAACCAAGCTCCAAACTTGATTGTCATACATGGACTGTATCTCGCTGTCTATAGCCTCCTTCCATTTAGCAGACTCCGGGCCTGCCATGGCTTCCTTAACACTGTTAGGTTCATCCAGATTTACCAGTGTACTATCACTGATAAATGTATCACCTTCCGTAGTAATATGAAATCCATAATAAAACTCAGGTGTGTTCCTAACCCTTGTGGAACGCCTCGGAGGTACAGACTCGTCAGTTGGATCAACAGGAGTTTCCTCCTCAGGTTGATTGCTAGTGTCCGAGGTTCCTTCACCAATTGACTCTTGAATTTCTTCAAGGTCAATTTGCCTCCCACTGTCTCCTTGGCTTACAAATTCTCTCTCTCGACAGACCCCTCTCCTTGCCACAAAGACCACATTGTCACTGGGTCTGTAGAAGAGGTAACCAAAGGATTTATGTTGGTAGCCGATGAAAATACACCTTTCACTTCGGGGTTCGACCTTATCATGAGTCTCGCGCCTCACGAAAGCCTCGCAACCCCAAATATTGATGTGGTCCAAATTGGGAACTTTCCCAGTCCACATCTCATGAGGTGTTTTGGCAACCTTCTTTGTAGGGACTAGATTAAGGATGTGGGCGGCAGTCTCTAAGGCATACCCCCAAAAAGAGATTGGTAGCGAAGCTCGACTCATCATAGAGCGAACCATGTCCAACAAAGTTCGATTACGCCTCTCAGCCACACCATTCAGTTGTGGTGTCCTGGGAGGTGTCAATTGTGAGACAATCCCACACTCCTTAAGATAGTCGAGGAACTCAGTGCTAAGATACTCACCACCTCGATCGGATCGAAGCATCTTAATGTTCCTGCCCAATTTATTTTCTACTTCCTGTTTAAACTCTTTAAACCTTTCAAAAGTCTCTAACTTATGTTTGATTAAGTAGACATAACCATATCTACTAAAATCATCAATAAAAGTCACATAAGAGCGATTAACATCCCTTGTGGCGGTTTTGAATGGTCCACATACATCAGTATGTATAAGGTCCAACAAACCCTCACCCCTTGCATAAGTACCAGTGAAGGGTGATTTTGTCATTTTTCCAAGTAGACAAGATTCACAACTATCATCCGACTTAAGGTTGAATGACTCCAAGACTCCATCCTTTTGGAGCTGGCCTATGCGTTTCTTGCTTACATGTCCAAGACGACAATGACACAATGATGCTTTATCCAAGCTAGTAGAAGAATCAATACACAACACATTATTTCCTAAATTATCTACAACCGACATAGCTTCATACACACCATCACAAGGTAATGCTTTAAAATAAAGAACATTATAAGAGAAAGCATTTATTCCACTACATTCATTATCAAAAGAAAAGGTAAACCCTTGTTTGTACAAAGCATGAAAGGAAATAATATTTCTCGCCATTTCTGACGAGTACACACATTTATTCAAATCTAACTTTAACCCACTATTTAGCAACAAAGTATAAACTCCAATCTTGGAAACAGGTGAAGCCTTCCTATTCCCCATGATCAGGTTTATCTTCCCATGCTCCACATCCTCACTTCTTCTTAGGCCCTGCAAATCAAAACATATGTGAATACCACATCCTGTATCAAGCACCCAAGAGTTAGAATATGGTGAGTTATTAGACAATATAGTATAAATACCTGCATGGGATGGTTTCACTTTCCCATCTTTGACATCCTGCAATTACTTAGGGCAGTTTCGCTTCCAGTGCCCCTTATTCTGACAGTAGAAGCAATCAGCATCCTTTGGGATGGCAGAAGGAGTGATAGAACCACTTTTGGTTCCAGATGAGGAGCCTTCAAGAGACTTTCCCTTGGTACCCTTCGAAGGGGTCTTCCTCTTCTTCCCTTTGCCTTGCCCGATAGCCAAAACAGGGGTAGCTGTAAGAGTAGGAGTAGCAACCGACTTACCTTTAAGACCACTTTCGGCGGTCTTCAGAAGTCCTTGAAGCTTACTGATTGTGACTTCCTCCTTGTTCATGTGATATGTAATGAGGAATTGATCATAACACGATGGTAAGGAGTGCAAAATGATATCAATTGCTGTCACACCCCCAAACCAAGGATGGCGGAAACGTTCGGGGGTGGAGGATTTCATGTGTAGTATCATAACAACAATTGTAATAGTAATTCAAGCAAACACAACCAACATATATATAATTGAAAAAGTTACATCATTTTATGAATTACATGTTTACGAATCAATTACAATATGTTGACAAAATATGAAATAGTAGACGCCTTAGCGTCCCATCCTCAAAAGCACTTGATTACCTGTTTAATGATTTCCTGAGAATACAAGTTGTTTGAAAAAGTGTCAACACAAAGGTTGGTGAGTTCATAAGCTTTTGTTTGGTATTATTAAAAGCCTTTCGTTTGTGAAAGTAGTATTTGTGTTAGAAAATCCAATATTTTCCTTAATGTGTAAATGTAGTCTTAAAACCCAAAGACCGAAATGTACAAGTAATTTGTCATATTTATAGTAAAACAATGCAAGTTTAAATCGACATAAACTCATTAAATTTTAATGAAGTTCCCGTAAATTCCAACGTTTATTAATACTTTATGTGAGTTATTATAACCATGCTATGACCTAGTTGGCCTGAAACGACGTTCTTCAGGCGTCGGAAATGTTATGACATTTGTCACCCCAGACCTGCCGGTCTAGCTGTTGCATGCAGCTTAGGTGTGGGTTTGTCAAACCCAATATAGATCTATACACAAGTATCACGCTCTCCCTCAAGGAGACTCTGGTTACAATACAGGACTTAATGGTAATTTGAAGTAAATGTCTCACAAAGTCATTAACGGAATTACGTGTTATGAAAACTTGGTACCGTATGGCCGTACCTTGCTTAATGAAAATATCCTTTGTATAAATGTACCCTTTTTAAATGTATTTGTTATGTAATGTATCATAAACTATACCTATTATAGTTTATCAACCAAGGGTAGTACGTGGTAATGTATGCAAACTATATTCAAAATAGTTTATTAAATGTTTGAATGTATCGATTGTACTTTGATTATAATCACTTGTTATTCTTTATATTTTATATGACCAAATCCATTTGTAAACTGATGTGTGTCTAAATATTAAGATAAAATGTCATATATTGCAATAACATATAATCACATAAAGATATACACCTTGCTCAACATGTTACAAGGTGAAATGAAATTAACAGCAACTTTTCGTTGAAAAACAGTTTCTGTTACTGTTCTTAGAAAATTTATAAAAAAATCATCAAAGCTCTAAATCCAAATCCGCAAATTTTGAGAGTTTGGAATATGAGTCTAGTTTGTTCGTAAATTTTACCATGATTTTTAGTGATCTCTAACAGAGGTGAAAATGTTCATAATCATAGACTGGTCCGGGTTTGCCTCTGAAATGACAGGCAGTTTTGTAAAAATCACCATAAATTGTAGAAAAATCATATGGAGATGTGCAAGTAGCCATTTTAAAGCTAAGAGTTTGAACTACTTGCACCTGGAACAGTTTTGAAAACTAAAATATTTAAGTTGACCAAAACAGTCCGTGATTAACGTCCATCTTTTCTGATGTAATCTGTTAGAAAAAGTTTAATTGTGTTCTTGATGATTTTACTTGTATTCCCCCCTTAAAACTTAAGAAAAACATGTAAATGTAGGGGTATGAACTCACCTTATGTGATTTCAGTAGATGAAAGTGAGATAGAGGAAGTGTTCAACCCAAGAACACTAAGAAGATGTCTTGATGATTCGAGAATCTAACACCGAATAAGATGGAATTTGTGTAAGATATCAATGATTTGAGTAGAATGGAGCTTAATAATTATGTGAATGATGAAGATACTTACTAATTGAAGGAAGAAATCTCTGGAGAAAGCCTTGAAGTTCTTGAAATTGAGAGAAAAGATGAGAGAATTTTGGGGAGTGTCCTTTGGTTGCTAAGTGTAGAATGAAAGAACTTTATGGAGAATGAGGAGAGAGGATCAATCCTCCAGCTCTTAGAACATGGGAAGAGCTGGAGATTGGGTGTAAAGGTCCACTAAGGTGACAAGGAGTAGTGGGAAAGAGTGGATGATCATAGAGTGAGGTGGTGGTGGCTTGCTTTTGTCATAAAATAAGGAAAAGCAAATATTCCCTCAATAATTAGTCCAACCACCAATTCTTTTAATACATTTTTCTAAAAACCCTGGAGATTTATATATTTTGGGGCCTTAGTTTATAAAATAAAGTTTTGGGTGAAAATCCCACGTTAAAATAATGAAAAACGGAGTTAAAACGAAGTCGTAGTCGAAAAACCGGAAAAATTATGACACGCAAACATGCATGTCGTCTTCTTTTATGACAGGGGCTTCCTTGATACTCATTGCGTGTCATCAACACGCGAGTCGTAAGGTTACGACAGATAAATGTGTGTCGTCTTCCTTTATGACAGGGACTTCGGTCCTGAAGCTTCAGTTTTTGGTCCTTAAGCCTATTTTACCCGTTTTTACCCCGTTTCAAGTGGTTTTTGACCCAGTTAAGGGTCGGGATGGCCCGAATGATTACAAAAAATTAAAGGAACTTTTGAGAGAGATTTGGGAGAGATTCGGGAGAGATTTGGGAGAGATTTTAATAGAGAGAGGTTGAGTGAAAGAGATTGTGAGAGGTTTCGTTTGTGATCTTTTTGAGTGTCCGGCTTCGCAACGAAAGGTCCATAAACCCCGTTAAGCCATGATTTAGTGTCTTACACAATCCCGATGATTGTGCAATAGTGTTTTATCGCTTTGGTTTGTTGTTTAGCACTGTTAAGGCTAAGGAAAATCAAACACATGAATTTTTCAAATGATGTTTTCTCATTGAAATAGCGAATTGTATAATGTAAACCCTAACATACAAGGGTTAATGGAGTTGACCGGTTTGACTTGTTGACTTTGTTTGACTTTGACTTGAGCGAAATTTGACGGTTGTCACATCATCCCCCCGTTAGAGGGAATTTCGTCCCGAAATTTGCATTTTGACTGGGACTTCAAGAGTTTGGAAAAAGATGTGGAAAACTTCTCGTAGTACAAGAAATTGATTATGGCGAGGAACAACCTGCCTGATGTCACATGGCGACCTTGGAAATTTCTTATTGTAACTTGAGCTGAGTCAATTTAAAAGGAGTTTATTGTTTTAGGATGATAGAGTATTCTATGTGTGCTTTTATACTCCCTGTTTTATCCTTGGTATTACCACTATGAATATTTTATAGTTAGCGAGTTCCATCATTACGAATGTTTCAACAAATTTTGACGAAATTTGCATTATAAGTCCTACTAGTTCTTTTATAGTCGATTGGCGTAAACTAGTCGTATATCATTAAGATTGCAAGGGCATTTTGGATGGGTGACCTCGCCTTAAGCCCACAACCAAACAAGGAACAGGGAATGAGGCGGAATCACACATTCTAAGTCCATAGAATCTTAATGATATATGACCATAACGTTTACACTAGCCATCATAGATTCCAGGGGCGTAGTATTATTGGGGCCAGGAGTAGGAATTGTAGTTCAAAATAAAATTGTTATAAGCCTGCTATCTTCAAACTTGGGCTTTGGCCCCTCCCGATTCCTAATTAGAATGGTCCAATACTCTTGCCCGCTCCAAGTCGAGAGTTGATTCATGTGGCTTGAGCTTAGGCTTGGGTATTAGAGAAAGAGGCAATGCGTCAGGCTGGCTTCACAGAGCTGCAAAAACTCTTCTCTCTCGACAGTGGATAGATAACATGCCTCGGCTCTTCAGGCCCACATTGCCTACTGGGCCAACTCAAATGAACATCCACTTTGTTACCCCACTTAGGTTATAGGTAAGTGTTACCAAGCCCGATATCAAGAAATCAAAATCGATTCATCCCTATTTGCCCAATTCGCTGCCTATCTCGCCTGCTGTTCGTTTCTCGTTGTCTCGCTAAGTCAGTCGCCTGGTCTCACTCTCGCCAATCGCCATCGCCTAATGCCCAAATCCCTATTCACACTTCACAGAAATCAGGTATGTAATCCCGAGACCCATATCCTGTTCAGCTGTTCTTTCTTTTCTGATTGTAAGATTGTTGATTGTTGGTGTTGGCGTATTGCACTGCTGCTGCTGTTTTCAGTCAATCCGTTGCCTATTTATGCGTTACTACTGTCTTACTGAGTTTCTTTTTAATTTGGCTGTCATTTGTGATTTGGCGATTTTCCAATTTGATTTACTAGTTATGAACTTATAGATTTGGTTATTGTTAAATGAGTTATTGGTTATTGTTCAAATTTTGATTTTGATTTTTTTTTTAATTTCAGTTTATAATATTTTCGGCCCCCCTCCCCCAAGTTAATTGTTCAAGCTCCGCTACTGATAGATTCACTGGTAAAAACCCTGAGTTTTTACATAGATGATAAGACTTATTTGGGTTTTGCCGTGTTCCCAAGATTCATGGTTTATAGACTTGAATAGATGCTAGTTTTAGTAATAAAAAGAAATTTAGAATTTAAATGTCGATGTTAGATGTTTGTATTGATATTTAAGGGGTTAAAAAAAAAATAAAGTTTTATTAGTTACCTATAGCGACACTCAAGTCATAATTTGCATGTGTGAAGACTTGGAGTACTTTCTAATGAAAAGTGTGCTACTGGGGAAATTCGAAACTGGTACGTAGCTTCAAAGTCAAGAATATGCAGTAGGCATGTGATGCATTAAATGCATGAGGCACAAAAGTCCTAATTTGCAGCAACATATACGTATATGTGTGTGAATTGAAGAAGAAGGTTACGGCTCAAAGACCATTCATTTCCTCTTTATTTATTTTTTATTTATTACTCCTCCCACTTACCTTATATAAATCATCACAGAAGAAGGGTACGGCTCAAAGTCCATTCATTTCCTCTTTATTTGTTATTCGTTACTTCTCCCTCACAAATGGATCCGCCTGCAGATCATCAAAACCCCATAGATGACCTCGATCGGTTTCAGTACTTTGATCATCAGGATCTGTTCAGGTATATATAAATGTCACTCATTACACCATCTTTCGCACAGAAAAGTGATTTTGTTTATATTGATCAAAACATGGTTTGATTTTTGCAGTGGTGACCTGCTCAACCATCAGGATTTCGAGTTGTCAGAAAAATCGCATGAAGTGCTCGATCAGAATGTTTTCACAGTACTTAACAAAGATCAAAACATCATTTCTAGAAATGAGTTTCATGATCTTGATCCCCTTGAAGACATAAGTTTATGGGATTGTTGGGAGGATGGTAATTTACCATTGGTTAGTTTCAGTGAAGACTGTAAATCCGGTGGTGAGGCTACAGGTAGTTCTAGTGCTGCCACCACTGATCACGGTGGCCGGAAGGTGGCAAATAGATTGAGACCATTGGAGTTTGAAGAGATAGCGAAGTACTTTGAGATGCCGATAATCATGGCAGCAAAGGAACTAGGGATAGGGTTAACATTGTTGAAGAAAAGATGCAGAGAGCTAAACATAAACAGATGGCCTCATAGAAAACTTAAGAGCCTTCAATCCCTCATTCAAAATGCCAAGGTAAACTACGATAATAACCTTCTATACATTACTCATGCATGCATGCATGCACTTGGTAACCAAAGTAGTTTTGGTATTTTCTAAAATTTTAATTATTAGTTTCTTTATAACATAAACATAGGCCCTAGGCATATGCCACATCGAATCAATTGTTTTACTACGATTTCTGATTTATATTTACATAAACTTAACTCATTGTAAATTTTATGAACTCACACGAAAAATATATTGCATCTACCTAAAAAAACTAGGAGTTGGGATTAAAGGAGGAGGTAGAGACGTTAGCAGGGCACAAGAAGATGATGGAGAAATTGCCAGGTATGGAACTGACAGAAAGAACAAAGAAGCTTAGGCTAGCTTGCTTCAAAGCTATTTATAAGAAGAGAGGACTTAACAATCCTTAGTCCTTACCTTTTCTTTTAGCCATTTTGTTATCATTAGTGGATTTTAATCTACATTGTATGTGTTTTTCTCTTGATAGTTTGATACTCTTTTTTTTTTTTTTTGTTTCATTTTATGTATTTGTCTATTGATTTTTAATGCAGAAAATTTTGTATAATTTGGGTATTATAGTTTGTATTATGTATTTAGCCATATTTTAGATTGCCGACACGACTACGCCGACGACTCTATACCATAGGTCTATATAAATAGACTTATGAATTTAGTAGGAATAACTTGATTATAATCTTGTGATTTGTTCCATGTCTGATCCACTCCTAAGATTCTCTTGACATGCCCCCAGTTATGTGTAATTAAAACTTTATGAGACTGTTGATCCTAATGAGTCTACCCTAAGTCCACAACCAAACAAGGAACAGGTCCTAAGGCGGACTCACCATTTCTAGGTCAATCATTCCTTAATTACACATAACTTCGAGGTACACCTAAAGAATCTTAGAGTTACCAGTTGTAAATTGTTTGTAATACCAAGTAGTGAGATTCAATGAAATAAAATGCATGCCTATTTCATTGATAAACCTTTTAGTAAATATCCTTACCATTTATATACACATGTATATTTTCGCACTTTAGTGAACTATTCTTGGTGTTTCTGTTAACGTCTTGGAGATGGAGTTATGGTAGTGGGTAGAAGTAGGTTTTGTACGGGCGTTAAAATTTACACATCATGTTGCTCCTGCGAGAATAGGGGTAGAAGAGATAATTAATAGACGCCTAATCCTATAATTACTTATAGGGGTGATCCTTATTAGTTACGTCTATAATCACGTAGTGCATATCAGTTATACATAATTTGAGATAGAATAGACTTTCGAATAAATGACTCTACTCTAAGTCCACAACCAAACAAGGAACAAGAAGTAGAGCAATAGTCATAGATTCTGAGTCTATAATATCTTTAATTATGTATAACCTTGGCGTATGCACTCAGTTATCATAGGCCTACTAATAGAGGTCTTTAGTTTTCACATAAGTTGGTTATAGTATCACCAAATACTCCTATAGTATTTTTAGCTGTTTAGATTCGATTCTTAAAGTATTCTCTGTAGGGTGTAGTTAGGTTGATAGATTTGTTGCCCATTATGACTATCCCCCAGTATATGTAAGTCACTCCTCGGACAGATATAGTTGATCAGGCTATATCCTTCCCAGACTTGATTTACATATACCAAGGCATACCCATAATGTACAACTCCTCTTCTTTTATTTTATGTTCTTCTAGTTATGACACTATATGAGCATGTATGCATGTATTTATACTTTTAATAAAAAAATCATTTATTTTCTAAAAGTATATTTATTTGAAAAATGCACAAATCAGAGACTATTAGTCCCAATTGTGTTTATAGTTTGTATATCTTATGTGGTTTGATATACTTAATTCCCTATAAACTGTGCTCTGATACCAATCTGTCACACCCCCAAACCAAGGATGGCGGAAACGTCCGGGGGTGGAGGACTTCATGTGTAGTATCATAACAACAATTGTAATAGTAATTCAAGCAAACACAACCAACATATATATAATTGAAAAAGTTACATCATTTTATGAATTACATGTTTACGAATCAATTACAATATGTTGACAAAATATGAAATAGTAGACGCCTTAGCGTCCCATCCTCAAAAGCACTTGATTACCTGTTTAATGATTTCCTGAGAATACAAGTTGTTTGAAAAAGTGTCAACACAAAGGTTGGTGAGTTCATAAGCTTTTGTTTGGTATTATTAAAAGCCTTTCGTTTGTGAAAGTAGTATTTGTGTTAGAAAATCCAATATTTTCCTTAATGTGTAAATGTAGTCTTAAAACCCAAAGACCGAAATGTACAAGTAATTTGTCATATTTATAGTAAAACAATGCAAGTTTAAATCGACATAAACTCATTAAATTTTAATGAAGTTCCCGTAAATTCCAACGTTTATTAATACTTTATGTGAGTTATTATAACCATGCTATGACCTAGTTGGCCTGAAACGACGTTCTTCAGGCGTCGGAAATGTTATGACATTTGTCACCCCAGACCTGCCGGTCTAGCTGTTGCATGCAGCTTAGGTGTGGGTTTGTCAAACCCAATATAGATCTATACACAAGTATCACGCTCTCCCTCAAGGAGACTCTGGTTACAATACAGGACTTAATGGTAATTTGAAGTAAATGTCTCACAAAGTCATTAACGGAATTACGTGTTATGAAAACTTGGTACCGTATGGCCGTACCTTGCTTAATGAAAATATCCTTTGTATAAATGTACCCTTTTTAAATGTATTTGTTATGTAATGTATCATAAACTATACCTATTATAGTTTATCAACCAAGGGTAGTACGTGGTAATGTATGCAAACTATATTCAAAATAGTTTATTAAATGTTTGAATGTATCGATTGTACTTTGATTATAATCACTTGTTATTCTTTATATTTTATATGACCAAATCCATTTGTAAACTGATGTGTGTCTAAATATTAAGATAAAATGTCATATATTGCAATAACATATAATCACATAAAGATATACACCTTGCTCAACATGTTACAAGGTGAAATGAAATTAACAGCAACTTTTCGTTGAAAAACAGTTTCTGTTACTGTTCTTAGAAAATTTATAAAAAAATCATCAAAGCTCTAAATCCAAATCCGCAAATTTTGAGAGTTTGGAATATGAGTCTAGTTTGTTCGTAAATTTTACCATGATTTTTAGTGATCTCTAACAGAGGTGAAAATGTTCATAATCACAGACTGGTCCGGGTTTGCCTCTGAAATGACAGGCAGTTTTGTAAAAATCACCATAAATTGTAGAAAAATCATATGGAGATGTGCAAGTAGCCATTTTAAAGCTAAGAGTTTGAACTACTTGCACCTGGAACAGTTTTGAAAACTAAAATATTTAAGTTGACGAAAACAGTCCGTGATTAACGTCCATCTTTTCTGATGTAATCTGTTAGAAAAAGTTTAATTGTGTTCTTGATGATTTTACTTGTATTCCCCCCTTAAAACTTAAGAAAAACATGTAAATGTAGGGGTATGAACTCACCTTATGTGATTTCAGTAGATGAAAGTGAGATAGAGGAAGTGTTCAACCCAAGAACACTAAGAAGATGTCTTGATGATTCGAGAATCTAACACCGAATAAGATGGAATTTGTGTAAGATATCAATGATTTGAGTAGAATGGAGCTTAATAATTATGTGAATGATGAAGATACTTACTAATTGAAGGAAGAAATCTCTGGAGAAAGCCTTGAAGTTCTTGAAATTGAGAGAAAAGATGAGAGAATTTTGGGGAGTGTCCTTTGGTTGCTAAGTGTAGAATGAAAGAACTTTATGGAGAATGAGGAGAGAGGATCAATCCTCCAGCTCTTAGAACATGGGAAGAGCTGGAGATTGGGTGTAAAGGTCCACTAAGGTGACAAGGAGTAGTGGGAAAGAGTGGATGATCATAGAGTGAGGTGGTGGTGGCTTGCTTTTGTCATAAAATAAGGAAAAGCAAATATTCCCTCAATAATTAGTCCAACCACCAATTCTTTTAATACATTTTTCTAAAAACCCTGGAGATTTATATATTTTGGGGCCTTAGTTTATAAAATAAAGTTTTGGGTGAAAATCCCACGTTAAAATAATGAAAAACGGAGTTAAAACGAAGTCGTAGTCGAAAAACCGGAAAAATTATGACACGCAAACATGCATGTCGTCTTCTTTTATGACAGGGGCTTCCTTGATACTCATTGCGTGTCATCAACACGCGAGTCGTAAGGTTACGACAGATAAATGTGTGTCGTCTTCCTTTATGACAGGGACTTCGGTCCTGAAGCTTCAGTTTTTGGTCCTTAAGCCTATTTTACCCGTTTTTACCCCGTTTCAAGTGGTTTTTGACCCAGTTAAGGGTCGGGATGGCCCGAATGATTACAAAAAATTAAAGGAACTTTTGAGAGAGATTTGGGAGAGATTCGGGAGAGATTTGGGAGAGATTTTAATAGAGAGAGGTTGAGTGAAAGAGATTGTGAGAGGTTTCGTTTGTGATCTTTTTGAGTGTCCGGCTTCGCAACGAAAGGTCCATAAACCCCGTTAAGCCATGATTTAGTGTCTTACACAATCCCGATGATTGTGCAATAGTGTTTTATCGCTTTGGTTTGTTGTTTAGCACTGTTAAGGCTAAGGAAAATCAAACACATGAATTTTTCAAATGATGTTTTCTCATTGAAATAGCGAATTGTATAATGTAAACCCTAACATACAAGGGTTAATGGAGTTGACCGGTTTGACTTGTTGACTTTGTTTGACTTTGACTTGAGCGAAATTTGACGGTTGTCACAATTGCCAACTCCTCTAGGAAGTTCACATTCAGTTTCAACAAACGGTCCACATACCTTTGCATTTTCTGCATGTGGCCCGTGATTGGTTGGCCATCCTTCATACGGGTTGTTATCATGGAGGAGATTATCTCATACCGCTCTTGACGAGCTCTCTGATGGTACCTTTCCATCAAGTCCTGGTGCATCTCAAAAGGGTAATAGTCCTCATAGGACTTTTGGAGTTCGGCTGTCATCGTGGCCATCATGATGCATGCCACTTTAGTGGCATCTCTCTCATGTGTCCTGAATTTAGCGATCTCCTCAGGAGTAGCAGTGAACTCATCAAGCTCCTTTAGCTCCTTATCGAGGACATATTCCTTGTCCTCGTAACGAGTAACCATCTTGATGTTCCGGATCCAATCCATGAAGTTGGAACCATCAAAGATGACTCTCCCACAAAGGTTCATGAGAGAGAAGGAGCCAGTAGGGTTAGACCCCGAAGCATTGTTGTTGGAAGACATCTGAAAAGAAGAAAACATGTTCAGATTAGATATATCGAATCCTTAATAAGACACCCAAATGTAATATTAAGGCTAGGATCCAACACAATATATTATAACTTAGAAGAGGGATGTCGTAATCTAAGCTATAACATATTTGAAGGTAGGTGAATGACGATTCACCAATTTCCACCATGAAAAACGAAATAAATTATTAGGTTTAATTGGTTTTGAAATTCCTAGATTCTTTTGAGATTCATTGAACTTTTCAATGGCATGTTTCAATCTCGATTGTGCCCTTCAAGTTTTGTGACTGGGATGCCGAGGATCACAAAACAAGGTGTGAATAACTATGCAAATTCACTTGGTACCCTTAATATTATTACCTAATCAATGTGCCAGTTAACCACACGCGCTCCACCGATCTATGATAAACATTAAGTCACCCTTCATGATCCTTACTAGTCCAAGTTAGTGTGCCGATTAACCACACACGCTCCACCAACGACTTGGTAAGGTACAAAGTGTGAATTTCATGGGTTAGCACCATTTTCACATTTTCCTAAAGTAACCAATATTGGGAATTTATAAAAACATTTAGTTACTTTATAATAATCATTATACTTTTAATGAGAATTTAAAGTCATTGTCCTACCCGTTCGGCTAATGACCCTCCACCGATCAAGGAAGCGGTGGGTGAGAATTGACACCCATTAAGCTGCCATTTTATAGGCAACAACCTTATAACCCCCTTATAGATCGGCTTCGTGAATGAGGTCTACTAACGGTAAAACGACTTAATCTTATACATATATATAATTATTAACCATTAATGTTATAAATAGTATAAGGTTTGAATTTTAACTTTTAAAACTCTAAGGGTTGGAATTAAAGTATATTAAAGTGTGTGCAACTTTACAAATTTCAAAACTTGAGGACAAGTTTTGAAACTATTCAAAACTTTTCATTTCATAACTTATGAATTAAAGGTTCATAAAAATGAAGACTCTTCATTTTCATGTAACTTATGTGTTTTAAATGTGCATAAAAGAAAGTGACCTTTGGAAATCCATAACTTGAGGACAAATTATGGACTCCATTAAAACACATAAATGATTAAGAATTAATTAATAAACAATTTAGCAAATAATTCCTATGATCTGACAATAATTCATAAGAACATGAATATCATATCAAAATTTCAAGAACATATGAACACATATAAACATGGAATTTTGATATTGGCCATTTGTAAATGGATTAGCACAAACATTACACCATCTAAAACAAGTTTTAAAACACCAAAATAGTTTAGGGTAATGTTTCTAGTCCATTTCCAGCAGCAAAAGTCGAAAATCTGCACTCTGCCTAGCCAACTCGCCGAGTGCATGAACTGACTCGCCGAGTTGGTTGAAGTTTCGCTTGGACTCGTCGAGTCCCCCCATGGACTCGGTGAGTCCCCTGTACAGACAGCAAGAACTTCGACTTTTTCAGCTATTTTGCATCAAGTATCAAACAAACAAGCCTAGGCTCTGATACCATTGTTGGGTTTTGAACATTCTAACACTCCTAAGGTGTTCATGCAAACCTAGAAACCTTGGATCTATGTTTGACTAAAATACATGCAAAATAATTTTCCAAGGTTCATAACCTCTCTAGCATGGCATGGGGTACTTTTAAACATAAAAGATACTAGAAGAATTACATACCTTTAGTAGTGAGTTGATTCCTTAGGAGTTTGAGAGCCTAGCACTAATAATGTGAATGCCTCAAATGGAAATCACAAAACACCACAAACTTGGAAAAACTTTATGAGAGAGTATGTTTTCTCTAGAAATCAGCCACTCTTATGCACACACACATAGTGTCATTTCAAGCATCACAAGCCTCTTTATATAGTGTAGATGATTAGGGTTATGAACCATGTAAACCCTAATAACCCATGTCTTTTCCTTTTCCAAGGATCCATGGGTTAAAAGCTCCATGGATCATCCATGGACTCCCATGCAAGCTTAGCCCATTTCCTAATGAGTATTAGCCCACACTATATAAATATAATAGCCCATATTTAATTAGTCACCTTTTGATCACTAAATTAATTCATAATTAATTTAAGATCAATAGTAATTAAATAATATGATTTCATATTAATATATTATAACTTATAATATATTAATAAGTTATAAACATACTATTCTCATAATATTATCCATATAAACAGTTCGGGTGAAGTGCAACCCAAATGGACCATCCCGGGTCGGGTCAAGTATATACCAAATAAGTTATGGACTTAGACACCTTATCCAACAGTCATCTCCGTGACTCATATTGCTCTGATTATATGCTAGCAGTAGGAGTGAAATAGACTCGATACCGGTTGAAAGAGACCGAAGGGGTTGAAATATAACCAATACCGTTTGAAAGAGACTGAAGGGGGTGAAATAGACCCAGTACCGGTTGAAAGAGACCAAAAGGTTTGAAACATACCCACGTAACGCCCCATTTTCATGACCAAATTGTTTTTATTTTTATTTAAGTAAATCCTCCCAACTATAAACCCATTATTGAGAAAACTTTTATTCCAAATACATTTATTAAAGATCAGAGTAATATTTAGAACGCGGAATCTTCGTTATTGCTGATGAATGTGTACAATCACGCCTTCGCCTTCCCGAGATAACCGATGATACCTAAAACAATAAAAAGTGGGTAAGCACGAAACTTAGTGAGTTTCCCCCAAAATACACCGTATAATAAACACACAAGCATGCATAACGGACAACAACCTCCCGGTTGGAATGCACAGACCCAATCAGTCCTTGGACTGGAATGCCAACATGCAACGGGTCCAATAAGCCATCGGGCTGGAATACCCAGGGTTTGTTGGCCTACGGCCTCAACCCAACCATTCTTACCGAGCCTCCGTGCCTTCGACTTACAGTCGGACCACACCGGGTATATTGTCCTACAATATAAATCAGGACCTCCTCAACCCACCACTACCATATGTCGACATATAAACAATCAAGGATCAAGTAGGCACATAATACAGGCAAACAACAATCATACAACTCACTACCGCCTACTAGTCCTCACACCACACACTATCTCACTACCAACTAAACTCCATGAAGTGCGTAACCATAAGTAACCAGAGGTAGGATAGCCACCCCGAAGAGATGATCCTACTCTAGAGCCACAACCAAACAAGGAACATGCAAGAAAGCCTAGATCAAGAGTTCTCAGGCTATCCTACATGACCACATACAACCCCTAGGGAACTCGACAAGTTGATAACCAGCAAGTACATGTAAACATACAGTTCTACAGATCATTACCGCATAGCAACATCCTACATACCAGGATACAGATCTAACCGATCACTACAACAACAACATACTCGATACCAGGATACAGATCTAACAACATAGCAACCTACTAAATATCAACAATCCAAGGAATGCATAACCGTATATACTTAGAGGTGAGAGATTTACCCGGACAGGTGATCCTACTCTAGAACCACAACCAAACAAGGAACATGTAAAAGAGCCTAGATCAAGAGTCCTCGGTTTATCCTACATGACAATATACAATTCCTAAGGCATCCTTATACTAACAGATAACCAAAACTAGTGGGCCGACATCGGTTCCTTCGACCCACAGGTACAATGAGGCGAAACTCACCTGAATTGAAGAACTCTGAACATTGCGATACGATCCCTTTCCGGCACTACTGGCTCCCGCGAATCCACTAACACTAGAACCAGGTAGAATCTCAATTAATGGCCCAAAATCCACAAGTTTGACTTAAAGTCAAACTTGGTCAAAAAGTCATTGGTCAATGAAAATCGACAGACATGCCCTCACGAAGTGACCATCTATGGCCTCACATTGTGATCCATTATAGGACAAATTAGTTAGATCTCTCACTCCTCACGGCGTGACAGGCATAATCCTCACGTCGTGAGATCCGTCTGAGTGCCAATTCTTTCCAAAAACCTCTTAATCCATTAAGTCACTAATCCATATTTTCCAGGAGGCTTCCTAACACTCAAAGGATCATAAAGATCGATACTTTAAGGTCTTGTATGTCCTACATAATACTTGACCTCAAACTTCGTCATTCATGAAGAAAAAGGAAGTAATTTTTCAAGCATGGACTCAAACATCCTCCAAACTTCAGATCCATGACATATAAGCATCAAGGGACCCGAAGGACTCATAAAGTTGCCAACTTTATGGAGTCCCAACACTCTAACTCTTAAGATATTGGATAAATATGCATAAAACCTTAGATCTAGCAAAGAGGAAACATAAAGTTTGGATCTTGATTACTCATATTGGTCCAGAAGTGTAACTAAGGGGTGCAAATGAAACTTCCAAACTGAAACTATGCTTCCATGGTGATCTCTTCCTCTTCAAACCGCTAAAACTTCACCAAAAGCTCGACAATCATAAAGAGAGGCTATGGTTAAGGTTTTACTGCGTTTAGGGACGAAGGAGGCTATTTAGAAACCCTAAAATAATATTCATGGGGCTTAAATACGAAGGAAATCCTAAAAGATCATGAGCTTGGGATGCGGCGTATCTCACATCGTGAGCTCTTATTGATCACGTTGTGAGCTCATTTTAAAACAGAACCTTAGTTGATCACTGCTCACAACGCAACCTCTCTATGGCTCACGTCGTGAGTCTTGGTTTTACCCAAAAACCATGCCTTAACTCCTTTAAATCCTAAATTGACCTGATCTGGAAAGTTGGGTGTTACAACCCAGTACCGGTTGAAAAAGACCGAAGAGGGTGAAATAGACCCAACTATGATTTGACTATTATGTATATATGGTATGGGGTATTTTGGGGGAGCTCACTAAACTTTGTGCTTACAGTTAGTTTATGTTTCAGGTACTTCCAGCTCGAAGGGGAAGGGTCGGGCTTAATCGCACTGCATCCGCCCATGTTTGTAACACTCGAAATCTTGAGGAGAAATTGTAAGGAATGAATCCCATTTTGAGGACTGGACACGGCGTGTTGGAGGAACCAACACAGCGTTTCTAGTTAAGGAAAAATGCGGTTCTCATTAAGGTCAACACGGCGTGTTGGTGTCTAAACACGGCGTGTTGGAAGTTAGGAAGGAAACCCTAATTTTTAGGATGTTGCACCCTATATAATCTCTTTAAGCCCCAAGGGCTGGTCTCCTTACCAGCCTCCATTGACACTAAAACCCTAAAACCAATCCCGAACTCTCTTGGTGGTGTTCTTGAGCTAGTAAGAAGTTCTTGGTGCTCATTTTTGGCCTTTGTGAAGGAAGAGGAGATCTTGAAGTTGTCTTACTTGCTGGATTAGCTTTTGATCCAGAATCATCTTCTATTGGATTCAACATTTCGAGGCGAGTCTCCTCACTATGTTTAGCGGGTCGAAGGCACCAATACCGAATCATTATTTGTTATGCTTAGTATGCTTATTGTTTGCGTGACTCTTGCATGTGTTATGTGTTTTATGTTTACCGGGCGGGGCCTGATGATTATATATTATGTTAGTTATTTGTATGTGCTTTATGATTACCGGGTACGACCTGATGTCGGGCGGGGCCCGAAGGCTAGTCTGTATGCTATTTATCTCTGTGATTATGGCATGTGTTGTATGTCTATATGTTTATATGTTTATACCAGGCGGGACCCGATGCCAGACGGGGCCTAATGACTGACATATCAATTTATCGAGCGGGGCTCAATGTCGGGCGGTTCCCATTATATGTTTATATGTGCTATTATGTATGGTATGCAGTATGTTGGGGAACTCACTAATCTCTGTGCTTATGGTTTTCAGTTTATGTTTCAGGTACTTCGGATTTTTAAATAGAAAATCCTGGGATGATTGTAGAGCACACACCATATGTTTCTGCATTCTATGATTACTCTGATTTGATGATGTTTTGATAAATCTCTATTAACTTGGTTTTATGGAAGTGATATGTATTAACGATTTATTATTCTAAAAACAAAAAATTTATATCATTAGTTTTGGGACGTTACAAGTGGTATCAGAGCCTTGGTTTAAAGGATTCGAACATACTCCTGGGTGTGTCTGAACTCAAATTGAGGATTTGGTAAGTTTTTCAAAACGAAATATATATTTTTAAGAGTTTTTCTAAAATAAGAAAGGGTGGGGTACATGAAATCAGCCGAGCTCAAGTAAGTTTCTCCCAAAATACCCATACATATTATTTGGTATGATTTGATTTATGAATCTGTGAATCGCATGTTAGTTAGGGCTAAGGATCTGATCAGTTTTTGCATGCTAGAATGCTAGGAGAGATGCATTGTATGCCTATTGTACGATCTTGTAGACTTGTATGCTAGTTCTAATTAGCCAGTGATAGGTTGGCCTGATATGTGATGTCTGGTAGTCTAGGAAGCATGGGATGCTGGTTTAGGTATAATTTGTATGCGCAAGGCAATCATTAGCGGGAGTGGGAGCTCCTAGTTTGGGTTGTAGTATGTAGGATTTGAGTGCTACTGCATGAATGCTTCTTGCTTTGTTCTTTGTGGAACTCTTAGGTGATAGGAGTTAACTACTAAGTGAATATGTCAAGTCACATGTGACACAGGTTGAATAATATCAGAGTGATGGATTTGACCCTATTGTGCGGCTCTTGTCTGAGTACAACCATTGTAGGGATGAGTTTGTTACTCGAAGAATTATCTAATATTTGTTGCATGTGATTGTATTCATGAGGTGGGTAACTGTCATTATGGGGAGTTCTTCAAGAACTGATTGCAGGGTGAGTTCGGGAACCTATAAAGCCTAGGGATTGCTTCAATGGGTCTTGTTGTGCTGGGTAGCGAGTGTTTGATGTATGGATTTAAGAAGGTGACTTAGAGGATTCGAGAGGATTCTTAAGGAAAGTATGGATAGGTGTGGAAGGTAGTATTGGGCTCGTACTACTACAAGAACAGGATCCATACTTGAATCGAGGAGAGTCTTGGAGAATATAGGAAGCCTGTGGGATAAGGATTCTTGGGTGTATTCGGATCTTTTGCATGTTGTTTCGGTATGGTGTTGAGCACTCAGGAATGAGGTTTAGATTCTGGTTCCGGCTCAGCCGATCGATGCGCGGTCGCGGGAGTTCATCTCATCGGAGATTACCCGCGATGTTTTTGTAACAACCCATTATTTTTCAAGTCAATAAAAGTCAAACCCTATAAATAAAAACTCGAATTTTATTGATTTTGTTGATTTGATTAGGAGCATAAGGGTTAAATATGTTTTAAATTATATAAATGATCTTTTTATATAAGAATTTGGAATAAAATACATTGAAAAATCAAAGTTTCTCCCTTTGGAACCGAGAACCCTCGGACCGAAAACCTCTTTTCGGCCGAGAACCCTCGGACCGCAAACCCTTCGGACCGAATTCCCCTTTCCGGACTAAAACCCAACCGCTATAAATAGTTTCACTCGAAAAACAAGTCATTTTCTCACTTTCTCAATCGAAAACACTCCCATTTTGTTGTCAAGTATCATACAAGAATCTTCCAATATTCAAGAAAAATCCTTCAAATCTTCATAATTTTCACCAAGAACAGCAAGAACAATCTTCAAATCTTCAACTGACCGAAAACACCTTGGACCGAGAACATGTTTCCGACCGAAAACACCATAAGACCGAGAACCTGGTTCTCGGTTGAGGTTTTAAGACCGAAATCAAGGATTTCGGTGAAGGCTAGACCAAAAACTCTCATCAACACTCCAAACAATTCTCGGTAGTTTTTGCAAGTATTCCTTACATAAAAATTAAGTGTTGTCTAACACTTTAATTAATTATTTCGCTAATTTAAATACGATTACGTGTTTAAATAATATTAGGAAACCCTTATTTCCACGTACGCTAGCCCGAGGATCATCTCTACAATTCCGCTATCCAGACTCGAACACACTAGAGGTGAGTTCATACCCCTACATTTTCATTACTTTTCAATGCTTTTGGGGGGGAATACAAGTAAAACACAAGGAGTCTTGTGTTATCATACAAACGATTTCAAACAATTTCGAATCACTTGCAATTTCTTCAAAACTGTTTTGACTACTGCATTATATCAAAATACATTTTATTTGTAACATCCCAATTTTCAAGGCTAAAAATTTCATTTTTAATTAAGTAATCATGTGAAATCATTTATCAACCATTTCTAATATTATATTAATTCATAAAACCATTACGTCGTGTCTCAAAAACATATCATCGGATAATAGTAATAATCAGAGTACAATCCCAGAAAACTCAATGCGGAAATCATGCGTGAGTGTGATGTGCCGCTACCGCGCCGGCTCCTTCCCCTTCGCTGAAGAGGTACCTGAAACAAAATTGAAAACTGTAAGCACGAAGCTTAGTGAGTTCCCCCATCATACCACATACCATACAACACATAACATACATACTTCCAGGCATATATAGGTGCCCGACCTACCCCTTCGGTCCTCTCGACCGGTGACCTTGCCTAGCATATCTGGGTGCTGGCCTACCCCTTCGGTCCTCTCGACCGGTGACCTTGAATAGCATATCTGGGTGCTGGCCTACCCCTTCGGCCCTCTCGACCGGTCTATCACATACAATCACGTAATCATAATCTAACATAGCTGGGTACTAAACTACCCATTCGGCCCTATCGGCCGGTTGCTTCAGGACTATCTCCCCCTACTACTACCATCATCACGTAACATCATATCATGCTAGCACATAAAACATAACAGGTAGTAGCAAACCTAGATGAATATCACAAAGACAATCATCTAACATACAACTCCTACTGGTGGGCCGGCATTGTGGTCGTAGACCCACCGCTACTGGAAGGTAACTCACCTCGATGTCGTGTAGTGTCTGAACTGTCCTCGGTGTGAAGGTCGGCTCTCCTCAACCCCTGAATCCCTACACGACAACCCTCAAGTCATCAAACAGAACAAACAACCCTAACCAGGGTCAATACTAAAACCAAGCAAAGTCAACATTGGTCAAAGTCAACACTCAGTTGACCTGACTCGCCGAGTTGGTCTACCAACTCATCGAGTCTATATTCCACTACCCGATCCAACCCTGAATCCACTCGTCGAGTCTAGCAAGAACTCGACGGCTTCCCCTTCATTCAAAACATCGGAACCATCTTCATTCGACTCGTTGAGTTCCTCCTTGAACTCGGCGAGCTCATCTCCCTCATAAGAATGTGTCCAGTCTACGACTCGCCGAGTTGTATGAACAACTCGTCGAGTCCATCTTCAAAGATTGGGAGATTGCCTTGGACTCGCCGAGTCTGTTCATCCACTCGTCGAGTCTCATGATTCCCAGGTCCCTTTTTATGACTAAACATCTACGGGACTTTTCCTTCCTAACAACTGTTCCATCCACAGAAAGGATTTGGTGGTCATTACATCGCGACTCGCCGAGTCCCAAGAGCGACTCGTCGAGTCCATCCATGACCATTACTATACAGTCAATTTAAAATGGGTCTTAACTCATCAAAACCATAGATCTGGTCCCCTAATGTCCATTGTACACGTAAAGTTTCCAACTTGGTGTTGCATGGGGCCTTTGGCTCAAAAAGCCATAAAAGGAGGTCTACAAGATGCATGGGGTGTTTATGGCAACAAAGTTGGCACCTTTATGCCATAAAGACCCCCAATGGCCCTAGATCCGAAGTGCAACTCTAAGGACATCACCAAATTCGATTTTTGCTTCTCTATACTCATTAAAAGGGTAGAAATAACCCCAAAACAAAAATCTAAGAGATAAATGGTCAAGGTTCCAGCTTTTTACCTTAAATGAGCTGAGAATGAAGTAAAACTTCTGGATCTCCTTGCTTCTACTTGAACTCCCAAGCTTCCTTCTCTTCTCCAACTTCAAACACACACAAAAATGTACAAAAATGGCTTGAGGGCACTCAAACAAGGCTAGAGTTTCGAGTTAGGGTATTCTGGAAGTGAGGGGACGATGGAGGCTGGTTTGGGACGAGTTAAGTTGTTTAAATAGGGTGCAAACCCTATATATTAGGGTTTTGTCTAGACAACTCCTACTCGTCGAGTCGGTCTTCCGACTCGTCGAGTAGGTCACTTAAACCCCCGATCAACAGTCGAGTCTACTCGGCGATTCGGGCCTCCAACTCACCGAGTCCCAGGGTAAATTGCAAAAATCCTTGAATTTAAATACGTACCAGGAATCGGGTGTTACATTATTATATTATTAACCTTTTTGTAACATGTTGAGCAAAAGGGTGCTTTCACAAATCTTGTGTTTCCAATTTATACACACTATTGAATTGCAAGAGTTTTCAATTCATTACAGAACATACATACAAACTATAATATTTATAGTTTGGGGAACGCTACACTATTTTGCTAAGTACAATACATGATACAAGAACATACATTTAAACTATAATAGGTATATTTTGGGAAACACTACACTATTTTACAAGCTCAAGAACACTATACAGAAACAAGTATATAAACTATAATAGGTATAGTTTATGGAACACTACTTTATTCCACTATTTCAAGGACACACTACTAAAATAATTATGTAAGTATAATTATTTTACATTACAAAGTATGCTATTATAAGGTAATACATACAGTTTCAAGTACAAGAGAACACTACTACACTACACGTAAACTAGTTAATACAGGGTTGTGAGGCACTACTTCATTGTACCCCCAGAGTACAGGTCTCAATCCTATAAATTATAACTAGAGTCTCCTGGACGAGAGCGTGAATTTGTGTATAGATCTATACGGGACTGACAATCCTGCACCTGAGCTGCTTGCAACAGCTAGGCCGACAAGCCTGGGGTGACAAATGTCATAACATTCTGACGTCTGAAGAACGTCGTGGAGGTCACTAGGTCATATCAAGCATGGTTATATGAAACTCACAATAGTATTAACTAAAACACTTGTTTACGGGATTAACACTACTTTAAAGGTTTTATTTTAAGAAATAAAACTACAGTACATTGCATTACACTACAGCTGGTAGATTCCAGGCACTCATACAAAGGGTTTTATTTTGAATAATGAAACTACAGTACACTTTTTTTACACTACAGTTGGTGGATTCCAGGCACTCATACAAAAAGGTTTTCAGACAAACACTACTACAGACACTACCACAATATACTACTTTTCTAGTACAGAGGACACTAGTACAACATACAATTTCAAGAAACATTCATGACATAGTTTTATTTATTAAATAGACTACAGTTCACTATTTCAGAATACCGTAACTACATATATTTTGGTCTTAAGGCCTAAGACTACGTTTTATTCACTAAGAAAATATTATATTTTCTGGAAGTATACTATAACATTTTCAAAGAACAAAGACAAGCTTTCCATCTCAAATACATACTTCTGAACTCACCAACTTAAATGTTGATACACTTTCAAAACCACTTGTATTCTCAGGGAACCAGTAGACAGGTACACCCGCAGGTTTTGAGAAGACGGGACTTATAGAGTCGCGTATTTTATACTATTTCTATACACTTTTGATGTCGTACAAACTATGTATTGAATAGATGTAAATACTATATTCAATCAATGTAATGGTTGTGTTTGATTTGATTACTATTATGCAATGGTTGTGATACTGTACACGACGTCCTCCGCCCCCGAACGTTTCCGCCGTTCCGGTTTAGGGGTGTGACAGTTTTGGAATGGGCCTTAGTGGTCTTGGGTTCAGTAAAGGAATGGATTTTAATTCTCTTTTATGGTCATCTTGGGGCCTTTCGGGCCGAGATTGTAGCAGGGCAGTCGGGGGATAATCTAGAGCCCCAAGCTTGTGGATCCCTAGAATCCTTCAAGAAGGAGGATCCTACTGTTACTTCTTGTCTTATGGGATTGGAGGGGAGTTCTGTACCATGTCCTCGGGATGGTCGGGGCAACTTAGGAGGAGGAATTCAGGATTCCTTCAGATGCTTTTGTGGGTATGTTACCTTCTGTTTTCTTCTGGGTTGTTGTCGGAATCTGTATTGCGTTGGAATTTTGCTTGGGTTTGAGTAAGTTATATCTCGGGTTGATTTTCTGCTATTGACTGGGTTATATTATCAAGGATTGTGATATGCCATTCTGCATGCCAGAAGTCTTCAATGAATCAGTAGTGGGTCATATTTTGTTGAGTGGGTTTTAACGTGTTTAGTTGTTGTTCCGAGTTTTGTCGGGATCATTTCAGGGGTATTGATTGAAGTATCTTTGGTCAGGGTGAGTACGTTAGTTCTACAGTGGAGTCAGGGTTCAATGGTTTTATCATCTATTCTGGTATGATCGACGGTCGCCTATGGAAGAACTTTTGGGTTCAAGCACTATCGTTACTAGGAGAGGAGTGGTAACATAAAGATAATGGTGTTAATTGCGTGAGTTGTTTGTTCATTGGATGAGTCAGGGGAGTTGTATATTTGCATGGGTTGTATACGGTTAGAGTTCAGTGGTTCTTTGAGAATGGAAGTTGGGATGAAGATTCGTCATTCAGGGTAAGGGTTATGGTTTCTAGTCGCCAACTTAGCAACTTAAGAAATTGGTAAGGTATCATTGGAGGTGATTTGGGTTATCAGACGGGTTAAGATTTCAAGAGTATTCTTCGAGATTTCAGGAATTGGGCGATCATTGAGTTTGGATAACTATGGAACATTTGCGCAGGTCATAGGCGGTTCATGCTATATAAGTTTGATGTTGTCTAGTTGGGAATCCATCATATTTTTAGGATGAAAGAGAGCTTCGTCAAATCCAAGTGGGGGAGAATCGATCAGAATTCCAGGAGTTGAATCGGGTGTGGAACTAGGGCAAGTTTCACAACCTGGTCAGGAGGGAGACAATCTAAGTGGTTGTTTAGATTGAGGTTGTGTAAGTGGGAGTTTAGGAAACTTCCAACTGTTGGTCGGCGCCTTATTTATTATCTATAGCAGGCGTGTGGTTGAGTCCAGGTTGAGGGCTTTGGAATTCGAGGTATGACCCGAACACCTGATTGGATGCATGTTTTGATTCAGGATGCATGGGGTTGTGATGGTTAGGGTGTGGTTAGGCCATGGGTGGTAACCATGGTTGGTTGGTAGTGTTGTAAGGATGTGATGGGATCGTAGCATTCACCAGTTCGAGGTAGACTATCATTAGAGGTAGTCATGAAGAAAATGGGGAATCAGTTTGTGCCTTGGGCACGCCGGTCAAGATTGTCGAGGAGTATTGCTCTATTTGAGGTTGAAGACCATTGGGGTCTGAGGCGGAGTCGAGCCTGTGTAGCTCTGGATGGGTGGGACCTGTGGGTGAGGTCGCTCTGTGGTTTAGCTTGGGTGGGACCCATGGCCGAGGCCCATATAATTATGGAAATGCAGGTGGGACTTGGTAGAGATCGTTGGGTCAAGGTATTGGATCTTGGGTTTTAGGATTGAGTGTGTGGTCCAGTAAGTGGTGCAGAGGGATGTTTGGGCTGGGTAGCCTTGTTATTTGGACTCTTGGGAATCTGGTGGCTGGACCAGGTGCAAGACTAGTAGTCTCAGAGATGGTTTGGGGATCTCTATACCCCATATTAGTGAGGGGTTGTTGTAAATCAGAAAGCTTCGGGTGAAATGCAAGTGTAAATCCTTGGATCTCAGCTTATAAGTTGGGTACCGAGATGGTTCTTGGTGGGAGCTTGCGTTGGGAATCACGAGTGTTTTTATGAAAGGCCTACTCTTCTGTAGGTTATAAGTTAAGAAATTTGAATAGAAGGGTTCAGGGTTAAAGGATGGTTTCAATTTTGTTGGCAGATCAGAATCTTACATTTTGGTGTGGTTCTATCTATGTAGGGTTCAGGCATGTATGGGGTTTCATAATTTCAGATGGATTTCATTTTATAATTGGTCATGGGTTTCCTCAGATAGATTAGATCAGGGTAGGTCAATTTGTAAGGTTTTGAGAAGACCACATCATGCATGAAACCAAGAAGTGGTAGGTCATTGGAGGCCGGTTGTGATATAAGAATACATTTGGATTTGTAGCATTCACTTTTAGCATTGGATTTGGTGGCATCAGGCTTGTAGGGTTGTTATGATCGTTGGAGCCATAAATGGCTAGATAGCTTGGGCAATTATTACTAGATGAGGCTTTTATTCAGAAGTCGTGTGGGGCGACTGTGTGTGTCTTTTCACTCAGCAACCGGGCGGGAATCCGATTTTTCAGTTAGTGGCAGACAAGTTGGGACCAGGTAGGTCTCGGCTACTTTTGGAAAGAAGCTAGGGGGCATCGAGATAAGTCAAGGCAGTGATAGTGATTTGGGACTCGTGTGTGGAGTCGTTTGTCATTCGGAGGATGCATAGGTTACTTGTAGTTTGGATTAAATAATCTCAGAGTAAGTGATTTGACCCTGTTGCACAACTCTCGTATGAGTCTAGCCGTTGCAGGGATGGGTCTTCTACTCGAAGGATTATCTGAGCCTTCTGTCAAGTATAAGTGTTCTACAACAGTAAATGACCAATGATTTTGTTCCTAATGGAAGCATGAAGATAATCAAGGATTGGAAGCTTTTTGTTGGTCTGGAATTCAATAAGGTTTCGGTATGGTAGTGATTCAGTATGAACGGTCTGCAGGGAGTCAGACCAATTCGATAATTCGAGATTTCATGTTTCAGGTAAGGTAGGGCTGGTTTCTGCATGGGATTATGGATTAGTCTTCTTCGGATTGGAGAGTTCTGCTTTAGTTGGATTCGGTAGACTTGGGAAGGTCGTGTGTGTTCGGGGTTGTGGTTGCATTCTTCAGGCTATCTGGGTGCCTGGGATGGTAAGGAACGATTTCGAGAAAGAAATCTAATTCAAGTGAGGGAGAGTTGTAACACCAGGAATCTTGAGGAGCAATTGTAAGGAATGAATCCCATTTTGAGTACTGGACATGGCGTGTTGGAGAAACCAACACGGCGTGTCTAGTTAAGGAAAAACGCGGTTCTCATTAAGGTCAACACGACGTGTTGGAAGCTGGGAAGAAACCCTAATTTTTAGGATGTTGCATCCTATATAATCCCTTTAAGCCCCAAGGGCTAGTCTCCTTACCAGCCTCCATTGACACTAAAACCCTAAAGTCGATCCCTAAGTCTCTTGGTGTTTTTCTTGAGCTAGTAAGAAGTTCTTGGTGCTCATTTTTGGCCTTTGTGAAAGAAGAGGAGATCTTGAAGTTGTCTTACTTGGTGGATTAGCTTTTGATCCAGAATCATCTTCTTTTTGGAAAGCTTTCTAAGGTATCAAATTTGAACCTTGACTTATAGATGTTTAGATCTCCTCATATTGTGCTTTGTTATGCTTTTGGTCCCTTTTGGGTGGATGAGAGATTGAAGTCGTTTTAAGGGCTTATTATTCCAGATCTGAGTTTGTTTTGGTCCCTTTGAGCATAAAGGTGCAAGCTTTATGAGATTTTTGTGTCATGCATGCATTAAGTCAATTATTAAGTCCCTTTTAAGCTTAAGAGCTTCATTTAGACATGCATGAATGTAAAGTTGGCAACTTTACGTGGTTTCCAACTCAAGGAAGTCAGATCTATGTTTTGGGGTTATGTCTTCAAGGATTAAGTTCTTATTGGTTAAGCCCTTGCTCTATCAAGCCTTTTTGGTTGGGTTTGGACCCTTTTTGGTAATCCCTATGGGTAAAGATGGAAACTTTACCCTTCTAAGTCTCATTGTGGTCTACATCTGAGCTTTGGAGCTCTTGGAATCTGAGAGGGTAGCTTAATGTATTAAGATGTTGGAATTCAGGCAAACACGGTATGTTGGTTGGGATTTCCCCAACTATTTAGATGATGGCGAAGCACGGCTTGTTGGCAAGTCAACACGGCGTGTTTGGTCAACGTGGACTGTTGACTTTGACTTTGACCATAATTTTGACCAGGATTGACCATGGGTTATTTTGGGCCTTGGGTGTTCATTTGGAATTTAGGCTTTTGGATTATGTAATTGGGCCAAGTTATGAAGAAGGTAAAAAGTTCTTTTACCCTAGTTTGGACACTTAGTATGAGTCGAATCCGATTATTGATGGATGGTTATCTTGTGATTGATAGCGCGGGGATTCTTGCGGGCCAGCAGCCAGGGATTATCTATTGGATTCAACATTTCGAGGCGAGTCTCCTTACTATGTTTAGCGGGTCGAAGGCACCAATGTCGACCCATTATTTGTTATGCTTAGTATGCTTATTGTTTGCGTGACTCTTGCATGTGTTATGTGTTTTATGTTTACCGGGCGGGGCCTGAGGAGTATATTATATGTTTGTTATTTGTATGTGCTTTATGATTACCGGGTACGACCCGATCTCGGGCGGGGCCTGTAGCCTAGTCTGTATGCCATTTATCTATGTGATTATGGCATGTGTTGTATGTTTATATGTTTATATGTTTATGCCGGGCGGGGCCTGATGACTGACATATCTGTTTACCGATCGGGGCTCGATGACGGGTGGGGCCCGATGTCGGACGAGGTCCGATGCCGGGCGGGGCCCGAAGAAGGGTGCCGCCCATTATGTGTTTATATGTGCTATTCTGTATGGTATGCGGTATGTTGGGGAACTTACTAAGCTTTGTGCTTACGGTTTCAGTTTATGTTTCAGGTACTTCGGATTTTGAAATAGATGAGCCCGAGATTATTGCAAAGCACACACCACATGTTTCTGCATTCAGTGATTACTCTGATTTGATGATGTTTTGATAAATCTCGATTAACTTGGTTTTATGGAAGTGATATGTATTAATGATTTATTAATCTAAAAACGAAAATTTTATATCATTATTTTTGGGACGTTACAATGTTTTTCCGCATTATGTGATTTTGAGATTTGTAATCTAATGATATTTCACTATGATACACTTTCTATTGTTTGACATGACTATTGGATGTTTTGATAAAAATTAAAAATGACATTTTTTTCTGAAATTTTTTGGATGTTACAAGTTGGTATCAAAGTCTTAGTTTGAGGGATTCGGGCATACCCTCGGGTGTATCTGAACTCAAACTGAGGATTTGGTAGATTTTCATAAAAAGAAATATTTTATTAATAAATTTATAATAAAAGAAGAGGATGTTATGCATGCAATATGTAACCAAACCTAGTACATTTGGATTTGGTAGATTTTCAACCGTTGGTTACGAATGTGTTTGGTTACATATTGTTGAGATTACATAATTTAATAAGGTTAGGTTTAACTATAATGCATAGTTATTGTTTGAGTCCAACCGTTGTAGTGTGGGATCTTTCATTCAAAGAATTACCTAGTACCGACAATATGTAATTGTATTCGTGTGGTAGTTAGATGGTATTAGTGGGAGTTCCTTCTGCAGCTGATAGCAGAGAGTGGTGAGGAAAGGAACCCTAGGAAGTTCTTGGAATATGTCTTGGCGTGCAGGCGCTCTATACTATGAGAGGGGTAATAGGTAAAAAGGAAATGACTTGGAGGAATCATGATAGTCCTTGGGGATGGTATAGATAGGTGTGGAATGTAGTATTTTGCTCGTATTACTGAAAGCACAGGATCAATACCCAATACAAGGAAGGTCGTGATGAATTCAAGAAACTTCGAGAGTGTGAACTTCTTCATGTGTATACTAATTATTATGTGTTATGTTTCAGAATGGTGATGACACGCGGTGGGGCAGGAGGTTCAAGATTTGGATCTGGTTCGGGCTCGGGCACCGAACCAATTAATGAGGGATTACACGGGTTCATTGCATCTGAGGTTACTAGAGTCATCCTTGATGCGACCCCAGTGATGTTTGGGTCAATCAAGGAGGGTATCATCGAGTTGATGGAGGATCGCCTTCGGATCTTTAGGGTCGATCTGGCCACTAGTTAGTCTGAAGCATGCACTCTCTCCTTCAAGGATTTCAGGGGATGTGGAGCGCATTAATTATTTGGGGAGAAGGACCCTATCGCAGCCATGCGATGGATAGCAGATATTAAGTGTGCCCAGATGACTAGCTTCCGCCCCGAGGGGTCAAAGGTAAGGTTCGTTGCAGGCTGTCTGAGGGAGCGAGCTCGGGATTGGTGGGAGGAGGTTGGCTCTACTCTAGGAACCCCAACCATTGAGGCCATGACTTGGTTGGATTTTTGACCTGGTTCTGAGTGGAGTTTGCTCCAGCTATTAAAGTGAAACAGTTGGCAAGGGAGTTTCTAGATATGCGACAGACGACTGAGACTGTGGCGGAGATCACCGCCAAGTTCCGAGAAAGAGCCCTATTTGTACCCCAGTATGCCGCAGACAAGGAGATGCAGAAGACTAAGTATCATGACATGTTAAGATAAGATATTCGGGAGTTTGTCAGTTTTTCTGCCTGCTCGACACTAGATGACATGATATCCAAGGATCGGGAACAGGAAATTGATCTGGAGCACATAGGGAAGAGGAAGGCAAAGCATGGGCAGACGACTGGGGTTTCTGCAAAGAAACCCAAGGGATTCTAGGTCGAGGGGTCAACAGGGCCGAGGCCATTGTGGCAAGTGCGGCAAGGCACATGACGGAGTCTGCAGGGCGGGTGGTTCGGGCTGCTACAAGTGCGGCAAGTCAGGAAATTTTGGCAGGGATTTTACTGAGGGGCCATAAGAAGGCTAAGTACCCAAGTTTAGCAGCGGTGGGACAAGTAGCAGCACCTGCTCCGGCAACCCTGAGGATCACTGATTGCTACTAGGGCAAGGCAGAGGCGCCAGTTGTTCGGAGTAGGGCATTTCAGCTGACAGCAGAGGAGGCTCGTGCAGCACCCGATGTGGTCACTGGTATGTATCTTCTCATTATCTTTTTATTTATGTTAATTATCATTCTTATATGTCTGTATTTTTGTTTAGGGTCATTCTTCGCGAACGTTATTCCTGCGTTGGTTTTATTTGATTCGAGGGCTACCCGATCAGTTGTATCTCTTGCGCTTAGCATGAGGTTTGATGATGTCCCCGGAGAGTTGGATTATCCACTAGAGGTTGAGATTGCTGATGCTCGTCTAGTGCGAGTGTCGAGGTTTCACCGGGGATGCACAGTGGAGTTGTTCGGTGAGCAGTATCTGATTTATTTGGTTCCTATTCCCCTGCGCGAGATCAAGGTTGTTGTGGGGATGGATTGGTTGCGCCCTAATGGGGCAATGATTGATTGTGGGCTTCATTTGATATGGGTTCGAGCCCCAAGTGGGTGAGAGTTGGTCATATACGGTGAGGGTGCTCAGCATGGGCCGACCCTCTGTTCGGCAACAAGGGCCAAGCGTTATCTTCAACAGGGATGTTATGGGTTTGTGGCCTATGTGATGGATACCCGTATGAGGAGCGAGGTAACTGTGGATGATGTACCGATTGTTCGAGAGTACATGTATGTGTTCCCGGAGGATTTTCCCGGAGTGCCTCTGGAGAGGCAGGTGGAGTTTCAGATTGACTTGGTTCCAGGTATGGCTCCGATAGCCAAAGCACCTTATCGGTTAGCACTTACTGAGATACATGAGTTGTCTACATAGTTGCAGTAGTTGTTAGAAAAGGGATTTATTTGGCTTAGTAGTTCACCGTGGGGAGCACCGATCTTGTTTGTGAAGAAGAAGGATGGTTCGCATCGGATGTGTATCCACTACCATGAGCTAAATAAGCTAACGGTTAAGAACCGTTACCCACTCCCGAGGATCGAAGATTTATTTGATTAGCTTTAGGGCGCATCTTGGTTTTCAAAGATTGATCTGCGATCAGGTTATAACCAGATGAGAGTCAGAGAGGATGATATGCAGAAAACGACTTTCCAGACTCCTTATGGTCATTACAAGTTCGTGGTGATGCCCTTCAAGCTCACCAATGCTCCAACCGCATTCATGGATCTCATGAATCGCGTATGCAAGCCTATGCTAGATCGATATGTGATTGTGTTTATTAATGATATCATGGTCTATTCCAAGATCAGGGAGCAAAATGAAGAGCATCTGAGGGAAGTATTGGAGACTTTGACGAGGGAGAAGTTGTACGCAAAGTTCTCCAAGTGTGAGTTTTGGTTGCACGAGGTGCAGTTTCTGGGACACCTTGTCAACCGGAACGGTATTTTAGTCGATTTGTCCAAGGTTGAGGCGGTAATGAGGTGGGAAGTTCTGAGGTCTCCATCTAAGATTCATAGCTTCCGTGGATTGGCAGGTTATTATCGGAGATTCATTCAGGATTTCTCCAAGATAGAGGTTCCTTTAATCTGGTTGACAAATAAGACTACCACGTTTCATTGGGGGCTTGAGCAACAGGCATATTTTGAGACTCTGAGGCAGAGATTGTGTGAGGCGCCGATGACGGTGGTTGTCATCCATACTCTGCTAGATGACGGTGCCAACATTTGGGAACAAGGCTTCTCACATCATCCACCTCTCACCCTTACCTCATGGTCTATATCACCTCTCAACTCATCATCCAACTCATATTTCATCTACCCATGTTTTACCCAACATATTATGTAGATATAAATACATATACAATTTAAATCATATAAAACTTGTATAAAATCGTTCATCAAGCATAGATAGCAAGTATACAGATAATATGCACACATAACACGTAGTTTATATAAAATACTTCATATCTATGTGTAAGATGAAAGAAACTATGCACTCACAACACGTAATTTATAGTAAATACTTCATATCTATGTGTAAGATGAAAGTAACTATGCACTCACAACACGTAATTTATATTAAATACTTCATATCTATGTGTAAGATGAAAGTAACTATGCACTCACAACACGTAATTTATATTAAATACTTCATATCTATGTGTAAGATGAAAGTAACTATGCACTCACTTGTTAAAGTGATGATTCTAAACTCGGGTAGCGCTACGCTTCTAAGGATTCTATTTTCCTCCGACGAAACCTAGTATTATTACCACTAGATTTTAGTCTAATATTCATCGAGACTAATTAATAGTCTAACTATTATTACTGTTATATAAGCATTAACACAATACTTTTCACCCACTATGTACAGACAGGGGCCATATATGGAATACCGGAGGGCATGATCATTTTGGCATATAGCACTTCTGAAATCCAACAACCCAAGCGGCCCTCCAAACCAGATTCCCCGTACCGTGAGTGGTTAAAAAGATATTGTAAATGATGGGTTTTGAGCATTCTAACACTTCCTAAGTGTACATGCAACCCTAATAACCTTGGATCTATGTTTGTCTAATTATCATGCAAAGTTGAATTCCAAGGTTATATTCCTATCTAGCATACATGGGGAACAAATTTTAACTTGCATGAAAGATAGAATAACTTACCTTGTTGTTGCTTATGATCCTTGAAACCTTGTGAGCCTAGCACCCCAAGTGTGATGCCTCAAATGCTTCACACAACACCAAATGCTTTTGGAATGACTTTAGAGAGAATACACACTTCTAAAATCGGCCTAGCCCTCTTGTTTCTTATGTGTCGCCGATTTTGGTGGAGAACATGTTGCTTATATAGTGTGTCACATCTAGGGTTACACCATGTAAACCCTAATGTGGCATGACTCTTCATTTCCATGACCCATGGGTTTGTAACTCCCATGGAGCCTCCATGGAGCATTCAATGGGTTTAACCCAACTTGATTATCCATGGATCCTTTTAGCCCACTATACAAGTTATGGATGATTTACATGATCAACCCATATATTTAATTAGTCATCTTTTGATCACTTAATTAATCCTAGATTAATTCTTGATCAATACTAATTAAATAATACTATTAATATATTAGAACTTATAATATATTAATAAACCACAAGTGTTATTTCTCTCATTTAGTCTATCCAGTTGCATGGTGCCATGCAACCCAAATGGACCATGCCGGGTCGGGTCAAGTACATACCAGAAATAGTTATGGACTTATACACCTTATCCAACAGTCTCCCACTTGGATAAGTCTAATAACTATAACTGCAATACTTCAGGAACCGATCGGCAGTCGTAGCTCTTTCAAGGTCTCACGGAACTGAGAAGATGATGATACGCCATTTAAGATAAGTGATCATATAATCCTCTGTTCTAGATATCAGCCGGACAAATACATGGAACAATGTCTTACTTATTGTCCAGCAGTTTGTTTCCCGATTTCCGATTTGTTTGACAAAGAACTTAATTGAACACATCAACTTAGTTCTGACCGGGCCCGGTACATAGGTCAAAACAAAATCATCGAGGGGCCCAGATATCAGCTTCTAATCCAAGAAGGAACAGATAAACTTCGACTCATATGTTTGTTCTACCACTCATTGAATTATACACAAAAGCACGTTTTATAACATCGAGTTACCAATGCGTTAACGTACAATCAATGCATAACCAACTCATAAGTAACAAATCATATCTCTAGGTTTGAAGACTTATATGATATTACCGTCTCACGATCACTCGAGATAAATTCCATGAAGTGATTCCAGTGAGCGTGGGTTGAGTCCAATGCTCATAACTTATGAGCACTCATGAGTGTTGTAGCCATGTCCAACAACTTAGACCTCTGCAACCAATCATGACAGTCTTGATTCATACCTACTTCCGACATATGACCGACTGTGGAGGTTCGAATAATATGATATACCAAACATAATTATTCTGGAAGTCAAAACATGCAAAAGAAATATAGTAAACGATCGACAAGAGATAGCAACACCTTACTCATAAATAAAACACCTTTTATTCATCATCTAATGTCAATTACACTTTACAAATTTCAAGGTTATCTAACTACTAAATCTAATATCATCCTTCAGCCCTATGCTCCGAGCATGCTGGAGATGCTTAACCCGAGTCAGTCCCTTCGTAAGGGGATCTGCTGGATTCTCATCCGATGATACCCTCTTTGCCATGAGGAGTCCTTCTTCTATTCGATGTCTGATGAAATGGTATTTTCTGTCGATGTGTCTGGATCTCCCGTGATCCCTTGGTTCCTTGGCTAAGGCAACTGCACTTTCACTATCACAGAAAATTTCCATTGGCTCTTTAATAGTTGGTACAACTCCAAGGTCTCCAATGAAGTTCTTCAACCATATCGCCTCCTTTGCTGCCTCGCTAGCTGCTATATATTCTGATTCGCAAGTTGAATCAGCCACTGTCTCTTGCTTGGAACTCTTCCAAGAAATTGCTCCTCCATTTAAGGTAAATACCCAGCCTGACTGAGAGCGGAAATTATCCCTATCAGTCTGAAAGCTAGCATCACTATACCCTACAACTCTCAAGTCTTCACTCCCACCGAGGGTAAGGACCCAGTCCTTAGTCCTCCGTAGGTACTTGAGGATATTCTTTACCGCAGTCCAGTGTGCCTTGCCAGGGTTCCCCTGATACCTGCTAACCATGCTCAAAGAAAAGGCTACATCAGGTCGAGTACACGTCATAGCATACATGATCGATCCTACAGCCGAAGCATAAGGTATTCGACTCATTTCTGCTATCTCAGCCTCAGTACTAGGGCTTTGTGTCTTACTCAATCTGGCATTACTCTGGATGGGTAACTCTCCTTTCATGGAGTCCTGCATGCCGAATCTCTTCAACATCTTATCCAAGTAAGTACTCTGACTAAGTCCAATTAGTCTTTTACTCCGGTCTCTCAAGATCCTTATCCCTAGAATATAGGCAGCTTCTCCTAGGTCCTTCATGGAGAAACACTTCCCAAGCCAGGACTTAACTTCCTGCAGAGTTGGGATGTCATTTCCTATGAGTAGTATGTCATCCACATACAATACCAAAAAGCTAACTATACTCCCACTAGCCTTGACATATACACAAGATTCATCTTCACTCCTAGAAAAGCCAAATTCCTTGACTTTCTCATCAAAGCAAAGATTCCATCTGCGAGGTGCTTGCTTTAACCCATAAATGGATTTCTCAAGCTTACACACTTTATTAGGGTACTCTGTATTGACAAAACCCTCTGGTTGACTCATGTAAACATCCTCAGCCAACTTTCCATTAAGGAAAGCGGTTTTGACATCCATTTGCCATATTTCATAGTCATGAAATGCAGCTATGGCTAACAGAACCCTAATAGACTTAATCTTGGCCACTGGAGAAAAGGTCTCATCATAATCAACTCCCGGAGTTTGTGAGAAACCCTTTGCAACCAGTCGTGCCTTATAAGTGTGTACATTACCATCCATGTCGGTCTTCTTCTTGAAGATCCATTTGCACCCTATAGTCTTACGACCTGGTACATTCTCAACCAAGTTCCAAACTTGATTGTCATACATGGACTGTATCTCGCTGTCCATTGCGTCTTTCCACTTGGCTGACTCAGGGACTGTCATGGCTTCCGCGTAACTGTTAGGTTCATCCAGACCTATCAGTGTCTCATCACTGATAAGTGTATCACCTTCCGCAGTAATATGGAATCCATAGTAATGCTCAGGTGCATTCCTAACCCTTGTGGAACGCCTCAGAGGTACAGACTTGTCAATTGGCTCAACAGGAGTTTCCTCCTCAAGTTGAGTGCTAGGGTTTGAAGTTCCTTCACCACTTGACTCTTGAATTTCTTCAAGGTCAACTTGCCTCCCACTGTCTCCTTGGCTTATGAACTCTCTCTCTCTCGAAAGAAATCCCTCCTAGCTACAAAGACCACATTCTCACTAGGTCTGTAGAAGAGGTAACCAAAGGATTTCTGTGGGTAGCCGATGAAAATACACCTCTCACTTCGAGGTTCGAGCTTATCATGAGTCTCGCGTCTCACGAAAGCCTCGCAACCCCAAATCTTAATGTGGTCTAGTTTGGGTACTTTACCAGTCCACATCTCATGAGGAGTTTTGGCAACTTTCTTTGTGGGAACTAGATTAAGGATATGGGCGGCAGTCTCTAAGGCATACCCCCAAAATGAGATTGGTAGCGAAGCTCGACTCATCATGGAACGAACCATATCCAACAAGGTTCGATTACGCCTCTCAGCTACACCATTCAACTGTAGTGTCCTGGGAGGTGTCAATTGTGAGACAATCCCACATTCCCTAAGATAGTCGAGGAACTCTGAACTAAGATACTCACCACCTCGATCGGATCGAAGCATCTTAATGTTCCTGCCTAATTGATTCTGGACTTCCTGTTTAAACTCTTTAAACCTCTCAAAAGTCTCTGACTTATGCTTGATTAAGTAGACATATCCATATCTACTATAATCATCAGTAAAAGTCAAATAATAACGATTAGCATCCCTTGTGGCATGTTTGAAGGGCCCACACACATCCGTGTGTATAAGATCCAACAAACCTTCACCCCTCTCACAAGAACCTGTGAAGGGTGACTTTGTCATTTTTCCAAGTAAGCATGATTCACAACTATCATCTGACTTTAGGTCAAATGACTCCAATACTCCATCCTTTTGGAGTTGGCCTATGCGTTTCTTGCTTATATGTCCAAGACGACAATGCCATAATGATGCTTTATCCAAGTTATTATCATTAACAGAATCAATACACAATACATTATTTCCTAAGTTATCAACCACAGATACAGTTTCATACACACCATCACAAGGTAATGCTTTAAAATAAAGAACATTATTAAAGAAAGCATTAATCGAACCAACTTCATTATCAAATGAAAAGGTGAAACCTTGTTTATACAATGCATGAAAGGAAATAATATTTCTTGCCATTTCTGGCGAATAACAACATTTATTCAAATCTAAACTAAACCCACTACTTAGCGATAAAGTATAAACTCCAATCTTGGTGACAGGTAAAGCTTTCCTATTCCCCATGATTAAGTTTATTCTTCCATGCTCCACATTCTCACTTCTTCTTAGTCCCTGCAAATCAGAACAGATATGAATACCACAACCGGTATCAAGGACCCAAGAGTTAAATGGGGCGAGTTATTAGATAAGATAGTGTAAATACCTGCAGGGTTGGGTTTAACTTTCCCATCCTTCACATCTTGCTGGTACTTTGGGCAGTTCCGCTTCCAATGTGACTTTTCATGGCAATAGAAGCATTCAGCCTCGTTAGGGTCAGAAGAAGGAGTGACAAAACCTTTCTTGGTTCCACTTGAAGAAGAGCCATCAAGGGTCCTAGCCTTGGTACCCTTCGAAGAGCTCTTCCTCTTCTTCCCTCTACCTTTCCCGATTGCCAAAACCGGGGCAGAGTTTGGAGTAGGAGTGTTAACAACCGACTTACCCTTAAGACCTGTTTCTGCGGTCTTGAGGAGTCCCTGAAGTTTGCTGAGTGTGACCTCTTCCTTATTCATGTGATATGTCATGCGGAATTGATCATAGCACGATGGTAAGGAGTGCAAAATGATATCTATTGCAAGCTCCTCAGGGAAGTTCACATTAAGCTTCAGCAACCGATCCACATACCTTTGCATTTTCTGCATGTGGCTCGTGACGGATTCCCCGTCCTTCATCATGGTTGTTATGATAGAGCATATGATTTCATACCTCTCTTGTCGTGCACTTTGATGGTATCTTTCCATCAGATCTTGGTGCATTTCAAAAGTGTAGAAGTCCTCATAGGACTTTTGGAGTTCCGCTGTCATGGTGGCCAACATGATGCATGCCACTTTTGTAGCATCCCTTTCATGTGCCCGGAAGTCAGCGATCTCCTGGGGAGTTGCAGTGGTCTCATCAATCTCCTTAAGCTCCTTGTCAAGGACATATTCTTTGTCCTCATAGCGGGTAATCATCTTGATGTTTCTGATCCATTCATTGAAGTTGGATTCATCAAAAGTGACTTTCCCACACAAGTTCATAAGGGTAAAGGAGCCATTAGGATTAGAGCCAGAAGCAACATTGTTTGAAGACATCTGAAAGAAGAGAACAAGATTAGTTTAGATATTAAGAGAGTCCTTAATAAAACACCCAAATGTAATATTAAGGCTAGGATCCAATCACAATATATTATAACTTAGAAGAGGTATGCCGTAATCCAAGCTATAACATATTTGAAAGGTAGGTGAATGACGATTCACCAATTTCCACCATGAAAAACGAAATATAAATATTAGGTTTTTAATTGGTTCTTAGAAATTCCTAGATTCTTTTGAGATTCAATGAACTTTTCAAAGGCATGTTTCAATCTCGAGTGTGCCCTCCAAGTTTTGTGACTGGGATACCGAGGATCACAAAACGAGGTGTGAAGTAACCATGCAAATCACTTGGTACCCTCAAGGTTTATCACTCAATCGATGTGCCGGTAAACCACATACGCTCCACCGATGCTATGGTAAACCTTAAGTCACCCTTTACCTACCTTGTTAAGTCCAAGTTAGTGTGCCGGTTAACCACACACGCTCCACCAACGACTTAAACAAAGTGTAAAGTGTAATTTCATGGATTAGCACCTTATTCATATTTTCCTAAAGTAACTAACATTGGGAATTTAATAAAAGCATTAAGTTACTTTATAATATTCATCATACTTTTAATGAGAATTTATAAGTCTTTATCTTACCCGTTCGGCTAACGACCCTCCACCGATCAAGGAAGCGGTGGGTGAGAGTGGACACCCATTAAGTTGCCATTTTATAGGCAACAACCTTATACCCCCCTTATAGACCGGCTTCGTGAATGAGGCGTACTAGCGGTAAGACGACTTGTCGTTATACATATATATATTAGTAACTTATAATATTATAAAGTATAAGGGTTGAATTTTAACTTTTAAAATTCTAAGGGTTGGAACTAAAGTTTTAATCAAGACTTTACATGTTCCAAAACTTGAGGGCAAGTTTTGTAAACTTCCAAAACTTTTCATTTCTTATAACTTATGAATTAATTGAGTAATAAAAATGAAGACTCTTCATTTTTATAACTTTTGTGTTCTTTTAATGGCTTTAATAAAAGTGAGACTTTTGGTTTTTCATAACTTGAGGACAAGTTATGGACTCCATTAAAACACATTATGATCATGAATTAAACTACCATGAAGGTTACAAACAATTCCTATGATCATCTAATCTTCATAAGTTCAAGAACATGAATATGAACACTTTCAAGAATCAAAAATTACACTTAAAAAAAACTTGTAATTTTAATAATTGCCATTGTAAATCGATTAGCATAAACATTACACCATCTAAAACAAGCTTTAAAACATCAAAACAGTTTAGGGTAATGTTTCTAGTCCATTTCCAGCAACAAATGTGCAAACTTTCATACGAGCAGAAAACAGAAAAACGATTTTTTTTCAAGCTGTTTGCACAAAAAAAAAAAAACAACAAACGAACCTGGCTCTGATACCACTGATGGGTTTGATACCACTGATGGGTTTTGAGCATTCTAACACTTCCTAAGTGTACATGCAACCCTAATAACCTTGGATCTATGTTTGTCTAATTATCATGCAAAGTTGAATTCCAAGGTTATATTCCTATCTAGCATACATGGGGAACAAATTTTAACTTGCATGAAAGATAGAATAACTTACCTTGTTGTTGCTTATGATCCTTGAAACCTTGTGAGCCTAGCACCCCAAGTGTGATGCCTCAAATGCTTCACACAACACCAAATGCTTTTGGAATGACTTTAGAGAGAATACACACTTCTAAAATCGGCCTAGCCCTCTTGTTTCTTATGTGTCGCCGATTTTGGTGGAGAACATGTTGCTTATATAGTGTGTCACATCTAGGGTTACACCATGTAAACCCTAATGCGGCATGACTCTTCATTTCCATGACCCATGGGTTTGTAACTCCCATGGAGCCTCCATGGAGCATTCAATGGGTTTAACCCAACTTGATTATCCATGGAGCCTTTTAGCCCACTATACAAGTTATGGATGATTTACATGATCAACCCATATATTTAATTAGTCATCTTTTGATCACTTAATTAATCCTAGATTAATTCTTGATCAATACTAATTAAATAATACTATTAATATATTAGAACTTATAATATATTAATAAACCACAAGTGTTATTTCTCTCATTTACTCTATCCAATTGCATGGTGCCATGCAACCCAAATGGACCATGCCGGGTCGGGTCAAGTACATACCAGAAATAGTTATGGACTTATACACCTTATCCAACAATAACGACACTTATATAACTCATAATAATAGCCCAAATATTTATTATGAGGTCCTAATAACATTACTATATTTGAAACATAAGCTATACTAAAGATAGGGTAGGCGTAGCTTACTTACAGCGGGTTTTTCTCAAAACTAGGCTCCGCCGAAGCAGAGTTTCTGAGCCAAAGGCTCTTCTTTTCGGAGCCGTCGGGCTCTCCGGGGCTTCCGCCTCGTGCTAGGGAGTTACCCTAGGCTTTGGGGGGTTAGGGAGGCTTAGAGAGAGGTTCTAGAGAGAGAAAGAAGGGTTTGAAGGTGTGAGGAAATGGCATGACCCGACACTTCTATTTATAGGTTGGAAATCTGATCGACTCGCCGAGTTGAAGTACCGACTCGCCGAGTCCATGCCACATGTCACCATTCTGGTGGCAAAACGTGGGTGGCCTATATTGTGCCACATCACCCCTTTTGCAACAGCACCCTGCCGACTTCTAAACCTCGTAACTTTCGCATACGAGCTTCGTTTTCGACGTTATTTATATCCACGCGTAGGTAAAAACAAGATCCATAACTTTCATTTTGACTCCGTCGGCTATTTCTTGACCGATCTTAAATTTAACAGTAGGAGGAGATTAGATTGTTAAATGACCGCGAAGAATTCGTATCTCCTTCATACGGACTCCGTTCTCGTCTGTCTTTTTACCGTTGAGTTCCTATTAATGAGATCTTCAACTCTCATTTAGGTCGCGTAAGACAAAAACCGCTCGAACTAAAATTCGAGTTTCGGGTCGTGCACTGCTATGCCAAATCTTAGAAAATTCATAACCTCCGCATACGAAGTCAGATTTGGGCGTTCTTTTTATGTATGTTCTCAGTTTAACGTATACTACAAATTTTGTTTAGATCACTAAGGCTAAAAATTCCTCTATCATAAATTCACTATTTACGTCTCCCGGTGCCGTGCCGGTTTTGCCGAAAAGCTTCGACGGGCCTTAACTTCTTCGTTATAACTCGGATTTCGGCATTCTTTATATGTAGGGAACCCTTGAGACATATTCTACAACTCGGTTAAGATTATTTATTCTAAATAATCTTTTGTCGAAAATTCGTTTTCAACCCCTATTATCTCTAAATTGACTAGCCCGGATCTACGGGCGTTACAATTATCTCCCCCTTAGGATGATTACGTCCCAGAATCATCAATGAAACAGGGCTCACTTGATGACTCCATACGTTATCTCTTCATCCTAAGTAATAACCGTAACTTTGATGTTTCTTCGAATGAGTATCTAACTCTAAGACTTCCTGACTATAGGCGGTGCCCGATCTTGCACTTACTCCCTATCTCACGTTAGACTCCAAATTATGACCTTCAAGTCACAATATCGATCCTCACTGGATACGAACTTAAGATAAGTTCTTTTATTACTACAATGGAACGATGTGTCATATTCTAATGACCTATCATCGTATGTTGCAACGCTTAGACTCAGGTCTCTTAGAGTTTTCCAGAATAGACTATACTTTCCTTCATGTTCTAATCTCATCTTAAAAGGTAGCATTTCTAGCTACAAGCAACCGTCGTGATACCTTTACTGATCGCTTTGATTAATTCTTCCGGCTTAAATCAGGTGCTACATCGGACTTGGTTCTCTGAACCACGTAACATACTCCTCGTAGTCGGACTTAATTCGATATGACCACTAGGGTCGGAATAACAGCAATCTTCTTAGTCATTACCGAAACGATGGTAACGACATACTTGAATAAAACAATATCAATTACTAGCTTCTTGGTAACCTTGTGACTTTCCCTGATCCAAGTGTGAGTCCTATGCTTCCGGTAGTATAGGCCTCTACTACCATTCACACCTACTCATACTCGTCCCAAGTATTGTCTCGTAGTTTTTTCCAAGTCACCATTCAAGAAAATCACATAACAACTTAACACACCAGATAACAAAACGAATGTTTTATATTATTCCTTGAAACGATTACATAGGTGTTCAAGTTCACCCTAGACTATGTCTCTATTAGGCTACACCAAACGATACTATGGCTACTGCATAACTCGATCTTCGGATATGAAGTCCTCATCCTTGATTCCTCGCGTTGTTATATGCTTCGTCGAGGATCATGTGGAATGCCCTTGGCTTTGGCGGTGCCTCTGGCCTTGCTGCTTCATTTTTCTTTGGGCAGTCTCTAGACATGTGCCCCTTGCTTCCGCATCCGTAGCATACCTTATCATTTTGTGTACAATCCTTGGAATAGTGACCGATCCTCCCACACTTGTAACAAGTTACTTCTCCATTGCATCTTCCGAAGTGCTTCTTCTTACACTTTTCACACCACTTGGCTCCATAACTTTGGTTATCCGGGTTAGACTTTGGGAACTTTCCTTTCTTATCAGGTCTTGAGGATTCTTCAAGGTTCCTCTTCTCGCCAACTTCAGCTTTTTCCATACCCTTTTCCCTTATTTGGGTCTCAACATTCTTGGCTGCCCAGATGGCAGCTTTCAAAGTGGTTGCTTGCTTGACCATTGGACCAAAGTCTGTTGGTAATCCATAGGAAAACTTGTTGACCTTGGAGAGTTCATTTGGAACTAAGTAAGGAACAAGCTTCATTTTCTCCGTAAAACTTGCAGCGTACTCGGTAACGCTCATTCTTCCTTTCTTTAGGTTTTGAAACTCGTTGTTGATCTCTAGTAGATCTTGCTCAGAGCAATACTGCATTTTTAGTTGCACCAGGAAATCTTCCCAAGACATCTTGCTTGCTTCTCCTTTGGGCATCGTATCTACCAATAACTTCCACCAACTCAAGACTCCGGTCTTTAGTTGTCTGACCGCAAAGACAGTTTTCTGCTTGTTGCTACAGTCGCAACTCTCAAACACCATCTCCATTTCGGAGATCCATTCCATAATCTCTACAGGCTTCGGGCTTCCTGAGAGACTCGGTGGTTTTGCACTCAAGAAGTTCTTATACATTCGCCCATCCTTGTCGTTTCCCCTCTCGTGGCCATTTCTTCGTTCTCCTTGAGTCCCAGCTTGACTCACAGGGCGGGTGTAGTTCCCTTCCTCCGATTGCTCGGGGACCAGTTCATGTTGTACGATCGGTATTGTAGCTTCCTCTTGGTTCTGTTGAAGTAAGCGTCTGGTATCCTCCATTTGACGTTCCAACATCATTTGGATCATTGCTTGTACTCCGACCATAGTGATTGGCTCAGGAGCTGCTACCACAACAGGTATTTGCTCAATTACTGGGGGTTGATTCCTGTTTCTGTTCGCGTTTCCGGCTCTTCTTCGGGTTCTTGCCATTTCGATCTTATTCACCAAATTAGGCATTTGGTGTCAAAAGACGAGAATTAAGATAGGAAAGATTTTATTTATGATCGACGTGTAAACCTCCCCATCACTCCGAAAAGTTACATGTCAGTTCTAATAGGATATTTAAACGTTTAGAAATCTGAACACATAAAGTTTCCAGATCCGGTCGGCAACAGACCATAGATCCGATCATACATTTAGCATCATAAAGCATCATAAATCATTTAGCACATAAAAACATGTTAGGCATTTTCCCTAAATTAGCTAGTGCATGTGTCTATTCAGGTGTATTACCTAAATTTTATTAGACATACTCCTCACGATCATCGCTTAGCATTCTAAGTTTAAGTCTAGAAATAAATCCATATTCCTAGTTCGCTTAAACTAATGCTCTGATACCAACTGTGACATCCCCATTTTCACGACCAGAAAAGACCGATTTTTGTTTATGCTTTATAAAAATCAGAATAAACTTTTTAATAAAAATGTTGCGGAATTTGTTCCCAGAAAAACATGATAAATACGTTATCAAAGCATTTCCGAAGAAATGTATTTTATTCATTTTAAAACATTAGGATGTCATCGTCAATACAGAAACATAAGCATAAACAGAACTTACATTCATTATCACTAGTGATTTATATCTCCTTAATCTCTCAGTGTGATGTAACTTCATATCGACACCTGTGATTCAAATAAACTGAGTGGATCAGGTTGGGAAACCTGGTGAGTACATAGAGTTTTCAACCCACAATAATATAATTATTATGTTTAAACATCAAACAATCAACCCAATTACTCATCCCCATTATCTTCTTTACTCTTAAGGATCTACCCTAAGAATTAAATATTTCTCGTTCATTCATTCCTAAGGATCATCCTAAGGAATCGGCACAAATTCCATCATCACCGGGGTTTAGGCACTAAGTCTGCATAGTCGCCAAGATTTATACAACAGGCACTAAGTACGCATAGTCGCCAAGGTTTTAGGCACTAAGTCTGCATAGTCGCCAAGGTTTATACAACAGGCACTAAGTCCGCATAGTCGCCAGGGTTTTGACACCAAGTCTGCATGATCGCCAAGGTTTAGGCACCAAGTCTGCATGATCGCCAGGGTTTAGAGTACACCGTGTGAACACATCTTTCACAACACCTACAGGTTGCGAGCCTGCTAGTGTTCCACTGGACTGTCTAGAATAGTCCGTGGTTGTCATCCATACTCTGCTAGATGACGGTGCCAGCATTTGGGAACAAAGCTTCTCACATCGTCCATCTCTCACCCTTACCTCATGGTCTATATCACCTCTCAACTCATCATCCAACTCATATTTCATCTACCCATGTTTTACCCAACATATTATGTAGATATAAATACATATACAATTTAAATCATATAAAACTTGTATAAAATCGTTCATCCGACATAGATAGCAAGTATACAGATAATATGCACACATAACACGTAGTTTATATAAAATACTTCATATCTATGTGTAAGATGAAAGTAACTATGCACTCACAACACATAATTTATATTAAATACTTCATATCTATGTGTAAGATGAAAGTAACTATGCACTCACAACACGTAATTTATAGTAAATACTTCATATCTATGTGTAAGATGAAAGTAACTATGCACTCACAACACATAATTTATATTAAATACTTCATATCTATGTGTAAGATGAAAGTAACTATGCACTCACAACACGTAATTTATATTAAATACTTCATATCTATGTGTAAGATGAAAGTAACTATGCACTCACTTGTTAAAGTGATGATTCCAAACTCGGGCAGCGCTTCACTTCTAAGGATTCTATTTTCCTCCGACAAAACCTAGTATTATTACCACTAGATTTTAGTCTAATATTCATCGAGACTAATTAATAGTCTAACTATTATTACTGTTATATAAGCATTAACACAATACTTTTCATCCACTATGTACAGACAGGGGCCAGACATGGAACACCGGAGGGCATGATCATTTTGGCATATAGCACTTCTGAAATCCAACAACCCAAGCGGCCCTCCAAACCAGATTCTGTTGGATAAGGTGTCTAAGTCCATAACTTATTTGGTATATACGTGACCCGACCCGGCATGGTCCATTTGGGTTGCACTTCACCCAAACTGTTTATGGATAATTTTATGAGAATTGTATACTTACGATTTATTAATATATTATAAGTTATAATATATTAATATAAAGTCATGTTATTTAATTAGTTTTAATCTTGAATTAATTATGAATTGATTTAGTGATTAAAAGGAAGACTAATTAAATCATGGGCTATTATATTTATATGGTGTGGGCTAATGCTCATTTGTTAATGGGCTAAGCTTATATGGAAGTCCATGGATGATCCATGGAGCTTTTAACCCATGGATCCTTGGAAGAGGAAAAGACATGGGTTATTAGGGTTTCACCCTAACCATGCACACTATATAAACAAGCTTATGTTGCATGAAAAACCACATAGTGTGTGTGTAATAGTGGTGGCCGAAATCTAAGAGTTAGTATACTCTCTCATACATTTTCCAAGTTTGTGGTGATTTGTGATTTCCATTTGAGGCATTCACATTATTGGTGCTTGGCTCTCAAACTCCAAGGAATCAACAATCAACAAAAGGTATGTAATTCATCTAGTTCTTTTATGTTTAAAAGTACCCCATGCCATGCTAGATAGGTTATAAACCTTGGAAAATAATATTTTGCATGTACCTTAGACAAACATAGATCCAAGGTTTATTAGGGTTGCATGTACACTTAGGAAGTGTTAGAATGCTCAAAATCCAACAGTGGTATCAGATCTTAGGCTTGTTTGTTTGATACTTGATGCAAAATAGTGATAAAAAGTCGATTTTTTGCTGTCTGACTGATGAACTCGCCGAGTCCATGGGGGGACTCGCCGAGTTCATGTGTAAACTCATCCTACTCGCCAAGTTGGTTCGTGCTCTCGGCGAGTAGGAGCCTCAGAATGCAGATTTTCGACTTTTGCTGCTGGAAATGGACTAGAAACATTACCCTAAACTGTTTTGGTGTTTTAAAACTTGTTTTAGTTGGTGTAATGGTTGTTCTAATCCATTTACAATAGCTTATATCAAAATTTCATGCTTTGTATGTGTTCATATAATTCTTGAAACTTTGATGATCATGTTCATGTTCTTATGAATTTAGAAGATGATAGGAATTATTTGCTGAATTGTTTAGGATTAATTCTTGATCATTTATGTGTTTTAATGGAGTCCATAATTTGTCCTCAAGTTATGGATATCCAAAGGTCACTTCTTTTAAACACACACTTAAAACACATAAGTTACATGGAAATGAAGAGTCTTCATTTTTATGAACCTTTAATTCATAAGTTATGAAATGAAAAAGTTTTGAATAGTTTAAAAACTTGTCCTCAAGTTTTGGAATTTGTAAAGTTACACACACTTTAATAAACTTTAATTCCAACCCTTAGAGTTTTAATAGTTAAAATTCAACACTTATACTATTTATAACATTAATGGTTAATTATTATATATATGTATAAGATCAAGTCGTTTTACCGTTAGTAGGCCTCATTCACGAAGCCGGTCTATAAGGGGGGTATAAGGTTGTTGCCTATAAAATGGCAACTTAATGGGTGTCCATTCTCACCCACCGCTTCCTTGATCGGTGGAGGGTCGTTAGTCGAACGGGTAGGACAATGACTTTAAATTCTCATTAAAAGTATAATGAATATTATAAAGTAACTAAACCTTTTATTAATTCCCAATCTTAGTTACTTTAGGAAAAATGTGAACATGGTGCTAACCCATGAAATTCACACTTTGTACCTTACCAAGCCGTTGGTGGAGCGTGTGTGGTTAACCGGCACACTAACTTGGACTAGTAAGGATCACGAAGGGTGACTTAATGTTTGTCATAGATCAATGGAGCGTGTGTGGTTAACCGGCACATTGATTAGGTGATAATATTAAGGGTACCAAGTGAATTAGTATGGTTATTCACACCTTGTTTTGTGATCCTCGGCATCCCAGTCACAAAACTTGAGAGAGCACAATCGAGATTGAAACATGCCATTGAAAAGTTCAATGAATCTCAAAAGATCTAGGAGTTTCAAATCCAATTAAAACCTAATAAATTATTTCGTTTTTCATGGTGGAAATTGGTGAATCGTCATTCGCCTACCTTCAAATATTTTATAGCTTGGATTACGGCATCCCTCTTCCAAGTTATAAAATATTGTGTTGGATCCTAGCCTTAATATTTCGTATTGGGTGTTATATTAAGGACTTGAATCAACTAACTTGATTTTCTCCCATTGTAGATGTCTGGTTCAGACAACTATGATCTTCCCAAATCGCTTGGAACAAGCTTTACTCTTGAAGATGATGTCCCTCAACATCATGCTTCACTCCCTCCACCTCCTCCATTTATTCTCCCTGACCCACAAGCCCGAAGACTTGAAAGGTTCAAGGTCACTCAAGCTCTACTAGAAATGAAACATAAAGATGGAAGACCTGTGTGCACTCATGTCTTAGGAATGAAGTCACACATTGACAGGTTGAGAATGTTGGGTGCTGTTATTTCAAGGAAGTTCGCTGTTGACTGGGTTCTTCAGTCACTTCCTGAGTCGCATGGTGAGTTTATTAAAGACTATCATATGACAGATCCTGACATAACCCTAATAGATCTTTCTTATTTGCTTGTTGCTGCTGAATCAGCAATGATTTGGCGCAATGGTCAAGCAAATATTGATGGAAGGTCTAATTCTCAAACTTCCATGGACATGGACAATGGTAACATTGGAAGTCCAGAAAAGCTTTCTCTTCCCAATGAAAAGGGATCGGCCTTGGTCAACCCGGTTGACCAAAAGGTAAAGGGAAAGGCTAAGTCTGTGATTGTCTCATGTACCATTCCCAAAGAGTCTATATGTTTTTATTGTCATGAGAAGGGACACTGGAAGCGAAGCTGCCCTGAATACCTGAAATGTTTGAAAGCAAGTAGAGACAAAATGTTTGACTCGGCTTCAGGTAAGTCCACTATCTAACTTTGTTAAAATTCCTAATTGTTGATTCTTATTACATGATGTGACTAGGTTGCATCTTGATGTTTAGCAGGATCGAGCAAAAGGAAGGTTAAAATAAGAGTGTGCTGAATCTGATCACGAAGATGGATTTCTATCGCATGGTTCGAGGATCGGATTTTTGAGCTACTACTTAAAAGTTATGATAGATTGCTAGGAAATATGTAATATCATAGTTTTCATTTGAAGATGCATTGTAAGGAATATTTTTCCGCATTTTATAAAGAAATAAAAGTTTTGTTTAGTTTATTTTATATTATATCCCCTTACAATGGCATTTATGGAAAATTGATGTATGTATGTTTCTAGCAATAATGGAAATATGAGTTTGATTCTCTCATTTGTGGTAGTGTCTGAATTTACCAAATGAGGAAAGGTTCTCATCACCCAAGCTTCAGTTGGACAGAAACTTGGAATCATACAAGTTGTATTGTATGATGAATGAGAATTTTCATCTTTGTAAAATTGAGACTAATTCATTGATCACATGCATATGTGAGTCAATTGAAGGACTAAGGAATTAGGTACACTGGGTGTGTGCTGGTCAAGGTCCACCACAAAGATCGATTCGTCGTGATTTACTAAAGATTAGTAAATATGGTTATACTTATAAGGTTAAGTATAATTCTGTGACATTGGAAAGGTTTCAATGTATGGAAGAACGGATGAGAAGAATCAAATTAGGCAGAAAGATAGAAGTTTCTCAAATCTGAAAAGATAGGAGAGTACTTTAGTATCATGTTTTATGATCATCTTAATGATTATGAAACCATATCACAAATTCATACTCTAAGGACATCTTAGTGCATTGTTATGACTAAGAAGAGGAGTCATGAATTGTTGGATTGGTTAAAATCAAGAAGATGAATCATACTTCGTTCCAAAAACAATTCTTAGAGTAATACTCCAAGATTGTAACATTGAGTGACATAAAGTAAGGTTTAAAACACATATCAAATGTAGTGTAAAATGTTTTCTACTCCTGTACATTTGAAATTGGTAAGTTGTGATGTCTTGGATAAGACAAAGACCAAATAAGACCAATTGTGTGAAGTGTTTATCTTGATAAGAATTCGCACTATCCCTTGAATATTTGTTTTGTCAAGGAATGGTTCTTGACTAGGGAAACTTATATGTCGAGAGGACAGTGGAAGTCTTAAAGATCCTGAAAGGATTTCAATATTTAATCAAGAGTAAAACCTGAGTTTTATCACTAGCACACGACTTAAGGTTTGCAACCTATTAAGTTGACATAATTCTTGTTTCTGTGTCTGTTCCTATTAAGTTGACTATGCATATGAGTTTTGTTAGTTCTAAACTGTGTGCATAACAGCTTGGAAGCATTGGTGGGCCTTGTGCTACCAGGTGACAAGAAATTAAGATTGAACAAGTTCAATCCATGTAAGGGTAATTTGTCACTAACCTTGTCTTGTGATTATGGTTTTGACAAATTCACATGGATAGAAACTCATACACTATAAAATCTAAGTGTCATAAGGTTTCTCTCCGATTCATGAAAATGATGGTGAGGAAATGCTTTCACTAAGAAGATTTTAAGTAGATAGCAATTGTGATGTTTGCATTATCAAAGTCGTTAGTGGAGCGTGTGTGGTTAACCGGCACACTAACATGGACTTGTGAGAAATGGCAAAGGTCTAAACAATTAAGACTATGATTACGGCATCCCTTTTCATAGTTCTGGAAATTGTTTAGACACACATGTGAGCTATCTAAGAAAGGGTGTATGAATCTAAATTTCAGGAGTCCAGCTGATTTCTGGAAATATGTCAGAGCTAGTGGGAGCATAAGTGTTATGCTGATAATCATCATGTTAGTGGGAGCATGATTATTATGTTTAGTGTTGCAAGTTAGCAATGTTAATTATAGAAAACCAAAAGTTTCAATTCGTAAAGTTGTAGGGGTTGAAAAGTTGTTTTGCTATAATTAAGGGAGAGGAAATTATACTTCATTTCAATTCTAAAAGCTTAGATTGAGTTTTTAATCATCTTTAGTCAAGGATATATATATGTATTTTATGTTGGAATGGTTCAACTTAAAGAAATTCTATATATATTGCGTTATCAAAATTCGATTATGATTACGGCATCCCTCTTCATAGTTAAATTTTGAAAACATGGCAAATAAAAAATATTGTAGCAAAAGACTGGTCTAGTATCATGTCTTTATGTGAGACATCATGAATCGTGTTCCATATACATCGGATATAGGATCGATTTCATGTGCTATAATATTCATCCTTATTGTAGCAAAAGACTGGTCTAGTATCATGTCCTTATGTGAGACATCATGAATCGTGTCCCATATGCTTCGGATATAGGATCGATTTCATGTGCTATAATATTTATCCTTTCTAAATTTTCCAAATGCTTAGGGCATTAAGAAGGGAAAAGTCTAGAATTGGATATGACTAAAGTGATTAAGCAATTGTCGAGGACAATCTAAGGTTCTCCAAAGATTGGTTGCTCGGGGACAGTTGGAAGTAGGATATAAATTGTTGGAAAGGACCATATTGACATATTCTGAAAAGAGGTAACTCTTGTTCGGAAGTGATAGTCAAAATGGGACTATGGAAATTTCTCCATAGGTGGAAGTTATTCAATCTGTGTAAGATTAGAAAACCTTAGTGCAAGAAGGATGTTCAAAGCAATGTACTTTGAATATGAGACTTCGTTTCCATAGAGTTGATCTCCTTTGGAATACTCTGTAATGACTGTTGACAAGTTTTGTGACTTTGTACATAATCATTACAAGAGGAACATTGCATAAAAGTTTAAAATCTAACAGTTTTTTTGGTAAATGGTAGGAATTAGGAATTTTTACATTTACAATAAGGATTTGGGATTGTGAAATGAGCATCATTGGAATCATGTTCAAATGATCTATTTCACAAAGTAAAGATCATACACAAACATAGTGTGCATACTTGGAGTATGGCATAACTATTGTTTAGAAAAACAAAGTGTACATGCTAGGAGCATGGGACAACTGTTGTTTTTATTCAAGTATTAAGTTGATTATTTGAAACATTATACAATGAATAATGTTTAATCAATATGGTGATAAATAAAAGGTGGTTTTATTTATATTCAAAAGGGTTCTGAGACCATATTGGATTCGATTATTATTGTGTTTCACTTTGCATGTTTTGACTTCCAGAATAGCTAGGTTATTCTTTCCGAATGACTAAGTTATTTAAACACTCCACAGTCGTTCATATGTTGGAAGTATGTATGAATTAAGACTGTCATGAATCGAGTTTGTAGATGGCTAAATGTGTTTAGTCATAGCAATGGTTGCTACAACATTTATGAGTGCTCATAAGTTATGAGTATTGGAATTAACCCACGCTCACTTGTATCACTTCATGGAATTTATCTCGAGTGATCGTGAGACGGTAATATCATATAAGTCTTCAAACCTAGAGATATGAGTTGTTGCCTATGAGTTGGTTGTGCATTGATTGCACGAAAACGCATCAGTAACTTGATGTTATAAAACGTGCCTTTGTGTACAATTCAACAAGTAGTAGAACAAGCATATGAGTCGAAGTTTATCTGTTCCTTCTAGAAATAGAAGCGATATCTGGGCCCCTCGATGATTTTGTTTTGACCCATGTACCGGGCCCGGTCAGAACCTAATTGATGTGTTCAATTTAGTTCTTTGTCAAACAAATCGGAAATCGGGAAACAAACTGCTGTACAATAAGTACGACGTTGTTCCATGTATTTGTCCGACTGATATCATGAGAACAGAGGATTATATGATCACTTATCTAAAATGGCGCTTCATAGTTCAACAGAGTTTTCGAGAGCTACGATTGTTGGTTGGTTCCTAAAGTAACATACGCAAATACAGTTATTAGACTTATCCAAGTGGGAGACTGTTGGATAAGGTGTCTAAGTCCATAACTTATTTGGTATATACTTGACCCGACCCGGCATGGTCCATTTGGGTTGCACTTCACCCAAACTGTTTATGGATAATTTTATGAGAATTGTATACTTACGATTTATTAATATATTATAAGTTATAATATATTAATATAAAGTCATGTTATTTAATTAGTTTTAATCTTGAATTAATTATGAATTGATTTAGTGATTAAAAGGAAGACTAATTAAATCATGGGCTATTATATTTATATGGTGTGGGCTAATGCTCATTTGTTAATGGGCTAAGCTTATATGGAAGTCCATGGATGATCCATGGAGCTTTTAACCCATGGATCCTTGGAAGAGGAAAAGACATGGGTTATTAGGGTTTCACCCTAACCATGCACACTATATAAACAAGCTTATGTTGCATGAAAAACCACATAGTGTGTGTGTAATAGTGGTGGCCGAAATCTAAGAGTTAGTATACTCTCTCATACATTTTCCAAGTTTGTGGTGATTTGTGATTTCCATTTGAGGCATTCACATTATTGGTGCTTGGCTCTCAAACTCCAAGGAATCAACAATCAACAAAAGGTATGTAATTCATCTAGTTCTTTTATGTTTAAAAGTACCCCATGCCATGCTAGATAGGTTATAAACCTTGGAAAATAATATTTTGCATGTACCTTAGACAAACATAGATCCAAGGTTTATTAGGGTTGCATGTACACTTAGGAAGTGTTAGAATGCTCAAAACCCAACAGATTCCCCGTACCATGAGTGGTTAAAAAGATATTATAACGACACTTATATAACTCATAATAATAGCCCAAATACTTATTATGAGGTCCTAATAACATTACTATATTTGAAACATAAGCTATACTAAAGATAGGGTAGGCGTAGCTTACTTACAACGTGTTTTTCTCAAAACCAGGCTCCGCCGAAGCTGAGTTTCTGAGCCGAAGGGTCTTCTTTTCGGAGCCGTCGGGCTCTCCGGGGCTTCCGCCTCGTGCTAGGGAGTTACCCTAGGCTTTGGGGGGTTAGGGAGGCTTAGAGAGAGGTTCTAGAGAGAGAAAGAAGGGTTTGAAGGTGTGAGGAAATGGCATGACCCGGCACTTCTATTTATAGGCTGGAAATCTGATCGACTCGCCGAGTCCATGCCACATGTCACCATTCTGGTGGCAAAACGTGGGTGGCCTATATTGTGCCACGTCACCCCTTTTGCAGCAGCACCCTGCCGACTTCTAAACCTCGTAACTTTCGCATACGAGCTTCGTTTTCGACGTTATTTATATCCACGCGTAGGTAAAAACAATATCCACAACTTTCATTTAGACTCCGTTGGTTAATTCTCGACTGATCTTAAATTTAACAGTAGGAGGAGATTAGATTGTTAAATGACCGCGAAGAATTCGTATCTCCTTCATACAGACTCCGTTCTCATCTGTCTTTTTACCGTTGAGTTCCTATTAATGAGATATTCAACTCTCATTTAGGTCGTGTAAGCCAAAAACCGCTCGAACTAAAATTCGAGTTTCGGGTCGTGCACTGCTATGCCAAATCTTAGAAAATTCATAACTTCCGCATACGAAGTTAGATTTGGGCGTTCTTTTTATGTATGTTCTCGCTTTAACGTATAATACATATTTTTTTTAGATCACTAAGGCTAAAAATTCCTATATCGTAAATTCACTATTTATGTCTCCTGGTGTCGTGCCGGTTTTGCCGAAAAACTTTGATGAACCATAACTTCTTCGTTATAACTCGGATTTCGGCGTTCTTTATATGTACAGAACCCTTGAGACATATTCTACAACTCGGTTAAGATTATTTATTCTAAATAATCTTTTGTAGAAAATTCGTTTTCGACCCCTATTATCTCTAAATTGACTAGCCCAGATCTACGGGCGTTACAGTGGCTGTGGTTTTCGCCCTCAAGATTTGACGACATTACCTCTATGGGGTTCGTTGTACTATTTACACGGACCACTAGAGCCTGAGGTATCTGATGGATCAGCCAAATCTAAACATGAGACATCGTAGATGGTTGGATGTGGTAAATGATTATAATTGTGAGATCCTTTTATCACCTGGGGAAGGACAATATGGTGGTCGATACCCTCAGCCGCAAGGCAGTTGCTGCCCCAATCAGGGATGTATGTTTGATAATGACTGTGATTACCTTACTTTTAGAGCGGATCCGAGAGGCTCAGGTTGAGGCTATGAAGGAAGAGCACCGGAAGAGTGAGCACATAGTGGGCCAGGTGGCTTCCTTCGATTATGATAGCCGAGGATTATTGACCCTTCATCGGAGGGTATGGGTTCCATATTGGGGTGGTGCACGTCAGGTATTGATGGATGAGGCGCACAAGTGGAGGTTCTCTATTCATCCTGGAGCGACAAAGATGTATAAAGATCTTCTGCTTGACTATTGGTGGCCATGTATGAAGCGGGATGTGGTCTGGTATGTGGAGATGTGCTTGACTTGCAGGAAAGTTAAGGTCGAGCATCAGCGAACCCATGAAAAAATGGAGCCATTGGGTATTCCTTTTTGGAATTGGGAAGATATTACGATGGATTTTATCACCAAATTACCTTGGACGGCACGTAGAGTGGATTCGATATGGGTCATTGTGGATTGATTGACCAAGAGTGTGCATTTTGTCCCGATTCAGGAGAGTATCTATTCTAAAAAGTTGGCAGACATATACATTCGGGAGGTTGTGGCATGACATGGGGTGCTGGTTTCTATGGTCTCTGATAGGGATGTTCGGCTTACTTCCAGATTTTGGAAGAGATTTCATGAGGAGTTGGGTACTCGTCTGCACTTCATCATGACTTTTCACCAGCAGACGGATGATCAAAGTGAGCGGACTATCCAGGCATCGAAGGACATGCTGCGAACATGTGTACTGGATTTTGGCGGGAGTTAGGACACGTATCTTCCGTTAGCGGAATTTTTGTATAACAACAATTATCACACCAAAATTGATCGACCTCCTTTTGAGATGCTATATGGGAGGAAGTGTAGGACCCCGATATGTTGGGGTGAGGTCGGTCAACGATTTACAGGGAGTACAGAGTTAGTACTCTGAACGACTGAGTTGATTCAGCAGGTTCACAACAGACTACAAATAACACAAAGCTGACAGAAGAGCTACACAGACAGACGCCGGTCAGACTTAGAGTTCCATGTCGGGGATATGGTACTCTTGAATGTGTCACCTTGGAAAGGTGTCATCCGATTCAGGAAGAAGGGCAAGCTAGGCCCCATATATATTGGTCCTTTCAGAGTGTTAGCCCGGGTGGGCAGGGTTGCATATCACTTTGATCTACCAGAGGAGCTCAGACAGATCCATAGCACTTTCTACGTCTCTCAAATACGGAAATGCTTGATTGATGATTCCGCAGTGGTTCCATTCGATGACAGGAAGATGAAGAATCTTTGAAACAAGGTTTTGGAATTGGTAACAGTGTAGTGGAAACACCGAAAGGGGTCAGAATAGACATGGGATCCTAAGGAGGAGATGAGAGAACATTACCCAAAATTTGTTTGCAGAGGCGGACTTCAAGGACGAAGTTGTTGGATTAGGTGTCTAAGCCCATAACTATTTTGGTATGTACTTGACCCGATTGTGAGCATGGTCCTTTTGGGTTGCCTTCACCATAGCAACTGATATGATGAATTATGGAGAAATAGAATTAATTATGATTTATTAATATATTATATAAATAATATATTAAAGGAGAAATCATATTGTTTAATTAATATTGATCAAGAATTAAATAGAATTAATTTTGTGGTCAAAAGAGATTAATTAAACTTAGGGGACTGATACTGTAGTTATAAGATAATTGCAATTGGGCTGATGGATCACCTTGGAATATAGGTTGGACGAATTCTATGGGAAGCCCATAAGGAAATCGTCCAAGGGATATTCTAGAAGGAGTCCATGGGCTGCTTAAGGCTTAAGCAGTCATATTAGGGTTTCTAGCTAAAAACCCTAGCAGCCACAAGTATAAATAGACCCCTAACATAAGGAATTCGGCCATATGCTTCCTAGTGTTGCCCTAGCCGATTTCTTACCTTCTCCTAAGTCATCTTGTTGCTAGTGGTGTTTGTGACTCCATTAGAGGTGCAACATTTGAGGCACTAAGCTTTCAGAAGTCAAGATCAAGAAGGATTATGATTGTTATTGCTACATAACAATCAAGGTAATGTTCCTAACCCTAATCTTATGTCAATTTCGATAATAGCATGTTAGATATAGGGTTTATGATTTGGTATTCAATGTTGTTGTGTTCATATTAGAAAACCTAGATCAAAGCAATTAGGGTTGCATGTACACCATAGGAATGATGTAATGCTCATAACCCAACAGAAGGTTGATTCAAGTGGGAGAGAATTGTAACATCTGAGATGTCAGGTATAATTTAATTAAATAAATCCTTCTTGCTGACCCATGGACCCGAGTATGTTGGGTGTACATATGGTACACCATACATACTCCAAGGCAATGCATGAGGCGGGATGTCCCCTTAGTACGCTGGGCGTACCCATGTGTACCCAGGGCGTACGTCCGTCATGGGAAAACCCTAATTATTAGGGTTTACTCCCTATTTAAACACATTAAGAACCCCAAATCCTTCATCTTATCAACCTCCATTATATCTTGAGATATACCTTGAAACCCTGATCCAATTTCCAAAGAAATTGACTGAAACATCCCAAATATACGGTCCAAAAATTTTGTTTTTAATTATTAATAAAACCATAGTTATCAAATCATCACATAATATCATAAGTCATTGTATCTCAAAACATCATAAACATCTGTCAAATATATATCAGAGAAAAAACATCCCTGTCTAAAATCATAGTGTGCACACTGCAGTCATCCCGAGCTCTTCCCCTTGCTACTGAAAGTACCTAAAACCAAAACTGAAAACTGTAAGCACGAAGCTTAGTGAGTCTCCCCAAACTACCACATACCATACACATAACATGCATCTAGGAGATACGTGCCTCACCCACACTCAAGGAGATACGGGCCCCACCCACACTCGACTAACTATGAGATACGAGCCTCGCCCACACTCAGCTATCTATAAGATATGGGCCTCGCCCACACTCAGGTAACTAGGAGGTACAGGCCTCGTCCACGCTCCGATAACTAGGAGGTATGGACCTCGCCCACGCTCCGCTAACTAGGAGGTACCGGCCTCACCCACGCTCCACTAACTAAGACATACATACAAGTATCACACAAACAACAAGTATAATCAAAATCTACCCATTCATATCCGTACTCAAATAATGCTAAGATACGGGCCCTGTCCACACTTAGCTATTAATCATCACACATACTATATACGGGCCGGCCTTGGTGCCTTAGACATGTTCAAACCAGGAGGAAACTCACCTCAATGTCGGATGATAGCTGAAACGTCTCTGCCCGGTAATCAGCTCTACTCACTTCCTGAACCAAAACAATCCCTTAGATACCATTTCATGCTCATAACCCCTTTAGGGTCAGCTATGACCAAATTCAGAGTCAAGTCAAAGTCAAAGTCAACGCTTCGAGTTGACCCAACTCGTCAAGTTTACCCTTCAACTCGACGAGTTCCTATAATCCATAGAATCGTGAAATCGCGATCCAACTCGTCGATTCCATCCGTGAACTCGCTGAGTTCTTCCTTTCAACAGAATCGGGACACTTCATTTCAACTCGTCGATTCCATCATTGAACTCATTGAGTTTCTTAGTCTGTTAGCCCCTTCTTAACCCATTACGCCATTGTCCTTCAGATCTGAACCCGAAACTTCAGATCTCGCCTGAAAATGCCTCTAGAAGGGTAAAGTTTCCAACTTTACCCCTTGATACCCTTCCTAAATGGATTGAGCTCAAACCCTAACCTAAAAAGGTCAAGGTCTTAATCCAAACACCATCAAAACTAAGAGATAGACCTTGAGATCATAGATCTGGACTCTAGGGACTAAATAATCACGTAAAGCCTTGAACTTTATTCTCATGCATGGCCATAAAATCTTCAAAAGAACAAAATGATGGTCTAGAAATTGCATGGGACTTCCATTGTAACATCCCAAATTTCGAGTCCAAAAAAAATTTCATTTTAATTAACAGATTATAAAACATTCATAAGAAAACTGTGTAACAATATATCATTTTGTGAATCAATGTATCATGTCTGAAAACCCAAAACATATAATAGCAACATGTCAGAGTACAATCCCAGAATATCTCAAGTGCGGAAAATCAATGCGTGTGTGTATGATGTGCCACTACCGCGCCAGCTCTTTCCCCTTCGCTGAAGAGGTACCTGAAACCAAAACTGTAAACCGTAAGCACGAAGCTTAGTGAGTTCCCCCATCGTACCACACACCATACAATAACATACTGTCAGGCAATTTTGGGGTGCCTGACTACCCAGGTCAAGCCATTCTGGGGTGCTTGACGAACCCAGGTCAAGCCATTCTGGGGTGCTTGACTTACCCGTCGGTCTATTTCACCCGACTACCGGGGGACTATTTCACCCCCTACCACTACCATATAACACACATATACTGCCAGGCAATTCTGGGGTGCCTGACTACCCAGGTCAAGCCATTCTGGGGTGCTTGACTTACCCGTCGGTCTATTTCACCCGACATCCGAGGACTATTTCACCTCCTACTACTACCACATAATATCATAGCATGAACATACTGTCATGCAATTCTGGGGTGCCCGACCTACCCGTCGGTCCTAACGACCGAACTTGGGGACTAATCTCCCCTACTACCACTATCACATATAACATATCATGCTATCACATAAACATATCAGGTAGTAGCAAACATAGACAATTATCACAAAGACAATCATCTACACCAACTCCTACTGGTGGGCCGGCGTTGTGGCCGTAGACCCACCGCTATTGGAAGGTAACTCACCTCAATGTCGTGCAGTGTTTGAATTATCCTCGGCGTACAAGTCGACTCCCTTCGACTCCTCGATCCCTACACGACGACCTTCAAGTCAACACACAACAAGTACAACCCTAAAGAGGGTCAGTCCAAGTCTAGTCAAAATCAACTTCAAGTTGACCCGACTCGCCGAGTTGGGCCGTCAACTCGCCGAGTCCCTCACCCTTTACTCGTCCTTATCCATGACCCGACTCATCGAGTTGGGCCGTCAACTCGACGAGTTCCTCCCTCACATGAACATCGCATGAAACTCATCCGACTCGCCGAGTTGATGAACAACTCTTCGAGTTCACCTTCATCTGATGAACAAGTTCTGTCCTTGACTCGCCGAGTTGATGAACAACTCGTCGAGTTCATCTTCATCCTTAAGAAGATTGCCTTGGACTCGCCGAGTTTGTTCTAGCACTCGTCGAGTCCCATGAACTCCAGGTCTAAAATCACGTCCAATACATTGGGTAACTCTTCCTGTCCGATTACAACCCTTCTAACACTCAACTGGGTTCCTTTGACTCTCAACAGATATGGGGCTCAAAGCCTCGGACTCGTCGAGTCCCAAGAACGGACTCGCCGAGTCAGTCATGTCCACACTCTAAATCCTTGATTTTTGATGTACAACCTTTGATCAAAAGATAGATCCAAGCTTCTATAATCGATCTAGCATGTAAAGTTACAAACTTTACGTGCTTGCATGGGACTTTGAGCTCAAAAAGACATAAAACAAGCTCTTAAGATGCATGGGGCCTTTCATGGGTGCAAAAGCAGTCCCCAACTGCCTTGTGACTCCTTTAATGACGTGATTCAGAAGCTTTAACCCCCAACCATGTTTGCAATCATGGTTGGCCATCAAAAATGGCTTATAAAAGCCCTAAATCTCCCCAAAAAGGGATCTAACAAATGAAAGAGCAAGGTTACAGCTTTTTACCTTCAATGAACTGTAGAAGGTGCACAAACTCGGGTTCCCTTGGTCTTTACTTGCTTCCTCAAGCCTTTCTCCTTCCTTCTTAAGACCACAAGCACCAAAATCCACCAACAAGGCTTAGATTGCTTCAATAACGGCTAGGGTTTCAATGAGAGGTGTTCTGGGAGCATAAGGGACGTTGTGGCCGACATAACATTGTTTAAATAGGGTGCAAACCCTCAGATTAGGGTTTTTGTCCAGCTAGAGCCTACTCGTCGAGTCCGGGACCCGACTCGACGAGTCCATCACTTAAATCCCGCGCCTCATCCCGCTTCTACTCGGCGAGTTGGTCCTTCAACTCGCCGAGTCCAAGGCCAAAAATGCAAAAATACTTAAATAAAAATACATACCAAGAACCAGGTGCTACATCCATGGCCATAAAGTTGGCACCTTTATGCCATGAAAACCCCTTAAGGCCCTAGATTTGAAGTGTTCTCCACTTGGGACGTCCAAATCCCAAGAATCATATCATTTGGACCAAAATAAGCAAGGAACTTCAAGAATGGAGATCTAAATAACAACAAAGTAAGGTTAAAGCTCTTTACCAGCAAAATGTCGTGGATGAAACAAGGGTTATGGATCTATAGACTCCTTCTTACGTCCTCAAGCTTCTCCTTCTTCCAATAGCTTCAAAACACACACTAAATCACTCGAAATAGCTTACAAACACTCACAATAGCATTAGGGTTTCGAGATTTAGGGTTTGGGGACTTGGAGGCTGGAAATGAGGCCAACATGGAAGGTTTAAGGTGCTTAAATAGGGTACAAACCTCGGAAATTAGGCTTTCTCCTCTGCCAGCCTACTCGTCGAGTTGAGGCCTCTCAACTCGTCGAGTAGGCCGCTAACTAGGAGGTACCGGCCTCGCCCACGCTCCGCTAACTAAGACATACATACAAGTATCACACAGACAACAAGTATAATCAAAATCTACCAATTCATATCCATACTCAAATAATGCTAAGATACGGGCCCTGCCCACACTTAGCTACTAATCATCACACATACTATACATGGGCCGGCCTTGGTGCCTTAGACCCGTTCAAACCAGGAGGAAACTCACCTCAATGTCGGATGATAGCTGAAACGTCTCTGCCCGGTAATTAGCTCTACTCACTTCCTGAACCAAAACAATCCCTTAGATACCATTTCATGCTCATAACCCCTTTAGGGTCAGCTATGACCAAATTCAGAGTCAAGTCAAAGAAGCTATCCGTTTTATTCTAATTTTAAAAAACATAAAAAAATAATTAAAAAAATTAAGAAAATATTGCAAACAATGTCTACAAAGGTCGTAAAAAAATTACACATGTTAAAAAAGATGCAACCGACACTGAAAATATTATTAACAGAAATGATAAAAAGATTAAAAAAATCAAAGTTAAAAAAAAATAAAAACAAATCAAGTTCTAAAAAATTTTGGAAACTATAAAAGAAATTGTATCACATCCGTAAATGAAAGTTAAAAAAAAATAAAGTTTAAAAAAATCAATTTAAAAAAAAATTATAACAAATTTCTAAAAAAAATCACTTGGAAAAAATGAAAGTTGGAGAGGTTTGAAGAGGCAAGACAAGTGCTACGCTGCGCAGAAGACGCACATAGGTTTTGTAGTCTGAAGCCTTCCAAAAAACAAACTACTGCGAGAGGGCAAATGTTGTGCGTGTGATGTGCTACACATCAAAAAGTGGTATGAAGAGGTTTTTTTTTAAAAAACAAACAACACCTAAGCTTTGTGCTTATGGTTTTCAGTGTATGTTTCAGGTACTTCGAACTCGAAGGGAAGGGCGCGACTTGATCGCACTGCATTCGTCCATGTTTTTCCGCATTATGTGATTTTGGATTTGTACTCTGATGATATTTCACTATGATACACTTTCTGTTGTTTGACATGACTATTGGATATTTTGAAAAAGAATTAAAAATGAAATTTTTAGGATGTTACAACTTATTAAGGCTCCGTTTGATATACATCTTTCCAGCTCCAAACAGATCATTCTGGCTGAATGGACCGGAAAGACTGTTTGATATGCACAAAAAATGGTCTTTCCCGGTAAGATATGTCTTTCCCCGAAAGCTCTAAAACCATATCTTTCTGGCTGAATAGGCTGGAAAGACAATTATACCCCAAACTCTGTCTCTTTCTTTCTTGGATTATTAATTTCTTTTAAATAATTTATTTTTAATTTTTAAATTAGATTATTATATATTAATAACTATTATTTTTAATATATAATATTTATGTATTATTTAATATTATTTTTTTGGATTATTAATTTATTTTATATAAAAATTTTTATTGGATTATTATATATTAATAAATATTATTTATAACTATATAGAATTAATATATTAATAAATATTACTTTATTGGATTATTAATTTCTTTTTAGTTAATTTTTTAATTCATTTTTATTGGATTAATTCTTTTTTTAGACAACACCACCACCATCTTAATATATTTAAAAAAATCATTCATCCCACCATTATCGGACATGAACTGGGTCAAAAATCACATGTTGAGTTATAAAAAAAGTTAAAACTGCTAGAAATAATAACAATGTAACATCACTTTGAAAAAAAAAACTAAAAACAACTTAATCGACATTCTATTTGGATTGTTAAATGATTATTGTGTAATTTTGATTTTGTATGACAATTTATATGTTTTTATAATTATTCAGCAACTCTATCCATCATAATATAGAACAGCAGAATAATATTGTCATTTTTCATCATTCAGCATAGTCAATCAGATGTATAATCAAACAACATGGTTTCTTTCCCCGTTAGAAAACTTTTTCATACAACACTTTCCCAGACAGCACTTTCCGGACAGAAACTATCAAACGGAGCCTAACTCTATTACCAAGTTTATCAAATCATTGATATTAAAATCTCGATTTGAAAATATATGATAGAAATCATATAGAAACTATATATTATAATTATTAACATTAATAATAACTAGGAAAAAAGCCATGCTTCGCATGGGTTGGAAATTTTACATTTTTTCAAAAAAATTGGCCCATTATCATTAAATAATAAAGTGCAAATAACTCATTTCCATTAAAAAAATATTGTTAAGCATTTGTAGGGTTTGGAATATGAAGGAACTGAATTTTGTCATACATTTGGTTGACAAGTAACAACAATTGTTCGGTGATGAAATTCAAAGGCCAAAGGAATTAATATTATCATAAATTTGAACATGCAATAAAATTCACCTCTATTCTTCTGCTTTAAGTTTCGGTTTGTGATGACTTTCCCATGCTTGAATTTTAATCTATTTGTGTATAAATCTGAACACACATCATAAATAATGTTTATAAAAAATATTTAAAAGGTGAAATAACATTAATAAACAAATAATAGTAGATAAGTGTTTTTCTGTTGTGATCTTCCCACGCAACCACCCATTTCTCAAACTCAACTCTCCACGCCTCCTCGGCCAAAATGTGCCCTTCATCAATTTCTTTTCCGTGTCGTCTTTATTTTCCTAAGCCGTAATGTTCATCTTTCTAGGTTTGTACCCCTACCTGTAAAGGCTCCTTTCATGTTGTAAGTTTATTCGACATGGTATACGAAAAAAGAGCATATAAAATGACCAATTTGCCCTCAGTCAATCCTGTGCTACGGTGAAAGTGACTAACGATGAAAATATGCTTAAAAAGTCGAAAATAGTCATTGTATCTTTTTTAAGAGTCAAGAATGTACTATTTTGACTTTTGAAAGTCAAATTTACCATGTCACAAACATCAACATTTTACTATTTTGTGATGCTTAGAGTCGCATGTTATATAAAAAAAGTAAGGAAAATGTTAATATGCATTTTCATATCAGACAGATTTCATACATGGTAAGCTAAATAAGGAATTTTGAGTAGCAATGGAACGCAAGATCACCTTCAATTTTAAGATTTACTTTTCTAACCTCTTCTTCAAAGTTCTTATTGTCTAAAATACTCTTTTTGTTGGTAAGCAAAATTCAGTACAATCAACTGTTTGTACGATCAGTGTGTGGAATTTGGTAACTTTAGCTTATAGCTTTGTAAACCACGGACCTGCATTTCAGACCAGTCCTTAGATAATATATAACATAGTATAATGAAAGTATAATGTAAGTAACAACAATGTACTTGCATTTTTTTGTGGATAGTGGTATGTGTTGACTTGAGATTGTGAGAGTTTTACCATACTGCCACTACAACTATTGGGGTTCAGATCAAGTTGTATAACCCAAATACCATGTTTGGCTGCTAGGTGGACGGAATCCAAATATCCAATCCCGTTGGAATCGTTCAAGTTTCATGTTTGCGACTCGTTGTTCTTCTCCAGACCAATTTACCTCTATTTTTACTCTGTAATAGCCACGACCAGATTGGCCAATCTCAAAGGCCATTAACATGCTATACATGATTCCCGCCCTGTTTTTACGACCTATTGTATATAAACCAGCCTCAGTTTCCGGTCCAAATCCCCTATAGAAGACATCAGCCATCAGTCATAAAAATCAGAAAAAAAAGTTCCAATCAAAATCAATTACAAACTATCTCAATATTATGCTGACAAATTAGATAATTGCTTCCATTACCAGATCAACCAAACATCTATTACCATATTAAAATATGTCATATTGAATGAATATAGGGCTTATTGAGACCGCTAATAACACCATAGATAACATCGACCTTCCTTTTTATTTGGTTGATCATTGGAGTATGAATCCATGTTTCCTAACTAAAAAAAACGATTACTTTGAAGGATGACGAAAAGAAGGAAACACTAATTCGAAACAGGAAGGCATAATTGAATTAAAAAGGGATAAAATTGAATTGAATAATTGTTTTGATGTTGTCAGATGTGAGTGACAAATCGATTACGATACATGGTGTAGAGGCGGCGTTTATCTGATATCATAAATTTTAAACAAAAAATATATTTTCATGGAAGCAGGAAGAACCGAAAGGTAGAAGGTAGATGAAGACGAAGCCTCTCATCACATCTGACTGCTTTTTCCTCCATAGGTCTGACAATATGGATAAGCCCTGTTATTACCAGCAAAATCAAAATAATTAAACCATCAGGTTCAAGTGAAACCATAAGAAAACATGGATATTGAAACAGAAGGTGTGTTGAAGTGGGGAAGAAAGCAAGAAACCCTAAGTTTCTTCGATTGAGATTTTGTTTGCTATCGCCTCCTTCTCCGGCGATCACCAAAGCAGTTCCGTGAGTAGTTCAGGAAAACAAAAACGTCTCCCAAGAGTCAGAAGCAACGAAGGATCAAGGTGGAGAGAATCCGTAATCGAGGATTTGGAGAAGATGGAGATGAACCGGAGGGTATAATCGGCAGTGAGGTGGTTTTAAGCCTGAGTCGAACAAGGACGATGCTGGTGGTGAAAATCGGTGGAAGAGATGGTGAATAAGAGAAGAGACTGGAAGGATGAAGAGAATTAAGTCGATGGCGATGGATAGAGTCGGTCAAGGGCAGGGACTAAAGTAAACCTGTGTGATCAATATCTGAATGACTCAAACTTCTGTGGCTAATATCAGAATGAGTCAAAAGTTATGTGGCAAAAATTAAAAGTCCAAAAGATCACTGTTAATACTTGCCATGCGCTTTAATATATAACTAGCAATTGAACATAAAACCCCCCACTAGTTTGAACATAAAAAAACACTTACATATGGCCGATGAGGCGACGGAGATTGGGAACTTGCGATCCACAACGAACCAGAGATTCAAAGTAATAAAGTAAAATATTTGCAATGAACAGAGAATCAGAGAATCAGATATTTGCAATAACTGAATCGTCTTCTCGTAATCAGAGATTGCAACGAACGGAAGTTGGAACTGGATTCGGGAATCGTCTTCTATCTTGGGCCACTTGGCTACGTTTACCGATTACGTCTTTTGCTATCGCACCACAGCAGAGAGACAGTCAGACACGGAATAGCTGGGTGGTGGTAATCCTACAAATTACCTATAATCAATAATAATACAGGGACCAATTCTGTCAAAAAAATGACAAGTTTACTATTCTTTTTCTTCATAACTTTAATATATATATAATAATATATAATTTGAGGTATTCTTTTTATCAATAATATATAATACTTTTAGTAACTCAAAACGAAAAAACTAATAGATAACAATTAATCATATGAAGCTCGTTTCCAATTAAATAATATTATTATATTTTTTTTCTAAAATATTGATATTAAAGATAACAATTTGGATACTTAAACAATGCCAAGCCACTCAAAAGAGTAGAGTTTGGTCATTTTTACATAGCTAGGGAAAAGGGGGTTGGTATAGATTTGTCATACTTAGCATATAATGCATACTTAACAAAGACCATCCATATCAAAGAAAATTCATAAGGACTATATGTGGTATTTTATTGTCAACAACAGAGATTATTTATATAACTTTATCTTTATTTTATGACATGTTTTAAAAAAAATTATTTGTTAAAAGAAAACTAATCACCACCAGCAAACAAAAAAAAAAAAAAAAAAAAAAAAGAAAACTATCTAAATGAATCTATTTGCCAAAAAGGCCAATTCACCACCTCCCGGATTTTTGCTCGCTGCATATGCGAATGTAACTTTGAGGAGCAACTTACTTCAAAAAGTGAAAAACTAACCATGATCCACTGATTAAACAAAATGATTATAATACATAAATAAACACTTTAGATAATAAAAATAAAATGTAAAATTCAAAGTTTAGGGCTTTTAGGCAATCTTGTAATACTTTGTTAACCCTCATTAAAAACCAGTGTTTACATTGTTGAATTAAAACATCTGCCCTAGGTTTCATTAGATATATATACTACGATTATTCTATATATACCCCTAATTGTTTGGTGTACCCCTATGTGAGTGTGTGTGTGTTTGTCTTTTTTATGTGAGTGAGAGGAGTTACATATAGTAACTCCCATATACTATTGTTCTGTATGTTCATCCTTTTTATTCATAATGGTTAGGCATTCTAACATTTGTTTGTCGGTAATAGTAACTATTGCAGTTATAATAATTAGCTAGGTCGGTTAGTTCATTGTTTTGGTTACAAAATTCAGATTTGACATTAGTACAACTAATCAACTAGTTTATTATTCACAAACTACATAGAATTATATAGCTAACAAAGAGCAAACAGAATCACAATCAAAACATTTGAAATTACTAGAAATCACAATCAAAACATTTGAAATTATTGACTTCACTAGTTCATCGCGTTCCAACAATCAGTGCAAATAATTTCGCAATTCATCAAATAGGTTAGTAATGTAGTTATAATATAATAAAATTGAAAAATAAGGAGACATAAGAGTTTTAGTAGATGGTGTGCTTTGCTTAGAGAATAACCTAGAAAACAGAAAGAAGATGCGATAGAAGACACTTGTGACTAGATAAAAAGCGATCACTAAAGAGGGTAGCGGGGTATTTCTTTCGTATGATTTTGATGCGATCATATACAAGAAATAAAAAAAAATCTTTTTTAAATGGTCTAACAACAAATTCCTTATGAATAAAAACCTTGTGTCCCATGTAAATGTAACCTTTTTAACATAATAACATCTATAGAAGTTAGTTTTGGTCATGGGCTTGAATATTTTCATGCAAGTTACTAGGCCAATGGCTGGGCTTGGTGGGCTTTATGACAGGTCCTTCTTGGGCCAGGCACCTTTTTGGGTAAACTCCGTAAGATGCATTGCATGTTGAGCGATTCGTGTAAAAACGCCTAAACTTTCTGCGTCTTCTGGCAAAACCAACTTACATTCGACAAATTTTTATTGATCACAATTCAACATTATTGAAATAATTAAAAGGTTAAAAAAAAAAACAAATTCACCTCAGCAACTATTCGAAATCACATCTCTCTCCTCTCTCGATCTGATTATCACCCGAAAGAAAAAGAACCCTAATGTATGTCCCAATACAGCCACCAAAAAAACTCCAACATTAAATGACATCAAAGCCAACATCACCATGTTTCCAATCCCCACACGTAAGCCATACAGCATCGTCTGAGCCAATCCAGACGCTGCACCATCGGATTTCATCCTTGACATGGCATCAGCAAGCCATTCCACTAAAAGAGCCATAAAAAACACGAATATCAAAGCCAATGCATACATGCCTATGTTATTTGTCCCTGGCCACCCTTTGAAAAGGATCAAAGCGTCTTTTCCCCAATAGAATGTCATGTGCATAATCATTCTCTTCCGACGTGGCATCCCCAGTGTTGTTCCATTGACACCATTCGTCATCATCGGTGGTGGAGCCATGATCAACCTATAAATGAGACTGGTTCGATCTTTTTGTTTCTTGTATGAAATATGAATCAGTCAGTATTCACAAGTTTGTATATTTATAGTAGGATATATATATACTGTATAGTACGATACGTATTTACTTTTGATAGTACAATATTGTTGGTATGTTAATGTAAGTAGTACATGGGGATAAATAGAGATTGGGTCGTAAACTTGATTTGTGACATTAACTACATTCCTAAATAAAAGGCATAAAAAAGTTTAAAAAACATCCTTGTTTTTTCCGTGAATTGCAACGAAATAAAAAAAAAACAACTTTGCCATCGTTTATAGTTATTAATTACCTCAAAATTACTAATTTTGTTTTACCCTACATGAATAGAGTTATTTACAAAGTTGAAATCTTTTGATGATTTTCAAAATTAAGAATTTAAGAAAATTAACTTTTTTGTTATATAAATCCGAAATAAGTTATTGTTATATAAGGTAAACGAAATAACAATTAATATTATGCAAAATAAAAATTACCTGTAAATTTTCTTTAGCTATAACAGTTAATGTAATTTGATTGTTTTCATAAGTTCATACTTACAAAATTAATTTTTTTGGTCCCTGTGATTTTTTGTTTTCTTTCTATCGAGCCTAAAAAATTTCCAACTAACCCAAGACGTTCAAAATAGAACTTTTGTAGATTGGGTCCTTGTCAACCATAAATGATTATTATACCATTTATTATTTATTTATTTATTTATTATTATTATTATTTTTTACATCTTTAAGACTTTTATAAGACAAAATTTCGTAACTGGTGTATATGCTTTACAAAAAAGTCACAAGTTCGTTCTATATTCTTGATGAAAATGGTACTTATGTTTCTAAAAGTTGCATTGGCAGTCCTTATGCCTCTCGTCGTTTATTTTTGGTCGTTTAATCCAACCACGCAAGGTACATTGGTCATTTCTTTTGGTGCATATTCATTAACACCTTAGACATGGATTTACATAATCAATCATTCACTAAACTGTCATTAATTGATCTCATTCCTCCCAAGAATTTTATTTGTCTTCTTTCTATATCCAAATTTCCTTCTTCACCATTGGAAGTTAGAAGGAAAACCGTAAATACGCCATTATCATTTTTGAAAATAAGGTTTTTAAAGTAATGGTGCTAACTCCATGAAATGTTTGTGAGGTATGTACACAAACAACAGATTTAGAAAAAGAATACAAGTAATGATTTGAGCGATTGTTTTTCTGAAACAAGTAATATTATGCCTGACAAAATTTTATAGGTTTTTTGTTTTGTATTTGTTAGATAAGGGTTTGATAACTATTTAACATTAAGGATACACCATGGTGGCATCTTTACCAAATATACATGAAGAAAATACATTAAAAACACTGTGTCGTATATGGACTACATTGATATTTTTCTGTTCATGAACTTGATGACATGATTGGAGAATTAACTATTGTCTCTAGGAAATAATCATGATATGATCAAATTAACTAAGTATGTATGTAAACATAGATAACCACTTGTGTACATTGAACATGTGCAAACAAGAGTACACACATATTTCATGTTTCCATCCAATATTGTGATTGAGGAATTGGATTATGGTGTTTCACTAAGCTTAAATATATTAAACATATAAAAGGAACTTGGATCTTGCAATATATAGGAAACAATATTTAATTTTTTCTCTTAATGAGGCCTTTATCTAGTCCCACGCCATATATTAGCTTACTAGGTGTGAGACTCATGTATTACATGAAGTTATTTAAAAAAATATATAAATATAAAATTTTAACAATTTGAGAAGTTTGAATTTATAAGAAAAATGAAAAAAAATTTAAATTATTAAAATTAATGAGACTTTAATACATTGAATACATTATATATATAAACCCCTTCTAATAAATACCTTACATATATATTATCTTACATATTAAATGTGAAATTTTAATTTAATAAAATGAAAAATACAATAAAATGATAAGTAAAAAATAAAAAATTCAAAAATTCTAGAAAGTGTCATGTGTCCAAATAAAGAAGAAGAGAACATGTGGCAAAAATATTTTGATTTATTAGGGATGATTAGATTATATCTTTTAGACAATCTCATATAACCCGATGAAGTCCCATAAATCAACATGTAAGGTATACCAAAATACAGTAGAAAAAGATCTTCTAAGTGAACAACATGTTCCTATTGCACAATATGTTCAAGATGAGCACAATGTACCAATAGCTCAAGATGTTGCAAATATTGAAGAGGTTCCATTTCAATTTAATATAGATGTTCCTACTCAAACATTATTACAATATGATTTTTTTAATCTATTTTTTGATATCGGTGAAAATGAATACCAAAATATAGGCAATATAGATTTCGAGCACGAAGATAACGCCAATACAAATATGTTGGTCCCAACATTGTAATCAAACAACAATAAAGTAAAGAACACATCAAATACTTTGAACCTAAATCTTTATTGATAAAAAATAGTTGTGTAATAACAAGATATGATCGGGCCGGTCTTGAGGATTTAAATATCCTCAAATGCCCTGGACAAGCTAGAAAAATGGTCTTTATCGTTATTATAAGTTTTATATATATATATATATATATATATATATATATATATATATATATATAATATAATATAATAAAAAAAGTTGGGCCCCCAAAAAAATTATGCCTTATACAACTGCCCATTTTGCCCCTTCCTCAACGCCCCTATATGATTAGATAACATACTTTCATTATTAACACACTATTGCATAACTTTCACATAAAACAATATTACATAAAGAATAGATACATCTTCATGTAATCCCTAAAGATCAAGGAGTCTTATGTTAATCCTTAAACTCTATCTTCAGTTTAATCTGACACCAACTCTTTTTAAAAGATATCCACATCCCAGGTTATTTACTACAAATTCACAAAACGGGTGTTACACAATACAATAATCTCCGATTGAGATGTAAGGCTTATAGATAGTCTAACGTAGGAACAAACATAATTTGCGATCATGTTAATGGAGAAGATGATGAGCTTTGGGTAGAAAATAAAAGGGAAAGAAGGTAATAGTGTTTAAAAATGCAAGTAAACGATTACCTCAATATAATAAGATATGGGAATGAATTGACTAAAATACCCTCATTCCATGGGCATATGTTAGATAGACACAATTCGAGACACGAATACACGAATATGTGAGTGAAACGACACAATACGAATACATCTTGAAAATTGAGATAAAACTTATTTCTCTTCGTGTACTTGTATTGTGTCTTCGTGGCTAACACGTTTTCATGACACGAATACACGAATTGGGAGGTCTAATGTTAGATGTAAACGACAAAAAGAAACAGCCTGAGACATAAGGGCCACCAATGCAACTTTTAGAAACCACAATGAACATTTTCATAAAATATGTTAGTGATTAAACATGTGACTTTCTGTAAAACACAATGTCCATTTATGTAATCTTGTTTCAACTATATGTTGTTGATTTTTGATATTTTAAACCAAAAAGTTTTGTTAAAATTATTAATTTGTAATTATGAAATTATTAAAATAATTAAAATCAAATACTCGATATCATCATCGGTTCCAAAATCTAAAGAACTTATATATCCTGTTCCAATTCTGATTTTAACATTCCGTTGATTCTAGTTCATATTAATTCGAGTACTCATCAATGCTCGCTTTCATATGCCACACGTACTAGCAAGCAACTTTGCATTAATTAGCCAAAACCCAACTCTAATTCGGCATTAACATTTTCCTCATTATCAAACGATATAATCCGTAAAATTATAAATACTTTGATAAAAAAAAAAGCAAATCATGTCGTTGTTTTCTCTTTGTCTTAGATGGATTAAGCTCATTAATAATTATTATATATCCAAATTTATGGAACCAAAAAGACTGCAAGGTTCATGAATTTTTATATATTTATAAAATGAATATTGAAAAAAAAAAAAAAGCTTCAATGCGTTCAAATGCTCCACTTGGATTTGTCCATCCCCGATCTGCAAAAATAATGGTACTGTAACAAAATCAAGTGTTTACTCTATATCTGGTTGATGTATTACTATATTTCTGGTTGAATGACATCAACTTGACTTCGGACATTTATTTTGCAAGTTTTTCTGCAAAAGGCCTACTGATTTTTTTACTGTGTTGCCATATTAAGAGAATGGATCTTAGTATTTTTAGGGTGTGAAATATCTATTTTATTTTTTCAACTATTTTACTTATTTGGCTTAAACGAAAAAATACGAGAACATAAACATGGTATTTGAGATACTGATCAGTATATTCGAAATGTAAGTTTGGCCAACAACGAAATTTTTGAGCTTTAATTTAAGACTCGAAAAACCTCATATCAATGTGAATAAGTCGATCATTCCATTAAATATTTTGTACCTTGATCCACCACATTCTAGACTACCATTACGACGAAATGAAACCCACCAACTCCTCCAACGAATCATATGAACAACCACCATTTTGCACTGCTTCTTTAACCATTTCCTTCATTCCGATTGCTCTAACTCTCATCTCCTCCCCTTCTTCATCCACAATAACTCTCCTAATCATGCTTTCCATCTCCCCACTCTCTAAACCCTCCAATTCCAACCCTATCTTCCATACGTAACTCACGTAACGTGCATTCACCATTTGGTCTATATTAAATGGTTGGCATATCATCGGAATCCCATCCGAAATACTCTCCAATGTCGAATTCCAACCACAATGACTCCAAAATCCACCAACAGCAAAATGGGCCAACACTTCCTTTTGGGGCGCCCATTTTACAGTCAAGCCACGTTCTCTCGTCTCCTCTATGAAACCCTCCGGCAAGAACTCAGTCCATTCCGAGTCACAAACTGAACCCGGTCTAACCACCCATATGAACCGCTGGTTGCTTTTGGCTATCCCACATGCCATCTCGGTTAGCACTTTCTTGTCCAACGTCATTAAGCTTCCGAAGCTTATGTAAATCACGGATTTTGGAGCTTGTTTGTCGAGCCAGGCAATGCAACTAGTGTCCTCTTCGAGAAAACTAGTAGGGGGATTAGTTGGTGCTATTTTGTGCAGAGGTCCGACTGCAAAAACTGGAACCTGGTAGTGCTTGTGGATTTGGGTTAAGGCTTCATGTTCGAGAACTTTGATGGTGTTCCAAATAACTGCAGAGGGTCGAATCGATTGGCTGATTATGGCAACCAGTTGCTGCCAATCTTCAACAGGTGATTTTGAAAAGGGCAGATCTTTGTACCTGAGGGGATGATGATTTGGCACCATCTCCTGCATCACATAATCTTTTCAACAAATGGGAGTTACCTTAATTAGTTTGTATATACATCTAGTACTTTCTCGTGCTTTCAATTGAAAAAGTACTAGATTAGTTAATTGAATCTTTCATCTACATATATCAAGGTTGTAAGTTTGATGTACCTTGTTCAAGAAATCTGCCTTCTTGATGGAGCTGCTGACGGACAAGGTAAGCCGGAAAGTACGCTGCACTGCTACTGCGGAAGACTATGGCGGCAAGATTCAGATCGACGGCAACGGTTCCTGCAAAAAACATAAGGTGGTCATAGATGACAACGATTGATTTATTTCCTCTATTTTGTTCACCGATTAATCGAGTCAAGTGTTCTTTGAATGATGGTTTGCAGTTTTTGTTGAGAGTCTGGATGAAATTACTGAAGCTACCGGAGTCATCAATAGTGGATAAATTGTCGGAAAGTGGGAGAAAAATGAAGGAAGGATGGTTAGAAGGGTTAGGAGGGTTTAAATTGGAGTGAGCAATGGCTATAGAGAACCCATGGGCATGAAGGGCTTTGGCGAGCTGAAGAGTAGGGGTCATGTGGCCATGAAACGGGGATGATGCTAGCACAACCAGTGGCCACCGTCTTCCGCCGTGTTCTTCCATCTCTCTATCTCTCTATGTATCTATGATTCTATGTATCGATCTAGAAGAGTTTTTGTTTTCTTTAGAGGTTTGTGCGCTGGTAACGATGATGGTTCCAAAGAGAGAATATTTTGTAAACAATGAAGACAAGGACTAGAGGCACTCATCTGTCTTTATGGGAAGCACCAACATTCACTGATTCACTACCATGGCCTACGATTGATTTTTTGCCTTTAATTTTACACAAAAGAAAAAACATTTACGTAACTATAAACGCCTAACTATCAAAGTATGGTTGCTAAAACTATAAAACACACAACAAAAATACCAATTACCAAATCAGATTCAGAATCTCACAAAATAATAATTGAAAATCAGATTCAAAACTACTATAAAATCAGAACTGAATACAAGATTCAAAACTGCAACAAAATCTACTACAAACTACGTACTACAAAATCATAATTGAATATCAGATTCATAATTACTACAAAATTAGAATTGAGCATCAGTTTTGGGTTTTCTCACAAAATCAACAAGTTTTGATAATTTAATATCATCTAAGAACTACACAAAATCAAAATGATCTAAAAAAAATCCTCGAAATTGAAAATCAGAAGTAAATTAGATTCAAGACTACTACAAAATATTCTAAAAAATCATAATGTTCACAAAATCATAATTGAATATGATGTCTCATTTCTCAGAATTGAATATCAGTTTTGGATTTCTATTTTCTAGAACTGACGCAAAAAAGACTAAGTAGTCGAGAATCACCCTCACTACAAAAAAAAATAAATAAATAAATAAACTACATTTAATAGCACAATATTTTTTTTTCTTTTTCTTTTTTTTTTTAGAACGGCAATAGCACAAGAAATAGCACAAGGTTTTTAAGTGGCATAATTTTTTTGTGTCATTAATTCATTATCTTATGTTTTAGTGGCCCATATTTTGTTTTGCCACTTTATAAAAGGAAGTATTATTAGCTAGGTTTGAATTGTGTTTTTGAATTAGTCAATAGTACTCATTTTCCTGTTTCCTTTATTTATTTTATTTTGGTTTCTCACTGTGTTCCTCCAAACAACTTTTCATTTTCCCTCTAAATCATTTTTAAGTTCAATCTTAACATATACACAAACATTCACTATTCGTTTTGTGTCTTCTAAATACAACCATTTAGATGTCTAACAAACAAATATGTTTTCAGTCAGAGAAATATTATTTGTCAGGAGTATGTCCGATTTAGATTCAGACAGATCGTACCAAACATTGGCAACCCCTAGCTCCCTTGTCATTAGTTGCCTCTGTCATCATTCCAAGTAGGAATGGAAGTGGGACCGGGCCCGACGCGAATGAAAGAAAACCCGGAAACCCAGAAATCAGAATTGAAGGATTAGAAGACCCAAGAACCGACACGGTATTAAGGAACTGACTTTGGTTTGGTTCCAAGTATTAGACCAGGTAAAGTGGGTCTGAAATGGTTGGAACCAGAATTTGGTACTTGGAACTGGTTTTGGGTTTTAGACCCAGATAACCAAAAAGTTTGTTGTTGAACTTTGAAATTGGTTTGGGATGGCTTAGACTATAGGGAGTGACCCTTGCCACTCCTCACCAAGACGTCACCAACTCCGCCCCTAGGCTCTCGCCAAGGGTCTCGACAAGGATGCCTCGCAATCGGCCAACAAAAAGAGAGAATATAGAGAAAGGGAGAAATGGTCTATGAATGGTGTTCTCTATTTTTTTTACCAAAATAAAACCTAGCTATTTAAATGGAATCACCACACACCCCAATAATTCCAAGATTTTCATGTTTTATTACAAAAACTTAGGTGGCAGATTAGTGTGTTAAGTTCACCATCATTCCCTCTTAATTACCTTAAAAAGAAATAGTTATGTTCAATTAACAAGCGATGGACCTTGACAAATGAAATAGCTAGGTCCTATGTTTCATTTTGTTTCTGTGCACTTGGATTTTTGAACTACATTTTGAACCTTCATAATTTTACATAAATTTTACATAAATTTGGTTTGCATGTATATTGTTCCTCTTTGAGTTACATATGTCAAACTAGTTGTTTTTTCTTTCTGAATTTGAATGAAATAACTCTTTTTGTCTTTAAGTTAAATGTGGGAAGAATTTATATTTTTAAGTTACATAAGATGGAATTATTGGAAATTAAAGATTGCAAAGTTTTTTTTTCTTGGGATGATCGAGACATTGGTGCCAAATGGAAGGGCTTGCAAAGACATTAGCTTGAGGTGTTGAAGGAAAAATCGGGTAAAGAAGGCCACCACTATCACATCGGATTAAAGGTTGTTTTGTCCTGTAATCATTGACAGTAAAACCAAATTAGTCAAATTCAATTAAACATTTATTTTGATTGGGACATAAAATTTATTATTATTATTATTATTGTTATTATTATTATTATTATTATTATTATTATTATAGTGGGTGTGATAGGAATATTGTAAAGGTGAAGGAGACAGTGTGAATTATGTAAAAGAAATGAAGAATGACCGGTCTTAGTTACAGGAATATGGGATCTGTTACCAACTATAACATAATGAAAATTATGATTATAACTAAGGGATTCGAGTATACATTCATTTACATGAACATGATCGATTGCTCTCGTATCCATAATCCAATCATTTTGGTCCGGTTCTTAAAGAGACATTGATGAAAACATTTGAGGGAGGGTTGTTGCTTGATTTGGGTCCAAACCAATCTCAAGGATCTGGGAAATTAGAAGAAGGCTGCTGTCCCATCACATTAGTTGTGGAGGAAGTTGTCACGTGGCCCTGATGAGCAAGAGGTGGAGCTGGGCCTAGAAGACCATTCTATTGCTAGGCTGGAAATATGTTGGGACAAGAATTGGGAGAAGATCAGTTCGACCCACGCATGTAGGCTGGCAGTGGTATGAAGACCCAACCATAATACATGGACTCATGCATTAAAATATTGATCAGTTCCCTGAGTTGATTGTTGCCGACGATCCTTAGTGATTGGTTTTCTATGCTTCTATACACAATATTTGTCAACGGAAGCAATTAAAATAACCCTAAGTGCACAAGCAACTTAGGATCTATGTTTAATAGTTATAGCAGCCTACTTTGAAAACTACAAAAGTAATACTATAAAGAGGGATATAATTACTTACCTTCAAGAAAATTCAGATTTGCTTATTGAACACTTGTAGATCTTGAATTCCTTGATGCTCTTGGAAGACCTAGCACCCAAAGTATAGTGCCTCTAAAGAATCACACCGAAAAGACTAAACACTAGAAAATAAGGAGAGAGAAGAGAAGACTTTCAAAACTCGAATTCTGTGAGTGCAAGGGAGAGAAGAAACGAAAATTTGGAAGGCTAGTAGGGTCTATTTATAGCTGAACAAACTTGTAGAGAAAGCAGATTTAAATTTATTAAATAATCAAATTTAATCCTAATTCAAATCCATGCCTTATCAACAACTATGGACGAAATCTAGAAGGATTCTATCCTTCCTTAACACCAATCAACCTATTGGGATTCCAAAATATTCTAGTTCTCAACTATTAAACAATTAATTTTCAGTCCTCCTACCTTTAAATAATTTCCTGATTAATTCTAATTAATTCCAAATCAATTCAAATTATTTTTAACTAGTTTTCTAATTAATTTATCAAGATATGATAAATTAATAAACTATTTATCTCACTCTCTTAAATCATTTTCTAGCTATTTTAGCACTTGATGGCAACCCTAAAAGGACTTTGATATTATTCCTAAAGTTATACCAATAAGTTATGACACTGGACACCCATTTCCAATAGTCTCCCACTTGGACAAGTCATCAACTACTATTGGTCAAATAATCTTCGAATAACCAACAAAGCATGCCTTCCATATCATCTGCCAAACTCTAATCTAATTGAAAATCATCCCTTAGATAAGTGATCAATTATTCCTTTTTTTTCTACAAGATATTTGTGTGAACTGAGTCATGGATTATGAATCAACCTAATAGTTCAACATTATGTTTCTTGATTTATGATTTATGATGATCAAATCAGCTACTAATTGCACACATCAATTCAGTCCGGGCTAGACATAATTATAGTTTCATTTTATTTATTTCTTTTTTTAGTTTATTTTAGCATATTTCATTCATAACTTAGCTAATCTTCATGCATATTTTCCTTTTTGTTATTTTACGATTATTTAAGGTACTTTCTAGTTTCGTGAACATAATTGCAGATTTTAAGGAGACTAGCAGAATGGGGTATTTGGGTGGTAAACGGACTTGGAGGGCAATGAAGAATCATGGGCTAAAAGACTAATGAAGATGATACAATTCTTGGGCTTCTTGATATTTGAATGACTTGAAGAAGATGGGCCTTGAATTTAGAAAATGGTGAATATTTGAACATGCGAGCATAAATGATCGGGCGAATACACAGGTTAGACTGACAGTTAGTAAGTGGAGTGGTGTGTGTGCTTTTAAAGCTTTTATTTCTTGTATAATATTTATGTGTTGTGATTGGCAGTTGCTACCAATAAAAAATTGGGTTTTGCTTTTGCTTTTAGTTTGTTGTCTTTCGGTATTCGTTAAATGTGGTATTCTTTTTATTAGGTCTTGGAACTTCCTTGTCATAATAATTTATTAATTTATTGTCACATAATATATTAAAATAGAAGCATGAAAATTTAATTTACTTTACAGTATGTAGCTTGAGACTCTACATTCCAATATAACAGAATAGCATAGTTTCTTAGTAAAACAATGTATTTTCAGTTCTATTTTCCATTTGAATCCATTGCTAGATGTCATTTACCAATAGTCATGTAGATTTGACGTTTGATTCATTAAATAAGTAATTTAATCCATAACCCATTTATACCCACTTTAGTCATCTACCAACAACCGATGGTTTTATCAAATATTATATTAAATTATTACTTAAACTAATATTTTAAACCATATAAATGGGTATTCTTTTTTATAAAAAGTTTGTGTTGAGCTTTCACCTTTTTCTCCTTATTAGGGCATCATACTTTCAAAGCTCTATCCATTCAAAAACACAGATTGACAAAAATATGAGCCCATTCAAACACCTAATCAAGTACCATTTACCTTTGTAGGCCCAAGTGTATTGGTCTTCAGCTTCAAACACCAAGAAGATGAAAATCTTGTCATAATCCCATGCACACTTCTCAGAACACCTCCATCTTACAAACATCAATCACGTTAAATTTCGGTGGTGTAGACTAATCAACCGTTGATACAACATGTCTAATAAAAGTAAGTTGGTCATAATCATCTTAATGACAAAAATATCCTTCATTCAAACACGAAAGCTCCATCCAACATCTACAAAATATATATATTAAGAAATAAAAATTAGTTCATAAAATCATTGTAAGAAAACTATAAGAGAGTAACTATATGGAGTTGTCACTTATTTTAAAAAAGGTTTCATAAAATTGATGATGTTGACTTTGAACCTTAGATTGGTCTCTTCCTCTCAATCTAGATGAATCAAAAGCAAAAACCTGACGATGTCGACTTATACTAAATCGTTTTCTACCATTCGAACTTACAATTTGTTCATCACAACCAAAAGATTGACGATACATGTTCACTATTACTCGGTTGTATAATACCATTTTCACTTCTATCATAGTTTTACCTGCAAATATGCTCATCAATCATCAACTATTTAATTTATGTATTGGTATACATACATACAGTACTTTTAACAAAAAATTGAGATAAAGAAAGTAAAGACCATAAATAGATAAAATACGAAGTAGTACCTTCCCACACATCCATTAGAAGATGTGATCTGACATGTAGAGAAAGCACCTAGTGGTGGTGGACTAAACATCTCTGGTATGTATAAATAAAAGTTGTGAGGATGAGGCTTGTCCTTTTGACAACCTTCTTCTCAATAAAAGGTTCCTCTATCATATAGAAATGAAATTCCCTAATTTTTTAATATTTAAGTATCATGTACAAAGACACATAATTACAACATTACTAAGAAAATCAGATGATATTTGATACCTTCATAGTTTTTCTTCTCAATATCCATAGTCTTTTGTCTCAGCATCCAGAAAAGAATCAGGTACCACCCATCCGGAGTTTCATTGAAGTAATGGAATTGAATTGTTGTATATCTCTTGTGTTATGTCTTAAGGCCAGTTTCACCATCTAGGACAACTGTCTACAAAATATATTGTATGGTTAGAAGGTATGATATGAAATATATCGTAGAAAGAAACAAAGAAGAAAAATAGAATGCCAATTGTTTTTTTAATTTGAATAGAAACAAAGGGAAAGAATCAAAGCTTTCCAATGCTTTAAGTAGGGGTGAGCAAAAACCGCACCGCAACTAAAATTAACCGCAAAAACCGCAACCGCAATAAAAATCGATGCTGAGGTTCTCTGTTTTTCAAAAACCGCAAATTTGAGGTGCGGTGCGGTTATTCGTTTTCAAAAACCACAAAAAAACCGCACCGCACCGCATATATTATATACAAATTTTTTTATTAATTATTAATATATTAAATATTAAAAATAAGACAAATTTCATGGATGAAAGAATGATAAAATTCTAGAAGACAAAAGTGTTGGTTTTTTCGTATGTTTAACTTTGAAAAAATAGTGAAATTTGACAATTTTCAGATATTTATTGTTAATTACTAGTGATTTAAAGTTTTTAAGATATTAGTTGTTTGTAATTTAAGTTAATTGTTTTATATATTATGGTTTTTTATTATTACAAGTAATATGTTTAAACTCTTAAAACTGTTTGAATTCTAAAGTGCGGTTAAAAACCATACAAAATAACCGCACCAAATCCATGCGGTTAATAACCGAAACACACAAAAACAAAATTGCACCGAAAAATAACCGACTAACCGCACCGCAAAAATAACCGCACCAAGCGGTTTTGAAAATGGATTAACCACATTTGCGGTTAGTCGTGAGGTTTTGGCCAATAACCGCACCGAACCGCACCGCGCTCACCTTTAGCTTTAAGGACTGAGACATAAACCTAAAATATGATTATTGTGATGACCGGGTGAGATCAAAGTATTGAAGCATAAATATGTAAAAGAAACAATATGGCATAATCAGATACTTACAGAGTAACGTACATGATGAGACAAACCTTTGTTTCTTCTGTATCCCTCCATATATCTTCAGTTATGCCTAAAACAATTACCACCACAATATGAAATATGAATATAACTCTCGTGCTTCCAATAACCGAGTACACCAACATTACCTGAAAAACCTGAGATAGATCAGGGATAAAGTTTGTGGATGCTGACTTGAAAGAAATAAAAAAAAGCGGCGTCGAATTGTCGTTGTGGTGGTGGCTGAGTCCGGTGGCGGTAATACTGATTTTGGAGATCAAACCTAGAGATTAGGACCCATTGCACAAAAAAAAAAAAACAGAAGGAAGAGCAATTAAACAGAAAATCAAAATCAAATGGAAACAACCTACAACATACCGAAATTCCAAACATCAACATAGCACAGGTGGTTGGTGGCGACAATAGAGCGCAGACAATTGTTGGCGACAGAAATCAAAATCCTAAATTCTTGGAAGGGAAATAGTCAGAAAAGTCAAACCCACAGAGTCGGATCCATCGCACAAAAAAACAGAATGAAGAGAAATTGAACAAAATATCATAATTAAAATGAAATAACATACAACATACCAAAATTACAAACAACCAAAGCAAAGGCGGTTAGTGGCGGACGATTGGTGGCGTCAATAGAGCGCAGACGGTTGTTGGTGACAAAAATCGAAATCCTAAATTGTTGGATGAGAAGTCGTCGGAGAATTCAAACCAATAGGTCTGAAACGAAGAAAGACATGAGTCCAAAGAATTTGAAAAGCGATGGCGGTGGGATTTTGGATTGGGAAAGTAAGATGGTGAAAACATATAAGGAAGAAAGAGTAAATATGTAAAAAGTCTGGTGGTGAAAGTCTGAAAGTTGTTAAGTTTATTGTTCACAGACGTGTTGGGTTTTAATATATGTATATAATAATATGGCTTTTCTCAATTACACGTGAAATGGTTGTGGCTTTTATGATATCTGCCCTAAAAGTAATGGATAAAATTGAAAATAATGCATAAGGATGGAATAGTGCTCAAAAGTTTTTGTGTGCACTATTATAAAAATAAGACAAAATTATAAAAATGGTCCCGTGGTTTCTTATTTTATGTGGCTAAGATCCAAACGTTTAAAAAACTATAGATCTGCTCCGTTTTCACTATTTTCATTGTACAATTCGTCCCTCTCAAAATTAAAATGACTGTTTTACCCTTATAAGTTAAAATTTACTTTTTTTTTTAATATTTATTAAAAATCCAATACATTTAAAATAGAAAATAAACCCCATTCCCCATTCCCCACGCCCCACTCACCCCATTTTTGCCTCCACCATCTGAGATCACCATCGCCGGACTGCCACCGCAAACCATTGAATCGGCACCTCAGCTTTCTCCTCCGCCATCAGAAACGAAGTTCCAAATAGCTATTTTACCTTGAAATCGAAGCCAAACACACCTTAAACCCACCCATTCATGTTCTTCTCCATATCCGACCTCACTATCACCCACCCTTCCCCCTCCTCTAGTTGTCTTTTCAGTCAACAAACACTGCTCTCTGCCACTTTAAACGGAAATAAAAATGAAACCCTAAATGTCTATAATTATAGGAAAACTAAAAAATTACATGGACAAGTATACCTATGCAAACAAACAAGTTAAAACCATCATACATCGATCTAATACTCACAAACTTGTTTTGCCCCTTCTTTTCCCAATGAATCCTCAAATAAACGACAAAAGTAGAGGTGAGTCTTAGAGCCAAATCTTGATTTTGACGCCACCATAAGCCACCACCATCATCATCTCCGTCACCAAGAGACATCAACATCAAAAATCATGTTGCGTATTTGACACCATTAAAACCACCATCTTCATCTTTGTCACCAAGATCCACTAGCATCTCTGCCACTACGTGTTGTGATTTTTAGATCTCAATAAGAGGAAGGAGTGGATCTCTATTTCCTTGAGGGATCTGGTGCGATTTTGATAAAAGATGTGTGGTAAAAGAGGAAAGGTTGGTTGGTGGTGAGATGTAGTGGTGTTGGTTTACCGACGAAGTTGGGTTACAGTCGTGAACTGTAGGAGAGAGGGTGAGACGAAGGAGAGGATGGAAGAGGAAGGAGGCAGACGTGGGAACGGGAAAGAAAAAGAAAAAGGGGTATGGGTATAAGGGGGATTTATTTCTAGTTTTTATTAACAAAAATGGTAAAAAACAATTAAAAATAAAGGAAAAAAGAAAGGTAAAATAAACATTTCTATTTTTCCAATGACCAAATTCATAATAAAACTAGCAAAAAAGGACCACATCTGTAATTTCTCAAACGTTTGGACCTTACTCAAAGAAAATAACAAACCATATGGACCATTTTCATAGTTTTGTCTAAAAATAATACACAACAAACTCTTTTGTGCACTTTGGAGGAAATAGTACACACGAAACTATTGTAGGCACTATAATTAAAACAATACACATAAATTTCTAAATATAAAGATCAAGAATTAACTCAATTCGTAGTCTCCTTGTAACACCCGTGCATAGATTGGTTAAACTTAATTGTGGCAAGGACCTAAAATGGAGTTTTGAAGGAAACTCTGTGCCACGATATGGGCAATGAAGGCCACGACATGGAAATGGTTAATTGGTCGCATGATTTTTGGACAACCACGACGTGGACAAGGTGCCACGACGTGGCAGCTGATCAGGCCCAAGCCCATGACTCTTTTAGGGTTTCCCGCATATTTAATCCCCTATAACTTGATTCTAGGGTTCATTTCTCATCCTCTATCCCCCTCAACCTCATAAAACCCTAATCCTTTCCCTCTTGGTGGTTTTGGCTCATTTTGGGTGGTTTTGGTGCCCTTCAAAGGAAGTGAGGAAGAATTGGTGCAAGGATTAAGCAAGTAACACCTTCTCATCTTGGTTGTCACCTTGTGGACCATTTGTAAGGATTCAAGTCTCTACCTTTTGGAGTTATTCTCTTAGATCTATGTTGTTTTGATCCCTTTTTGGTTCATAGATTTGATCTGAGTGAATAGATGGAATAAAGTTGGCAACTTTATTACTCTCTATTTTCCCTTGAGCGTCATTTCTTATGGATCTGAAGTTGGGTTGTGATTTGTGAATCTTGCATGATTTTAGGTAATTTTCTTACCATTTGACCTAAGTTAAGTTAAGTACATGCATGGGGCGTGCATGCCCATCAAGTAATCATTTTTATGGACCTTTGATACCCCCTTTAGCTTCTGCAAGAGTTGGTGTTAAGGACTTTTCAGATTAAAGGATTAATGACTAAGATACTGGACCTAGGGTTTGAGATCTTGATCTCTTTGGGTGTCTTAATGGATAAAGTTGGAAAATTTTAGACCTTAGTTTGGACCAGATTTGATCTTTTGAGCTCTTGGAATCAAGGGAAGTAGCTTAATCCATTAAGCTGCTAGAAACTCAGTACTCACGACGTGGCCATAGGTCGCCACCACATGATGACTGGGAAATTTCTGTACGTTTGGCTTTGTGAAGTCCACAACATGGACAAGGAAGGCCATGACGTGGCGGTCAGCTAAAGCCAACTCTAGCCGTTGACTTTGACCATTGACTTTTTGACAAGTTTGACTTTTGGTCAAACTTGGGTATAATTGAGTATTTGACTAAGGATTGGTCTCGGTTTGGTTTTAGGAAGTTTGGATTGGCTGTTCTGATGTTGAGGTAGCTATTGGGATTTTTTCAAGTGGTTCAGGTGAGTTTTCCTCGTGTACTCGTGGGTTGAAAGCACCAATGTTGGCCCACTAGGTTATATATCCTGGTATATAGGATGATGTTATGATAGTTATATGATAAATTAGTAGATCTGTATGATTACCTATATTTGTTGGATATGTGTTTATGTTTATTTGTTGTATATGTCGACATATTGTGGAGGGGTTGAGGCGATCCTGCTTTGTGCTGAAGGCCAAGATAGCCAGGGAGGTACGGATAGGCTATAGGCCCTGCGAGGTGGTCTAGTTAGGCCGAAGGCCCGAAGAGTGGTACAGATAGGATGTAGCCCCTGCGAGGCGATCCAGTCATGCCGAAGGTTCGCAGAGCGGTCCAGATAGGCTGTAGGCCTTGCGAGGCGGTCCAGTCAGGCTGAAGGCTCATATTTGTATGTTACAATCTATTGTGATTTTTGGGATGTTACAAGTTGGTACCAGATCCTTGGTTTGAGAGAATCGGGTGAACATTCATGTGAATCCAGAATCAAACTAAGGAACTACGAAAAGTTTAAAATGGTTTTTAAAATTGTTTTCAAAAGTAACCAAGGAAGGATGCGATATGTATGATTAGCCGGAGCAAGTAAGTATATCCCAAGTTACCCAAACTGTTATTTAATATGATTTTTATGGTAGAACAACATGTTAGTTGTAGGGTAGGGATCTTCAGGAATTGCATGATAGAATTGCCTGATGTATGATGCCTTTTTCCTATAGAGTTTTCTTTCTTATTTGTTTGCAAGACTCTTTCGGGTGTGAATTAACTATGAACTGAATAGGTTAGGTCACATGCTGCATGGGTTAAATAATTTTATAGTGAAGGATTTGGTCCTATTGTGCAGCTCTTGTCTGAGTCCAACAATTTTAAGGTGGAATACTTTAATCTAAGATTATTAAAGCTATGTTGTGTGTGATTGTATTCATAAAATAGTTAACTGGCACCAATGGGGGTCGTTCGACAGTTGATGTTGTTGGGTTTTAAGCACTATAACACTCATATGGTGCACATGCAACCCTAGATGCTTTGGATTTATGTTTTCTCTAATTATACATGCATATTTCAATTTTCCAAAGCATACATCCTAAATAACATACAATATAGGATATACAATACAAAACTCATAGTTAGATGAATACCTCTTTAATGTAGATGTAGTTCTTGGCCTTTGAAATCTTTAGCACCTCAAGTGTGATGCCTCTAATGTGTCACAAACACCAAATGCAAGAGGAGGCTTGATAGAATAAGCTAGTTAGCACAAAATCAATATCAAACTCTTAGAATGATAGGTGTAACCGATTTTGGCTCTAGGGGATTCCTTTTATAGTGTAACAAATGCTAGGGTTACATTTTTGCAAACCCTAATGCACCATGACCTTTCATATTACTTAGGCTCCATGGGTTAAACCTCCATGGACTATCCATGGACTATCATATTGGTTTAGCCCATCCTAATTAACCATGGATCTTTGGCCCACACTATAAGAATCATTGATTTACTTAATTAGTCCCCGTATATTTAATTAGTCTCTTTTGATCACTAAATTAATCCAAATTAATTCTTGATCAATACTAATTAAACAATATGATTTCTCAATTAATATATTATACTTATAATATATTAATAAATCACAAATAGCCTTATTCTCAAAAGTCCATCCTATCAAATTGCACTGGTGAAGGCAACCCAAAAGGACCATGCAACAATCGGGTCAAGTACATCCCAATTATAGTTATGGGATTAGACACCAAATCCAACAGTATCCCACTTGGATAAGTCTAATAACTATAGCTGCCATTGCCACTTCAGGATCCGATTAGCAATCGTAGCTTTCAAAAGCCACTGACGACTCTGACCTAGTCAGTGACGCGTCCTTTAGATAAGGGATCATATACTCCTCTGTTCTCAAGATATCATGCGGACAAATACATGGAACATAGTCATACTTATTGTCCTGCAGTTTGTTTCTCGATTTCCGATTTGTCTGACATAGAACATAACTAAACACATCAATTTAGTTATGACCGGGGCCGACACATAAGTCAAAACAAAATCATCGAGGGGCCCAATATATCGCTTTTAATCCTCTTAGGATAAAAGGAATAAATAAACTTCGACATTATATGCTTGTACTAACTACTCATCAAATCATGCACAACGATATGTTTTATAACATCAAGTTACTAATGCGTTTTCGTATCATCAATGCACAACCAACTCGTAGTCAACAACTCATATATCTTAGTTTGAAGACTATATGATATTATTGTCTCACAATCACTCATGATAAATTCCATGAAGTGATTCAGGTGAGCGTGAGTTTAATCCAATACTCAAATCTTATTTCAGGAGCACTCATGAATGGTGTAGCAAACTTTTGATATGTCTAACGCCTTAGATAATCTACAAGCCAACTCATGACAGTCTTACCTCATTACCTACTTCCAAAGTATGATCGACTGTGGATGATTTGAATAATATTATTATTCTCGAAGTCAAAACATGCAAAAGTGAAACAATAGTAAATAATTAAAACACAAGACAGTAACTTTACTTATAAATAAAACTCCTTTTATTCAATCATCAAAATGTCAATTACAATTTAGCTATTACAAGTTTCAAAACATTTATCTAATCACTAAAACTAATATCGCCCGTTAGCCCGATGCCCCTTGCATGCTGCAAGTGCCTCACCTATCACACCCTCGGTCGCCGGTGGAAACGCCGAGGTGCGCGACGTAAATCAGTAATCACAGTTATTAAACATACATTGAACAGTAAAAATATAATTTTCTATTATAACCGAAATAGAAATTACATTGATAATGACTATCACTAAATCGTGACACACGCCTAACAATCTGGCATTTACAAATGTATAATACAATTAATGAAGAATCTTCTGAGCGAATACTTCCGATCTGTTACATAACCTGAGAATACATGCATTTAAAATACGTCAACAAAATTGTTGGTGAGTTCTACAGGTTTTGACACAGAGTACTTTTATAACCCAAAAGTGTTTGGTAAAATTTGGCTGGCTGACCACCTTTTATAAATATTCACTTTTCTATTAAAAAGTATAAAATAATTGAGTTATAAAAATGTGTTATGACTCATTCATAAATACCATTTGTTCAAATCCAAATGTACAAGAGTTGGAAAATACATATAAGTAATTCAGACTTATATCAAAGTGCATTTTTATATAAATATTTTGAATATCAAATTATATAAAAATAGGAAATGGTACCCTTTGTGAGAACATAGAATAACCAACTTTACTCTTGAAAAATTATACAAGAATTTGTATCATTTATATGAAAAACTCATAAGTCTTGAATTTATGAACTTTGTAAAATCGTGTCGTGACAATAATTAAGTATTATTTGACTTAATTTGAAAACCGACACTTAACTGGTGGGGCAAACTCCTCCCACATAAATATTGCGTTTTCTTATACAAACAAATGGTTTATATAAATAACTTATCTTATATAAGTTAATAAATCTTGTCAAGTCGTGTCATGATATTAATTAAGTGTTATATAACTTAATTTTTGGTATTGACACTTATCGCTTTGAGTCACATGCTATTCCACTAAATACAGTTTCTTTCAACTAGAATGAGTGAATATAAACTCAGTATAAATCCAATATCGATTCTATACGGTAACGAAACAAAACTGGGATTTTATAATGAAATCATAACCGAACTCGTGACACTATACTTTATTAATGCACCGACACCATAATAAGGCGTGCGTGCTAAAGTCATTCACCCCGTTGTAACACGTGGTAATGTTTCGATAATGCTAACGTCAGCGCCAAAATTCATCTCGTCAGATGTAGTTGTAGCTAGCAACTCCAGGCGGGCGGTCGTACCGTATAAGATCAATAATATGACACTTACACCCGATGTTAGTCGTTCCCTCGAGGATTAACAATTATATATTGGAGAGTTTCTACTAAGTATTGAGATCTTAGCTTTCGCGAAACCCGGTATAGTTTATAATGGATACTCAAACGTATCGGATCTGGTATTCGGAATAGGTATGATAAACCTATATGGAATAGGCATGATGAACCTATATGGAGTAGGTATGATAAACCTATCTGGAATAGGTATGATAAACCTATATGGAGTAGGTATGATAAACCTGTATGGAATAGGTACGATAAACCTATCTGGAATATGTATGATAAACCTATCTGGAATAGGTATGATAAACCTATATGGAGTAGGTATGATAAACCTATCTGGAATAGATATGATAAACCTATCTGGAATAGGTATGATAAACCTATATGGAGTAGGTATGATAAACCTGTATGGAATAGGTATAATGAACCTATATAATCCATTCTAAATTCACTGGATATGTAACATTATTCACCGTTTAGGAAAACGATAACTGAAATTCTTATAACTTAAAGAATTTATCATACTGGATACAATTTCGATGTTGTTGGTGGGTTGTCAAGTCCACCAAGCAAATTACACCCTTTGATTTCTAAATAAACGTAATATAATGGTAAAAAGGGGTATCGATCCTCAGGGAAATGGTTGTATTCAATCACCAATGCAATTCAATAGAACTAGTGAAATTAAACTAACTAACTACAATTAAACTAAAAGGGGGGTGTTTGATTACTTGAAAACTAAAATACTTGAATAACTAAAAACCTTGCAATTAAGCAAGTTGATGAGATGCTCAAAGGTTGGGAATAATTGGTTAACTAAGGCAATTCAACACAATGAACATTTGTGTGTTTATCATTAGGATCTAATACAAAGCTTATCCTTCATCCCAAATTGGTTATAGCAATCATGAAGCATGATATGCCAAGATTCCTCATAGGTAGTATGGAGGTTGGGGAAGCCCACAACACACCTTCTTAATTAAGATCAAGGGTCAATTGAAGCAATTAATCCCAAGAAATCAATTAGCCTTAAGAATGAAGGAATCCCCAATTCCTAGAGGATGTCAAATGCTTACACATCCATAAAGGAGCTGTGATTCATAAGCTAGAGATGATTCCTACCATCATAAAGCCTTTGTTCTAGATAAATTCAATGATCCAATGCAAAATCAATGAAACAAATCAACCATTGCTCAATCAAATACTAAGCTCATGATCAAAGCATCAAATAAGCATAAGAATTGTAACTAGAATCATAAACATGGAATAAATTGATAATCAACATAAATCCTTCAAAACCCACAAACATTCATTGGTTTTCAGCCAAAGTCAACCAAATATAAAGAGTTTAGCCACTCATGGCAATAGAACAACAATCACAAAAGTCTAATTGCATAAAGAAACTACCAAAAATATTGGAAAGATGAAGAGAAATGAGTCTTGAGCTTCCAAAATCGCCTCCCACAGGTCTCCAATGGTGTAAAATCGAAGTTATGGCTGCTAGGTCTTATCCCCCAAGGTGATGGCAAGCCAAATGACCAAAATACCCAAACTGGGCAGTTGCGCGGGTACCCGCGCAGCCAAAATTCCACCCGCGCAAATGCTGCTGGAATGCTATTGGTCCACCATTCCACTACTCCACCCTTCCACTACCAAAGATTCCTTTAGTCCCCCCCTTGTCCATGTAATTTGAATCCACCAATCATCATTTAGCCACTAAATGGATGCTCCAAGCCCAAAATTAGAAATTTATGATCCATCTTCACAAGCCCAAATAATCCAAGCCAATAACTTTCAAAGCCCAATTCTTCTTCTTTGATTCCGCCAAGCCCAATAATGCTTCGGGAGCCCACTAAGCCGTCTTCACTCAAATCCACAATCACAAAAAGCTCCAAAACCCTGCAAAATTCATCATGCAACATAACAAGCCCCCGATACGATCCATGATAAAGAAAATAAAGAATATACAATGCAATACTAATAAAAAGAGCTAAAAATCTAAGATAAACTAATAAAAATAAGGAAATAAAATAAGCTATCAAATCACCCCAAGCTTAAACCTAACTTGTCCTCAAGTTAGAACAAGACTAAAAAGAGCTCGGAATGAGCTAAACTAAAAAGAGAAAAAGAAAGATACCATAGAACTTGGTCAACATCAGTCAACATGGTCAGAATTAGTCCTTCAATGGACCCTACGCATCTTCAAAATGTTCCCCGCTTTAGAGCCATAAACCACATTCTCAACCACTTGATGGGCGAATAGATCACGGTTGGATGCAGTCGCGGTGTGCAAGACAAAGGAAACAGAGATGCGCCCAGTGGGGGCACTTTAAATCACCAATGCAGACCATAGTGCACGAAGGAAAGGCGCCTCTTCACACACTATGATTCCTACATTTGTCAGACTAAAGTGTATAGTACGAAATAGGGTTTTACAGCGCGGCCTCCAGGCAAACATCCGGTTTCAGAGGCTTCTCCCTTGTACTATCCTTTACAGTCTACCGTCTCATCGTCGGGGCCTTTTCTCACCAAAAATCAAAAATAAAATAAAATAATAAAAATTCTACTTAACCTAAATCTAAACCTAACAACCTAAGTCTTCGATCTTGAACTTTTGTTATTTGGTCTTCAGCTTCTTTGTTGTTTGATATTCAGTCTCTTTTTTTTTTTTTTTTTTTAAAGCTTTGAACTTGGATTCTTGTTCTTCTTTTTGTGTTGCTCTTTTTCTTCATTTTTTTTTCTTCTTTGTTTTTCTTGCTTTTCTTTAATCTTCTTCATTGTTTCTTTTTGTGTTTTCTTCTTTGAAGGTCTAAGGAATTTCACCATGTAACATAGGATGGAGGCTAACATGAATACCTAATGATCATTGACAATGTGCCAAGATCAACTAAAAAGGGGTGGGGAATGACTCAAAAATGGGTGTTACCGAAAAGACTTGGTCCCAAAAGATGTGAATTGGGGGACCCACTTCAAAGTTCATCAAGCACCTCAATGCAAGGTGTGATATACAAAATCTATCTAACTATCTACTCTAGACCCCTAGAAAAATGATGATCTATCTTAAAAAGGTGGTGAGAATCTAACTAAGTAAGGCTCGGACGAGACTCGGGAGTACTAAGGGGTACTCCCTCCAAAACCAAGATGCGAGTCTTCATTATCTTCAATGTACCTTACCGGGCTAATCTTTGCTCGCGCACATCGGTTTGACCAACCACATCCCTCCGCACCTAGACCCAATCAAGCTACATGCATCTGACCCCCACACAAGCGGTCTTAAAATGGTCCGTGAGGCTCAAAACGTGTCCCACTTATCAAATACAAGGAATTCCATATCAAGACCCGGGACCAATCTATGATTCAATACTTATGACTCGGTGCTCTGGTACCTGTAGGGATGAGAAGACAAGAGAGAACAAAAATGCATGAACTTAAACTAGAATGCATCTAAAAAGTATTGTGACAACCGTCAAAATTCGAGTTAGTTCTAGATTTGATAAACTTAGTTGCACATATAGGCACAACACATATTAGACTTAGTAATTAGAAGCTAAGTTATAACCTACTAGAAACTTGGAAACAGATAGAAACAATGGATGGTGTACTTAGATTTCACCTTGATATGTGAATTCTACATCTACTAAGCTGTAGTGACTATCCATATTTGGATCACTCTTTGACTCGAACAATATTTCATGAATCATGCACACACATCATGCACTTGACCTAGAAGTAGAAGTTAGTTCAAAGTCTCATAGAAACTTAAGTCAAATTTGAAGACTAGGACTAGTATACTTGATTCCTCAATTTCGCTTGAATCTCGGAATCACTACATAGAATGCCAATAAACCGATAAAAATAAATTACAAACATTATTTATAACTATAAAAGAGTTATAATACCATAAGATAATTTAAAGTCTCAAATATTCTATTTATTTTGATATTCAAAGTTTATTAAACTCCAAAACCCTAAAAGCCCTAAAAACTCATATTTATAAACTTTAACCTTAAAAATCCTATAAAAACAATTATGAACCTTATAATATTATCTTATCATAATAATTATTATGAAATAAAATTCAATGAAAAATAAAGATTTAGTTATTAACATTTACCCTTGATTTATAAGTCAAAAATCAAGAGTTTTATGCATAAAAACTAGGTTAAGGTGCACATTTTATAAAAAGTTGGATATTTTTATAAAAGATTTGAATTTTTATAAAAGAAACAAGAGAGAGAGCCTCTCCTCCCCTAAAATCGGATCCCTCTCTCCCCATACCTCTCTCACACTCTCATTCTCCAACACACACACATCTCTCTTCTTTCTCTCTCTAGAAAACTCTCTCTACCTTCTCTCTACTTTTTCTCTCCAAACACCACTCCATTCTCTCTTCCTCCCTCTAAGAACCAAGAAATTTTCCAGAAAACAAACCCAAGAACACTCCTCAAACTCGAAATCTTCATCATCTTGTGGTATTCTTGAAGGTAAAATCGATTTCTACTTCACTTTTCTTTCAAGTTTTGCTCTTTTTCTTACACTTTCTCCTTCTTCATCTTCTTCAAACTTGTTTTCTTTTTGTTAAAATGGTTTTTACAACATGATGGATGTGTTTTAACACCATGCATGTATGATAAACAAGGTTGCATGTTCATGATCTTAGTGCAAAAATCGATTTTAAGGAGTAAAACATCAAACTCAAGTTAAGAGTTTTTGAGAAACAAAATTTTGTTCATAAATGCATGTATACATTTTGATAAGTTTTAATCTTTTGATCTCTGGAAACATGACCAAAATATGAGGTTATCATGATATATTTAAAATACTTCAAAAGATTTACTCAAGGAAATGATGAAAACCCACTTTTCTAACCAATCATCATGCATGCAATCTGCCAGATTTCTTTACCTGACTTTAAACTATCATATCTCACTCATTTCGTAGCCAAAATTCGTGATTCTTTTTCTGAAATATAATATTTTGACTTAGCTTTCAAACCCATCTGACCTCACTAAAAAAGTCCAATATTTCGATTTTTACCAATTTTTACAAAACTGTTGCTCAAACAGCACTTTCCTTATGAACATTTGTTTTGTGTTGCATGTTCAAAGGACTTATTCATCACTAAAAATCATTCAAAAATTATTTCGAACTCTTAACATCATATATTAAGAGGTACAAAAAGATCTTGATTTAAAAGTCTTTGGAACATGTTGCAAAAATTCTCAAAGTAACATCAATAATCTTTACCAAAATCACAAGAACCAAGTTTTCTCTATAATTTATTGAGCCTTTAGGCATGTTTTTCGATATCAAAAATAAGAAAACAATTTTTCATTGTTATTAAATTGTATGAAGATGTGTTCTGGAAATTTTCAGCTCAATATATATTTTCTTTATTTTTACATGAAAATAATAAGAAAATAGAGTATTAAATCATATAAAATACTTAAACTAGTAAATAAATTCTGGAAAAATTCTTGGATGATCCTTTAAGTTAATAAACATCTTCCATTAAGTTTCATCGATTTTTGTTACTGTTTAATATGGTTTTGAATTTTCTTTTTGTTTAGCTCTAATAAATCATAAAACCACATTAGGGAATATAAAAATGGTATCTAATAATTTTCGCAGCTTATGCTCTCTGTGGAAGACTTAGAAAAATATTTCCAGAATTTTTCATAATGTATCCCTATTTTTCTCCGATTTTTGTATTTATAATGGACTAAAAACAGGAAAAATAGTTTTACTCATCCAAAAATTATGAAAATTTACCAGAACACCTTGTAGTACATTAGGATGCTACATAAAAATTTTGATGATTTTTCTCTTCTGTATACTATTTTTCTTCTATTTTCCCAAGATTAAATACACTTAAACCCAATTTTTATTAGAATACATACACAAAAATCATAAAATTGGGATAAACAGTTTAGAAGTTCATTTTTATATTTTTCCTAGCTTAATAATGACTAATAACAGCGTTACAAAAATTTTGGGCAATTTTGGAAACTATTTTCTATTTATTTCAATTTTTATTAGAATAAATGCTCAAAAATCATAAAATTGGGTTAAATTGTCTGGAAATCTATTTTTATATTTTTCTCAGGTTAAGTACGTGTAATGACATTACTATAAAAAGTTTGGGGCATTTTCTTAACCGATTTCTATTTTTCATGAATTTGTATCTATTTAGAGAATTAAATATATGAAAAATGGTTATACATATTCATAATCCATGAAAATTTATCTAGAAGTCTTTTAGTACATTTAGAACCAAAATCTGAAGTTTGGTAATTTTTATTAACTGTTTAGTATTTTTCATGATTTTATGGTTATTCAAGAAACTAAAATCGTGAAAAATAGTCAGACAAATAAAAAATTCAAGAAAATTTATCTTAAGGTCTTTGACTTCAATTAAAACTTAAATGCAAAGTTTGGGAAAGTTTATAACTAAATTGATTTAGTTTTGAATATTTAATCATTGGAACACCTCTAAAATGTTAAATATTAACATTTCAATAATGGAAATTTTCCACTTAAATTGTTATATAACAATTGATTCATTGAAATTAAATTTTCATAGAAAAATATTTGTAACTTATCTATATTAAATTTTGACACAATATTGGTATAATTCTATTGTAGTAGTATGTATACTAGTGTTAGATTTCGATTAGAGACTCATTAGTGTGTAACATCGTTGTAGGAAAACGATAGTGGTACGAGTGGAGCGTAGTTCAAGGCACCATTTGCATCATCTCAATGCATTGTGAGTATTCACGCACTCCCTTATTTTCAGTTTTTATGTTTTGGGGTGGAAAAGCATGTCTCGAAAAACTATTATTTGAATGTTGTATTTAAATTGATTTGTATCAAACATGATTGATATTTTATTGCTATGTCTCTCTATGTATGTCTATGCAACACGAAACATGAGAACTTATCGTACTAAGGCCCTTCCCTTATCTCTAACCATTAACTCTTTGAGCCAATGGTCATTATGGATAGCGCTATTAGGAATTGACAACTCCTCACTCGCCCTATTGCTGGAGTGCATGATACCATATTCATCTATGGAACGATAAGCATAGATCTTGATAGGGCTTCAGTCATAGGTTTGGTTGAGACTCATTGTTTGCTCATACACATACAAACTCGTTACTTATTATAGCAATAAACTTGTTTATTAATTATAGCAATGAACTTTGTTTCTCATTACAACAACGAACTGTTATTACTGAAAACTTATATACATGTTTTAGCATTGGAATTGTTTGCTCCTTGTAGCAACGAAATTGATTGCTCATTTTAGCAATGAAACTTGTTTACTCGTTTGAGTAACGAACTTTATCTTCCATGAGAATATGAATGTTGCATCTTATTTGGGCAACATACCTTATCTCTCATGATGACAAAGAACTTTGTTTTTACAAACTTATTTACTCATCTTAACAATATACTTTTATTATTGGAAACTTTTATCAAAACTTTGATTTCAATTCATGGAACCAGTATTATTTTGTTTATCTGTGAGTACTCACCAACTATTTTTATAGTTGACGCTCGTTTTACATGCTTTTTCAGGAATCATCGAGTAAGTGGCACTTAGGGACACTTCACTTTTAGGAGCATTCGCATGTGTTGTATTTCAATTTACATTGTAATTTCTTTTAAAAGTTGTTCAAACCCATTGTGAATTTGTAATGATTTTTAATACTATGGTTGGTGTTGTCTTTTAACTTTTGCGATGAAACCCTTTGTACTGCCACGCCCTGTGTTTCCGCTTTAGCGGGGTGTGACAAGTATGAAAATTAGAAAAAGAAAGAAACAAAATATGCAATATTTTTGAAAATTTTATGCAATTTTTATGAATGACCTAAATGAGTTACTCTAAATGCAACAATATACAACCTAAATGCAATAAAAAAAAATAAAATATAAGAATACCTCACCCCAAGCTTAAAATTAAGCATTGTCCTCAATGCTTAGGATGAGAGTAAGGAAGGATCATACCGGGATCAAGATGGAGGAGGCCCGCGAGGGGGATAACCGCCCTCGGGCTGAAAATGATACCAAAGGTCCTCCATGTAAGTGTTGGTGCGTGCTTGTTGTTCCTCAATGCGGTGGATGGCTGCGGTGTTCCTGTTGCCCTGGAGGCGCAAGGAAGCAAGCTGACTGTAAATATCGAGAGGAAACTCGTGTGCGGGGCCGGGCTCATTGTGTTTCTGGTATGAGTGATAATCATGCTGTGGCTGGAAGTGTTCTCTCGAGGACTGAGAGTGTGACCCGGAGGCTTGACATGGATAAGGTGGTGGCAACTGGCGGATCGGGAGATCATAATGGTCTTCAGCCTCGAATGGGCTATCAGCATTGTCAGGGTCCACCTGCATGTCATCATCCGCTGCTGCAGCATCATCATTTGGCAACTCTTGAGGCAAGAACCATGTTTCGGGGACATTGGTGGTGAAGGCGGAGATACTTGGATTGGGCAAGATGTAAACTGGGTCCTTGACATGGTTGAGCCAAGAGAAATGTCCAGGAAGAGTAGGATGAGGTAGCATTAATTCCATCCGGGTGAGAGTTATGCAATCAAGAAGGTAGAGAGGTGGATCATCCACTGACACATATTTAGATTCTGGAAATTGAAGGCCCATACCCAAACCAATGAGGGTAATGAGACCTCCAATACAAATGTCACCAGTGGTCTTCGTCCTGAGGCTGTCACATTTGTCTAAAAAGAAGGTGGCGAAATCGGGTAAAGACCAACGTCGGCTCGACATGCAGTAGAGAAAATATAACTCAACGGTGTTGATTTGTCCCGGCTCGTGACGAGCAAAGATAGAAGTGGATAGGATCCGGTGGGCAATTCTCCAGCAAGGATGGATGATAAAGGGGTCTTTTTTGGCGACTGGGATTGAACTTGGAAAGGCTCGTGATTTGGGTCCAAAAGTCTACTTTGGGCAAGCTTTTAAATTGAGACCATTGGTAGCTGTAAATGTCGGAGTTGTTGATGTCATATGTGCCCATGAGCTTGTTGAGGGTTTTGTACTTGAGTCGGTGCTGCCGACCCTGGAGTTTGAAAGTGAGTACCCTCGCCGTGTCATTGCGGGCATAGGTGGAGAGGAAGTCGAGTGTGGGTTGTTTGTAGGTGCGTGCAGAAAGAGCGAGAAACTCGTGCCAACCAATGTTGAAAAATAGTTGTCTCAAGTGGTTGTCAAGGCCGAGGTGCTCCATAGAATCTTGGTGGTAAAATTTTGTGGCGCGGATTGCACGCTTTTGAAGGTTGGATTTGAACTCTCGGCTTTGGGCACTCGTGAGGGTAAGGTTCCCATCACGATCAACATGGTCGGTGGACATTTTCTTGGATGGCCCCGAGGATTGAGCTTCACGAGATGAACCATGAGATGCGTGAATGGTCTTGTCCCGTGCCATTGTACCGGTGAATAAACCTAGCAAAGACAAAAACTTGGGCAAAATTATCCCTCACACTCGCCTCACACCAATCCAATCAAATCAGAGAATAAAAATTGGGCAAATATTCCAAACTTGCAATTTTGGGAAAAATCAAATGCAATTCAATTAATTCAAAGCAAACTAAGTCTACTTCTAATCAACCTAATGTATAGCATAAGCCTATGGAATGAGAATTTGAAGGCAATGGAATTTAAAAGAAATGTACCAATTTCGAGTGTCGAAACCCGAAAAGAAATCTGCTAAAACCGCACCCCAAGCTTGAATTTGACCCACAAGGTTGAATCTTTTGAAACTCCGGTGAGAAACAATTTTTTTTTTAAATTTTTGGTCAAAATTAGCGGCGGCGACAGACGGTGGCCGGCGGTGGAGCTAGGTTTTCCGGCGATGAGATTTTCCCAAATTAATAGTAGATCGGTGTGTGGTGGAGTGTGATTCATGGCTATGTAGTTTTCAAACGGAATATCTTCAAAGGATTGACCAACAATTGGAGAATTCGGTTCGGTGTCGGTATCACTTGAAGTGTGAACTTGATCTTCTATGTTGATTAGTGGAGAAGAGGAAGAAGCTTGAACGAGTTGTTGTTGCTTTGCTTGTTTTGCTAACTTTTTCAACATTTTTGCTTCTTTTTCAATTTCCGGATTGTAGAGTAGTTCCCCGGTTCTTGTAGACCTAGGCATAAACAATCAAATAACAATAACCAATTTCCCCCGCAACGGCGCCAAAACTTGGTGGGTTGTCAAGTCTACCAAGCAAATTACACCCTTTGATTTCTAAATAAACGTAATATAATGGTAAAAAGGGGTATCGATCCTCGGGGAAATGGTTGTATTCAATCACCAATGCAATTCAATAGAACTAGTGAAATTAAACTAACTAACTACAATTAAACTAAAAGGGGGGTGTTTGATTACTTGAAAACTAAAATACTTGAATAACTAAAAACCTTGCAATTAAGCAAGTTGATGAGATGCTCAAAGGTTGGGAATAATTGGTTAACTAAGGCAATTCAACACAATGAACATTTGTGTGTTTATCATTAGGATCTAATACAAAGCTTATCCTTCATCCCAAATTGGTTATAGCAATCATGAAGCATGATATGCCAAGATTCCTCATAGGTAGTATGGAGGTTGGGGAAGCCCACAACACACCTTCTTAATTAAGATCAAGGGTCAATTGAAGCAATTAATCCCAAGAAATCAATTAGCCTTAAGAATGAAGGAATCCCCAATTCCTAGAGGATGTCAAATGCTTACACATCCATAAAGGAGCTATGATTCATAAGCTAGAGATGATTCCTACCATCATAAAGCCTTTGTTCTAGATAAATTCAATGATCCAATGCAAAATCAATGAAACAAATCAACCATTGCTCAATCAAATACTAAGCTCATGATCAAAGCATCAAATAAGCATAAGAATTGTAACTAGAATCATAAACATGGAATAAATTGATAATCAACATAAATCCTTCAAAACCCACAAACATTCATTGGTTTTCAGCCAAAGTCAACCAAATATAAAGAGTTTAGCCACTCATGGCAATAGAACAACAATCACAAAAGTCTAATTGCATAAAGAAACTACCAAAAATATTGGAAAGATGAAGAGAAATGAGTCTTGAGCTTCCAAAATCGCCTCCCACAGGTCTCCAATGGTGTAAAATCGAAGTTGTGGCTGCTAGGTCTTATCCCCAAGGTAATGGCAAGCCAAATGACCAAAATACCCAAACTGGGCAGTTGCGCGGGTACCCGCGCAGCCAAAATTCCACCCGCGCAAATGCTGCTGGAATGCTATTGGTCCACCATTCCACTACTCCACCCTTCCACTGCCAAAGATTCCTTTGGTCCCCCCCTTGTCCATGTAATTTGAATCCACCAATCATCATTTAGCCACTAAATGGATGCTCCAAGCCCAAAATTAGAAATTTATGATCCATCTTCACAAGCCCAAATAATCCAAGCCAATAACTTTCAAAGCCCAATTCTTCTTCTTTGATTCCGCCAAGCCCAATAATGCTTCGGGAGCCCACTAAGTCGTCTTCACTCAAATCCACAATCACAAAAAGCTCCAAAACCCTGCAAAATTCCTCATGCAACATAACAAGCCCCCGATACGATCCATGATAAAGAAAATAAAGAATATACAATGCAATACTAATAAAAAGAGCTAAAAATCTAAGATAAACTAATAAAAATAAGGAAATAAAATAAGCTATCAGTTGTATTAGCATAATAGCTAATTTTTGAATTTATCCAGTTTGGATCGACCGTAGATCTACATTCCCCATATTTTATATAAATTTTTGCGAGAATGTTTTTAATACATTTAATTTGGGATAAAGGTAAAGTCTTTAAATAATACTCGACAAGTATTTATTTCGTAAATAACGACTCTTAAGTTCTGAAGTCGATCATGTTATTTATTGTGATAAGAATAAATAACTTAGTATAATGAAGTTATGTTGTTATAATTAATATAAAAAAATATTAATAATTTCTCAATTCATTTTTACATATCCTTATATATATATTAAAAGTTAAATCTTATAATTTAACCAATAATTATATAATCTCATGAATTTAATCTTCCATCAATTATGGCAATATACTTTCATTTTATACACGGATACTAATTTTGGTCATTTTTATATTGTTCCATGCTTCCATGAGATACTTTATCTTATACATGTAAAGTCATCATTTTTGTGACTCATAATATCCACTTGTATAATTATAGCAATATACTTTCAATCTTGTGATTTTTCTTAATAATTATATTTATATTTCACATAAAGTATAATTATATCAACTTATAACAATCTACTTTAACTTAATAGATTTGCTAGTGATTTATCACATCTTTAGATTGCTATTTCATAAATGTTTGACCAATAACAAAGTAAGATGTTATTTTGTATATAAAACTTAAAAATCATCAAACTTTAATAGACACACATATATTCTCCCCCAGATATTAAAACCGTAAAAGAGGGGACGTAGAAACTCACATTCGACGTGTGATCTCGATCCCGGTTCGTTTTTAGTGAAGCTTTACGCGAGAAATCGCAACGTAACCATTCTTGGACTCTTAAACGTTTCCGGGTCTATTTGGTTAAGTTTTAAACTAAAAGGGACTCGTTTTCAATTATTTTATATTTAAAAGAAAAGGCTATATTGTAATTTATTTTACTCAAGGGACTAAATCTGTAATAAATGATATCTAAAGGGACCATTTTTGTAAAGTCTAAGTCACATGAGACTTGGTTTATAAGGTTTTCAATTCAGGGACTGATTTAAACTTTAAGGCCATAATGGAGGTACTGTTTTTGCCAACTGATTCCAAATTTTGGGCAAAAGGAATCGACGCGGTCATCCTCTTCATTCGTTCATCCAGTCGAGTCAAGGCAACGGTGAAAAGATCGAGCAAACGAATCAGCGGGGGTGAAGGGTCCGATCTCCGGTGACGATCGAGTAAATCACATGTAGGGGCGCCGGCCGATGGCGATCGCCGGCGTCTTCTTCCTCTTCTGGTTCGATTGGTAGCAAGCATAAAAAGTGGAATGATTGGGGGTTCTGTGATGGTGCTCGACGAATCAAAGGGAGGGGCTGCGAAGATCGATTGAAGGAGATTGCGAGCTTGCTTTCCGGCGAACCCTTCTCGTTCCCAGCAGCTCGTCACCGGCAACAATCCGTCAGAAGAGCGACAACATCGTCAGTCGCCGTGAATGGGGGTTCAGCAGTTTCGATTTGTGGGAGGAAAGGAAGAGGATGGTGGGTTTGGGTGGTGCTTCATCTACCGGAGGGGAGAAGAGGCTCCGATGGCCATTCAGGTTCCTCCTTCGTGATTTCATCGTCTCCAGTCAAAAATCGAGGAAAGTGAGGCAGCAACAATAACGAATGAAGACCCAGGGGGAAACAGTTAAAGAGGTGGGATGGCGGCGATGTTGCATTGGCTCGCCAGCAGTCGCCTTCGATGGAGGATGTCCTCGACGGAACTGCTTTGACCTCCGGTAAGTAGTAACTGTCGATAGTTGAGGTGTTTGTCTGGTTTGTTTGATAGGTACCAAGGATGAACTTTGATGTTTGGGTTTTGGTGTTTAATCAGGGAATGGAAGCAAGGATTCACTTTGTTGTGAATTTGATGTTTGATAGGAAAAGGAACAAAGAAGAACAAAGGTGGTATGAATTCTGATGGCCGGAAAACTCCAATTCCGGTGGTTCTTCTTCCACCGTGAGAGAGAGATGGAGAGAATGGAGTGAGTCTGTGAATGATTGAGGATATTTTTGTGTGATCAAAAATAAGATTTTTAGAAGACTTTTGTGGTACTTTGTGATCTTGCAGGAGATTTAGAGTACAATGTCCAATTGGTTCAAGATTTGATACATGTGCAATTGGGATGATCATTTGTGTAATTGTGTAAAAAGTGAGGATCGAGAATGAATGGGAAAAGAAGCTGGACACTTTCATGTACCAATAGATCTTTTATTACACCTCTCAAGTATTCTTTGCTTTTCTAATGTTATATATATATATATATATATATATATATATATCATAGATAACAATACTTTTATACACATAATGTATACATACACACTTCATTAATTTGATATTTATACATGTGATGGTATTTTGGTAACAATAATGCATCCATACTCTCAGATATAATTGATGCAAAAATTTATTTTTAAGGTCACAATTAATTCATATTTTTGGCGGTTTTTGATTCGATCTTCTACGACGGATGGTTTGATTAGATTAAGATGTTCCAAAAGAATTTATAAATATGATATATTTAATATACATTATAAACTTAAAATTACACACGATTGGTCAATAATACATAGCAGTTCGCGGTGGTTTGACCGCCGAACTCAGACCAATTTTTACCAATTGTTACATAACCCTACTCAGTCCCTTCGTGAGGGGATCTGTTGGGTTGTCCTCCGATGATATCCTCTTCACAAAGAGGTGTCCTTCTTCTACTTGATGTCTTACGAAGTGGTACTTTCTGTCGATATGTCTGGATCTACCATGATCTCTCGGTTCCTTGGTTAAGGCAACCACCCCTTCATTATCGGAAAAAATCTCCACAGACTCCTTTATGGTTGGTACTACTCCAAGGTCTCCAATGAAGTTCTTCAATCATATCGCCTTTTTCGATGCTTCACTCGCTGCTATGTACTCTGATTCACACGTTGAATCAGCCACAATCTTCTGCTTGGAACTTTTCCATGTTACTGCTCCTCCATTTAGGGTAAACACCCAGCCTGACTGAGAGCGCAAATTATCTCTATCGGTCTGACAACCGACATCACAATACCCTGTCACTCTCAAGTCATCACTCCCACCGAGGGTAGGGACCCAGTCCTTGGTCCTCCGCAGGTACTTAAGAATGTTCTTAACTGCAGTCCAATGAGCTTTACCAGGATTCCCTTGATATCTACTGGCCATTCTCAAAGCAAAGGCCACATCAGGGCGAGTACAAGTCATAGCATACATGATCGAGCCAACCGCGGAAGCATACGTTACTCGACTCATCTCTGCTATCTCAGCCTCTGTACTCGGACTCTGAGTCTTACTCAGTTTGGTATTGCTTTGGATAGGTAAGTCACCTTTCTTGGAGTTCTCCATGCTGAAACGCTTCAACACCTTGTCCAAGTAGGTACTTTGACTAAGTCTTATTAGTCTTTTACTCCTGTCTCTCATTATCCTTATCCCTAGAATATAGGCAGCTTCTCCAAGGTCCTTCATAGCAAAACACTTCCCAAGCCAGGACTTAACCTCCTGCAAGGTTGGGATGTCGTTTCCTATGAGAAGTATGTCATCCACATACAACACCAGAAAGCTTACTATACACCCACTGGCTTTGACATATACACATGACTCATCCACACTTCTCGAAAATCCAAACTCTTTGACTTTCTCATCGAAGCAATGATTCCATCTGCGAGATGCTTGTTTCAATCCATAGATGAATTTCTCAAGCTTACACACTCTATTAGGGTACTTTGCATTGACAAAATCCTCTGGCTGACACATGTAAACATCTTCATCCAACTTTCCATTAAGGAAAGCGGTTTTGACATCCATTTGCCATATTTCATAGTCATGAAATGCAGATATGGCTAGCATAACCCTTATAGATTTAATCTTCGCTACTGGTGATAAGGTCTCATCATAGTCAACTCCCTGAGTTTGAGTAAAGCCCTTCGTAACCAGTCGCGCCTTATATGTGTGTACTTTCCCATCCATGTCGGTCTTCTTCTTGAAGATTCATTTGTACCCGACTGTCTTACGACCCGGTACATTGTCAACCAAGTTCCAAACTTGATTGTCATACATGGACTGAATCTCGCTGTCAATTGCCTCTTTCCATTTAGCAAACTTGGGGCCTGCCATGACTTCCTTGTAGTTAGATGGTTCATCCAAATTTAACAGTGTGTTATCACTGATAAACGTATCACCTTCATTAGTAATATGAAAACCATAAAACTCAGGTGCCATCCTAACTCGAGAGGAACGTCGAAGAGGTAATGACTCGTCAATAGGTTCAACATGAGTTTCCTCCTCAGGTTGAGCGCTAGTGTTTGAGGTTCCTTCATCACTTAACTCTTGAAGCTCTTCAAGGTTAATTTGCCTCCCACTGTCCTCTTGGCATATGAGCTCTCTCTCTCTCTCTCTCAAGACTCCTCTCCTCGCAACGAAGACAACATTGTCACTCGGTCTGTAGAAGAGATATCCAAATGATTTTTGTGGGTAGCCGATGAAAATACATCGCTCACTACGAGGTTTGAGCTTGTCGTGAGTTTCTTTTCTCACAAAAGCCTCGCAACCCCAAAATTTGATGTGATCTAACGAGGGAACCTTCCCTGTCCACATCTCGTGAGGTGTTTTGGCAACCTTCTTAGTAGGGACTAGATTAAGGATATGGGCGGCAGTCTCTAAGGCATACCCCCAGAATGAGATAGGTAACGAAGCTCGACTCATCATGGAACGAACCATGTCGAACAAGGTTCGATTGCGCATCTCATCCACACCATTAAGCTGTGGTGTCCTGGGTGGCGTCAACTGTGAAATAATTCCACATTCCTTAAGATAGTCTAGGAACTCGATACTAAAATACTCTCCTCCTCGATCGGATCGCAGCATATTTATCTTCCTGCCCAATTGATTCTACACTTCTTGTTTAAACTCTTTGAACTTTTCAAAAGTTTCTGACTTATTCTTGATTAAGTAAATATACCCATATCTACTATAATCATCAGTAAAAGTCACATAGAAGCGGTTAGCATCCTTTGTGGCGGTTCTGAAGGGTCCACACACATCTGTGTGTATGAGTTCCAACAAACCCTCACCCCTTTCACAAGTACCAGTGAAGGGTGACTTGGTAATCTTCCCAAGTAAACAAGATTCGCAAGTGTCATCCGATTTCAAGTCGAATGACTCCAAGACTCCAGCCTTTTGGAGTTGGCCTATGCGCTTGTTGTTGACATGTCCAAGACGACAATGCCACAAGCATGCCTTGTCCAAAACATTGGACGAATCAATATTCAACACATTATTTCCTAGGTTATCTACAACCATCACAGTTTCATATATACCATTACAAGGTAATGCTTCAAAATAAAAAACACCATTATAATAAGCATTGATACCGCCACTTTCATTATTAAAAGAAAAGGTAAAAACTTGTTTATACAAACTGTGAAAGGAAATAATATTTCTCGTCATATCTGACGAGTAACAATAATTATTCAAATCTAAATTTAACTCATTACTAAGCAGTAAAGAGTAAACTCCAATCTTGGTCACAAGCGACATTTTCCTATTCCCCATGATTAAGTTTATCTTCCCGTGCTCCACATCTCTACTTCATTTTAGTCCATGCATATAAGAACAAATGTGAATACCACAACCTGTATCAAGGACCCAAGAATTAGCATGTGATGAGTTATTAGACATAATAGTGTAAATACCTACAAAGGTGGGCTTTATCTTCCCATCCTTTAAGTCCTGCAAGTATTTGGAGCAACTTCATTTACAGTGCCCTTTTTCATGACAATGGAAGCACTCTGCATCCTTGGGATTGGTAGAGGGATTAGTAGAACTAGCTTTGGTCCCACTAGAAGAGGATCCATCAAGAGACTTTCCCTTGCGGCTCTTAGAAGGAGCCTTCCTCTTCTTCCCTTTCCCATGTCCGATTGCCAGAACAGGGGCAGCAACAGTAGTAGGAGTAGGTACAACCGACTTGCCTTTCAAGTTGCTTTTTGCAGTTCTAAGAAGGCCTTGAAGCTTGCTAAGAGTGACCTCCTCCTTGTTCATATGATAGGTCATGCGGAACTGATCATAACAAGAAGGCAACGAGTGTAGGATGATATCAATGGCCAACTCTTCATCGAAGTTCACATTCAACTTCAACAAGCGGTCCACATATCTCTACATCTTTTGCATGTGGGTCGTGATGGACTCTCCATCCTTCATCTTGGTTGTGATCATGGAGGCAATGATATCATACCTCTCCTGCCGAGCACTTTGATGGTACATTTCCATGAAATCTTTGTGTATTTCGTAGGGCCACAAGTCCTCATAGGACTTTTGAAGCTCAGCAGTCATGGTTGCGATCATTATACACGACACCTTTGTCGCGTCCCTCTCATGAACCCTGTATTCCTCGATTTGTTCGGGAGTAGCAGTTTGTTCATCAATCCCCTTCAGCTCTTTATCTAGGACATATTCTTTGTCCTCATAGCGAAGGGCCATACGAATGTTTCTTATCCAATCGTTAAAGTTTGACCCATCGAAGATAGTTCTCCCAACCAAATTAATGAGGGAGAATGAGCTAGAAGGGTTTGAACCTGAAGCATTGTTTGGGATAGACATCGGAAAAGAAAAAGAACAAAGTTTAGATTAGATGAGAATCCTTAATATAACACCCAAATGAAATATTAAGGCTAGGACCCAACACAATATTTTACAATTCGGAAGAGGGATGCCGTAATCCAATTGCAAAATATTTTTTGAAGGTAGGTAAATGACGATTTACCAATTTCCACCATGAAAAACGAAATTGATTATTAAGTTTTAATTGGATTGAAACTCCTAGATTCCTTTGAGATTCATTGAACTTTTCAATGGCATGTTTAAATCTCGATTGTGCCTTTCAAGTTTGTGACTGGGATACTGAGGATCACAAACAAGGTGTGAATAACCATGCAAATGTGCTTGGTACTCTTAATGTTACAAGTCACCTAATCAATGTGCCGGTTAACCACACACGCTCCATTGATCTATGATTAACATCAATCTACCCTTTTCCACACTTGCCAGTCCCAGATTAGTGTGCCGGTTAACCACACACGCTCCACTAACGACTTAGCAAAGTGCAATTTCATGGAATCGCACCATTTTCACATTTTTCCTAAAGTAACTAAGATTAGGAATTTAATAAAAGTTTAGTTACTTTATAATTATCATTATACTTTTAACGAGAATGAATGTCCTATCCTACCCGTTCGGCTAACGACTCTCCACCGGTCAAGGAAGCGGTGGGTGAGAGTGGACACCCATTAAACCACCATTTTATAGGCAGTAACATTATACCCCCCTTATAGACCGGCTTCGTGAATGAGGCCTACTAACGGTAAGACTGACTTGTCTTATATATATATATATATATATATATATATATATATATATATATATATATATATATATTATTAAACTTTTAATATATAATAGTATAAGGGTTGAATTTTAAATTTTTTTTATTCAAAGGTTTGGAATTAAATGTTTCATTAGTGAGACTTTACAGATTCCAAAACTTGAGGGCAAGTTTTGTAACTTTAAAAACTTTTGGTTTCCATAACTTATGAAAACTTATGAGTTATTAATGTTCATGAATGATACTCTTCACATAACTTGAGGACAAGTTACAAAAACTAATTTCAATAACAACTTAGATCAATTTTAGACAACAAGATTATCATATAATTTAACTATTGATCTAATCTAACTCATAGCAAGGCAATTCATATCAAATAATACAAATAATATCTTATTATCTTAAAATTTGACAACTGTCCTTTAATTGGATGAGGATCATCATTACCAAATCAGAAAATACATTTTTTATGATTACAAAACAGTTTGTGGTAATGATCCTTATCCAATTCTGGCCAAGAACTCGAAATTATGCACCCAGAGCCATCTACTCGACGAGTGCATGAACCTGACTCGTCGAGTTGCCCTTTTACTGAGTGGACTCGTCGAGTCAGCCAGTGGACTCGGCGATTTCATCAGTCAGATGGCCAGAAAATCGATTTTTTCAACTTTGAAAATTAACAAGCATCAAATATAACAGAAAACAATCCTAGGCTCTGATACCACTGTTGGGTTTTAAGCACTATAACACTCCTATGGTGCACATGCAACCCTAGATGCTTTGGATCTATGTTTTCTCTAATTATACATGCATATTTCAATTTTCCAAAGCATACATCCTAACTAGCATACAATAGAGGATATACAATACAAAACTCATAGTTAGATGAATACCTCTTTGATATAGATGTAGTTCTTGGCCTTTGAAATCTTTAGCACCTCAAGTGTGATGCCTCTAATGTGTCACAAACACCAAATGCAAGAGGAGGCTTGAGAGAATAAGCTAGTTAGCACAAAATCAATATCAAACTCTTAGAATGATAGGTGTAACCGATTTTGGCTCTAGGGGATTCCTTTTATAGTGTAACAAATGCTAGGGTTACATCTTTGCAAACCCTAATGCATCATGACCTTTCATATTACTTAGGCTCCATGGGTTAAACCTCCATGGACTACCCATGGACTATCATATTGGTTTAGCCCATCCTAATTAACCATGGATCTTTGGCCCACACTATAAGAATCATTGATTTACTTAATCAGTCCCCGTATATTTAATTAGTCTCTTTTGATCACTAAATTAATTCCAACTTAATTCTTGATCAATACTAATTAAACAATATGATTTCTCAATTAATATATTATACTTATAATATATTAATAAATCACAAATAGCCTTATTCTCAAAAGTCCATCCTATCAAATTGCACTGGTGAAGGCAACCCAAAAGGACCATGCAACAATCGGGTTGAGTACATCCCAGCTATAGTTGTGGACTTAGACACCAAATCCAACAGATGTCAGGGTGAGGTGCATATCCTATGGTAGCCTAGGGAGTATGTAGTACTCAGACACTTTTTAGCAGTGCTAAGAGTGTCATTGTGGGTGAGTAGGTGTGTGAGCAGCTGGCCAGATGAGGTGTGGTTAGCCACTCTATAGGAAGTGAGGATAGGATGTATGCGTATCCTTGTTCTTGTATTGGTTCTGGGTGGTTATGTTGATCCTTGAGATAAATACGGGTAGGTGTGGAAGGTAGTATGGGTCCGTACGATTGAAAGCACAGGACCCATACGCGTCACAAGGAAGTCACAAACCACGAGGGGTAGTCTTGTCATGTGGTTGTACCAATGTGTATTGTGGCATTCTGATACCTTTTTGGTTCGATTCAGTATGGAGCTCATGAGGGGATCTAATTCAGGATCTGGAGTTGATGGCCATGCGATAAATGATTACCATTGAGGTTTGACATATATTGCAGAAAGAATTATCAGATATCGTGGATTGGATCACTGGTAGGCTAATTACCAAGTTCGAGAAGTGAACTGCAGCTTTGCAGACTTTGAGGGGGGAGACAATTGAGATGACTGTCACACCCCCAAACCAAGGATGGCGGAAACATCCGGGAGTGGAGGACTTCATGTATAGTATCACAACAACGAGTATAATAGTGCTCAAAGTAAATACAACCATCATAAATATAATTGAAAAGGTTACACCATAGTATATGTTTACATGTTTCAAAATCAATTACATTATGATGACAAAATGAACTGTTTGACGATTTAACGTCCCATCCTCAAAATGATGTTGGTTTTCCTGTTTCACTGATTTCCTGAGAATACAAGTAGTTTTGAAAAGTGTCAACAATTAAGTTGGTGACTTCATAAGAGTTTTGTTTGAGGAAAGAGCCGTTTTCCTTGTAAAAGCGATAGAGTATGATTCCAGAACATTCAATATTTTCTTTGTTAAGTGTGAAATGAATGCTCCTATGTTATGCGATAATGAACCCTAGATAGACCCGTAGATTCCTTCTATAATCACCCAACGTATATAAGTTATATAAAATTTAAGTGAAATAAACCGTCGAATATAATGGGTCTGCCCTAGGTCCACAACCAAACAAGGAACAGGAAGTAAGGCGGGCCCACCAATTCTAAGTCGATTGTGACTAGATTCTTATATAACTCTAGCATATACACTTAGCAATTATAGCTGAAGTCTAACAATTCTAGATGAAATGTAGTTTTAATAGAAATATGTTTCCAAAGAAAATCCCATATTTTCCTTATAAAAGTTATGTAGTCCTAAATCCCAGGACCGAGAATATGTGTGCGTTTTGTACTTATAACGTATTTGTAGTTTTAAATAGATAAAACCCCTTTTCAAAGTAGAATTTTCTCTGTAAACTTGAAAGATTGTTAACTTCCTATGTGAATCGCTATAACCATACTATGACGAGAAATAACATGCACAACGTTTTTTAGACGTTAAGATACTATGACTCTTGTCACCCGCAGACCTGCCGGTCCGGCTGTAGCTAGCAGCGAGGTGTGGGGTGTCAATCCCAATATAGATCTATACACAATTATCACGCTCTCCCTACAAGAGACTCTGGTTATAACTTACAGGAATTGGGATCCCGTACTTGAATGTACGGGGAGAGAATTGCCTCATAACCTAAGTTAACTAGTTTACACATAGTTTGATATTACAACCTCTTCCATGGAGGAAGTAAAATCACCTTTTATGAATAAATTAGTGATATGAAATCCTTAAACTATTACTATTATAGTTTATCATGTAGTATATAAAAAAAACCCCATTTATTTTGAGAGTAAAACCTTTTTCACGTAGTAAAAATCCATAAACTATGCTTATTGTCGTTTATTATATGTGTTCGAAATGAATGAGTAAACCTTACCATGAATGACTAAATTTCAGTTTATGATGATAAACTAACAAGAAAAATACATTTGATATTTAGAACTTATTGTTATGCACTTTGCTCAACATACTACAAAGTGTTATGAAAGTTGTAAGTTGTGAACTAGTTTTTGACCTTTCTACACTGTTTTAGAAAATTCATAGAAAAATCATACGAAGTCGAAAACTAAATCCGTAAATCCTGAGAGTTCCCAAAATGTGTCTAGATATTCATAATTTTTATTATGATTTTTATAAGTCTTTAACTTGTGTTAAAATGTTAATATTCACAGACTGGTCCGAATTCGTTTCTGAAATGATAGACAGTTTTGTAAAAATCACCATAAATCGTAGAAAATCATATGGAGATGTGCAAGTAGTAATTTTAAAGGTATGAACCTGAACTATTTGCATATTAAACAGTTTTGAAAGATATTAAGTTTAAGATAGTCAAAACAGTCCGTGAATAAGACTCAACTTTTCTGATGAAAGCTGTTGTTTGAGTTTAGTTAAGTTTTTGGTATTTTAACTTGTATTCCCCCCTAAAACTTGAAGAAAACATGAAAATGTAGGGGTATGAACTCACCTTGAGTGATTTCAGTGGATGGATGTTGAGGAAAGGAAGTGTTCAACTCAAGAACACTTAGAAGATTGCTTGAAGATTCGAAGATCTAACAACAAATATGACGATATTTGTGTAAGGAACTCATGATTTGAGTGAAGAAATGTAAGGAAATAAAGTGTAGGATGAAGGTACTTACCAAAAGTAGATGAAGAACTTGAAAATCAGCCTTGAAATCTCGAAATTTAGAGAGAGAAGTGAGAGAGAATGGAGATTGTTCTTTGGTGGAGAATGAGATAAATAAGAGAAATGTGAGGAGGGATAAGGGTTTCCAGCCTTTGACCAAGAGTGTGGCTGGAGAAATGGTGGGAAAGGACAATGAAATGACCAGGTATGGTGGAAGGACAAGGGCTGGTCATTGAGTGGGTATAGGGTGGTTGCTTGTGTCATACACTAAGGCAAAGTCAACACTCCACCCATAAATCGTACCTACTAGATTTTATTCTTAGGCAATGATTTTCCTCAAAATATAATTAAAATATGAATATTTAGGGTTTATTATGTTAAAATACGAGTTTGGGTGAAAATCCCGCGTTAAAATCACGAAAAACGGGCTCAAAGCGCTAAAAATATTGAAATCCGGGCAAAAATTGCCAATTTCCGAAATTTTGGGCAGGAGGTTCGGTCCCAGCCCTTAGAACCGAAAGTTGATGGGGGAACCGAGAGTAGGGTTCGGCTCCTTAAGCTGTGCATCTCGGACCGAAGGTGAAGGCTTGGACCGAAGGTAGTCCTCTCGGACCGAAGGTGAAGGCTTGGACCGAAGGTAGTCCTCTCGGACCGAAGGTGGCCTCTCGGACCGAAGGTTACTTTCGGTTCCTTAGTAGTTTCGGTTCAGGAGGTGGTTTCGGTTCTCAGGAGGTTCGGTTCCTTAAGGGAGGTTCGGCTCCTTAAGAGGGTTCGACTTCTTAAGAGGGTTCGGCTCCTTAAGACTGTTTTTCGCGTAAACTTCCGTTTTCGAGCGGTTTTCGACTAAATTAAGGGTCGGGATGCCCCGAGTGATTATAAAAAGTTGAGAGAGATTTTGAGAGAGATTTGGGAGAGATTTCACACACTTGGAGAGATTTGGGTGAGATTTCACATTCTTGGAGAGATTTCTCATACAGAGAGATATTTGGGAGAGATTTCACATTCTTGGAGAGATTTCTCATACAGAGAGAGATCTGGGAGAGATTTCACATACTTGGAGAGATTTGTGAGAGATTTCACATTCTTGGAGAGATTTCTCATACAGAGAGAGATCTGGGAGAGATTTCACATTCTTGGAGAGATTTCTCATACAGAGAGAGATCTGGGAGAGATTTCACATACTTGGAGAGATTTGGGAGAGATTTCACACACTTGGACAGATTTCTCATACAGAGAGAGATCTGGGAGAGATTTCACATACTTGGAGAGATTTGGGAGAGATTTCACATTCTTGGAGAGATTTCTCATACAGAGAGATCTGGGAGAGATTTCACATACTTGGAGAGATTTGGGAGAGATTTCACACACTTGGAGAGATTTCTCATACAGAGAGAGATCTGGGAGAGATTTCACATACTTGGAGAGATTTGGGAGAGATTTCACATACTTAGAGAGATTTAGGAGAGATTTCACATACTTAGAGAGATTTGGGAGAGATTTGAGGTAGAGAGAGATAGAGTGAAAGAGATTGGGAGAGACTTCTTTTGCGACCTTTTTAAGTGTTTGGCTTTGTAACGCAAGGTTTGTACATCTCGTTAAGTCTCGTTATGATTGTTATATGCCCCCGAGGGTTAAGGAATAATGTTTTATCGAGTAGTTTCATCACTTGCCCTGATTAGGGTTTAGAATTTCCGAACACGTGAAAACTCTAAGTGATACTTTTTATTAAGATTTGCGAGTTGTACAATAAGAAACATAACGGAAACCCAAATATACAAGGGTTAGATGAGTTGACCGGTTTGACTCGTTGACTTTAGTTGACTTTGACTTGGCCAAAAATTGACGATTGTCACAATGACTACCGGGGAAGATTGCATGGTTTGATACCATGATTCGTGGCACTGTTTCCATATCTGTCGATCTTTTGGCTATGGTTGTTCAGGCATGAGAATGTGACTGGTGATTGTTTGGGGCCTTAGTGGTCATGTCAGTTGGTTTTGAATGGTGCAGGCCTAGGTGAGTTAGTTGGTTTTGAGGTCTCGATGGCCTTGCTCGAGCCTGTGCATTTGAGTAACGAGACTCAAGAAGGAAACGATTGTTATGATGGTCTTGAGTATTGTAGCTAGAAGTTGAGTGGTTGACAGTTGGATTGGAATGTCGCTATCCACGGTGGGGTTATGTTCTTACAGCTTGTTGTGTTCGAAGGAAAGACAAAACAGACATGTGATCTTCAAAATTGGGGTGTAGACCCAACACAGGGCTAGATGGTTGTAGCTTTTGGCAGCAGTATGGCAGGGTGGAAATGCACAAGAGAATTCCTGTGGTATGGATGCCTTGAGATGAGATTCAGGTCCAACTTTCTTTAGATATATGCAGGTCAGGTGCTGGTTGATGGAAGTGAGGCTGAAGCAACAACTTTTGTTGTCTCTGGCGTACCCCGACTATGAGAAAGGTTCCGTTTGTATTTATGAATGATTCTCGCGATGAAATGACATTTGGGGATTTCAAACGAGGAGTGTGAGAGTCCATATGTTTCTAGATAGGAAGTTAGTGTTATGGACGGAATGTCAGAATTATTGCTTGTGCATCTAAGATTTAGAGTCTCTTAGGGTTTACTTGGTCCTTATCTGGAAGATCATCTTGCATGTGTTATACATTCCAAGAGTCAGGGATGGTTTGTACCTGGTTGAGCCGGTTTGGGATGTGGTTTGGTTGCAACACCAGTGTGCGGTAGTTCGAACCCAAAGTAAGGGAGAAATATGTATTCTTCTTGGAGGATAATCTATCTATTCAAGTTTGTGGTGTTGGAATAACGGTTCATAGGGATTTGCAGTTCAGGTATGGGAGACTTTGGTTCAAGGATTTGGTCAATATGGGGGTTGCAGAGCAAGTTGCTATCAGATATACATGCTCAGGAATGAATGAGTTGTCATCACGGCAGGAAGCTATTGGACTAGGAGCTTGTTGTAGCCAATCGTTCCTTTCGGAATATCGATGAATAGATCAAGAGGCGTTTGGGATACTCAGGTTGAGCATCGAGTGTTGAGGGATTTTCAACTCGTTGTATGGATTACTATCCATATTCTAGGGTGGGCAGTTATTGATTGGTAAATCAGCTTCAGAGTTTGGTATATTTAGTTTCACATGGGTTTTGTTCAGTAGTGTGTGGGGTCATTGGGTTGGTTGTCAATGCATTCTCGATTATTGGTCTTTTTGTTCATCGTCAAAAGCGGAGGTTCTTCAAAAGTTTCAAGTTGTATCAGTTGAAGTTCAATGGACGCGTTAACATATCGTTAAGTTCCGTATGTTTTATATTTTCTTTGGTTTCTGGGTATCTTACCCTCAATTGTGGTATGGATTTTTGGTTCATAGCAGGCTCAAGTTTGGCAGTTGTCCTTGGTTATTGGAAGTTTGGATGTTGGGGTAGTGTTGTTCTGGTTTCCAGGTGTGACTTTGATCTATGTAGAATCTAATTTTGGCATGTTGTGTCGGTAGGATTTGTAGTGGGATTGATCTGACTAAAGTTTTGGCAGCATTTCTAGATCACCTTAGAAGTCTTCTCGAGCTAGTTACATATTGGTGGAATCTGTTCAGTTTCAATAAAGGTGTGGGATCTGGTTTCGATCTTTCATAAGGAGGTTTCTGATAACGGTTGAGGATCGTCATTTCATTAGATCTATTGACACTTCACCCTTTGGGTAAGGTTGTGAGGAAGAAGGAATGCAGTAGATATAGAGATGGTTATGTGTTCCCCTTTGGGGATGTTTATTGTGGTAGCTCATCAAATATGGTCATGAGGAGGTGTATATGGACCGAGTAAGATAGCATGAAAACACCTGCTCCGAATTCATTGGTTCGGTTCTTGACTGGTTTGTAGCCCTTGAATTGGAGAAAGAGTATAACCACCTATCCCATTCGTCGGTTGGGTGCAACCATGTTCTCATCCGATTTTACATTGGTAGCAGCCTATGTTGTGCCGGGAATTATGCGTTATAGTAGGGTATGACTCGTGATGTGTTTAATTAGTGATTGAGAGGGATGTCGTTTGGGTTCTTGCAAGTTGGTAGGTTTATGGTTGAGTACCTTTAGGCCCATGTGGTGCTGGTCTTGTGTCTTCAGGACAATGATAGAATAGCGACAAGATAGGCGTAGTACCGTGAGCTTATCATTTTAGTGGTTAGAAGGTGTCACGATGTATCGTGAACCAGTGGTTGTATGATTCACATGGGTGGAACCCGGTAGTCATTTGATTGAGACTCTTAGGTCTCAGATTGTTAGTTTACTGGCATGGTTGAGTGTTAGTACATTTTTGAGAGTTGGGAGACTCAATGACAAGTTGGTTTGGATCATGTGGACAGTAAGAGCTTGTTGGGAGTAATAGTGGTGCAACAGAAGTGTCTTGCTGAGTGGTTGTATTATGAACCCCGTTTATTGGCAGGCTTAGATACCAATGTTGGATATTGGTTCTAAACTTCGGGTCATGAAGATCGAGGTAAAAGTCTTGAATGATTTATCAAGAGGATGTACACCTGAGCTGATGCGGAATTTGGATGCAATGTGAGATTCTTGGATTGACCATCGTTATACTTGTGGGAGCAATGGGTTGGTGATGACTTGTCAGGAAGTCAAGTGTATATTTAAGTTTTTGGGTACAATTTCCGAATTTTGGGTTGGTTGAAATTCATGATCGATATATTCTAAGTATTCCTTCTGCATGGTTGAGTGGTGTTCCTAGTCAGGAATTAGGGGCGAGTATGTCAAATGAATGAACTGATGGGTTTTAGTATACTACAACATCCTATGGTGCACATACAACCCTAAATACCTTGGATCTATGTTTTCACTAATTATACATGCAAATGGTTTCCAAGGCATTAAACCTATAACTAGCATGCAAATTGTCATAAACAATACAAGATACTAGTTAGAGTAACATACCTTTTATGTGGCTTGAAGTCTTGATGTATTTGGTGTTGCTTGAAAGACTTTGGCCTTTAAGAACTTAGTGCCCCAAGTGTTGCACCTCAAATGGAATCACAACTCACCTAGGACAAAGGTGACTCTTGAGAGAGAATTCCATGTACCAAAAACACCTCCAAGGACTCCAAGAACTTCTAGTCTTCCTCTAGTGGTGATTTTGGGCAATGGAGTATGTATTTATATGTGGTATTTCAAGGGTCATGGGTATAATCCAAATCTATACCCATGGGTTTTATGATCCATGGTTCATGTGGCCCAACTCTTTATGTTTCCATACATAAACTTGGTCCAACATGGATCATAAGCCCAACACATATAAATATAACTAATTACCATAATTAGTCCCTATAGATTTAATTAGTCTCTTTCAATCACTAAATTAATTCCAAATTAATTCTTGATTAATACTACTTAAAACATATGATTTCATATTAATATATTATAACTTATAATATATTAACGAATCATATATTACTTTCTCTCATGAGTCCATCCTAACAAATTGTCTTGGTGTTATTCAACCCAAATGGACCATGCTACTCTCGGGTTGAATACATACCAATAATAGTTATGGGCTTAGACATCTAATCCAACAGTCTCCCACTTGGATAAGTCTAAAACTATTATTGCGTATGACTCCAAGATCCCGACTAGCAATCGTAGCTCTTAAAAGCCACTGTCGAACTCTGACCTAGTCAATGACATGTCCATTAGATAAGGGATCATATATTCCTCCATTCTATATATCATATGGACTGAGACATGGATTATAATCATTCTCTCTGTCCATTTGTTGTTTCCCGATTTCCGATTTGTGACGACCGACTAATTGAACAAATCAAATCAGTCCAGGCCCGGCCGAGCACTTACGTTTGTCATCACCAAATCATCGAGGGGCCCACAGATATCGCTTTTATCCCTCTAAGGGTAAAAGGAATGGATAAACTTCGACCCAAATGTTCGCTTGTACTTACTCATCAAATTACACACAATGATATGTTTTATAACAACCAAGTTACTAGTGCGTTTACATATGTCAATGTGCAACCGATGCGCAACTACAACTCACACGTCTCCGTTTGAAGAATATAAGATATTATCGTCTCATGATCACTCGTGATAAAATCCATGAAGTGAGCCAAATGAGCGTGGGTTTAATCCAATACTCGAATCTTATTCCAGGAGCACTCATGAATACTGCAGCTATGTCTAGGCCACCTAAACAAACTACAGACCCATTCATGACAATCTTGCCTCATACCTACTTCCAAAGTATGATTTACTGTGGAGAGTTTGAATAACCTAGTTATTCGGGAAGTCAAAACATGCAAAGTGAAACACAAGAATAATACTAATCCTATAAGCACCTTTGAGAGTAAATAAAACACCTTTTATTTAAACACCATATTGATTACTCATTATTCATTGTATAATGTTTCAAATAATCAACTTTATACTTGAATCAAAACAATAGTCATGCCATGCTCCAAGCATGCACACTATGTTTGTCCAAACAATAGTTATGCCATACTCCAAGTATACACACTATGTTTGTTTATGATCCTTACTTTGTGAAATAGACCAATTGAACATGATTCCAATGATTCTCATTTCACAACCCCCAATCCAAATCGTAAATGTAAGAATTCCAAATTCCTGCCATTTACCGAAATATGTTAGATTCTAAACTCATATGCATTGATCCTCATGTAATGACTATGCACAAAGTCACAAAGACTTGTCAACAGACATTACATAGTATTCCAATGGAAATGAAGTCTCAAATTCAAAGTACATTCCTTTGAACATCCTTCTTGCATTAAGTCTTCTAATCTTACACAGATTTAATGAATAACTTCCACTTATGGAAACATTTCCATATTCCCATTTTGACTATTACTTCTGAACAAGAGTTGCCTCCTTTCAGAATATGTCAATATGGTCCTTTCCAAAAATTTACACCATACTTACAACTGCCCATGAGCAACCAATCTTTGGTAAACCTCAGATTGTCCTCGACAACTGCTTAATCATTTTAGTCATATCCAATTCTAGACCTTTTCCCCTCTTAATGCCCGTGGCATTTGGAAAATTTAGAAAAGATAAATATTATAGCACATGTAATCGATCCTATATCCAAAGCATATGGGACACGATTCATGATGTCTCACATAAAGACATGATCCTAGACCAGTCTTTTGCTACAATATTTTTTATTTGCCATGTTTTCATAATTCGACTATGAAGAGGGATGCCGTAATCATAATCGAATTTTGAGAACGCAATATATATAGAATTTCCTTATGTTGAACCATTCCAACAAAAAATTCACATATATATATATATATATATCCATGACTAAAGATGATTAAAACTCAATCTAAGCTTTTAGAATTGAAATGAATTAAAGTATAATTTCCTCTCCCTTAATTATAGCAAAACAACTTTTCAAACCCTGCAAAGTCACGAATTGAGACTTTTGTTTTCTATAATTAACACTTAACATAATAATCATGCTCCCACTAACATGATAATTATTAGCATAACACTTATGCTCCCACTAGCTTTGACATTTATCCAGAAATCAGCTGGACTTCTAGAAATCAATACTTTATTGACTTTCTTACCAAAGTTCAGATTTCTGATACACGATGCTTTGATAAAACTTTATCAAAATCATACACCTTTCCTTAGACAGCTCATATGAGTATCTAAACAATTTTTAGAACTATGAAAAGGGATGTCGTAATCATAGTCTCAATTGTTTAGACCTTTGCCATTTCTCACAAGTCCATGTTAGTGTGCTGGTTACCCACACACGCTCCACTAACGACTTTGAGAATGCAAATATCACAATTGCTAGCTACTTAAAATCTACTTAGTGAAAGCGTTTCCTCACCATCATTTTCATGAATCGGAGAGAAACCTTATGACACTTAGATTTTATGGTGTATGTGTTCCTATCCATGTGAATTTGTCAAAACCATAATCACAAGACAAGGTTAGTGACAAATCCAAACTCATATGGACTGAACTTGTGCAATCTTAACTTCTTGCCACCTGGCAGCACAAAGGCCTACCATTGCTTCCAAGTAGTTATGCAAACATCTGAGAACTCATAGAACTCACATGCATAGTCAACTCTAACTGGAATGGGCACATAAACAAGAATATGTCAACACGACAGGTTATAAAACTCAAGTCGTGTGCTAGTGATAAACAATACCCTTGATTAGTTCTTGAAACTTTTCAAGATCTTTAAGACTCCCACTGACCTCTTGACATATAAGGTTCTCTTTTCAAGAACCATTCCTTGACAAAGCAAATATTCAAGAGTTAGTGCGGATTCTTATCAGGAATACACTTCACACAATTGGTCACAGTTGGTCTCTGTCTTATCCAAGACATCACAACTTGCCAATTTCAAATGTACAACAATAAGAAACATCTTATTCTACATTTGACAAGTGTTATAAACCTTCTAAAGATTGTGTCACTCAAGTTACAATCTTGGAGTATGACTCTAAGACTTGTTTTGGAACGAAGTATGATTCATCTTTTTGATTTTAACCATTTCAACAATCCACGATTCCTCTTCTTAGCCAAACAAATGCACTAAGATGTCCTTAGAGGATCAATTGTGATATGGTATCTTAATAATAAAACATGATACTAAAGTACTCTCCCATCTTTTCATATTTGAGAAACTTTTATCTTTCTGCCTAATTTGATTCTTCTCATTCGTTCTGCCACACATTGAAACTTTTCCAATGTTTCAAAATTATACTTAAACTTGTAAGTACAACCATATTTACTAAAATTTAGTAAATCATGACGAACAACCTTATCGTTCTTTGAGGTGGACATGATCAACGCACAACCAAGTGAACCCGATCTCCTAGCCCTACACTTAACTCACATATACATGTGAACAAGGGTTAGTCTTATTTTCCCAAAGATGAAAATTCTCATTCATCATACAATACAAGTTGCATGATTCCAAGTTTCTATCCAACTGAAACTTGGGTGATGAGAATCTTTCTTTATTTGGTAAATTATGACACTACCACAAACGAAAGAATCAAATCCATTTTCCAATATTGCTATCAATGGAATCATATAAACAACAATTTTTCACAAATGCCACTGTAAGGATATTTAAAATAAATAAAATTAAAACTTTTTCCTTTTATTTTAAAACTTTGCGGAAAAAACTTATCCTTGCTATGCAAATGCATATGAAAACAATGTTGTTATTTATTCCTAGGCAATCTATCACAACTCTTAAGCAACAACTCAAAATTCTGATCTTCAGATTATGCGATTGAAATCCATCTTCGCGATCAGAATCAACATATTCTTCCTTTAAGCTTCCTCTTTTCTTTGATTCTTAAAACATCAACATGCGACCTAGTCACATCATGTAATAAGAATCTCCAAATAGGAACTTAATATAGTTAGATAGTGGACTTTACCCGAAGTAGAGTCAAACTTTTTGACTTTACCAACCTTATGATTTTCCAGGTAAATAGGGCAGCTTCGCAACCAATGCCCCTTCCTTAGCCTGGGTCGAGGATCACAAACAAGGTGTGAATAACCATGCAAATTAATTGGTACCCTTAATCTTTATCACCTAATCGATGTGCCGGTTACCCACACGCACTCCACCGATCTATGATAAACATTAATTCACCCTAGGTCGCATGTTGTGACTGGGTCGCATGTTGATAAACACACACTCCACCGATCTATGATAAACACAGTGTGAATAACCATGCAAATTAATTTCTACTTCCTCTCAAGTTTGTGACTGGGATGCCGAGGATCACAAACAAGGTGTGAATAACCATGCAAATTAATTGGTACCCTTAATCTTTATCACCTAATCGATGTGCCAGTTACCCACACACACTCCACCGATCTATGATAAACATTAATTCACCCTTTTCCACTCTTACTAGTCCATGTTAGTGTGTCGGTTACCCACACACGCTCCACCAACGACGTGGTAAGGTACAAAGTGTAACTTCATGGGTTAGCACCAAATTCATATTTTCCTAAGTAACTAAGATTGGGAATTTATAAGTGTTTAGTTACTTAGTATTTATCATTATACTTTTAATGAAGGGAGAATTATAGTCCTATCAAACCCGTTCGGCTAACGACCCTCCACCAGTTAAGGAAGCGGTGGGTGAGAGTGGACACCCATTAAACTGCCATTTTATAGGCAGTAACCTTATACCCCCTTATAGACCGGCTTCGTGAATGAGGCCTACTAACGGTAAGACTGACTTTGTTCTTATACATATATATAACTATTAACTATTAATATTATAATAGTATAAGGGTTGAATTTTAACTTTTAAAATTCTAAGGGTTTACTTGGAATTAAAGTATTTATGGGGGGAAACTTTACAAATTCCAAAACTTGAGGACAAGTTTTGAACAATTCAAAAACTTTTGGTTTCCATAACTTATGAGTTTAAAGTAGTTTTAATGAAAAAAAAACTCTTCAAGTTCCATAGGACAGGTTATGGAAGACTTTAAAACATTTAAAAATGAGACTCTTCATTTTCATAACTTATGGAAATTTTATGAGTTTTTAAAAATCATAAATGAGACTTTTCATATAACTTGAGGAAAAGTTACAAAAACACATTTTATGAACAAGTTTTAGATCAATTTGGATCGAAAACACATAATCACATAATTTTTCTATTAATCTGAATCAACTCATAAGAACAAAATAATCCATATCATCAATCTTCAAGAAATTAGCATGAACATATAAACTAATACAAATCTTGAAATTATTACAATTATCTTTGAAATTGGATTAGCATGAACATTACCACATCAAAAACAGATTTATAAGTTCAAAAACATCTTAGGGTAATGTTCCTAGTCCAATTCCAGCCAAAAAAACTCGAAAATATGCTGTCAGGGGGTCCAACTCGCCGAGTGCAAGAACAAACTCGACGAGTTGGATGAGTTAGTACATGGACTCGTCGAGTCCCCTGTCCAGACAACAAAAAATTCAAATTTTCAACTTTTTTCAGCAATTTGCATCAAGTATAATTGAAAACAACCCATGGCTCTGATACCACTGATGGGTTTTAGTATACTACAACATCCTATGGTGCATATACAACCCTAAATACATTGGATCTATGTTTTCACTAATGATACATGCAAATGGTTTCCAAGGTATTAAACCTAAAACTAGCATGCAAATTGTCATAAACAATACAAGATACTAGTTAGAGTAACATACCTTTTATGTGGCTTGAAGTCTTGATGTATTTGGTGTTGCTTGAAAGACTTTGGCCTTTAAGAACTTAGTGCCCCAAGTGTTGCACCTCAAATGGAATCACAACTCACGTAGGACAAAGGTGACTCTTGAGAGAGAATTCCATGTACCAAAAACACCTCCAAGGACTCCAAGAACTTCTAGTCTTCCTCTAGTGGCGATTTTGGGCAATGGAGTATGTATTTATATGTGGTATTTCAAGGGTCATGGTTATAATCCAAATCTATACCCATGAGTTTTATGATCCATGGTTCATGTGGCCCAACTCTTTATGTTTCCATACATAAACTTGGTCCAACATGGACCATAAGCCCAACACATATAAATATAACTAATTACCATAATTAGTCCCCATAGATTTAATTAGTCTCTTTCGATCACTAAATTAATTCCAAATTAATTTTTGATCAATACTAATTAAAACATATGATTTCATATTAATATATTATAACTTATAATATATTAACGAATCATATATAACTTTTCTCTCAAGAGTCCATCCTAACAAATTGTCCTGGTGTTATGCAACCCAAATGGACCATGCTACTCTCCGGTCGAATACATACCAACAATAGTTATGGGCTTAGACATCTAATCCAACATGAACAACAGTCTTAGGGAATAATTTCCGAGGTTTTAAATTGATGGGAGTTTAGACGGCAAGATTTGAGGACGGTCATTCGTATGGGATGAATCTTCAGTCTTAAGCGGAATTCAGGAAGTACGGGTAGGATCGATTAGGATGGCAGAGGAAGTAGTAAGGAGTGAGTTCGAGGACGAAATCTAACATAAGTGGGGGTGAGTTGTAACACCCGTGTCTAGATTGGTTAAACTTAATTGTGGAAAGGACCTAAGATGGAGTTTTTAAGGAAACTATGTGCCACAACGTGGCCAAGGAAGGCCACGACGTGGAAATGGTTAATTGGTCGCGTGATTTTTGGACCACCATTGCATGGCCAAGGAAGGTCACGACGTGGCAGCTGATCAGGCCCAAGCCCATGACTCTTTTAGGGTTTCCTGCATATTTAAGCCCCGCTAACTCGATTATAGGGTTCATTTCTTCGCCTCTATCCCCCTCAACCTCATAAAACCCTAATCCTTTGCCTCATGGTGCTTTTGGCTCATTTGGGTGGTTTAGGTGCTCTTGGAAGGAAGTGAGGAATAATTGGTGTAAGGATCAAGCAAGAAACACCTTCTGTCAAGTGGTTCAGGTGAGTTTTCCTCACTGTAATCGTGGGTCAAAGACATCAGAGCCGGCCCACTAGGTTATGTATCCTTGTATATAGGATGATGTTATGCTAGTTATATGATAGATTAGTATATCTGTATGATTACCTATATTTGCTGGATATATGTTTATGCTTGATTGTTTTATATGTCGACATATTGTGGAGGGTTGAGGCAATCCTGCTTTGTGCTGAAGGCCAAGATACCCGGGGCGGTCCGGATAAGTTGTAGGCCCTATGAGGGGGTCCAATCAGGACGAAGGCTCAGAGAGCGGTCCGGATAGGCTGTAGGCCCTTCGAGGCGGTCCAGTCATGCCGAAGGCTCAGGGAGCGGTCTAGATAGGTTGTAGGCCCTACGAGGCGATCTAGTCAGGATGAAGGCTCATATTTGTATGTTGTTGTTTGTTATGATGTGTGATGGTACTTTGGGGGAACTCACTAAGTCGTGGCTTACAATTTCAGTTTATTGTTTCAGGTACTTCTGAGGATCATGGGAAAGCGAAGGTGTGATTTTGCACAACTTCCTATTTTTATGACATTGGATCTTGGGATACTCTAATTTTGAATAATACTTTTGAAACATTGGTTTTGTAAACACTTTATAGATGAAATGGGTTGTTTTTGAAAAGTTAATTTTTTTTTTGTGATTTTTAGTGTGTTACACTCGTAATTCGAGACCTAATATGAATGATATATCTTTAAGTGCAAGAGGAAATTAGAAACATACACAGTAAGGGAAATATTCTCCGGTTGGTGCTTTTTTGAAGACCATTGTTGATCAAGTTGGCCTAATCAATTGAGAACATTACGTCGACCCTTTCGATTGCCCACGTGTCATTCGTTTTCACCCATCGACTCTAAGAATCCAAAGAACGAGAACAAAAAAAGAATCACAAAAATACAGTCTGTGGCGTCTATCCCACCAGAAAATCGTGTTGTCGCCTTCTGTTAGGGTATGAAGTCTTGTCTAACATGGAGCACTTAGATCACATTGGAGCACTTGGGGTTCATGTAGTATGTTAGGGAAAACAAGCGATACTTGTCAAGACTCATAACAAATCTGATGCCACTTGCCAAGTTCTGATGACCCTTGTTAGGAAGTAATGCGGATAACAAGCAAAACTATAAGCACACAAAGACACAGTATTTACGTGGTTCGGTTAAGGTGACCTACGTCCATGGGCAGGAGGGGAGTATTCTTATTTCAGAGTTCTCAAACAGAGGTTACAAGTACAATTCACTACAGATTCGTCCTATTCACTAAGGATACAAGATATAAGACAAGACGCCTCAAATGACTTTGCATGCATCCCTATTTATACTTGAGGGAACTGACCTAAAACACTAATTGTCAAAGCCCATCGGCCCATAGGCCCATGAAAGGTGAAAACCAATCATATTCCGCCATGAAACAACTTCTAGAACATTCTTCCATGCTATACAACCCATGAGCATCAGCAACACTACTGATGAAGCACCTTGAGCCATAGTAGAGCAACATGATGTACAAGTGGCACATCATGAACACTAATGGCCCAACATCCATCATGGTGGCATAATATAGTGTACTGAACGATCTCGAGCATCATAGAGGACTTCATAGCATACTTGGCTCATCAAAGACGAAGATGATCCAACTTGCACCATGATGGCGCAACAAGTGTATGGATAGTGAAACAGGCATCAAGAGTGGCACAAGAACTTCTAGGTTGGAGCAACATCATCACCTTGGCGCAACAAGGACCATCTTAGCATAACAAGGACATGCTTGGCGCAACAAGAACCTACTTGGCGCAACAAGGCTTCTTCATGTCACAAGAGGGACTCTCCATGGCGTAAAAGGGAGCATAATGGCGCAAGAAGGAATGCCCTTGGCGCAACAACATACTTCTTGGCCCATCCCTTTAACATATGGTGCAACAAGGTTCCCTTGTTGCTCCATATCACTCCTAAGTGCCCCAAACCTCTTCCAGGTGCTCCAAACCCCCTTCTGTACGATCCATTCCTTTGGAACTTGATCCGTTCCTTTGTCAGACTATCCATTCCTTTCTCAGATGATCCATTCATTTATCACATGCTCCATGAACCCCAAGTGCTCCATTGAGTTCCAAGTGCTCCAAATGCTCCATGAACATGATCTAAATGCTCCACAAACATGATCTATATGCTCGATTCACATTTAACAGAGCATGTGACAAAGGAGCGGATATTCTAAGAAAGGAATGGATCATCAGACAAAGGAACATATTAAGTGATAACGGAACGGATCTTCTAAAAGGTGGTTTGGAGAAACTCAGAGTGGCTTGGAGAAACTTAGAGTGGTTTTGGAGCAACTTGGAGCAACATGGAGTAACTTGTTGCGCAATGATGACTGATGTTGTGCCATCCTTTGTGATGTTGCGCCATATGGAGGCATCTTGCGCCATCCATGAAAATTTTGGGGCAAAGGGAGAGGAGTTATGCCAAAGGAATGGATGTTGAGCCACACATAGGAGATGTTACGCCATAAGGAAGCCAAGAAGGAGATGTTGCACCACATCTATAAGATGTTGCTCCATGAGGGTATAAATTGCGCCAAGGGAAGGATGTTGTGCCATCATGGACCATCTTGGTACATGATGCGCCATCTTGATTCCTTTGTTGTGCCATGTTGATCCACATATTATTAGAAGATGATCATGCTCAAGAAATACACCATGTTGTGCCACCATGATGGATGTTGGTGTAACGACCCGAAAATCTTACCGTAAACGACATTAGTTTTTCCATTACTCGAAGGACTATTTAAGCAAAATATTTTAGCTTTATGAGGTTAAAATGGAATAAATTGAATAAAAATAGTATTATTTAATATCTAAAAGAATTAATCAAAATTAAAAGGGTCTCAATTAATACCTAAAATAGTTAAGCGATATATTCAACAAGTATAAAATTTAATTAATTTATATTTGTGGAATATCATTTAAAAATAATACATCATACATACTTATAAAATTAGCATTTTTTCTTGAATCTCATGCATTTGAAACCCCCTTTTTTAACTTCCTTTCACCAAATTCATTTGAAACTCCCATGACTTTTCAATTTCTTTACAATAATATTATAAATAAGTTAAATAATGTTCTATAAACAAGAAATTGTGTTTTATTACAATCTCTTCATCCCACATCGATGGTGAGAGTAAACAAGAGAATGTTTCCTCTTCTATAAATAGGAAAGGTTGTGAAATGTTTCAAAGGGACCAAACCATGAGAACTTCCTCATGCCTACCTTTGTAGGATTTTGAAGGTATTATTTGATGATATTGTCTATATTGGCAAGTGTTCAGTTAACTTTTAGAATTCCAAAAATGGTTTTGAACAGAATTTTTTCAGGTTTAAACCGTGTTTCAGTTAGAAAAAAAATTATGTAGTTGGGTATATTGAGTTGAACCGGAGCTGGATCAATTTGGACCGATAAAGGAATCATTTTCCTTTCACAACAAACATTTGAAACTCCCATGATTTTTCAAATTATTTCTAATAATATTATAAATAAGTTACATAATTTTATATAAATATAAAAAAACATTTACCTAAACCTAAAATTATAACTGTTTGAAAAATCACTTTGATTTAAAAGCACGAAGTATATATATACAAACCGGGTTTCACTAGAAAAAAATATGTAGTTTGGTATATTTAGTTGAATCGGTCCGAGTTTGATTTATTTGGACCATAAAAGAAGCATTTTCCTTTCACTACATACATTTGAAACTCCCATGATTTTTCAAATTGTTTCCAATGATATTTTTAAAAAGTTACATAATGTTATATAAATATAAAAAAACATCTACCTAAACATAAAATTATAATTGTTTGAAAATTCGATTTGATCAAAAGCACGAAATATATACGCAGATTATATTTTATAAATGAATTCTTTTTATAATGAACTTTTGAATCTTGAAAATACATATAAACAAACTTTCTATATTAAGTACCTAACTGAATTTACAATTTTAGAATTGAACAAAAAGTTATTCAATAAAAACTTACTTTTTTTGGATAACAACTTACGAGATTATAGAAACATGGAAATATTGAACAATAAAGAAAGGGTAAACAAGAGAAAGAGTGTTTTACTAAATAAGTTGAATAATGTTTTATAAACAAGAAAGCGTGTTTTATTACAATGTCTTCATCCCACATCGATGGTGAGAGTAAACAAGAGAACGTTTCCTCTTCTATAAATAGGAAAGGTTGTGAAATGTTTCAAAGAGACCAAACCATGAGAACTTCCTTATGCCTACCTTTTTAGGATGTTGAGGGTATTCTTTGTTGAGATTGTCTTTATTGGCAACTGTCCATTTAAGTTTTAGAATCCCGAAAATGGTTTTGAACAAGATTTTTTTAGGTTCAAACAGAGTTTCAGTAGAAAAACCGTAATGTAGTTTGGTATATTGAGTTGAATCGGTCTGAGTTTGATCAATTTGGACCGATAAAGGAAGCATTTTCCTTTCAGCACATACATTTGAAACTCCCATGATTTTTCAAATTGTTTCTAATAATATTATAAATAAGTTACCTAAACATAAAATTATTATTGTTTGAAAAATAAATTTGATTCAAAAACACAAAATATATACAAACCGGGTTTCAATAGAAAAAACGTTATGTAGTTTGGTATATTAAGTTGAATCAGTCCGAGTTTGATCAATTTGGACCGATAAATGAAGCATTTTCCTTTCACCACATACATTTGAAACTCCCATGATTATTCAAATTGTTTATAATAATATTATTAGTTACATAATGTTATATAAATATAAAAAAATCTACCTAATCATAAAATTATAATTGTTTGAAAAATCACTTTGATTCAAAAGCACGAAATATATACTCGATTATATTTTATAAATGAATTCATTTTATAATGACATTTTGAATCATGAAAATACATATAAACAAACTTTCTATATTAAGTACCTAACTGAATTTATGATTTTAGGATTTAACAAAAAGTTATTCAATAAAAAACTTAATTTTTTATAGCAAGTTACGAGATTACTGAAAAATGGAACTATTGAACAATAAATTTTCTGGATAACGTTTTATTTTTATTATTTAATATTTTATTTAACAAAATGAAATTATTGGCATATAAAGAAATGTGTTTAATTAAAATGTCTTCATCCCACATTGATCGTGAGAGTAGACAAGAGAATGTATTCTCCTCTATAAATAGGAAAGGTTGTGAAATATTTTAAAGGGAATAAGCCATGAGATCTTCCTTGCATCTAACTTTGTAGGACGTTGAGTGTATTCTTTGGTGAGATTGTCTTTGTCGACAAGTGACCAATTAAATTTCTGAATTTCGAAAATGATTTTGGACTGTATTTTTTAGATTTGGATCGAGTTTAATAAGGATCCGAGTGTCTTCTGGCTGAGTTAGGCAAAATCGCTTCCATTGGAGGTCGAGTTTAAGTAACATGTCGAGTATTTGGTTGTGTTAGCCAAGTTTTACAACCTTGTATGTAATACAATTTAAATTTTTAACCTTATAAAAGACGTCACTATTATCATATGTTCTACATAATTATGGTAATATTTATGATACAAAACATTTTTTTTACTATTTAAGATAAAAAGTTGTCTCTATTATCATATGTTTTACAGAATGATAAAATTTAAGATAGATAAAAAGATGTCTTTATTATCGTATTTTCTACATAATGATAATATTTAATATAAACGTTTTAATTTAATATGAAATTATTATTTAATGGATAACAATAACGATTTATTTATTTTTAAAAATTAATTTTTTTCTATTATAATCATATAACTTTGTATATGCAAAACAACTTCAACTTCCCAACCTTATCTCTTATACTATAGTTCAACATAATAACAATACTAAAAATCATTTTTTATATTTTTTATGAAATTATTATTTAATTGTTAATAACAATGATTTAGTTATTTTTAATATAAAATATTTTTATATATCCCACGCAACGCGCGGGCATTCGCCTAGTTAAAACATATAACTGACGTAGAATGGTTAAAATGTCAACAAAAGAAACTTGATTTATTTAAGTAATTGGTAAAGGGTTAAAAGAATTAATTGGAAATGAGTTGAGGGGTAAAAAAAAGAAAATATGAATTAAAACTCATATGTAACGTGCATTTGGTTATGATCGAAAGGGATTCATTCGATTAAAAAAAAAAACAAAGTTGAAGGACCAAAATTCAAAATATGGCTATAACTCCTAATTAATGAATTAAAGGGACGTAATTGATTTTCCCTTTAAACCCTACGTCCGTTTTCTTCCATTAGCCTTTACGTGAGAATCAAAAGTCGATCGTGACTTCTTCTTGGTCCTAGTGTGCGTCGATCTAGAGGAAGAGAAAAAAAGAAACCGATTACATTGTGTTCTTCGATCGCAAGACAGAGCAAGAAAAAAAAAACTGATGTGGCAGCGGGATTGAAGTAGAACGGAGACCAAGATGTGGAAGGGCTGCGATTGCAATTCAATGCGGGGCTAAGAGGTGATATTGGTAAGTCCTTGATTCTCTTCTTGTGAAGTTCGTACACCAATTGATGAGAATTGGTTGAAATTGTTGCAAATTGCTTTCTACTCTGGATTCTTGAAGTTATGTATTGTTGATTTTTCAGCCTTGTTGAGTGCATTTTAGTGGTTTATTTGCTGTCAAAATTGCTTATGAACACCTTCAATAACTTCATTGTTCAAGTTTATATTTTGATCAAAGTTTTGGAGTCACAATTCTTCTTGTTGATTTCTAAAACTTATGTTAAATTCCACCATGAATCAAATAGATATGTTTATGTGATTAAATCATGCTATTTCTGTTAAGAAGTTAATTTTTACCCTTATAGGTGTTTTAGTGGTGGCTTAATGTGTTAAGTGGTCAAAAAGCCTTTGAAACCCAAAGCTGGAAAATTCAGCAAAAATTACCAATCTGTCCCTGTATTGGAAAAATTATAGAAAAATCACCAGGAATCGAATTAATGATCTGTAAACTCTCAAAGTTTCCATTTTGAGTCTAGTTTGTCCATGAATTTTTCCAGAACCTGTTGTTGCTTCTAACTTAGGCGAAAATCGTCTTTTTCACTAGCTGGTCAGAATTTAGCTGCATTGATAGGCAGATTTTTAAAAATCATATAAAATTGTAGAAAAATCGTTTGGACCTTAAAAAGTACATTCTGAAAAGCTAAAAGTCTGACATTCTGTAATATGAAATAAAAAACAAAAGTTATACAGGTTCTAAGTTTGCTAAACCAGCTCTAAACAGGTGGCTGTTTTGGGTTCAAAACTGGGAATTTTACTTGCTAATTGATTTATGTGTTTGGCTTATAAACTTGTCATCTTTGCCATTGTAGAACTCCAATAACCTTGTTATTTGAAATGTAATAGGGGCAAGGGTGATACTTCAACCAATACAATATTTGAAGTGTGAGTTGGTCATACTTTTTTGGCAAAGGTGAGTCAACTTTATGGTTTTAAAAGTACATTGTTAGGAGTATCCCATATCTTAGATGGATTGGGATGAACCTAGTTATCTAGGATGCATGTGCCCTTTTGATGATTGATTGTTATGCCATTATTGTTGAAATGTTTTATGTGTAATGATATCTAGGGTGTTGCATGCTAGACTCTTCCTTGTTTGGTGTGAGATTTGAGTTAGGGTCATGCTAGATTGAGTGAAGTGTATGAACATTATGTGATGTGAGCATGTTAATTCTTGTTTGAAAATATTTGTTTAAAATGTTTTAGGACAAGCATGCTAGTGTTGTATCAACTTCATTGATGTCTTGTGTATGGAGGTAGTGTGTGATATAAAATGTAATAACTTCATGAAATTACATGTTTGCATGAAAATAACCCTTAAAGAGGTAATATGTTAATAAAAGAATATTCATAATAATAATGACATGATTACTTGAAAGGGTAAAAGTGTAACTCCTTATTTAATTAATCATTATTAAATTAAAACGGGGAACACACTAGTGGGGCGAAGGGTAGAAACCTAGACATAGGTAAATACCCAATCCGGATATTATGATGGCCTAGTGGGTTGAAAGATATCTATAGGAAAAAGAGCTTAAGCCAACTGTGACGCCGACTGGTTTTTCTAGACAACCACTCGGGACATGGTCTTGGTACACCTTGGTATATCGGGACTGGAGTGATGTTGGTCAAGCGGTGGGACCAGCGCAAACATCACGTGGGATTTGGGAGGTGTATCTGTTGGTATTGGCACCGCTTGTACCAATCCTGAACGACAACACATGTATACGTATGTGCACAGTCGGAGTAGCAAACGTAGCGCACCGGGGGCAATGATTACGGGTGAGAGTCGCGCCTCACTTAGTGCATTGGGTCGTGCCAGTCACGTTAGTAGCGAACGGGGTCTAGTTTTAGGGAGGTTTTTGCGGTGAATAGAAAGACCCTAACTAGGAGGTAATACTTTAATAATTATAGCGGTGAGCGGTGAGTAATTATTAAAGTAAAGCGGAGAAACAAAATATTATATAATAATATTCAAGCGGTGAATCGATAAGATTAAATTAGTTACAACGGTGGTGAGGAGAGTAACTAATAAAACAAGCTCTAACTGAAGAACTAAAATAAATTGAGCTGTGGTTGTTATGTGGTGTGATGTTGTATGTCTTGCAAGTGAGTCTTTGACTGTGTGTGGATGTTTTGTGTGGATCTATCTATGATATGTGTGTTCTCTTAACACTGTACTATATTGACTCACTTAGCTTATGCTAACACCTGTTCTTTGCTTGTTGGTTTTTGTGGAATGGAACAGGTAGCTTGACATGATGCCTTGGTGAGGATGGGAATCTTTGGGTAGTATAATTTAGTATCTTTAGTTATGATACCATTTGGACATGTTGGGTTTTCATCATCATGTTTTTGTGAACTTTATATTATGATGAGTTTATTTTGACGTGAAAGTAACATTGGTGATGTTTCTGAAACAATCATAATAAGTCTTCCGCAACGTATTCTGTTAAATAAGTGTTTTAAAAATAGAAAAATTTTGGATGAAAAATCACGATGTTACAAGTTGGTATCAGAGCCATGCTGTGAGTGAACTGAATACAGAGGCTGGTGTTCAGACTCACAGTGTAGACTGGCTCAGTTAGGTGGTAGGACTCTTAAGGGGGGAAGGGGGTGTGCTGAGAGATATTTGTTATTTGTTATATTCCTGTAGGACTCTTATTTCTTTTCGTTATGAGAGTATACTCTCTTCTCTCTTGTGGACTGTGTAATCATGGATAGACCTACCAACTTAGTGATCCTAGATCGTTCATAGTTCGGATGGTGTTGCACGTATCGAGGAAATGGAAGATCCTGTTGGAGTGATGATTTGACTACACATATTCGACAAGCCTTGCAAGTTGTTTGTTTAATTATCGTTGGTTGATGGCATACCGGGAAGAGAAGTTTTATCGAAGTCTATGGATTCTCGTAGGTTATGGAATATCGGGAGCGGAATAGGTGTACCAATATTTAACCTAAACCATCGAGATAGGTTATTTTGTGGTAATGCCAGATGTAAATATATATAAGTGTGAACGTTAGTATTGGGCCCGTACTATCATAAGCACATGATATATATTTGGAACTGGAGGAACCACGAGGAAACCTGAAGACCTAGTGGTTGATACTCAGATTTGGAATAATTGTATGTATGATAGAACTATTTGTGTCATTGTTTATTTTGTGCTAATTTTAATGTACCTCAGAGTTTGTTGATTTCGACGTTCGATAGTAATGCAACTGTAGGAGATCTAGACTCGATGTAGGAAGATGTTTGACGCGTGTGGAATCTTTGTAAATGACCACATTTTCCTTAACATCAATTTCCTTTTGGAATCTATTTGATCAATATTGTCATCGGTATGGTTCGCCTTCCCACCAACTAGACCGAAATTCTTACGTTGAAAAGCATGTGCGTATTCCGCTTGTCGAGGGAAGGTATGTCTGAGGGTGAAAATTCTATTGTAGAGTCTATTCCTATAATTTCTATAATGAAGGCACGTAAGTGCCTAACGAGGTGATATGAGGTCTTCTTGACTCGTGCGATTAAGAGTTCAAGGAAGACGACGAGTCTCTTCAATATGGAGCTTTCTAGGGAATATAGCAATGTTTTTCCCTGATGAGTTGTCGAGTGTATGAACACCACGTTAGGCTGAGTTTTAGATTGATCTTATTCTTGGTGTGGCTCCAAAGCCGAAGAATCTTTTAAATTGGTTTATTCGATAATGAAGGAAATGGTGACGTAGCTTCATGATTTGTTTGAGTGTGAATTATTCGACCAAGTTCCACGTTTCATGGAGTGCTAGTTCAACTAGTTAAACAAAAGACGATATATGCGGTTGGGTATCAATGGTCTAAGATTAGATACGACCAAGATGAAGGCAAATAGGAATCTACATCCTACTTTGGTTAGGGGGTGAGAAGATGCAGCAAAGGGAAGTGATTGTGTATGCTTCCCGATGGACAAACAGTGATACTGAAAGACTCTCCTTGGTTGGGATTTATTCATTTTGGCAATCGCAGCAAGTTAAGAGGTGAGTGACTTGATGATGGACAAGTGGTGAGATGATGAATTGACGCAAGAGATGGAAGAGATGGTAGATAACATGGTTAGAGAGAGGCCAAGCAGCAGAGGATAGAATGAGTCAAGCTCATTAAGCTCCGATGGGGGGCGTGTACAGGTCAGAAGTGACCTAGGTGGTTGAAGACATGAAGGTTGGTTACCCTAAGTTGTTCGTATCGGTATCTGATTCCGAGGACGGAATCATTTTAAGGAGGGAAGAATTGTAACGACCCGAAAATCTTACCGTAAACGACATTAGTTTTTCCATTACTCGAAGGACTATTTAAGCAAAATATTTTAGCTTTATGAGGTTAAAGTGGAATAAATTAAATAAAAATAGTATTATTTAATATCTAAAAGAATTAATCAAAATTAAAAGGGTCTCAGTTAATACCTAAAATAGTTAAGCGATATATTCAACAAGTATAAAATGTAATTAATTTATATTTGTGGAATATCAGTTAAAAATAATACATTAAAACATATAACTGACGTAGAATGGTTAAAATGTCAACAAAAGAAACTTGATTTATTTAAGTAATTGGTAAAGGGTTAAAAGAATTAATTGGAAATGAGTTGAGGGGTAAAAAAAATATGAATTAAAACTCATATGTAACGTGCATTTGGTTATGATCGAAAGGGGATTCATTCGATTAAAAAAAAAACAAAGTTGAAGGACCAAAATTGAAAATATGGCTATAACTCCTAATTAATGAATTAAAGGGACGTAATTGATTTTCCCTTTAAACCCTACGTCCGTTTTCTTCCATCAGCCTTTACGTGAGAATCAAAAGTCGATCGTGACTTCTTCTTGGTCCTAGTGTGCGTCGATCTAGAGGAAGAGAAAAAAGAAACCGATCACATTGTGTTCTTCGATCGCAAGACAGAGCAAGAAAAAAAAAACTGATGTGGCAGCGGGATTGAAGTAGAACGGAGACCAAGATGTGGAAGGGATGCGATTGCAATTCAATGCGGGGCTAAGAGGTGATATTGGTAAGCCCTTGATTCTCTTCTTGTGAAGTTCGTACACCAATTGATGAGAATTGGTTGAAATTGTTGCAAATTGCTTTCTACTCTGGATTCTTGAAGTTATGTATTGTTGATTTTTCAGCCTTGTTGAGTGCATTTTAGTGGTTTATTTGCTGTCAAAATTGCTTATGAACACCTTCAATAACTTCATTGTTCAAGTTTATATTTTGATCAAAGTTTTGGAGTCACAATTCTTCTTGTTGATTTCTAAAACTTATGTTAAATTCCACCATGAATCAAATGGATATGTTTATGTGATTAAATCATGCTATTTCTGTTAAGAAGTTAATTTTTACCCTTATAGGTGTTTTAGTGGTGGCTTAATGTGTTAAGTGGTCAAAAAGCCTTTGAAACCCAAAGCTGGAAAATTCAACAAAAATTACCAATCTGTCCCTGTATTGGAAAAATTATAGAAAAATCACCAGGAATCGAATTAATGATCTGTAAACTCTCAAAGTTCCATTTTGAGTCTAGTTTGTCCATGAATTTTTCCAGAACCTGTTGTTGCTTCTAACTTAGGCGAAAATCGTCTTTTTCACCAGCTGGTCAGAATTTAGCTGCATTGATAGGCAGATTTGTAAAAATCATATAAAATTGTAGAAAAATCGTTTGGACCTTCAAAAGTACATTCTGAAAAGCTAAAAGTCTGAAATTCTGTAATATGAAATGAAAAACGAAAGTTATACAGGTTCTAAGTTTGCTAAACCAGCTCTAAACAGGTGGCTGTTTTGGGTTCAAAACTGGGAATTTTACTTGCTAATTGATTTATGTGTTTGGCTTATAAACTTGTCATCTTTGGCATTGTAGAACTCCAATAACCTTGTTATTTGAAATGTAATAGGGGAAAGGGTGATACTTCAACCAATACAATATTTGAAGTGTGAGTTGGTCATATTTTTTTTGGCAAAGGTGAGTCAACTTTGTGGTTTTAAAAGTACATTGTTAGGAGTATCCCATATCTTAGATGGATTGGGATGAACCTAGTTATCTAGGATGCATGTGCCCTTTTGATGATTGATTGTTATGCCATTATTGTTGAAATGTTTTATGTGTAATGATATCTAGGGTGTTGCATGCTAGACTCTTCCTTGTTTGGTGTGAGATTTGAGTTAGGGTCATGCTAGATTGAGTGAAGTGTATGAACATTATGTGATGTGAGCATGTTAATTCTTGTTTGAAAATATTTGTTTAAAATGTTTTAGGACAAGCATGCTAGTGTTGTATCAACTTCATTGATGTCTTGTGTATGGAGGTAGTGTGTGATATAAAATGTAATAACTTCATGAAATTACATGTTTGCATGAAAATAACCCTTAAAGAGGTAATATGTTAATAAAAGAATATTCATAATAATTACATGATTACTTGAAAGGGTAAAAGTGTAACTCCTTATTTAATTAATCATTATTAAATTAAAACGGGGAACACACTAGTGGGGCGAAGGGTAGAAACCTAGACATAGGTAAATACCCAATCCGGATATTATGATGACCTAGTGGGTTGAAAGATACCTATAGGAAAAAGAGCTTAAGCCAACTGTGACGCCGACTGGTTTTTCTAGACAACCACTCGGGACATGGTCTTGGTACACCTTGGTATACCGGGACTGGAGTGATGTTGGTCAAGCGGTGGGACCAGCGCAAACATCACGTGGGATTTGGGAGGTGTATCTGTTGGTATTGGCACCGCTTGTACCAATCCTGAACGACAACGCATGTATACGTATGAGCACAGTCGGAGTAGCGAACGCAGCGCACTGGGGGCAATGATTACGGGTGAGAGTCGCGCCTCACTTAGTGCATTGGGTCGTGCTGGTCACGTTAGTAGCGAACGGGGTCTAGTTTTGGGGAGGTTTTTGCGGTGAATAGAAAGACCCTAACTGGGAGGTAATACTTTAATAATTATAGCGGTGAGCGGTGAGTAATTATTAAAGTAAAGCGGAGAAACAAAATATTATATAATAATATTCAAGCGGTGAATCGATAAGATTAAATTAGTTACAACGGTGGTGAGGAGAGTAACTAATAAAACAAGCTCTAACTGAAGAACTAAAATAAATTGAGCTGTGGTTGTTATGTGGTGTGATGTTGTATGTCTTGCTAGTGAGTCTTTGACTGTGTGTGGATGTTTTGTGTGGATCTATCTATGATATGTGTGTTCTCTTAACACTGTACTATATTGACTCACTTAGCTTATGTTAACACTTGTTATTTGCTTGTTGGTTTTTGTGGAATGGAACAGGTAGCTTGACATGATGCCTTGGTGAGGATGGGAATCTTTGGGTAGTATAATTTAGTATCTTTAGTTATGATACCATTTGGACATGTTGGGTTTTCATCATCATGTTTTTGTGAACTTTATATTTTGATGAGTTTATTTTGACATGAAAGTAACATTGGTGATGTTTCTGAAACAATCATAATAAGTCTTCCGCAACGTATTCTGTTAAATAAGTGTTTAAAAATAGAAAAATTTTGGATGAAAAATCACGATGTTACAGTTGGGCCATTAGTGATCATGATGTTCCAGTCAGGTATTATCCTCTAACAAACTTCTTGTTGCTGACAGAGAATGGCGAACCTGAGTCTTATCCATAAGCCTTGAGGATGAAATAATCCATACAGTGGAAGAAGGCTATGGAAGAAGAATTGAGCTCACTTGACAAGAATCACACTTGTTCCTTGGTCAAGCTTGCAGCTGGGAAGAAAGCACTGCAAAACAAGTGGGTGTTTCTGGTTAAGGATGAGATTGATGGAACCAAGAGATACAAGGCATGTTTGGTAGTCAAGGGGTTCCAACAAAATAAAATGGTTGATTATAATGAGATCTTTTCTCTAGTTGTGAAGATGACTACAATCAGAATGGTTTTGGGAGTTATGGCCTTTGAAGATCTTCATCTAAAGCAACTAGATGTGAAAACAACTTTTCTCCATGGAAACCTTCAAGAAGACATCTACACGACACAACCAGAAGGTTTTCCTACTGTTGGCAAGGAAAATCTGGTGTGTAAACTAAAGAAAAGTCTGTATGGTTTGAAGTAGGCTCCAAGGCAGTGGTACTTGAAGTTTGATAGCTTCATGCATAGGAGTGGGTATAGTAGATGTGAGATGGATCACTACTGTTATTTTAAGAAATTCAAGTCCTATTATATCATCCTATTGTTATATGTTGATGACATGTTAATTGTTGGATCTGACATGTAGGAGATCAACAAGCTAAAGAAGCAATTGGCCAGTGAGTTCGAGATGAAGGACTTAGAGGATGCTAAACAAATATTAGGCATGAGCATAGCCATGGACAAAGTTACTGGTATACTAAAACTTTCACAAGCCAAGTACATCAATAAAGTTTTAGAAAAGGTCAGCATGGCAGATGCGAAAGCCAGAAGTACACCATTGTGGAGTCATTTGAGACTTACCAAGAAGCAATCCCCAAAAATGGAAGAAGACAGAGAATACATGACCAAAGTTCCCTACGCATCTGCAGTTGGTAGTTTAATATATGCAATGAATGCACGAGACCAGATATTGCTCATGCAACGGGAGTTGTGAGCAGATTCATGTCAAATCCCGGAAGACAAAATTGGGAAGGAGTGAAATGGTTGCAATGCTACTTAAAAGGAACAACTGAGTGTTCCTTATGTTTCAGAAGAAAATGAGTAGTTTTAGAAGGGTTCGCTGATGCAGAATTAGGTGGATGTGCAGATTCAGGAAAAAGCACAATGGGTTATGTGTTCATAATTGGGGGTACATTAATCAGCTGGATGTCAAGGTTATAAAAGAGTGTTTCTCTTTCAACCACAGAAGTAGAATGCATGGTACTTGCAGAAGCTTCCAAATAGCTCATATGGTTGAAGAGTTTCTTGTTAGAACTTGGAATGCAGCAGGAGGATTATGTACTGCATTGTGACAACCAAAGTGCAGTTCACTAAGCAACGAATCCAGTGTTTCACAGTAGAATAAAACACATTTAGATGATGTACCATTTCATTCGAGAGTTAATCAAGAAAGGAACTCTAAACTTAAAGAAAATACTTGGAACAAAGGATCCATGTGATATGTACACCAAGGTGGTTACCAATAAGAAGTCGAAGCTTTGTATGGCTTTAACTGGCCTTTCAGAAGTTTGAAGAGAAGGGTTTGGTAGAGAGAGAGAGAGAGAGAGAGAGAGAGAGAGAGAGAAAGAAAGAGAGGGAGTACTTTGAGGAATGGTAAAATTTGAATGGCAGATGAAGTTGTTCAAGCCTTCAAGTGGGAGATTGTTGGGGTAAGAAGTCTTGTCCAACATGGAGCACTTTGATCACATTGGAGCACTTGGGGTTCATAGAGCATGTGACAAAGGAATAGATCGTCTAAGAAAGGAATGGATCATCAGACAAAGGAACAAATCAAGTGACAAAGGAACGGATCTTCAAAAAGGTGGGTTGGAGCAACTTAGAGTGGCTTGGAGCAACTTGGAGTGGTTTTGGAGCAACGTGGACCAACTTGGAGCACTTGGAGCAACTTGAAGCAACATAGAGCAACATGTTGCACCATGATGACTGATGTTGCGCCATTCCTTAGGATGTTGTGCCATATAGAGACATCTTGCGCCACCCATGAAGATGTTGGGAAAAAGGGAGAGGAGTTGTGCCAAAGGAATGGATGTTGAGCCACACACAGGAGATGTTGCGCCATAAGGAAGCCAATAAGGAGATGTTGCGCCACGTCTATAAGATGTTGCACCATGAGGGTATAAAGTTGCGCCAAGGGAAGGATGTTGCGCCATCTTGAGGAGATGTTGCGCCATCATGGACCATCTTGGTACATGATGCGCCATCTTGATTCCTTTGCCATATTGATCCACATATGCTTAGAAGATGATCATGCTCAAGAAATATACCATGTTGTGCCACCATGATGGATGTCAGGCCATTAGTGATCATTATGCTCCACCTGTGCATCATGTTGCTCCACTATGGTTAAGGTGATCCAACATGTGTGTTGATGATGCTCATGAGTTGTATGACATGGAAGAATGTTTTAGAAGATGTTATATGGCGAAATATGATTGGTTGTCACTATTCATGGGTCTGTGGGCCAATGGGCTTGGCCCATTAGGCTTTTAAGTCTAATCTCTCAAGTATAAATAGGCTAATACCCTCATAATTGTAAATTGCTAGATTTCACTTTTGAGTGTTTGTAATAGTTCCAAAAAGTTAATAAAATCACCTCTCTCTCTCTCTCTCTCTCTCTCTCTCTCTCTCTCCGCTCATGGATATAGGTCATCTTGACTGAACCACGTTAAACATTGTGTTCTTTTGATTTACGTTTTTTCAGAATTTTTCGTGAGTTCACCGAAGTTTGTTTTTTTGATATTTGTCTGAAGTGCTTAACTTGTTTTGTTGTCACCCACCACATTGAACTTACCTCCGAAATAACTATTAATTATTGTTATTCTTTTGGTTTTTAAACGTATTATACTTTTTTATTAATTTTCATTTAATATAAATAATTTATGAACGTATAGTTTTTCTTTAATCCTAACCTTATTTTCATTACGGCCCTTCTTATATTGGTTATTTCTTCCTTAGGTGCCTAGTTCTTGTCATGAAGTTGGCATATCCGTGTGGTCATACTTGGGGTTCCCCGTCTTTTATTGACAAGTGTCGAACTTTCCCTTCACTGGACCAATGTGTCGATTTCAATCACCTAACTATCCAGCAGTTCAGATTCCGTATAGTACTCTTAGAATGGTTAATTAGTGGTCCTCCATAGATGCTTTTATAGTCTCATTCCATTTTAAATACTTACACAGTCAATGTGCCTAGACATTAGGAGTAATCACACTCATCTGACATATGCAAATCAAAGCAGTCAATAGAAAAGCATGCATCCCATAATGCTATTCGAAGTATATGATTAAACTTAATCATGTGTAAGTAGGCAAAGGTTAATTAACCACTACCATATGTTTATCTGTTGGTGTTGCTTAATTGTTGCATTGCTTTTTCCATGATCTTAAAGTTGCATTTTTGGAGTGGACCCAGTGACACCCAATTAATAAACTTAATTTTTAGGCTATTATCTTATCTCGTTACATTTTTTTACAGTCTCTTGTCAATATATATGTCTAATGCATTACAACCTATTATGCCATGTCGTGCATAACAAACAGGAAACCAAGTCTTACTGAACATTTGGTCATTTGAATATTCTTAATTACAAAGAAGTAAATGAATAATGAGAATAATTTCATATGTTTTTCGGTGAGAAATTATCATTGATGATATACCCATAACGCGATACATATGTTTTCACTTTGAGGCTTCTTAAGTCTAATTCAATTGGTATCTAATCTGCGAGGGTGAATTCTACCAAATCTTTTAAGGAATTAAATGAAGACCCTCCTTTGAAGAGAGAATATTTAGCCTTTTCTTTCATGCTAATTGCTCTTTGCCTCAACTCTTGCCCTTCTTCATCCACCAAGAGTCTTCTGATTGCACTTTCGACTACTTTTATCTCTAGATTCTCCAGTTCCAGACCTACACGCCATACGTAACTCAGGTACCTGGAATTTACACATTGGTCCCCCATAACTGGTTGACATATCATTGGAACCCCTTCGGAAATACTTTCTAAAGTTGAGTTCCAACCACAGTGACTCCAAAACCCACCAACTGCAGAATGTGCCAGCACCTGTTTTTGTGGAGCCCACTTCAACACAAGACCTCTTCCTCTTACTTCTTCTGTAAAACCTTCCGGCAAAAATTCAATCCACTCCGACCCACTAACTGAACCGGGTCGGACCACCCATAAAAACGGTTGTTTGCTTTTGGCCAGCCCCCAGGCTGTCTCAGCAAGCTCGGTTTCATCCATGGTGGCTAAACTCCCCAGACTTACATAGAGAACTGATCTTGGAGCTTGCTTATCAAGCCATGAAATGCAACCAGTGTCTTCTTCAAGAAAGCTAGTAGATGGACACCTAGCCATTTTTATCAGAGGTCCGATGGCGAAAATTGGAACCTGGTAGTGCTGTCTGAGTTGTGTCAGCGCTGAAGACTCAAGAAACTCCATGGTGTTCCATATAATAGCTGAAGGGGTTCTAACACGTTCCGCAAGAGCAAGCATTTCTGTTGCAACTTCTGTAGGTGTATCATTAAAAGGTAAATCCTTGTACCTGAGGGGATGGAGCTCTGGAACAAGCTCCTGCAGTATGGAATCTGTGTTGTAGTGTGGTAAAAAAGTGATATAAAGGTTACTATATATATATATATATATATATATATATATTTATATACCGACATATCTACAGTTAAAAGGTAAAGTACTAACTAACCTTGAACAGGAAGTTGCCCTTCTGCATGTAGCCGAGGAAGAGCAAGGAAAGCCGGCATATACGATGCACTACAACTGCGCAAAACAATGCTAGGAAGATTCAAATTGCTAGCAACTTCTTCAGCAAAATACATGATATTATCGTGTATGACTGTGATCGTATGATTCATTTCATCTTTTCCTTCTTCAATCTTTCGAGTCAAGTGATCTTGAAGCTGCATTTTGCAGTTATTGTTAAGGGCTTCAAGGAACTTTGTGTAGTTGGCTGAGGCATCAATGGCTGAAAAGTTGTCAGAAAGAGGAAGAAAGACGAATTCAGGATGGTTGGAAGGATCAGGGGAGTTTAATTTGGTATGGGCTAAGGTTATTGAGAAGCCTTTGGAATGAAGGACACTGCCGAGCTGAAGCATAGGCGTCATGTGACCTTGAAATGGACTTGCTACCAGTACCAAAGGTTTCCCTCTCTTTCTCTCATCTCCCATCATTCTTCCTATTGCCTACTAGCTAGTTAAACTTTAATCCTTTGCAATTATATATATATGAAAAAAAGTCAACAATAAGAGAGATTTATGTCTTTATCACGTAGCTGGTATTAGGTCGTTGATAGCATATTTAGCAGCTTGTTAAAGTTGAAAAGAAATGGTTGAAAAAACACGATTTAGATAGTATTAACAATGCATTTATAAATTGATTTCAAAATAAGAACACTTATTGTAAACAAGACAATGACTAATATTTTTTAACTTTTATTCTAACTAATTGTTGTGCGGATATCGTATGCTATGAGAATTACTAAGAGAATAAGTTGTTTAGCAATGCGAATAGGTTCAACCTTACAAAAATATCGTCATTTTCATGCATTCTCGCTAATTATTATTTATTTTTGTTCTCACACATCGTTTTTCACTCATTTTCATTCTGACAGAATACGACCCAATAAACATTCTGAGAATAATAATAATAAGTGTATAATAACCTTATAGACGATTCAATTAGTGAAAATGTGTGTTAATGACAATAGTTACCTAAGATTGAACGTATTTATATTATCAAACAACATATTTTCTTTATCATTCTCATAGCATACGATATCCGCACAACAATTAGTTAGAATAGAATAAACTAAGCCTATATATATATATATATATATATATATATATATATATATATATATATATATATATATATATATATATATATATATATATGGTTTTAAAACATGTTTTAGATGATAAACTAACAAACGGTTTATTTGATTAATAAAACAAACTTAATAAATTCATTAAAATGCCTATTAATATATAATTTGATTTGCAAAAATGGGTTGATTCTTATTTGATTTGCAAAAATGGGTTTTTTTTGTGGCCCCACATAAAAAACAAACCTATTAATATATAATTTTACATGGCCCCTTCAACTTCCATAATAATCCCATAACTTATATATTATTTAATTTTTTTATCTTTAATTTTTTAAGTTTATATTTTAATCTTTATTACATATAATATATAAGTTTATTATTCAAATTACATAATCGGAATTATATATATATATATATATATATATATATATATATATATATATATATATATATATATATATATATATATAGATCCGGTAAGAAATTTTTTTTGGTAGGAAGGTAATAAGTTTTTTTTCTACATATTTTTTTGACGAACAAAATAAATGAATCACTAGATGATTCATTTGTAAGATGATTCACAAGAAAAAATTCTCAAAAAAACATCTTTATGATTCATTTTTAAGTAAATTAAGAAAAAATTCACTTTTATGACAATTTTAGTGAATAACAACAAATTCATTGTATAAATGAATCATCAAGATGTTTTTTTAAGAATTTTTTCTTGTGAATCATCTTACAATTGAATCATCTAATGATTCATTTTGTTTGTTCGCGAAAAAAATATGTAGAAAGAAAACTTTTTACCTTCCTACCAAAAATTTCTTCTTATTTGATCTTGACTCTATATATATATATATATATATATATATATATATATATATATATATATATATATATATATATAATTTTTATGCCAAATTATTTGTAGAAAAAAACAAAAGTCATTGAATTGTCATTCTTTATCTCGAAAGTAGATGTCTGAGTTATCACTATCCACATGCAAAAGTAGATGTCTTAATTGTCACTATCCATATACAAAAGTAAAAGTATGAATTGTCACTTTCATCTGAAAATAAGTAAGTAAAAGTTAAAAAAAATAATTATAACTTTGTTTACGTTTAATTCATTTTCTGATGTATATATTGAATTCACCATTTTAGTTTTCATCATCATTTTCATAAACCATAGTTCTCACAAATTTGAAATCCCAGCTTTTCTTCTTTAATTCTTCAGTCACGTTTGTGACTTCATACACAAATCTTCCTTCGCAACTAAATTGTAAGGTACATACTCTTGTCTAAATTTCAAATATCTAACGTGAAACATTATATATAATATGATAATTTATATATTTTATCTTATTGTTTACTTTGCAGTTACAAATAATGTGGCCTGCGAATACTAGTCTTGTATATCTTCTTAACAATTATGGAGTATCACAGCCAGTTCAGCCTATTGATTTTGTCACCAACCCCTCCGAGGTACAATTTCCTTTACCTAATGGTGCTAGATGTGAGACAGATAATGACTTTGGATTTGATGAACCCAACTCCCAATTTAGTGAAAATAGTGTTAGTGAATCATTAAGTGATGTTGGGGATGAGTCTGACGATAATGTGAATGAAACTCCGATTGTGAGTAACCATCCAGTTATGAACTTTATGAACGATATTGGAGACGAAGGAGACGATGACATAGTAGATATTCAAGACAAAATTCATTTAGATTTTTGGAATGAATCTGAAAACAAAATAAGGTTAGGAATGTTGTTTGAAAATAAGGATCATGTAAAAAAGGCAGTAAGACTTTGGTCGATCAAGCAAAATAGAGAGTTTAAGGTTTGTGAAAGTAAAAGTAGTTTTTGGATAGCAAAGTGTAAAACTCTTGGCGGTGAAGAAGGAAGTTCTAATACTGACCCATATACACCGCAGTGTGCATGGTATGTTCGTGCAATGAAAAAGAAAAACCATCATATGTGGAAGATCACACGTTGGGTGGATGCACACAATTGTTTTGGATCTTGTAGAGGCAATGACACCAGAAGTCTAAACTCTGCAACTATAGCCTTCTATATCATCCACTCAATTGAAAAAGATATTGCTTATCCAGTGAAACATATACAGGCAGATATTAAAAATAGTCTAAATGTTGATGTTTCTTATTGGAAGGCATGGCATGGTAGGAGGAAAGCCATAGAGAACATTTATGGAACTTGGGAAAGTAACTTTGGAGAGTTACCCAAGTACATTGCAACTTTGCAAACTTCAAATCCTAATACCGTCGTGAAATGGTTTCATAATCCAAATGGCTCATCACATGTGGCAACATTTAAGTATATTTTTTGGGCTTTTGGACCTGCAATTAATGCATTTCATCTATGCCGACCTGTTATTTCCATTGATGCTTGTCATTTGAGAGGTTCGTACAAGGGTAAAATGCTTATTGCTGTTACAAAAGATGCCAACAATAATATATTACCAGTTTCTTATGCCATTGTTGATGAGGAAACTACACACAGTTGGAGTTGGTTTTTGTATCAGTTCAGACATTTTGTTGCTCAAGACAGACAATTGTGTGTTATTTCAGACCGACATCAAGGAATAATTCACGCAATGGAAAATCTAGAGGAATGGAAAGAGCCATTGGGATACCATCGATTTTGTCTTCGACACATCAGAAGCAATCTCATGAAAAAGTACAAGAACGTGAGGCTTAAATCATTTTGTTGGGATATTGGAAGCACCACACAAAAAAGAAAGTTTGTGAAGTATAAGAAACAAATCAAAACAATCAATCTTGAAGCCTGACAATATTTAGACCAAATTGATAAAAGTCAATGGTGTCTTTTTTATGATGAAAATCGTCGATGGGGGTCGTTAACGACAAATATATCCGAGAGTATGAAGAATGCACTACGAGGAGCAAGACAACTACCTATTAGGGCGTGTATTTGATCTTATATTCAATAGAACTGTGCAACTTTTTAGAAAACATAGTGATGCTGCAATGAATTGCAACACACCTCTATCATCACGTATATGGCGTCTCTTTCGTAAACGTGACACTTCTGCACAAAGTCATACTTTAACTGAGTTCAACTATAATGAAGGTGTCTATAGAATTGTCACCAAGTTACGAGTAAATGAAAACGGAGGAAATACCCACACTGTCAGTTATTATCAACATACATGCACATGTGGTAAGTGGCAGATGGAAAGATTCCCTTGTTCACATGCTCTTGCAGTTTGTCGTTTTAGAGGGGATAACCCTTTTTCCATTATCAATCATGTTTACACAACTGTGACGTACAAGCAACAATATAATGACGGGTTTTCACCACTTCCTCATGTTGATTATTGGTTAGAGGCTAATTGGAGTATTCAAGCAAATAACTCAAAATGTGTTGTCGGTCGAGGTCGGAGGCGTGCAAATCGATTTCGTAACAAGATGGATGTTTGCCATCCTGCTGAACCTCGTAAATGTGGACTATGCCATCAACCTAGTCATAACAGGAGAAATTGTTCAAATTCTCAACCAAGATTCAATGCGATGTGAACCATGTAACTTTTATTATTCTTGTAATTTTATGTTTAATTTAGTTGTTAGTTCATGTTTAATTTCTTTTGTAGTCGTGTCTTTAATTATCTTGTAATTTCGTAATTTCGTAACATGTAATATATTCGATATTGGTATCAATTAGAATGTGTTTATTAAAACTTTCTAATGGTGTAAATCGCAATAACATAATAGACATATTTCAGTTATATGTTTTTAATATATACAAATTTACATTTGTTGTAAAAAAGCTTAAAAAATAAATTTTTTATTAAAAAAGATATAAAATAAATATAACATATAAGTTATAGGGTTATTATGAAAGTTGAAGGGCCCAAAATGTGAAAATTACATATTAATATGTTTGTTTTTTATGTGGGGCCACAAAAAAACCCATTTTTGCAAATGAAATAAGAATCAACCCATTTTTACAACCCATTTTTACAAAGGGTTTCTATTTTCAACCAATTTTTGCAAAAAACTCTCTTCCTATTGCCTACTAGCTAGTTAAACTTTAATCCTTTGCAATTATATATATATGAAAAAAAGTCAACAATAAGAGAGATTTATGTCTTTATCAGGTAGCTGGTATTAGGTCGTTGATAGAATATTTAGCAGCTTGTTAAAGTTGAAAAGAAATGGTTGAAAAAACACGATTTAGATAGTATTAACAATGCATTTATAAATTGATTTCAAAATAAGAACACTTATTGTAAACAAGACAATGACTAATATTTTTTAACTTTTATTCTAACTAATTATTGTGCGGATATCGTATGCTATGAGAATTACTAAGGAAATAAGTTGTTTAGCAATGCGAATAGGTTCAACCTTACAAAAATATCGTCATTTTCATGCATTCTCGCTAATTATTATTTATTTTTGTTCTCACACATCGTTTTTCACTCATTTTCATTCTGACAGAATACGACCCAATAAACATTCTGAGAATAATAATAATAAGTGTATAATAACCTTATAGACGATTCAATTAGTGAAAATGTGTGTTAATGACAATAGTTATGTAAGATTGAACGTATTTATATTATCAAACAACATATTTTCTTTATCATTCTCATAGCATACGATATCCGCACAATAATTAGTTAGAATAGAATAACCTAAGCCTATATATATATATATATATATATATATATATATATATATATATATATATATATATATATATATATATATATATATGGTTTTAAAACATGTTTTAGATGATAAACTAACAAACGGTGTATTTATTAATAAAACAAACTTAATAAATTCATTAAAATGGCTCTTTGAGTATCATAATTTATTTTAAGTTTTGACACTCATGATAAACTTAAAAAACTAAAAAAATAAGTTACATTAATTACAAGGTTGAAGTTGTGGTTTCACCACACCTCTCACTTTTTGTGAGCCACCTTGGAGTAGGGGTGAGCAAAAATCATACCGCAACTAAAATTAACCACAAAAACCGTATAAACCGTAACCACAATAAAAACCGATAGTGAAGTTTTCTGTTTTTCAAAAACCGCAAATTTGCGGTGCGGTGCGGTTATTAGTTTTCAGAAACCGCAAAACAACCGCACCGCACCGCATATATTATATACAATTTTTTTTTGATTAATTATTAATTAATTAAATGCTCAAAATAAAACAAGTTTTATGGATGAAAGAATGATAAAATTCTAGAAGACAAAAATGTTGGTTTTTTGAAATTTTGGAAAATGACGAAATTTGACAGTTTTAAGATATTTATTATTAATTACTAGTGATTTGAAGTTTTTAAGATATTAGTTGTTTGTGATTACCTTATGGTTTTTTTATTACAAGTAATATGTTTGAACTCTTAAAACCGTTTGAACTATAAATTGTGGATAAAAACCACACAAAATAACCACACCAAAATCATGCGGTTAATAACCGAAACAGAAAAAAAAATAAACCGCACCACAAAAATAACCGCACTAAGGGTTTTGAAAATGGATTAACCGCATTTGCGGTTAGTGGTGAAGTTTTAGCCAATAAACGCACCGAACCACACCGCGTTCACCCATACCTTGGAGCCATATCACTATCTCTTCTCCTTACTTGGTTTACTTTTCACCTTGGAAATAGTTACCTCTTATTTTCTTTCACTTTCTAATCATCACGAACTTAATAAAAACAAACATAACTACATAAGAAGCAATAAAATGTATGAAAAATGAGACGTGGTTCCGTGAAATCTACCGCAGTGGTTTGAATTTTGCGGTGAAATACATAGGTAGGACAATGTTCACCACAGCTACTGCGGTCCACATTAATTCGTCGCAGTGTGTGGTAACAACACATCGATTAGTCTAAACTAGTTCTGTCGTGTCAAAATAATATCGTGTAACTTAAGTTGGTTAAATTACTTTATTCTTGCTTTGAAAACTGAGTTCAAGCATGGATGGTATTTTTTTCAAAAAAATCCGTTACCATATGAAAGTCTAATTCTTTTACATTTAAACAATAATTTTGGTAATTTGATGGGACCTTTCTTCTGTATTGGTTGCGGGCCTCATATTTGTTTGGGGTTGTGCATCATAACGTGTTTGAGTGTGATTTTAGTCCTGAAAAAAAATTCAAAACTCTTCTTGATGAGATTGATTAAAAAGTGGATGGTGATTGAGTGGTCAAACATCTAACTTCTACCTATTTCTAAAAGTGGTAGTTACCCTCAAATCCCCTTTTTAGATTTATGGAGTGGAAATGGGTGCCTAACTTGTTCGTTGGCCAAGTCCAAAGGACAAAGGTGCTACTTTGGGAATTGAGAATTGAAATCTTTACTAACACGTTTAAATTTATATAATGAAAACTTAGGCTACTTGGAGTGGAGTTCGATGACACTCAACACATCCGAGCTGGAGTTGGGTCGACTCAAGCCGATTTGAGATCATGGGCAAAATTGAACGGATGTGTTGAGTGTCATCGAACTCCACTCCAAGTAGCCTAAGTTTTCATTATATAAATTTAAACGTGTTAGTAAAGATTTCAATTCTCAATTCCGAGCTGGAGTTGGGTCGACTCAAGCCGATTTGAGATCATGGGCAAAATTGAAAAATGTATTCTTTTTGCCTCTACGTGTGATGACTTAATACCAAAAGCTTTTTTATTTCTAAAATAATATAAGTAGATACATAAAAATAGGCCCCGGAAATTTGGAAGCTCTGAGTCATCGTCCATGCTGTCATACCCTCTGATACGGCCCTGACATCAATACACACTATGCCATCAATTCGACATGTGGAGTTTGGTGGTCAAACTTGATGAGGTTCTACCGATGAGAGAGAAAGAGCCAATTTTCAAATTTTAAAATTTTCATCTATTTTTTTATTTTAAATATTATCGGTTTTTTCTTTAAAAAATCAAATTTCTACCCATCTCTCAATCTATATAAATACTATTCACTATCTTATTTTTTATCACAATATAATATTTCATTTTTCATTCAAACATTCTTCATATTTGTGAAAAAATTGTTTCCCCTTCTAACTTCAAGAACTAGCAAGAAAAAAAATACCCAAAACATAAACCTAATCTTACGTTCATCACATACATTAATCTAAAATCAAAGTGACCGTCCTATTTATTCCCTCATATTTACCATTTTCCCGGTGCATACTACTATATCTTATCCATACACAACCACAATTTCAATCTCAATCCCAAGCCTAGTCCCAATTCCAATCTTAAGTGCAATCCTAACCGAAAAATAAGTTCAACCCATTTGATCACCTTCCCGACTCGCAATTCCATTTCTAATCCCAAACCGAATTTGAAACTGACTCTCAACTTAAAGTCGTACCTGAAACGGTTTCCGAGCCGGAAGAGATTTGACCTCAATCGGAACCCAAGAAAAAGGAAAGGCACCTTCTAAGAATTGGACACAGGAGGAAGAAATGACGTTGGCTCGTGCGTGGGTAGATTTTTCGGAAGACCCAAAGGTTGGGAAAAACCAAAATTTGCCAACTTTTTACTGGAAAGTTACTAGGCATTTTCACTCGGAAATGAATATTGGAGACTACGAAAAAAAAGATAAAATACTCGAAGTGGAGGAACACCACAAAAGTTGTCATCGAGTTTAACGTGATATTTTCGAGCATGACGCGACGATGGCAAAGTGGTGTAAATGATGAAACAATCTTTACATAAAGCTCTATCACTTTACTAGAATGATAACGACGTACCTTTCAAACTTCTTCATGTTTGGAACATTATGATGGCGTCGAGAAAGTGGCAAGATATCCAAACTTCGGAATCATTCACAGGTGGTTCTTCTAAAATAACCAAAACATCATTAACCACTCATAACTAATCGTCAAATGCACATGTCAGGATTGATCTCAACGAAGACGAGTCTATAGGGGTTCCAAGAGGTAGTCGTCCCATGAAAAGAGACCAAGTTAAATGAAAAGGTAAAGGGGGTGCTAGTAGTTCGAGTGACATCGAGCAAATGATTAGAAACATGGACAACTTGAAGATTGCATTGGAGCAATACTTGAGTGTCGCAAAAGAGAAGAAAAAATCTCGTGACATGGCGACTTTTACGAAAAAATAGTAGTCACCTTACCGTACGCGAAAGAGAATTGACGTTAAAGGCCAAAAACGAGATTGCAAGAAAACATAATATGTAGGTTTATCTATGTTTCATAGTTTTAATTTCTATATTTTGTGTTTTTAATTTCTATGTTTCGTAGTTTTAATTTCTATGTTTCGTATTTTTAAGTGTCTTGTAATTTTCCTTTCAAGTTATTGAAATTTTGGTTTTTTAAAAATAATTTGTTTATACTGATTATATTTTATATAAATCAGTTTTAGTAAAAAAAAATAAACCGTGGCAAACCACACCCTCTAAATGGAAAATTTGCGAGGTGTGACAAATTCTACGTGACACTTATGTGGCAGCACAAAGGGTGTGACAAAAGTGGCACCACTCCCTCTAACCTTGATATACATTAAGATAACATACCATTACAATTTTAAGTACCTGACTTGTAACGTCCTAAAATATAGAGTAAAATTTTCATTTTTAAACAAACCAAACCAACCATAACCATTTCATAAAATGATCATCATACTATTAAATATATTTTTCAAAAGAAAACATTATAGTACAAAAATGATAGTGTGAAAACTCCAATGAATGTGATGCAATCAAGTCTGAATCTTTCCCTTGCTACAAGAAGTACATGAAACATTTAAACTTAAAACTGTAAGCACAAAGTTTAGTGAGTTTCCCAATATACATATCGGTCACACTCATCATACGTAACGGGGCCCACCCAAGGAACATAACGCCCCCCCCCTCCCCCCCCCCAAAAAAAAACATGTGTAAATGTATAGTGGTCCCCGCTCAACATACATAATGGTACCCGCACAACATATGGACATGAAAGAGTCACAAAGATAGTTTAGCATACTACACAGTTGTAACACCTGCTTTTTAGGTATGTTTCTTTTAAAGTTAGATTGATTAAATCTTAATTTTAAGGCTTTTGGTTGGCCACAATGTGGTGGTGGAGGATCACCACGGTGTGGTGTCGTCCGTTAAATTAACGCATGTTTACTAGTGACCACGACGTGGTCATGTATTGGCCACGATGTAGTGACGGCTGGGGCTCAAAACCCTAAATCTTGGGCCTTGGGCCCTATTTAAAGGATGTATGGTTAGGATTTCTCCCACCCTCATCCTCCATCACCCTTAAAGCAAAACCCTAGCCTCATATTGGTGTGCTTGATCTACTTTGCTTTTGGTGTCCATTAAAGGAATAAGGGAACCATTTGTAGTGGAAAGGGCCATCTAGCATGTAACATCCTAAAATTGAAGACCAGGTTCTTAAATTAATAAAGTAAATAAATGAAAAATGATTTATATACTTAAATCATCAAGATATAATCATATCATTATTATATATGAAGTTTAGAAAGTTAGAAGTGAAAATAATAACACTTTAAAAGTTTAAGGGTCAAAAGTGTCGATTTGGCAAAGTAAGTTGACCAAATGGTTGACTCAATTAATGGGTTAGACTACAAAAGTTTATAATGGATGGGGAGGGACTTATTATGTCTAAATTGAAGTTAAAATCTCAAAATATGAGTTTATGATGGAAATCGGCAAAATGAGCAAACTTGAGGGACCAAATAATAAACTTTTGGAAAATAAGATGCATTCTTCTTCCCCTCATTCTTTTGGATCGTGTTTTGCAACAAGGGAGAAGAACTAATGGCGATTTCACTCTTCTTCATCATCTAGAGTTTGATTCAAGTGGGGAATTGAACATCCAAGCAAGAAAGGGAGGAACATAGGCTTGTAAGGTATAATCTCTTCTCCTTTAACCTAGAAAATTCGAATACGTGAAGTGTGTGAAATCCAAATGTCGATTTTTATGGAATTTATTGATTAGGTTTTTGGTTTCTAACATCCCTTAAGTAGTTTTTATTTTTCCACCCTCAAACCAATCACTATATTCACTATATTGGTGGATTGGATGATTTGGGTGAAAACCTTCATGAACCCTAGAAAACCCATATTGCGGATATTGAAATAGATGATGAAATTGGAATGGATTCTATGACTTAGTTTTGGATTAGGTGTCTAATACCATAACTAAAATTGGTATATACTTGAATTGATAGTAACATAGTCCTTTTGGGTTACTCTCAAACCTAGTAATTGTACAAGATGACTTTTAGAGAGAGAGAGAGAGAGAGAGAGAGATTAATTTATTAAGTAAATGATAAATTAAATAAATGGTTTATTAATGTGTTACGAAATAATATATTATTTAAAAATCATATTTTTTATTAATAATTAATCAGAAATTAATTGGAATTAATTTTGGGATTAGTTGGATTAATTAAAAGTACAGGGGCTGTTTGGTTATTTAATGATAGTTGAGGAAGAAAGGCTCTAGAACCTTATGGAATGAGGTGGACGAAAATCATCTAGGGTAAGGCCTAGAAGATTTCGTCCAAGGCCCCTTGGATAAGGGGATTGGGTTGCTTTGTCACCAAGTAAGGGAATCTAGGGCTTATCCCTTAAACCCTAGCTTTGGCCCTAAGTATCTTCAACTATATAAGAAACCCCTAGCCCCTTGATTTCGTTGACGCCTTCCATCTAGAAGCCTTGGACGAAAATTGCTTCTCCCCTCTCCTCTCTCTTAAGTTATCCTCTTGCTAGCGTGAGTGTGATTCTATTAGAGGCACGACATTTGTGGTGCTAGCTTCCAAGAGATTTTCAAAGGGAATTTCTACTTGTTTTCTATAACAACTAACAGGTATGAAATCCTAAAACCCTTTCCTCTATTTTTCGAATATATCCTAGGGTTTCTAGGGTTCTTTTTGATGTTCTTAGTTATAGGTTCAATAGAGAAAACATAGATCCTATTTAGGTTGCATGCAAACTTAAGGGTATTATTTTTGTTTGTTTACCTAAATCCCATAAGTGGTATCAGAGCGTTTGGTTATTTTTTTATTTAATAGCTATAATAGAAAAATATATCAATTAGAGTTTATAGAAATTAAACCCTACAAGGCCATGAATTTCGACTAGGGTTAGGGTTTTAGAAACCCTAACCCCTTTCCCCAAGTTTTCGAAATTTAGGGCTAGGGTTTTGAAACCCTCGCCTTCCTCCCCAAGTATTTTCGAAAATGGTAGGTTATTAGGGTTTCCATATTTTAGATAGTTGTTAGTTTAGTTTGATTAAAAGGGATAATTATAAAATTCGATAAATCCTATACCCTAATTTTCGAAAATTAGAGGGTAAGGATTATGATTAAATTATTTGATTAATTTAATTAGATAATCCTTAATTGATTTAATTTTTTTAATTAATTGTTAATTAAAAGGTAATAATTAAATAATTATTGGTTTATTTTAAATTTAATTAATTAGATATTAATTTTGAAATTTAAAATATAAACACTAGTATTTTGAAAAGTTTAAAATACACCTTATATATATTATTATTAATTGTTAATATATATTGTATGTATAAGACTAAGTCAGTCAAGTTGCTAGTATTCCTCATTCACGAAGCCGATCTATAAGGGGGTATAAGGAAACTGCCTATAAAATGTTAGTTGAATGGGTGTCCACTCTCACCCATCGCTTCCTTTATTGGTGGAGGGTCGTTAGCAGAACGGAATTGATAGGACATTAATTCTCATTAAAAGTATAATGATATTAAAAAGTACTAGAACCTTCTTTTTAAAAATCCCAAATCTAGTTACTTTAGAAAAATGTGATTTTGTATGCTAACCCATGAAATTGCACATTACACTTTATAAGTCGTTAGTGTAGTGTGTGTTGTTAACCAACACACTAATAGGGACTAATAAAGAGTTGTAATGGGTATCTCATAAATTATCATTGTTAATGGAGCGTGTGTGGTTTACCAGCACATCAATTGGGATGATAAATGATAATGAGGTTGCCAAGCACATTTGCATGGTTATTAACATATTGTTTGTGATCCTCGGTGTCCCAGTCAAAAATAGAACAGCATAATCTGAGATTAAACATGCCGTTGAATAGTTTCAATGAATCTCAAAAGACGTAGGAATTTCACTTAACTAAATTTTGTTTACTATTGGTGGAATTGGTAAATCGTCATTTACCTACCTTTATAAAACTTACAATTATATTACGACATCCCTTTTCTATGTTTTGAATTATATAGTTGGATCTTAGCCTTAATATTTTATTTTGGGTTACTATATTAAGGATTATTCTTATCTAACTGAAACTATCTTCCTTTTACAGATGTCTACTCCAACTGATGTTTCTGCTTCATCCTCCTCCAACCACCATAACTTCTCCTTGCTATCAATCTGCTCCAAAGTCATATCGGATGGTTCCAATTACAATGATTGGATGTGGAACATTAAGATGGCTCTTCATTTTGAGGGCAAGGAATACGTCCTCGAAAAGGAACTTATTGAAGTCGAAGAGGCAACTGCTACTCCTAAAGAATACACCTCCTATCAAAAACACTACAACGATGCAACAAAAGGTGCTTGCATCATGGTCGCTATTATGGCCCCTGAGCTGAAAATGTTTTATGAGGATTACTGGCCCTATGATATGAACAAGGACCTTATGTAAAAGTACCATAATCGAGCTCGTCAAGAAAAGTATGAAGTGGTCAAACCACTCATGATGTGCAAGATGAAGGAGGGAGAATCTGTCTATGGCCACATGCAAAGAATACAACGTTGCGTGGAGCGCCTTGTTAGGATGAATGTGTATTTTGATGAGGAGTTGTTATGATCAGTTAATTCTGACATATCATCTGAACAACATTGAGACCACCTTGGCTCAATTGCACAGCCTTCTGTAGACAGCTGAAGCAGGAATGAAGGGAAAAAAGTATAGCATCCACTCCTGCTAGTGCTCTCGTCCTAGCCATTGGACAAGGAAAGGGTAAAAAGAGGAAAGGTCCTCCCAAGCAAAACTGGAAGGGAAAGTCTCATGTAGGGTTATCCGGTAGTGGCCCTAAAGGAAAGTTCAGTTCTGATCATCCACCCTCTTCTGATCCCAAAGGGGAATTGGAAAAGAAGTTGCCTGAAGTATCTGAAATATATCAAAGATGGAAAAGTGAAGCCAAATTCTGGAGGTGTATACATTATTCTATCTAATAACTCCTCATTTTCTCGTTCTTGGGTCCTTGATACAGGATGTGGATTTCACATTTGTTCTGATTTGCAGGGGCTAAGAAGAAGTGGGGAGGTGTAGCATGGTAGAATGAAGTTGATCATGGGGAATAGGCGATCTTCTCTTGTTACCAAGATTGGAGTTTATAGTCTAGTGCTTAGTAATGGTGTTTATTTAGATTTAATAAATTGTTGCTACTTACCAGAAATTACAAGAAACATTATCTCTTTTCATGCATTGTTCAGACAAGGGTGTAGATATTCATTTAATGATTTTAATGGTTCTATTTTTGCTTATAAAATGGTGTTTTTATATTTGAAGCTTTACCTTGTTATGTTGTGTATGAAACTGTGACGTGTGTTGATAATTTAGGCAATAATGTGTTTCATATTGATTTTGCTAATGGTGTAGACAAAGCATGCTTATGGCATTGTCGTCTTGGAAACATCAACAAGAAACACATCGCCTAACTCCAAAAGGATGGAGTGTTGGAATCAATTGACCTAAGGTCAGATGATGCATGCCAATCTTGTATTTTGGGTAAGATCACAAAAATCACCTGTCACTGGATCTTGTGAAAGAGGTGAAGGTTTGTTGGACCTCATACACACAGATGTGTGTGGGCCCTTCAGATCCACCGCAAGGGATGCAAATCGATTTTATCTAACATTTATAGATGATTATAGTAGTGTAACACCCGTCAAAAATAGGTCAATAACAATCACATGTGATTATACGAATCATGTAATGTGATTTTGTTAAAACTAGTAATGTAGTAAACTCACTATGTATTTCATGATAATTCTAATATAAATATGAACTTTCATACATATTTTATGATACAACTAAAAGTATACGTCCATACGATTCCAAAAATGTAGAGAACGTCTGAATCTAACTTCGTGTGAAGAAGTTATGATAAACCGAACACTATAAATCTCTATAATAAGAGGAATTTAAAATATACTTAGAATTAGCTATTTAAGTGTAAAAGAGAGTTGTAGTACTCGTAAATACCTACGTGTGGGTATAAAGAACGTCAAAAACGGAGTTCGTATGCAAAAGTTATGGCCTTCCGAAGATGTCGCTGTCAGAAACCCTAATTTGGCTGAACTCACGACGTGAGCATAAAAACTCATGACGTGAGGACTCAAACCGCCACATTTCAGATCTAGAAGGTGTGACGAGGCTGCGAGGGGATAAGATCCAAACTCACGACGTGAACAAGGAGTTTTTCACGACGTGAGGAGTCATTTTGCCACCTTCGGAAGCTAGAAGACGGATGGCAAGTCTACGAAGAGATAAGATCCAAACTCACGACGTGAACAATGAGTTTTTCACGTCGTGAGGGCCAAAAATCTTACTATAAATAGCAAGATCGACCCCAGCCATTCTTACACCTGAACTTCTTTCTCCTCTCTCCTTTGCTGAAGCCCTCTTGCATCCCGAGCCCCGACGACCTCGTACGTTGACCGTTTCTGCTTAGACTACATAAAATCACGCTATTAAGGTGAGTTTCACGGCCCCACTTTCTAATATTTCGGGGGAAAACGCATGCTAAATATTATATACACGTTATTATTATGTCTATATGATAGTATATAGTTATAATACCCGGGGTATAGTTGTTCTAAATATAATATTTTGAATATATACAACTATTATCAACTTGTCAGCATGTTAATTTACTAATGTAGATCTTGAGTTATACTTAAGATTCTATATATATATGTTGTGTGTGATATAGTTTCGAAGTTATATTCGGAAGTTCTATATGTTAAGTTATAAAGTATGTTGCTATTATTGGTTTTATGTCAAGATAAAACTTGGTATGTTATATGTTGTTATTGTTAGTTTTATGTCAAGATAAAACTTAGTATGTTATATATTGTCATTGATAGTTTTATGTCAAGATAAAACTAGGAACGTTATATGTTGTTATTATTGGTTTTATGTCAAGATAAAACCTGGTTTTACTTCAAGATATAGCTGTTATACTGCCTAAATGTTATGAAGTTAGGAGTAATGTTTAAAAGCATAGTCTAGTAACTTAGGGTTTTAGACATGAAGATGCTTTTGTTGTTAGAGTTATAGGAAGTCGTCGAAGTCTACATGAGTAATTGTATTCATCAACTAAGATTGGGGATCTTAGCGGAAATCCTCTGAACTGTAACCGTTAATCCCGTGTGAGCAAGGAAGTCGTGTATAATTAGTATACAGGTTGACCACCCCACTTGTGACTGTTAGCTACAGTCAACCATAAGCAAGTGACGAACTATCCTTTTACTTGTTATTGTTCCGGCGTCGATGAAGCGTGCGGTGTTCCTCATGGAAATCATGAGTGGGTTGTCCTCATGTAAATCATGAATGGGTTGTCCTCATGTAAATCATGAGTGGGTTTTCCTCATGGATATCCTGAGTGGGTTTTATCAGAGGTATTATGTCATAGCAGCGGTTACAGGCTCATGGTAGCAAATTGTTAGAAACATTATACTTTGTCGTATACAAGTATTAATGTTAAGTATAAGTTTCCCCCTACTTATACCCTAGGTACTACTTGTATATTAAGTAAATAATTATACCTAACACACATACTCGTATAGAATTGAAATAAGATTTATAAGTAGCAACTTTCGTTTGTATGGAATTACAAACATTTATATTTATAAAATATGAGACTTATAGGTATATACTTATTTGGTAAATAAACCATTATACCTAGGATATATATACTAAATGTTGGAGAGTCAAAATGGTACTTTCAAAACTATACTTTTGAACGTGGAAAATGTATTATTTTATGGAGTCAAAACCTGTGGACTCACCAACTTTATGTTGACGTATTTTTAAATGCATGTGTTTTCAGGAAGTTGATAACTATGATACGAGAAATGACGTTACACTGCCCGGTGTTTCCGCCGACGGACGGGGTGTGACAGATTGGTATCAGAGCTATTAACTATAGTGAATTAGTACTTTCTTAGGAAAGCATGACTATAGTTTAGGGCTTACTCTGTTAGGTTTAGGTATATCCCTTAGCCTACAATATAAAGTATTAGTAATTATACTACTGAAGGACTACTTACGGGAGCGGTGACAAGGATATACATGTCGATTTGGGTTGTTGGATTTCAGAACGGCTATATGCTAAAATGATCCTGCCCACCGACTGTCCTGACTGGCCGGTGCCTTATCAGCTAGACCTGAAGTAACAAACAATAATTAATAGAGCATGAATACAACAAATAATAAATATAGAGTCATATATGAAGACTCAGACCCGCGATGAGAATACACATACATACCCGGAATGCTTTTGATCTCAAGGATTTAGATAAGATATTCCAACTAAAGTTCATATGTGCATAGATCTTATCACAACTAGGTGTAGGTGTACAACTATATTTTATTATGATCAGATCATACGAACTATTTAAATTAGGAGTAATATTTGATAGACTAAACACTTGGTGATCCAAAATGTATAGGAACTAAACAAAATGCCTAGAAGAAGTAGCGCTTGTCTAAACCTGAACCAACGACCAGAACCACAACAACAACAACCGCAACCACCACCATGAGAAACAAACCCTCCAATAAGTTCAGCAGAACTTGAAGAAATCATAGCCCAGAGAATCGCTGCAGCTCTTGCTAATGTCACAAGAGGAGGAGTTAGAAATGAAGGTAATGTAGGGACCGCCAGAATGTGTACCTACAAGGATTTTATGAATTGCAAACCTAAGAGCTTCCATGGAACGGAAGGGGTTGTTAGCTTGACCCGATGGATTGAAAAGACAAAATCAGTATTTCAAATAAGCTTCTGTGCGGACGAATGTAAGGTACGATTTGCTGCGTGTACCTTCGCTGATGCAGCACTTACATGGTGGAACAGCCATGTGAATACAACGGGTATTGATGCTCCCAATTCCATGCAATGGGAAGAGCTGAAGAGGATGCTAATAGAGGATTATTGTCCCAGGGAGGAAATACATAAGCTGGAACAAGAATTATGGACCCTAACCATGAAGGGTTCAGAGATAAATGCTTATACCGCTAGATTCAATGATCTTGCGGTGATGTGTCCGACACTTGTAACCCCAGAATACAAGAAGATTGAGCGATATATCTGGGGTCTAGCATCGCAAATCGAAGGAATGGTGATCGCATCGAAGCCTACAACATATGACAATGCAAAGCGTATAACTCATCAGCTAACCAGCACAGAAATCCAAGTGGGATTTATAGCTAAGTCTCCCGAATCTGGAACAAACAAGCGCAAATTTAATGAGAAGAATCCCATACAATCATCTGAGGAAAGACAAGATGTGGCAACTAATTATGCAGCCATAACAGCAATACCCATACAACCAAGGAAGTATGCTGGAAAACTCCCATGGTGCACTCAGTGTAGTCGCCATCATCTTGGTAACTGTTCATGGTGCAGTCAATGCAACCATCAGCACGCAGGTGACTGTTATATTTGCATGAAGTGTAAAAAGAAGGGACACACTGCGAATTACTGCAGGAGCACAACACCTACAACAGAAAATCAAGGAACAAACATTGGAACAGGCTATGATGGAGGAAGAGCGTGTTTTGAGTGTGGTGAAATTGGACATATCAAGAAGGAATGTCCAAAGTTAAGGAGTCAAGGAGATTAGGTCGTGGCAGGGCATTCGTAATAGGAAGAAGGGAAGCTATCCAGGACCTTCCGGTGGTACCTGATACAAAATAAATTTCGGGACGGAATTTCTTTAACGGGGGGAGAATGTAACACCCGTCAAAAATAGGTCAATAACAATCACATGTGATTATACGAATCATGTAATGTGATTTTGTTAAAACTAGTAATGTAGTAAACTCACTATGTATTTCATGATAATTCTAATATAAATATGAACTTTCATACATATTTTATGATACAACTAAAAGTATACGTCCATACGATTCCAAAAATGTAAAGAACGTCTGAATCTAACTTCGCGTGAAGAAGTTAAGATAAACCGAACACTATAAATCTCTATAATAAGAGGAATTTAAAATAGACTTAGAATTAGCTATTTAAGTGTAAAAGAGAGTTGTAGTACTCGTAAATACCTACGTGTGGGTATAAAGAACGTCAAAAACAGAGTTCGTATGCAAAAGTTATGGCCTTCTGAAGATGTCGCTGTCAAAAACCCTAATTTCGCTGAACTAACGACGTGAGCATAAAAACTCATGACGTGAGGACTCAAACTGCCACATTTCAGATCTAGAAGGTGTGACGAGGCTGCGAGGGGATAAGATCCAAACTCACGACGTGAACAAAGAGTTTTTCACGACGTGAGGAGTCATTTTGCCACCTTCGGAAGCTAGAAGACGGATGGCAAGTCTACGAAGAGATAAGATCCAAACTCACGACGTGAACAATGAGTTTTTCACGTCGTGAGGGCCAAAAATCTTACTATAAATAGCAAGATCGACCCCAGCCATTCTTACACCTGAACTTCTTTCTCCTCTCTCATTTGCTGAAGCCCTCTTGCATCCCGAGCCCCGACGACCTCGTACGCTGACCGTTTCTGCTTAGACTACATAAAATCACGCTATTAAGGTGAGGTTCACGGCCCCACTTTCTAATATTTCGGGGGAAAACGCATGCTAAATATTATATACACGTTATTATTATGTCTATATGATAGTATATAGTTATAATACCCGGGGTATAGTTGTTCTAAATATAATATTTTGAATATATACAACTATTATCAACTTGTCAGCATGTTAATTTACTAATGTAGATCTTGAGTTATACTTAGGATTCTATATATATGTTGTGTGCGATATAGTTCCGAAGTTATATTCGGAAGTTCTATATGTTAAGTTATAAAGTATGTTGCTATTATTGGTTTTATGTCAAGATAAAACTTGGTATGTTATATGTTGTTATTGTTAGTTTTATGTCAAGATAAAACTTAGTATGTTATATATTGTCATTGATAGTTTTATGTCAAGATAAAACTAGGAACGTTATATGTTGTTATTATTGGTTTTATGTCAAGATAAAACCTGGTTTTACTTCAAGATATAGCTGTTATACTGCCTAAATGTTATGAAGTTAGGAGTAATGTTTAAAAGCATAGTCTAGTAACTTAGGGTTTTAGACATGAAGATGCTTTTGTTGTTAGAGTTATAGGAAGTCGTCGAAGTCTACCTGAGTAATTGTATTCATCAGCTAAGATTGGGGATCTTAGCGGAAATCCTCTGAACTGTAACCGTTAATCCCGTGTGAGCAAGGAAGTCGTGTATAATTAGTATACAGGTTGACCACCCCACTTGTGACTGTTAGCTACAGTCAACCATAAGAAAGTGACGAACTATCCTTTTACTTGTTATTGTTCCGGCGTCGATGAAGCGTGCGGTGTTCCTCGTGGAAATCATGAGTGGGTTGTCCTCATGTAAATCATGAGTGGGTTTTCCTCATGGATATCATGAGTGGGTTTTATCAGAGGTATTATGTCATAGCAGCGGTTACAGGCTCATGGTAGCAAATTGTTAGAAACATTATACTTTGTCGTATACAAGTATTAATGTTAAGTATAAGTTTCCCCCTACTTATACCCTAGGTACTACTTGTATATTAAGTAAATAATTATACCTAACACACATACTCATATAGAATTGAAATAAGATTTATAAGTAGCAACTTTCGTTTGTATGTAATTACAAACATTTATATTTATAAAATATGAGACTTATAGGTATATACTTATTTGGTAAATAAACCATTATACCTAGGATATATATACTAAATGTTGGAGAGTCAAAATGGTACTTTCAAAACTACACTTTTGAACTTTGAAAATGTATTATTTTATGGAGTCAAAACCTGTGGACTCACCAACTTTATGTTGATGTATTTTTAAATGCATGTGTTTTCAGGAAGTTGATAACTATGATACGAGAAATGACGTTACACTGCCCGGTGTTTCCGCCGACGGCCGGGGTGTGACAAGTAGATATGGTTATATTTACTTAATCAAACATAAATTAGAAACCTTTGAAAAGTTCAAAGAGTTTAAACATGAAGTCGATAATCATTTGGGCAGGAAGATAAAGATGCTCCGATCAGATAGAGGCAGAGAGTATCTTAGTATCGAATTCCATGACTACCTCAAGGAATGTGGAATAGTTTCACAATTGACTCCTCCTAGGACACCACAACTTAATGATGTGGCTGAGAGGCATAATCGAACCTTGTTGGACATGGTTCGTTCCATGATGATTCGAGCTTCTCTTCCAATTTCATTTTGTGGGTATGCCTTAGAGACTGCCGCCGATATTCTTAATCTTGTCCCAACTAAGAAGGTTGACAAAATACCTCACGAGATGTGGACAGGGAAAGTTTCCTCGTTAAAGCATATCAAGGTTTGGGGTTGTGAAGCTTTCATTAGACGAGAGACTCACGACAAGCTTGAACCTCGAAGTGAGAGATGTATTTTCATCGGCTACCCACGGAAGTCCTTTGGATATTTGTTCTACATACCTAGTGAGAACGTGGTCTTTGTAGCACGAAGAGGAGTCTTTCGCGAGAGAGAGCTCATATGCAAAGAAGACAGTAGGAGCACCATTAACCTTGAAGAGTTTCAAGAGTCAACCAATAAAGGAACCTCTGAAGACGCTAGGGTTCAACCAGAAGAAGAGATTCCAGTTGAACCAATTGACTATTCATTACCTCTTCGTCACTCTAATAGAGTTAGCATGCCACCTGAGTTCTATGGTTTCCATATAACTACATATGGTGATACGTTTATCAGTGATAATACACTAGTAAATTTGGATGAACCAGCTAACTACAAGGAAGCAATGGCAGACCCTGAGGCATCCAAATGGAAAGAGGCAATGGACAGCGAGATCAAGTCCATGTATGAAAACCAAGTTTGGAATTTGGTTGATTAACAACCTGGTCGGAAGGCAGTTGGTTGCAAATGGATATTCAAGAAGAAGACCAACATGGATGGTAATGTGCACACATTCAAAGCATGACTGGTTGCAAAGGGATTTACTCAAACCGCAGGGGTTGACTATGATGAGACCTTCTCACCAGTGGCTAAGATAAAATCTATTTGGATAACGCTAGCCATAGCTGCCTTTCATGACTATGAAATTTGGCAGATGGATGTCAAAACAACCTTCCTTAATGAGAAGTTGGCTGAGGATGTTGACATGAGTCATCCAGAGGGTTTTGTTGATGCAAAGTTCCCCAATAGAGTTTGTAAGCTTGAGAAATCAATTTATGGATTGAAACAAGCATCTCGCAGATGGAATCTTTGCTTCGACGAGAAAGTCAAGGAGTTTGGTTTTTCTAGAAGTGAAGATGAGTCATGTGTATATGTCAAAGCTAGTGGGAGTATAGCAACCTTCCTAGTATTATATGTTGATGACATATTTCTTATCGGAAACGACATTCCAACTTTGGAAGAGGTTAAGTCTTGGCTTGGAAAGTGTTTCGTTATGAAGGACCTAGGTGGGGCTGCCTATATTATGGGGATAAGAATTCTAAGGGATAGGAGTAAAAGACTAATTGGACTTAGTCAAAGTACATACTTGGAAAAGGTGCTATAACGTTTTAGTATGGAAAATTCCAAGAAAGGAGAACTGCCCATCCAGAGTATTACCAAATTGAGTAAGACTCAGAGTCCGAGTATCGATGCAGAGATAGCAGAAATGAGTCAGATTCCATACCTTTCCGCCGTTGGATTAATCATGTATACTATGACATGTACTCGCCCTGACGTGTCCTTTGCTTTGAGCATGGTAAGTCGTTATCAGGGAAATCCAGGTAAAGATAATTGGATAGCAGTTAAGAATACTCTCAAGTATATGCGAAGGACTAAGGACTGGGTCCAAATACTTGGTGACAGTGATAAATTGAGAGCAACTAGGTATAGTGACGCCAGCTTTCAAACAGATAGAGACAACTTCCGTTCTCAATCTGGCTAGGTGTTTACTTTAAATGGAAGAGCAGTTACTTGGAAAAGTTCCAAGCAAGAGACAGTGGCTGATTCTACCTGTGAATCAGAGTATATAGCGGCAAGTGAAGCATCGAAGGAAGCAATTTGGTTGAAGAACTTCATCGAAGATCTTGTTGTTGTTCCAACCATTAAGGAGTCGATGGAACTTTTCTATGATAATGAAGGAACGGTTGCCTTGACAGAGGAACCAAAAGATCATGGAAGATCAAGACATATCGACAAAAGTACCATTTCATCAGACATTTCATTCCGTTGTCACATTTACGACAAAATGATTTTTTCCCTAGCAAACCCTCGCTACGGGGCTTTTTGGGATGGAACTTGGTCGTCGCAAATTCCATCGCTATTCGTCTTTTGCAACGGAATTTCAACTTCTCGCAACGGATTCCTTCCCTAGCAAAATCGTGTTTTTCATGTAGTGGACACATAAATGATGAAATTATGATTGAAAATATATATGGTTAATAGTGAAAAGATAAGGTGGAATTCGAGATCCATAAGGAGTAAATGTGAGGCAAAGAGTTTCCTGCAAAGAAATAAATAAAACATCTACATGATGAGGATCATCCTGTGAGTTAACCTTAAAAGAAATGCCTTCATTTCTTTTAAGGGATAAATAGTTGGGAAGAATCAAGCTACAAGTGACAAGATCATTCAGACCCAAAAAGAGTTTGAAAGTTGGGTTCAAACAACTCCAGGTGCTTTAGATCTTCTTTTCATGGTATGCTTAGGCTTGCAGGCCTAAAAAAAGTGTTAACTCATGAAATGAGATTTTAGTTTGACACATCAGTTAAAATGAATGAAGGGGGTTAGGGACAAGGTCCAAAAAAGTATATATAGACTTGAATAGTATGCTACCATTGGTGCAAAGGTAGTAGACAAGGAAAGTTATACATATTTGGTTCATCTTATTAAGGATGTTAAGGGAAATCATCATTAGTATAAAAAATTGACTTGTAAACGTTATGGAGCATAAATTGTCATTTTTGTGACTTTAAGGTAAGAACTTTGGGAAGAAAGGTAGAAGTATTAGTAGGATCTAAATTGATAAAACAAAACAGAATGGAAGTTTAAAAGTAACCATAAATTGGAATGTGTGATGCACCATAGTGTAAGCATCACGTATTATGCTTAAGAGTATAATAGAGTGCAATGAATTGATGGTGACGAGTATGGAAAATAAAGAAATAATATTGACGTGCTTGAGCACGAAAGGATGCACTTAAGAAATGTCAAATGCCTAAGTAAAGAAATTGTCAAATGATGACTGGTGGTTGGAAGGACCCAATAAAGTTTTATAAATCACTTAAAACTTGTTGATAAAAGTTGGGATGTGTGGGTTAAGGTTGGATAACCTTATTGTATGATGTTGTACAAATTTCAAAAATGGGACAAAAGGGTAAAAGTGTCCTAGAGGGTTGATAACTCCTACTTATGTATTATTGATTATTAGGCAGACCACAATTGTGACAAATGAACAAAGTTATGCAACCATCAAGGAAATTGAAAAGTGATGGGATGAAATCCTAATAAGATGGATCACAGAATAATTCTGAGGACGTAATCCTTTTAATGGGTAGATATTTTAACATCCTAAAATTTATGACTAGATTCTTCTCCTTTAACAAAGAAAGGGAAGAACAAAGGCTTCCATGGTATAATCTCTTCTCCTTTAACCTAACCTAGAAAATTTGAATATGTGAAGTGGGTGAAATCCTAATGTCTATTTCTATGGAATTTATTGATTAGTGTTTCGGTTTATAACATCCCTTAAGTAGTTTTCATTATTCCAACCTCAAAACAATCACTATATTGGTGGATTAGATGATTTGGGTGAAAACCTTCATGAACCCTAGAAAACCCATATTGGGGATATTGCAATGGATGATGAAATTGGATTGGTTTCTATGACCTAGATGATAGTTGATAGCAACAAATCTAATTGGAATGCTCAAATTCATCCATGATGGTATAATCAAGTATAAACATGGAATTGTAATGTTTTTGGGAGAATTAGAATGAAAACAATGGAATCCCTAGTAGTTGAAAATTTGTAGAGTAAAGGAAGTTCATTATCATGAATGGATACTTTTGGAATGATTTGAATGCAAATACATAAAGGCTTGAATGATATCCACTTGAATTTATGGAAGATCTTGCCATAAGGGTATTTTGGGAAATTTAGGGATAACTACATGATAATTGTCATATTATAAGTGAATGACATTCATGAAGATGAATTGACACTATATATATATATATGTTATTAGAACATCAACATGAAGGACTGATAGTGAAGTTCTATCTCTAATAATTATTTTGACCCAAGGGTAATTTGGGAACATGGAATGGAATTGAGGATTCCATAGTTGGATGAAGTACTTGCAATGAGATAAATTGTGGTTCTATGTACTTAACAACACCCAATGATGTATTAAATGATTTGGGAATAATTCATATTGGTTCAAGAGTGTTTTTGAGCAACTTGAGCTCTTAACCCTTTCATTTGAGTGTTTGTAAACATTATGAACTTAGCACTTTGATAGAGGACTTGATGAATTAAGTTGAATGTTTTGACATGATAAAATGTCCTCTAATAGTGCTTGGAAACCTTTAAAAGTGTTACAATTGGTTACCTGAAAGACCAAAACCATCCAAACAAGTTTAAGACTCAAAAAGTGAGTTTTTGGGGGTGTTTGGGTTGCTATGGCACGCGATCCGTGCACAGGCTCAGATTTCCCAGCTCGACCAAAAATCTGAATTTTAGAATTTTCTTCATAACTTTTGCATACGGACTCGGATCTACATGCGGTTTTCGCCTACATTCATAGTTTTTCATAAATAATGGTTTGAAGCAATAAAATTTAGTAATGGAACCCTTGAGGGGTATTTTGGTCATTTTAATGACTTGTGTCCATATATGGTGTTGGTAGTGTTTGAAGAGGATTGCTCTAGGGAAAGGAACTAGAATAGCACTAGCTAACCTACGTGTAATTGAGGTGAGAGTATGTTGGCATTTTCCCCATTTGGGGTACATGGAAAATTTATTTTTTTATAATGAAATGAAGTGCTTTGATGTATGAAATGTTTTGAAATAAAAGTGTTAAATGTTTTTGAAAAGAATGTTTTGAAAGAATGCCTTGAAAGTAAGAATGTTTTGTGTCACACCCCCAACCATCGGCGGAAACACCGGGTGATGTAACGTCATTATTCGTATCACAGTTATATAACATTCGTTGAACAGTACTAAAGAAAATACATACCTTTATTGATAACTGAAAGTTACATAACTGTTTTTCTAGAACCTATTACATAATATCCGACTATGACATACTTCTTAATGAACAGAAAGGTAATAGTAAAACTTCTTTTGTTCGAATACATACCAGCTTTTCAAGTTCCTGAAAACACATGCATTTTAAAATACGTCAACATAAAGTTGGTGAGTCCACAAGTTTTGACTCCATAAAATAATACATTTTCCACGATCAAAAGTATAGTTTTGAAAGTATTATTTTGACTCTCCAACGTTTAATATTTATATCCTACGTATAATAATTTACTTACCAAATAAGTATATACCTATAAGTCTCATATATTATAAATATAAATGTTTGTAATTCCATACAAATGAAAGTTGCTACGTATAAATCTTATTTCAATTCTATACGAGTAAAACCGCTACGTATAAATCTATTTTAATTCTATACGAGTATGTGTGTTAGTTATAATTATCTACTTAACATACAAATAGTACCTAGGGTATAAGTAGGGGAAAACTTATACTTAACATTAATACTTGTATACGACAAAGTATAATGTTACTAACAATTTGCTACCATAAGCCTGTAACCGCTGCTATGACATAATACCTCTGATAAAACCCACTCATGATCTACATGAGGAAAACCCACTCATGATTTACATGAGGACAACCCACTCATGATTTCCATGAGGAACACCGTACGCTTCATCGACACCAGAACAATAACAAGTAAAAGGATAGTTCGTCACTTGCTTATGGTTGACTGTAGCTAACAGTCACAAGTGGGGTGGTCAACCCGTATACTAATTATACATGACTTCCTCGCTCACACGGGATTAACGGTTACAGTTCAGAGGATTTCCGCTAAGATCCCCAATCTTAGTTGATGAATACAATTACTCATGTAGACTTTGATGGCTTCCTATAGCTCTAACAACAAAAGCATTTTCATGTCTAATACCCTAAGTTATTAGACTATTCTTTTAAACAGTACTCCTAACTTCATAACATTTAGGCAGTATAACAGCTATATCTTGAAATAAAATCAGGTTTTATCTTGACATAAAACCCATAATAACAACATATAACATACCAAGTTTTATCTTGACATAAAACCAATAATAGCAACATATTTTATAACTTAACATATAGAACTTCCGAATATAACTTCGAAACTATATCGCACACAACATATATATAGAATCCTAAGTATAACTCAAGATCTACATTAGTAAAATAACATGCTGACAAGTTGATAATAGTTGTATATATTCAAAATATTATATTTAGAACAACTATACCCCAATTATTATAACTATATACGATCATATAGACATAATAGTAACGTATATATAATATTTAGCATGCGTTTTCCCCCGAAATATTAGAAAGTGGGGCCGTGAAACTCACCCTAGTAGCGTGATTTTATGTAATCTAAGCAGAAACGGTCAGCGTACAAGGTCGTCGGGGCTCGGGATGCAAGAGGGCCTCAGCAAAGGAGAGAAAGGGAAGAAGTTTAGGTGTAAGAATGGCTGAAGTCGGACCTGCTATTTATAGTAAGGATTTTAGAACCTCACGTCGTGAGTTTTATAAGGCTCACGTCGTGAGTCCTACATGTTCATCCCGTAGACTTGCCATTTGCGTCCCTAGCTTCGGAAGGTGGCCATGTGACTCCTCACGTCGTGAGTTTGGATCTTATCCCCTTGCAGCCTCGTCATACACCTTCTAGATTCCGAGATATGGATAAATGACTTCTCACGTCGTGAGTTCTGTGCTCACGTCGTGAGCTCAGTCAGATTAGGGTTTCTGACAGCTGAATCTTCGGAAGGTCGTAACTTTTACACACGAACTCCGTTTTTGACGTTCTTTATATGCACGCGTAGGTATTTACAAGTACTACAACTCTCTTTTAGATTTTAATAGCTAATTTATTTTAAATTCCTCTTACTATAGAGATTTATAGTGTTCGGTTTATCATAACTTCTTTTATGCGAAGTCAGATTCAGACATTCTCTATATTTTTGGAATCGTATGGACGTATACTTGGAGTTGTATCATAAAGAAAGTTAATATTTGTATTAGAATTTATCATGAACTACATAACACTCTTATCACATTACTATTTTAACAAAATCACATTACATGATTGGCATAATCACATGTGATTGTCTATTGACCTATTTTGACTAGTGTTACATTCTCCCCTCGTTAGAATAATTTCGTTCCGAAATTTATCTTATGGATGGGGTTTTGGCAAATAATTTAGTGTATTTTTCTTTCATCTGATCTTCACGTTCCCAAGTAAATTCAGGTCCTCGTAAAGAGTTCCATCGAACTTTCACTATGGGAATACGACTTTGCTTTAATCGTTTGACTTCTCGATCCATGATCTCAACAGGTTCTTCTACAAAGTTGAGTTTCGTATTGACTTGTATCTCTTCGAGAGGTATAACAAGAGTGTCATCGGATAGACATGTTTTGAGGTTTGATATATGAAAAACATCGTGCACATTACTTAGTTCTTGAGGCAACTTGAGTTGGTATGCGACAGAACTAATTCTTGCCAGAATTTCAAAAGGTCCTATATACCGTGGGTTTAGTTGGCCTCGTTTCCCGAATCGAATTACGCCTTTCCAAGGAGAGACTTTCAACATTACTTTATCTCCAACTTGGAATTCTAAAGGCTTACGTCTCACGTCAGCATAGCTCTTTTGACGATCACATGCAGCCTTTAATCGATCCTTAATTTGCACGATCTTTTCAGTTGTCTCGTGGATTATTTCTGGTCCAGTACGTAAGGTATCACCCGTACGTTCTCTGGCCATCTGCGTATCTCCAACTTCTGCCCAACATACTGGGGAACGACATTTTCGTCCATAAAGAGCCTCAAACGGTGCAGTCTTGATGCTGGTGTGATGACTATTGCTGTAGGAAAACTCAATTAACGGTAAAAGAGTATCCCACGCATTTCCAAAGTCTATTACACAGGCTCGGAGCATATCTTCTAAAGTCTGAATGGTTCTCTCACTCTGTCTATCAGTCTGTGGATGGTAAGTTGTACTCATATCTAGACGTGTTCCTAAGGATTTTTGTAGAGATTGCCAAAATCGTGAAGTGAATCTACTATCTCGGTCAGAAATAATAGAATTTGGAACTCCATGCAATCTGACAATTTCCTTAAGATAAATTCTAGTTAGCTTCTCCATCTTGTCGTTCTCCTTAATTAGTAAGAAATGGGCGGACTTAGTTAATCTATCGACTATTACCCAAATAGTGTCGGACCCACTAGGAGTTTTAGGTAACTTAGTGATGAAGTCCATTGATATCTGCTCCCATTTCCATTCAGGTATTTCCGGTTGTTGAAGTAAACCTGAAGGCTTTTGATGTTCTGCCTTTACTCTAGAACAAGTCAAACATTTGCTCACATAAGTAGCAATTTCTTCCTTCATGTTTGGCCACCAATAATGTACTTTTAAATCTAAGTACATTTTATCAGAGCCTGGATGCACGAAATATCTGGACTTGTGGGCTTCTTCTAAGACCAAGTCCCTGACTCCACCGAACTTAGGCATCCAAATTCGGTTCATAAAGTGTCGCGTTCCGTCATCTTTTTGTATAAGTTGCTTTTCCATTCCTCGCAAATCTTCGTTCTTGATGTTTTCTTCTTTTAGAGCCTCAAGTTGAGCTTCTCTAATTTGTGTGGTAAAGTTAGAATGGATAGTTATAGTTAATGCTCGTACCCGTCGGGTTTTAATATATTCTTTCCGGCTCAAGGCATCTGCTACCACGTTTGCCTTTCCGGGATGATAACGAATCTCACATTCGTAATCATTCAACAATTCGACCCATCTTCGTTGTCTCATATTAAGATCTTTTTGGTTGAAGATGTGTTGGAGACTCTTGTGGTCGGTAAAAATAGTACACTTAGTACCATATAAGTAATGTTTCCAAATTTTTAGTGCAAAAACTACAGCTCCCAATTCAAGATCATGGGTAGTGTAATTATTCTCATGCACCTTAAGTTGTCGTGATGCATAGGCGATAACGTTTCCTCTTTGCATCAACACACATCCCAATCCTTGATTTGATGCGTCGCAGTACACGACGAAATCTTCTGTCCCATCTGGAAGGGATATGATTGGTGCACTACACAACATTTGCTTCAGTTTCTGAAAAGCAGCTTCTTGTTTGTCTTCCCAGTTGAACTTCGTATCCTTCTGGGTTAGTGTTGTAAGCGGCTTGGCTATTTTAGAGAAATTCTCTATGAATCTGCGGTAATAGCCAGCAAGTCCTAGGAATTGACACACTTCTGTTGGTGTCTTTGGTGCGTCCCAATTCCTAATTGCCTCGACTTTGGATGGGTCAACATGAATTCCTTCATTGCTAACTACATCACCTAAAAATTGTACTTCTCTAATCCAAAACTCGCATTTGGAGAATTTAGCGTACAACTTTTCTTTTCTTAGTAGCTCCAAGATTATTTGCAGGTGTTGACCATGTTCTTCCTTGGTTCGTGAATATATCAATATATCATCGATAAATACGATCACAAATTTATCCAAGTATGGTTTGCAAACGCGATTCAAGAGATCCATAAACACTGCTGGGGCATTGGTCAATCCAAAAGACATAACTAAGAACTCATAATGACCATAACGAGTTCTAAATGCTGTTTTTGGAATGTCGTCTTCTTGTACTCTGAGTTGATGGTATCCTGATCTAAGATCTATCTTTGAGTAGTAGCTAGATCCTTGCAGTTGATCGAATAGATCATCAATTCTTGGAAGCGGATAACGATTCTTGATCGTTAGCTTGTTCAACTCCCGATAATCGATACACATTCGAAAGGATCCGTCCTTCTTCTTGACAAACAAGATTGGTGCTCCACAAGGTGAAAAACTTGGTCGGATAAAGCCTTTGTCAAGAAGTTCTTGTAGTTGGCTAGACAATTCTTGCATTTCAGATGGAGCCAACCGATAAGGAGATTTCACTATTGGGGCTGCTCCTGGAATTAAGTCGATTCGAAACTCGACTTGTCGGACGGGAGGTATTCCAGGTAGATCTTCAGGAAACACGTCAGGGAAATCACATACTTGAGGTATGTCCTTGATTTCTTTTGTCTTTCTCTTCCTATCTACAATGTGGGCTAAGAATACGCTACATTTCTTATGTAGATATTTCTGGGTCTTAGTACAAGAGATGACTTTGAGGTTCTTCTCAGATTTATCACCATAGATAATCAGGACTTCGCCGTTTGGTAAGGGTAGTCGTATAGCTTTCTCATGACATAGAATTTCGGCGTGGTGTAAAGATAACCAATCCATGCCAATTATGACATCAAAACTACCGATAGACATTGGCATGAGGCTGACGTGAAAAAGGTAGTTATTAAGAGTTAACAGACAGTTTTCTAGGATTTCATGTGTTTTCTCAATTTGACCATTAGCGATTTCTACTTCATAGATTTCTTTTAATTTTCTAGACTTACGACTTAACAATTTTCTAAACGTCGGAGTTATAAAACTTCTATCTGCTCCAGAGTCGAAGAGTATAGTAGCATATAAATTATCTATGAGAAACGTACCAGACACGACCGAAGGGTCCTGGATAGCCTCTCTGCTTCCGATCACAAACGCCCTGCCACGCCCTATGCCTCCTTGGCTCCTTAACTTTGGACATTCTTTCTTGATATGTCCAACCTCTCCACAATCATAACACTTTCTTCCTTCACCATGGCCTGCTCCAGTATTTGTTCCCTGGTTCATGGTTGCAGGTGTTGTGCTCCTGCAGTGACTAGCAGTATGTCCCTTCTTCTTGCACTTCGTGCAGACAAAACAGTCACCTGGATGATGACGGTTGCACTGATTGCACCATGCAGACTTTGGTTGTGTGGGTACTATTGTTGTGGCTGCATAATTGGTTGCCACTTCTTGTCTTTTCTCAGATGATTGTTTGGGATTCTTCCTATTAAACTTGCGCTTGTTTGTTCCAGATTTGGGAGACTCAGCCTTTGAGACCACTTCTGTTCCTTGGATCTCTGTCAGGGTTAGCTGATGAGCTATTCTCTTGGTGCTGTCATAGGTTGTAGGCTTTGATGCGATCACCATGGCTTTGATTTGCGCTGCTAAACCCCAGATATATCGCTCAATCTTCTTATATTCAGGGGTTACCAGTGTTGGACACATTACTGCAAGATCATTAAATCTAGCAGTATAAGCTTTTATCTCTGAACCCTTCATGGTTAAGGTCCACAATTCTTGTTCCAGCTTATGTATCTCCTCCCTAGGACAATACTCCTCCAATAGCATCATTTTTAGCTCCTCCCATTTCATGGAATTTACAGTATCAATTCCCATTGTATTCACATGGCTGTTCCACCATGTAAGTGCTGCATCAGCGAAAGTACATGCTGCAAATCGTACTTTACAATCATCTGGACAGAAGCTTATTTGAAAGACGGACTCTGTCTTTTCTATCCACCTCGTCAAATTAACTACCCCTTCATTTCCATGAAAGCTTCTTGGCCTGCAATTCATAAAATCTTTATAGGTACATGTTCTAGCGGTCCATACATGGCCTTCATTTCTAACTCCATCTCTTGTGACATTAGATAGAGCCGCATCAATTCTTTGAGCTATGATTTCTTCAAGTTGTACTATACTTATTGAGGGGTTTATTGCTGGTGTTGGTTGCAGTTGTTGTTGTTGTGGTGCTGATGGTCGGTTAGGGTTTAGCCGATTACTCCTTCTAGGCATTTTGTTTTAGTTCCTATTATAAGTAATAAGAATTTTATGAGTTTTGTTAATCATTTAATACACGAGTACTAAATACTCGAGTTATTATTCAAAGTGTAAAACATAATAGACAACAAAATGATTACTGTAACGTATGCTTCATATTATTACCAGCGGTTACATCAGTTTATTTAGGTTTATAAGAGAAAAGTTTCTATAAACATTGCAAAATTTGCAAGGTTTTCTACATCCTTGCTATAAACTTTCCTCTTTTCGCCTTAACTAGTCTGATTTTCTCTATTTACATAACCACTAGTTGTAGCTTATCTACCAGAAACCTAAGTGATGACCTAGCACGTCAATGACATTAACCACTTGATCTTCAAGTGCTTGAGTTCTCTGCTCAAGACTTCCCGTGCGTTCTTCGTTTCTTGAGGTTTGATTGTAGAGCTCTAACTCTGCAATCCTGGCATCGTGAGTAATCAGGTCATTATAAACAAAATTTATACGATGATGGACATCCATCACCGATTCCTGATCTCGTGTCCTTTGTCCTTCTAGCCTTCGTACTCTTCCAGAGAGATGAGTAGCCCTCCCTTCGACAATTTCCATCTTATCTTCAATTTTCACACTTTTCTCAAACAATTGAGATAAAGTGCTAGCTTCAGAAGAATGTGGGAGATATGGTCGAGATGATTGACCAGTCTCATACATCTTAGCAGCTCTTTCTTCAGCCACCCACCTATCAACGGTTTGTGCGATCCGTGCAGGTTCATCTTGAACTCTATAACTTCCTGAAAATGTCGCCTTCTGATTCTTCTTAATCTTTTGCCATATCGGTATGGATTTACGCGCCGTGCGTTTCATTTTTACTCCTCCTGGAACTTTACGGTAAAGAGTGTTCAGTGGTGGTAAAGATGATGCCACCGATTTTTTTTTCTCCATGGATTCGCTTTCTTCCATTGGTTCACTCTCTTCCCATTCTTTGGAGGGTAAAGGTGCTCCATCGTCGGAAGGTATTGGATGAAAGGTGGTCGGATTTATAGGGTAGTAAGGATCGCCTACCATCATGGGGAATGAAACTTCCTCTTCTTCATCCGTGTCCTCGATGATTATCCATTCTCTTGAATGTGCCATGCCGAATTCCTATACGTTTTGGATCACCAAAAAGTTTTAGTCTATCAAATATTACTCCCAAATTAAATAGTTCATATGATCTGATCATAATAAAATGTAGTTGCGCACCTACACCTAGTTGTGATAGGATATATGCACATATAAACTTTAGTTGGAATATTTGATCTAAATCCTTGAGATCAAAAACATTCTGGGTATTAAGGTGTATTCTCATCGCGGGTCTGAGTCTTTATATATGACTCTATATTCTTATTTGTTGTATTCACGCTTTAACTATTGTTTGTTACTTCATGTCTATCTGATAAGGCTCCGGCCAGTCAGGACAGTCGAAAGGGCAGGATCATTTTAGCATATAGCCGTTCTGAAATCCAGCAACCCAAATCAACATGTCTATCCTTGTCACCGTTCCCGTAAGTAGTCCTTCAGTAGAATAATTAATAATACTTTTTATTTATAGGCTAAGGGATATACCTAAACCTAATAGAGTAAGTCCTAAACTATAGACGTGCTTTCCTAAGAAAGTACTAGTTCACTATACTTAATAGCTTTAATACCAATTCTGTCACACCCCCAGCCATCGGCGGAAACACCAGGTGATGTAACGTCATTATTCGTATCACAGTTATATAACATTCGTTGAACAGTACTAAAGAAAATACATACCTTTATTGATAACTGAAAGTTACATAACTGTTTTTCTAGAACCTATTACATAATATCCGACTATGATATACTTCTTAATGAACAGAAAGGTAATAGTAAAACTTCTTCTGTTCGAATACATACCAGCTTTCCAAGTTCCTGAAAACACATGCATTTTAAAATACGTCAACATAAAGTTGGTGAGTCCACAGGTTTTGACTCCATAAAATAATACATTTTCCACGATCAAAAGTATAGTTTTGAAAGTATTATTTTGACTCTCCAACGTTTAATATTTATATCCTAGGTATAATGGTTTACTTACCAAATAAGTATATACCTATAAGTCTCATATATTATAAATATAAATGTTTGTAATTCCATACAAATGAAAGCTGCTACGTATAAATCTTATTTCAATTCTATACGAGTAAAACCGCTACGTATAAATCTATTTTAATTCTATACGAGTATGTGTGTTAGGTATAATTATCTACTTAACATACAAGTAGTACCTAGGGTATAAGTAGGGGAAGACTTATACGTAACATTAATACTTGTATACGACAAAGTATAATGTTACTAACAATTTGCTACCATGAGCCTGTAACCGCTGCTATGACATAATACCTCTGATAAAACCCACTCATGATTTCCATGAGGAAAACCCACTCATGATCTACATGAGGAAAACCCACTCATAATTTACATGAGGACAACCCACTCATCATTTCCATGAGGAACACCGTACGCTTCATCGACGCCGGAACAATAACAAGTAAAAGGATAGTTCGTTACTTGCTTATGGTTGACTGTAGCTAACAGTCACAAGTGGGGTGGTCAACCCGTATACTAATTATACATGACTTCCTCGCTCACACGGGATTAACGGTTACAGTTCAGAGGATCTCCGCTATGATCCCCAATCTTAGTTGATGAATACAATTACTCATATAGACTTTGATGGCTTCCTATAGCTCTAACAACAATATCATTTTCATGTCTAAAACCCTAAGTTACTAGACTATGCTTTTAAACAGTACTCCTAACTTCATAACATTTAGGCAGTATAACAGCTATATCTTGAAGTAAAATCAGGTTTTATCTTGACATAAAACCCATAATAACAACATATAACATACCAAGTTTTATCTTGACATAAAACCAATAATAGCAACATATTTTATAACTTAACATATAGAACTTCCGAATATAACTTCGAAACTATATCGCACACAACATATATATAGAATCCTAAGTATAACTCAAGATCTACATTAGTAAAATAACATGCTGACAAGTTGATAATAGTTGTATATATTCAAAATATTATATTTAGAACAACTATACCCCGACTATTATAACTATATAATATCATATAGACATAATAGTAACGTATATATATAATATTTAGCATGCGTTTTCCCCCAAAATATTAGAAATTGGGGCCGTGAAACTCACCCTAGTAGCGTGATTTTATGTAATCTAAGCAGAAACGGTCAGCGTACAAGGTCGTCGGGGCTCGGGATGCAAGAGGGCCTCAGCAAAAGAGAGAAAGGGAAGAAGTTTAGGTGTAAGAATGGCTGAAGTCGGACCTGCTATTTATAGTAAGGATTTTAGAACCTCACGTCGTGAGTTTTATAAGGCTCACGTCGTGAGTCCTGCATGCTCATCCTGTAGACTTGCCATTTGCGTCCCTAGCTTCGGAAGGTGGCCATGTGACTCCTCACGTCGTGAGATATCCTTGCTCATGTCGTGAGTTTGGATCCTATCCCCTTGCGGCCTCGTCATACACCTTCTAGATTCCGAGATATGGATAAATGACTTCTCACGTCGTGAGTTCTGTGCTCACGTCGTGAGCTCAGTCAGATTAGGGTTTCTGACAGCTGAATCTTCGGAAGGTCGTAACTTTCACATACGAACTCCGTTTTTGATGTTCTTTATATGCATGCGTAGGTATTTACAATTACTACAACTCTCTTTTAGATTTTAATAGCTAATTCTAAGTATATTTTAAATTCCTCTTACTATAGAGATTTATAGTGTTTGATTTATCATAACTTCTTTTATGTGAAGTCAGATTCAGACATTCTCTATATTTTTGGAATCGTATGGACGTATACTTGGAGTTGTATCATAAAGAAAGTTAATATTTGTATTAGAATTTATCATGAACTATATAACACTCTTATCACATTACTAGTTTAACAAAATCACATTCCATGATTGGCATAATCACATGTGATTGTCTATTGACCTATTTTGACTGGTGTTACATTTTGAATGTAAAGAATGTTTTGGAAGAACAAATGTTTTGATAACATGTTTGAAATGAGTATTTTGATACTGAAATATGAAATATGTAAAGCGTGGAAAGTAATGAAAATAATTGGAAACTAATGAAATGAAAACTGTCTGGTCCATGATACCTCATAAGAGACATTAGAGGAATCTACTGGGGTGGCACCTTCCCCCATCGTGATGTAGATTTCCTAATGAAAATGATGCATTTGTGGATTGATTTGTTCTTTCCATCTTGGTCTAGACTTAGGAGTGGTTCCTTTATTGGACGTATACCCTAACTATAAAAATGGCAACGGTTTAACACCAGAATTAGTCCTTAATGAAAGAATGAATGAAACATGAAAAGGAATGTCGTTTGAATTATCTTATGACTAATGAAATGTTTTGATATGGAACAAATTGTGCAAAATTTCCTTTCAAAATATGTTTTGAAAAGATGAAATTTTCTTAATGAAAATGTGATAAATGTTTTGGGTCACAAACCCGCGTAGCTCACGAGCCATTTTTGTCTTACATATCTCTTTTTAATGCCATGTATCCCAGGTTGCAATTAAGGAGAAAATATGATAGATGGAAGTAGAAGTTATGGGATAGAGATTGGAGTGGAACTTGTTAAGTTCCTTATTTATTATATTGATGTAATTCTTATTTGCTTGTTATGGTTTGTATAATGCTTAATGGTAACACCAATTGTTTTAAGCATAAATGTTTTTGTGGGACCAGTTTTTGTTAACTGTGGGTTAATACCCATAATGATTTTATTAAAATTATAGAATTTTAAAGTTTGAATTTTTTTTTTATAATTTTGGGGTGTTACATAGCAAGCACAAGCATTTAGTTTTGAACCTTTTCTAGACTATTGTAAGTATTCAAGGCTCTATCTTTATGTTTCATTTCTTGTAGATCTACAAAGTTAGCATATATTGGTTCATTAGTTAATTTTGAATGAATGGTTGTAATAAATTTAGCAACTTTATTACTCTTTGAGGTCCCTAGAGTGTTATATCTCTGATCTAGAACATGAGAATGTTTTGAAGCCATGCATGAGATTTAGGCCACTTTTCTCACCGTTTTGGCCTAGTCTTAGATGGACATGCATTAGACATGCATGTCCATAAAGTTGCGATTTTTATGACTCTTAGGGATGCTAAAGAGTTTTTTGGAAAGTATGGGTGTTGGACTTAACAGATTAACAACTTAATCCATTAAGTTGTTTTGGCAGGCTCCCACGGCATGACATGATGCTCGCCACGATGTGGTGGCGGGTTCCTCCGCGACTAATTTGTTGTGAGGCTGCCACGACGTGGTTCGTGATTGGCCACAACGTGTTGGCTGATCGTTGACTGTTGACTGTTGAATTTTGACCAAGTTGACTTTTGGTCAACTTAAGGGTTTTAGGTTGTAGACTAAGGATTTACCTCTAATTGATTATTAGGTGGTTCATAGCTCTAGCCTTTACTTATCCGTAAGATGTGATGTGTGTCTACTTTCAACTGTGAGGTGAGTTTTCTCATTGTACTATATATTGCACTATATATCCTAGGGTACTAGGATGTGGTTAGACTATTGTATGCGGTTAGGCAGGTAGACTTGTAGACTGTTACATGTGATGTTGATTTGTTTGTTATCTGTATTATGCATATTTCGACATATTTGTGAAGGGTTGGGGCTTCCAGCTTTATGCGGATGGCCAATAGTATGGGCGGTACAAATTTAGGGTAGGGGCCAACAAGGGGGTAAGTTAATGAAAAGACCAATATTGAGTGTTGTGAGTCTAGACATTCACATCGGTCGGGTTGTTGAAAATAACAACTAGAGTGATGTGAGTCTAGACATCTGTTGGGTTGGTGTAGATCCGATAACATGTATGTTTATGTGTATACTGTTGTATGCGGTATTTTGGGTAACTCACTAATTTTTTGCTTACAGTTGTGGATTAAAATGTTTTCAGTTACTTCAGATGATCGTGGGAAGGCGAAAGCTTAACTGTACACACTCATCAGCAACTTTTGTGATTCCACAGTTTTTATGATACTTTGAATTTTGGATGACTATAATTTGGAACATATAAGATTTCTTGACTTGGGGTTTATGAAAACGACATTTTATTTTAACTAAAAATGAAAAAAATTTCGTGCAAAATGGGACGTTATAACAATATAGTGAGAAGACTCACCTCACATATCAAAGTAGACTACACCACAACTCCAAAGGTCGGAAGGCTGATACTACATACCACCTAATGTAAAACAAAAGGTCAAACCTTAGTCTGCTATCTGAAACTATAGAGTTGAACAAAAGTCAATTTATTCAAAAATTCAATGGTTAAAGTCAACCCTACAGACCACCGCGATGTGGCAAAGCCTTGGCCACGTCGTGATCTTCCCAATCAGGATCATAATGGATTAGCCCACCGCGTCGTGTTCAACACCTAACCACGTCGCAGTTACGTTGGCAGATCAATCCTCCTATTAGTTCCTTAATTTGTTAAGACCATTACTTAAACCTTCCATAAGGTTCTTTGCACCCAAATGATTCATAAAAATCCTAAATTTATGGACATGCATGTCCAGTGCATGTCACACACCAATTGTAACATCCCGAAAATCCAAGGTAAAATTTTGATTTTTTAAAATAAATAATCATACAACGAGTTGTTCTAAAACCAATCAAAGTGAATATATTATTTAAACATCAGAGTAATATCATTAATTGTCGGTGCGAAAAAACTATGGGGGATGTTGTGCAGTCACGTCGGGTGCTTCCCTTTTGAGCTGAAAGTACATGAATCCATAAATATGAAACCGTAAGAACAAATCTTAGTGAGTTCCCCAAAATACCGCATACTACATATATATACAGATATAACAACACGTGGATGTTTAGGGTCCGTATCAACCCCCGGATCCGTATCAACTCCGAGTCCATAATGACTCTATATAACAGCTTGTAGATGTCTCGGGTCCGTATCAACCCCGAGTCTGTAATGACTCCGAGCCCAAATAACTCAATACATAAATCATACAAGCATATAAGCATAAGTCACAAAGACAACAAGCACGTGCAGGCATGTCAGCAAGTGTCACAAAGACAACAATCATCCTATAAACATAATCCAGTGGACTGACATTGGTGCCTTCGATCAACGAGTACAGTGAAGTGACTCACCTCACAGTCTGAAAGAATAACTACACCAATCACTGCTCTAAAAGCTGTCTCTACCAGTCACCTATACAATTAACAGGAACCCAAGTCTCAAACTATAAATCAAATTACCCAAAATACCCTTAGGTCAAACTTGGTCAACCTTGGTTAAGGTCAAAGTTAACAGTCAAGGTCCAAAAGTCAATATTTCTTCCCAACGGAGTACGCCTTGCGTACCAAGAGAGTACGCCCAACGTCCTTTGATGTTGACCAAAAGCGGGGTGTTGATCGTGTACGTGCAACGTAACACCATTTACACCCAGCGTATGCAGCCCAGTCCCAAAACTCCATTTAGAGCTTATTCCATTAAGCGCTTACGTCCAAAACTCAGATCCAAGCCCAAAATGATGTCCTAAGTCATAAAGTTTCCAACTTTATGACTTTTCATGGCTATAAAGTGCTTAATGTCCAAAACCCTAAGTTCTTAACCCAATAAGACATCACAACTCTTGTATAGAAGGGATAGAAAGGCCAATATCACATATTTATGGTTCATAATAGCTCCATAATGGATAAAGTTTCCAACTTTGTCCATTAGAATGGTCCCAACAAACAAGATCTAGTCTTTAAGTCTCAAAGGGACCCAAAAGTGCATCTTTTTCAACTTAATCCATTAAGTCCAAGTCTCCAACCTGCAGATCTGCATCAAAATGATGTTTAGATGGATAAAGTTTCCAACTTTATCCATAACAATGTCACAAACTTTCAAGATCTAAAATTTATGCACTTAAAGTGACCAAAAGCTAATAACACCCAAAACTAGCTAGATCTAATAATTTCATCATCAAGATTCAAAGTTTATACCTCTAGAAGAAACATCAAGGTGAACAAAGTTTGGATCTACAAACTCTAATGTAACCAAAACTTCTTCAATGAGTTCCTTCTTCTTCAAAGTGCACCAAGAACACTCCAAAGCACTTAAAAACACCTTTTTTGCTCACAAGGCTCAATATAAGGTTAGGGTTTCAAGAGGGGATGTTGGAGAGGTGGAGGTTGAGAATGGAATGGGTTTGGGGGAGTTAAGGAGCTTAAATAGGGCTCAAACCATGAAAATAGGGTTTGGCCACTGGTCGCGTATGCCCAGCGTACTAGGGATGCCCTAGTACTCCCAACGTACACGTTGAGTACGCCCAACGTACACGTTGAGGACGCCCAGCGTACGCGGCTTAGCCCAAAACCACCCTAACTTCAAACGATCATAACTTCTTCATTTCAACTCTGATTTCGATGATCTTTATATCCACATAAAGGTGGTGAGAAGCTCTACAACCCTATCAACTCTCCTTTTCCTTAAAACATATCTAACTTAAATCCAAAATTCATAAAAGGATCGAACTATCACTTTACGGTTATACCCTTGGGCTCCAAAGAACCAACCGAACTCTCGAATCACCTAAAATACATTACCCACATCTAAAAGGGGTCTAAATATCTCTTTCTCCCAAGGTACGAAGCTTTATGATAACTGGTCTTTGGGTCACGGCCCCGAATTATGAAACGATTCGAAACAGGATGTTATATAAATAGTATTAGTGATACAAAATCACCAACATTTATCAGGTCTATTTGAAGAAACGGTTCAACTATGTGGTTATACTTTCTCAAGTCTCTTTCAAGAAACAATTCAACTATGTGGTTGTACTAATTCAAGACCCTAATTATTTTTATATTACGTGAGATAGGGTTAAAGAATAGCACGTTTGCGAGAGATGGATTGATCACACCATTTATAGATGTTGCACTCCATATCTCTCCACGTCATTCAGAAGCTTCGCCGATAAATAGATGATTTTGATAGAAGATTATTTAGGATAAAAATAATCTTAACCAAAGTTATAGTAGATGTGACAAGGATTTCGTAAATATAAAGAACTCTGAAATCCGACTTCGTATGAAGAGGTTATGTTTCTTCGAAGTTTCGTGATTAAACCGACACGACTATGTGCGTCATAAGAAGTGAATTTTAAATAGGTTGCTTATTAGCTTAAGTAATCCAAACGAAAGTGGTAGTAATCGTAAAAGTGAGAACATGTATATAGATAACGTTCGAATCCAACTTTGTATAAGGAAGTTATGATTTTACATAATTCGAAATTCAAATCGGTTGATTGTTAGCCAAACAATCTAAACGAGAGTTGAAGATCTAGTATACATGAATTCATCGGTATAAAGACAGTCGAGAAGGAATTCGTATGACGGAGTTATGAATTTCGCATGGGCTTTAACAGTCTAAACCGGACTAAATATGAATTTTAATTAGAGTGAGAGTTAGTTGTTGAGACCTTAATGAAAGTTTTACAGCTTGTCAAGAGGATTCTAGGGATATAAATAACGTCGAAAATGAAGCTTTTATGCAAAAGTTATGGTCGTCCGAAGATCTGTAAGAATTTACTTGGACTGATGACGTGACAACAACTGGTGGTGCCACGTGGCATGGTCGGATAATCGCTCTCTCCAAGAGACAAGATGACATGGAACCATAAGATTGTGACACGTGGCACCATAAAATGGTGACATGTGGAGGCTTCTAGAAGAATGGGATGTAGCTGAACCGGATTGTGACACGTGGCATAAAACTTATGGACCAGTACACACCTTGGTCGCGGCGCGCCTCTTGTCTGGACGCGGCGCACGCACCCTGAACCCTATAAAATGCTATCAAATTTCCTTATTAATCCACACAAAACCATTCCACTTTCTCGGGATCCCTTCCAAACTCTTGACTCCAATTTTTTATAAACTTCTGAGCATTCTAGCTAGGCAATAGAGTAGCTAGGAGCCCGATGAAATAGAGCTTTTGGTTTCAGAATTCTACCCGCGCGATTTTCAGGTTTACGCTAGAAAATCTATATAAGTTAAGCTGCACTTATCTTAATTCAAGTGTAACTTATATTTATATTCATAATCGTTATTATGAACCTATAAATAAGATTTATCAGTGATTCCAAGTCATTATAGTAATTAGTCTACTTACGGCGGTGATGTCTAGGATAGATTTAGTGAGGTGTTTAAAGTGGGATTTCCAAATAATATACTCTATATACCAAACGGACCCTACCTCCGATATGATATTACCTGGTTTCGCCTTATCAGCTATAGATCAATAACATTGGGATTATTGCGAAATCAAGACTATCATTAGTTACCAAGAATATAGGACTAAGACTTAATGACATTCGTACCTATGTCACATCAAAGGAAAAGTCAAAGTGAGAGGCAGAGCACTACCGAATTCACCAGTCATCCACTTTTAACAAGTGAGTGCATAGCTAGTTTCTTCTTACACATAGATATGAAGTATTTAGATAATTAAGTGCTATATGTGCCAATTATTTGTTGTTAAGAGCTTCTCTGTTAGATGAAACTATATGAGATGATTTTATTGAACTATATATTTATTTTCATACTTAAAATATATTGGGTAACGAAGGGTGATTAGAGATGAAAATAATAATGAAAGGTCATGAATTTTATAGTAGTATTGTATTAGCAATGCAGTCGCCTAGTAGGGTATTGATGACGACCACAAACTATTCTATACAAATCGGGTCAAACATGGATAAGCATGCAATCTGTAGATGTTTATAAGCCATACATGGGCAGGTTTACAACCTGTAGGTGTTAATTGATCATACATGGGTAGGTTTACAACCTGTAGATGTTAATAAATCTTTTGCGGACAGCTCTACGAACTGTAGGAATTTATGAACCATACACAGATGGGTCTAAGAACTTTAGGTGTTACTAAACTGTACATGGGAAGGATCCTAACCTGAAGATATTAAGGAACCACATACGGATAGGACTACAATCTTTAAATGAACTATTCATGAGGGTACTATGTTCACCCCATGGTTGTAGGCCATTAGATGTTTTAAGGCGATGTAGCGATATGAAGGTATATGACGTTTGGATCCAATGATAGATTCGAGGAAATTTAGGCCATTAGATGTTTTAAGGCCAGTAATGTCTATGTTTATGATTATGTTTCACAGTTGGTATCAGAGAATTAGTTTAAGCGAACTAGAAATATTTGAGTATTTCTAGACTTAAACTTAGAATGTTAAGCGATGACCATGAGATGTGTGCCTATTAAATTTTAGGTAGTATACCTGAATTAACACAAGAACTAGCTTACTTTATAATAAGATGCCTAAAATGTTTTTATGTGTGCTAAATGATTTATGTTATTGCATGCTTTAGGTTTCCTACCTAGATTGCTATTACTTGACTAAATTTAAGGTCTATTGTCGACCTCTATTTGGAAATTTTATGTGTTCAGGATTCTAAACGTTTAATTACTATATTAGAACCGACATATAACTTTTTGGAGTGATAAGGAGGATTATGCGTAAAAACATAACTAAAACCTTCTCTATCAAAATATACTCATGATTCTGGTACATTAAATGATAGTTTGATGTACATAACGTCGTGGTGAGAACTCGTACTGGATTAGGAAACGGTAACGGGAATCAGCAGCCTTAACCACGATGTGCAATCGAGCGTGCACCATAAGTCGTGTCGGCAACTGAACCAATCACGATGGAAGGAGTTCAATCCATGATTCGGGTTATGCTAGCTGAGTGAATGGAGCAGACTAGACAACTACTCCAAGGGAATAGGAGAGAAGTCACTGCACTGATTGATGAACTAGTATTAAATGAAGGTCATTCCGAAGAAGGAAGCTACAGTAGGACTGTTGATCAACTGAACCACGAAGGGTTAAAAGGAAGAACACTGGCGAGGAGATTGTGAGAAATGGATGCAATTACAAGAACTTTATGGCTTCCAAACCACCAAGCCTTTCTGGGAGCCCACCACTAGTGGAAGTTATGGATTGAATCTATGAAAAGAGATGGTATTCGATAGTTGTGACTGCAGCAACAGACAAAAGACCATCTTAGCGGTCAGATAGCTAAAGAGTGGAGTATTGAGCTGGTGGAAGTTGTTGGATGATTTCATGCCAAGGGGAGAAGCAAGGAAGATTATTGGGATAATTTCATTGCTGAGTTGAAGATGCAATACTGCTTTGAACAAGATCTTCTGGAGATCAACAATGAATTCCAGAATCTGAAGAAAGGGAAGATGAGTGTCAGCGAGTATGTTGCAGCTTTCACTGAAAAGATGAAGCTAGTTCCTAACTTGGTTCCAACTGAACTTTCCAAAGTAAATAATTTTGGTATGGGACTACCATCAGATTTTGGTCCAACGGTGAAACTAGCAACTACTCTAAAAGTAGCCATCTGGGCAGCTAGGAATGTAGAGACCCAATTAAAGGAAAGGGTATGGAAAAAGCTAAAACTGGAGAGAAAAGGAATTTTGAAGGATCTTCAAGGTATGATAAGAAAAGTAGGTTTTCAAAGTACGACCCCAGTGACAAAAGGTCTAGGGATATCAATGAGGCAAAGTGGTGAGAGAAGTGTAGGAAGAAACACTTCGGGACATGCACAAATAAGGTGACTTGCTTCAACTTTGAGAAGATTGGTCACTATGCCAATAACTGCACCCAAAACGTGTGTTACAAGTGTGGAGAAGTTTGGCATCTCATGAATAACTGCCCAAAGAAAACCGATGAAGCAAGGCCGAATGCGCCACCGAAGCCAAAGGCAAGAGCATTCCATATGATCCTTGATGGAGCAGATGATGTTGCAGGAGATCAAGAATAGGGAGCTACTTACAAGATATGGAGCACTCCATATGATCTGAAGTACAAGATATGAATCAGATGTCTAATATAGATAGTATTATGTGATGTAGCATGATGTAAGAGACATAATGTATGACAAACTTGAATAACATTGTAATCGTTTTCAAGAAGTAATACAATCCTTAATTATGTTATACTATTCGATGTGTTAAGTTTCTATGTGACTTTCTTGTATGGTGACTTGGAGAACTATGGGGCATTTCTTGGAACGAGTATGTGTAGGTGTGAAAGTAGTAGAGGCTTATTCTACCGGAAGCACATGACTCACACTTGGATCAGGAAAATTCACAAGGTTACTAAGGCACTAACAGTTGAGTTGTTTTGTTTTGTATTCGTCATTACCATCGTTTCGGTAATGACTAAGAAAATGAATGTTATTTCAACCTTAGTGTTCATAACGAGTCGAGTTTGACTAAGATGAATTCGCAAAGTAAGTTCGATGCATTATTCGACTTTAATCAAGAGATTAAAGAGAAAGACAATCGATGTGATCGCCAGAAGTATCTGTAATGCCTGGTTCCTGGTATGTATTTTAATCAGAATTATTCATTTTTACAAAGGGACTCGACGAGTTGGAGGCCCCAAACCCGTCGAGTAGGAATGGGATTTTTCGACGTGGGACTTGAAGTCTACTCGACGAGTTGAGAAGCCTCAACTCGACGAGTAGAGCTTCCAGAGTGAAACCCTAATTTTCAGGGTTTGCACCCTATTTAAGCACCTTAACACTTCATTGTGGCCTCCCTCATCGCCTCCCTCAGTCCAGCAAACCCTAATTCATGATCTAGAGCCTTTTGAGTGTGTGTGAGTGAAAAGAGAGTAATTCTTTGGTATTTCCTTGAAGGAGTGGACGCTTAAAGTGCTTGGTTGAAGGAGGAAGCTTTGGATCCTGAGATTTTGTTGTCCAAGCAGCCTTACTGAGGTATAAAGTCTATACCTTGACTATTCATTTGCTAGATCTCTTCATGGAGTAGTTTAGGGCTTTAAGGAGCATATTTCGGAACCATTCATGGATGCAAGCATGTTTTGGAGTCATGACTTCAGATCTGGAGCCTTTGAGGGACTCCATGGCATAAAGGTGCCAACTGTATGGCCATGGGAGTCCCATGCAACTTATGAACCACTTTTTAGGGCTTTTTGAGCTAAATAACCCATGCATGGACGTAAAGTTAGAAACTTTACGTGATATATCGACCCTAGGGAACCAGATATATGGTTTGGAAGCTTAGAACCCGACTGGAAATGACTGAATGGATTTAGACTATGGGGGACTTAACGAGTTGTTCATACAACTCGACGAGTTGGGTCGTGGTTCCCCAACCTTTTCTGTTACTGAGCAAACTCGTTGAGTCTAGAAGATGACTCAGTGAGTTGGCCATGGTTTGGGGTTATGAAGATTGAGGAACTCGACGAGTTCAAGGAGGGACTCGGCGAGTTGTGAGTGAAAGGTCCCGACTATGCTATGAAGATGAACTCGACGAGTTCATGAAAGGACTCGATGAGTAGGATCGAGATTTCAGGGTTTTATGGATTATAGAACTCGACGAGTTGATGGACCAACTCAGCGAGTTGAGTCAGCCAGGATGTTGACTTTGACTTTGACCATTAAAATGATTTGACCCTTAAAAGGGTTATGAGTATGAAAGAGTAATTAAAGGAGATTGTTATGTGTAGGAGTTTGAGAGGATTTGATCCCAGAGCCGAGGACAGTTCAACTACTTCACGGCTTTGAGGTGAGTTACCTTTCAGTAGAAGTGGGTCTAAGGCCATAATGTCAGTTCACTAGTACGAGTTGTTTGTTAGATGATTGTCTTTGTGATAATTGTCTGGTATGCCACTATCTGTTATGTTTTATGTGCTAGTATGGTATGATGTCATGTGATAGTGGTGGTAGGGGGAATAGTCCTCGTATCCGGTCGAAAGGACCCAAGGGGTAGGTCGGGTACCCCGGTATGCCTGACAGTATGTTTATGTTATGTTATTATGTGGTAGTGGTAGGGGTGAAATAGTCCCCGAAACCAGTTGAGATACACCGGAGGGTAGGTCGGGCACCCAGATATGCCTGACATGGGGTAGGTCGGGCACCCCGGTATGCCTGAAAATGGGGTAGGTTGAGCACTCGGGTATGCTCAGCAGGGTAGGTCGGGCACCCAGATATGCCTGACATGGGGTAGGTCGGGCACCCCGGTATGTCTGATAGTATGTTTATCGTATGGTATGTAGTATGATGGGGGAACTCACTAAGCTTCGTGCTTATGGTTTATAGTTTTGGTTTCAGGTACCTCTTCTTCTAAAGGAAAGGAGCTGGCATGACTACAGTGCATCACACACACGATTTTCCACATATGAGATTCTTGGGATTTGTACTCTGACATTATTACTATCTGATGACATGTTTTTGAGACATATGATCCATGTTTTTATGAAATAAGATAATTCGATGTTGTTTTCTATAAATTGTTTTATGAATCGTGAAATCACAAATGAAATTTTTGGTCGTGAATTTTGGGATGTTACAAGTTGGTATCAGAGCCTTGGTTTGAAGGATTCGGACACACCTTCGGGGGTTTCTGGACTCAAATCGAGGGTTTGAAATATTTTTTTCAAGAAAATAGTTTTTCTAAAATTTAAAATAAAGAGTTTTAAGAAAGAACAAGGTGTGTGATGTGTGCAATCGGCCGAGCTCAAGTAAGTTTTCCCCAAGATACCCATACATGTTTATTATGATATATGATATGATTATGAGAACTGCATGCTAGATTAGGGTTGAGGATCTAGGAAGGATGCCTTATATTCCTATTGTATGTGTATGAGAACTGCATGCTAGATTAGGGCTAAGGATCTAGGAAGATGCCTTATGTGCCTGCTATATGTGCTTATTGAATTACATGCTAGAACTGATTAGTCAGTGATATGATGGGCTGAATAGGATATGCTTGGTTTGGTTACTCAATGCCCGAATGTTTCTTGCTTTGTGCTTTTAGGAGTTCTAGTTATCTTTAACTAACTAGTAAGCGAATACGTTAAGTTACATATTACGAGGACTAAATAATTTCAAAAGGTTAGGTCTAGCCTTATTTCGCAGCTCTTGTTTGAGTCCAACCGTTGTGGGGTAGGACCTCTCATTCGAAGAATTATCAGGTCTTAGTGATATGTAATGGTATTCGCGAGCTCGTTAGGTAAAGGTAGCAGGGATTTCTTATGCAGCTGATGACGGAGAGTAGGTTGGAGAGTTACCCTAGTGTAAGCCTAGGATGAGATTAGTGCAGCGAGCAGTAGTAGTAGAAGGGATTGGTGAAGTCGAAGCAATCCTTGAGGAAGGCACGGATAGATGTGGAAGGTAGTATGGGCCCGTAATACTGAAAGCAGAGGATCTGTACTCGAGTCAAGGAGGGCTGAGATAGAACTAGGGAACTTGTAGAGTGTGTGAGACCTCTCGAGATTATGTATGACCCTGACTATTATATGTTTTGTTTCAGAATGGTGGTGACACGTCACGGAGCAGGAGGTTCAGGGTCTGGGTCAGGATCAGGTTCGGGTTCGGGTTCCGAGCCAGTCAATGAGGGATTGCGCGAGTTCATCGCGTCTGAGATTACGAGAGGCATCCTTGAGGCGACCCCGGTGATTTTCGGGTCGATCAAGGAAGGGATCATCGAGCTGATGGAGGAGCGTCTCAGGGCGTTCAGGAGCGACATGGCATTTGGCCAGTCAAGGACGCGCACACTCTCCTTCAAGTATTTCAGGGTGGTGCGCTAGACTTTCACGGGGTGAAGGACCCCATCATGGCCATGAGGTGGATTGCAGACATCGAGTCTGCCCAGTTGACGAGCTTCTGCCCTGAGGGGTCGAAGGTCCGGTATGTTGCAGGATGTTTGAGAGACAGAGCTAGAGATTGGTGGGAGGCGGTTAATGACACAGTGGGAGCCCCAGCCATTGAGGCTATGACCTGGTCGGACTTTGTGACCGGGTTTAGGGCGGAGTTTTCACCGGCTGTGGAGTTTCAGCAGCTGGCCAGGGAGTTTCTTGATATGAGGCAGACTACTGAGTCGGTGGCGGAGATTACCGCCAAGTTCAGGGAGAGGTCCTTAATGGTACCTCAGTACACGGGGGATGAGGAGATGAGGAAGACCCGGTACCACGACATGTTGAGAGCAGACATTCAGAAACATGTCAGCTACTCGGCATGCCCGACCTTGGATGACATGATTGCGAGGGCGAGGGAGAGGGAGATTGATATAGAGCACATCAGGAAGAGGAATGCGGAGACAGGGCAGGTGACATGGGTTTCTGGGAAGAAACCCAAGGGATTCGACTCGAGGTCGAAGGACCACCCGGGCCGGAGCCGCTGTGGGAAGTGCGGCAAGCCACACGAGGGGGTTTGCAGATTGGGGACGTCGGGCTGCTATAAGTGCGGCACGACTGGGCACTTTGGCAGGGATTGCACTACCCCTACCCCCACCATTCAGACATCAGACCTGATTTGCTTTCATTGCAATCAGAAGGGCCACAAAAAGGCCAACTTCCCGAGATTGACATCAGCAGCACCAGTGGCGGGGCCTGCTCCATCGACCCTACGGATCACAGATGGCCGACAAGGCAAGTCAGATGCTCCAGTGGTGAGGAGCTGAGCCTTCCAGTTGACCGCCGAGGAGTCGCGTGCCACATCGGATTCCAGTATTAGTGTTATTTGACTCGGGGGCTACCCGATCATTCGTATCCCTTGCACTCAGCAAGAGGTTTGCTGAGTCATCAGGCACATTGGATTGTCCATTATAGGTCGAGATTACGGATGACCGATCCGTCCGGGCATCAGAGGTTTTCAGGGATTGAGTCTTGAGGTTGTATGACGAGCGTTACCTCGTGGATTTGGTTCACATTCCGTTGCGTGCGAACAAGGTTATCATAGGCATGAATTGGTTGAGCCCTAATGGGGCGGCGATCGACTGCGAGCAGCAGTTGGTTCAGGTCAGGACCCCAAGTGGAGGAGAGTTGGTGATTCAGGGCGAGAGGCCACAGCGTGGGCCGAATTTGTGTTCAGCAGCGAGGGCTAGGCACTACCTTCAGCAGGGTTGTGCAGGTTATGTCGCCTACGTTATGGATACCCGGGAGGCGGGTAAGGCGACCGTGAGCGATGTGCCAGTTATGCGGGAGTACCCGGATGTGTTTCCAGGGGAGTTTCCTGGGATACCTCCGGAGAGACAGGTGGAGTTCAGGATTGACCTCGTTCCTGGTGCGGCACCGATAGCCAAGGCACCATATCGGTTGGCTCCTCCCGAGATGTAGGAGTTGTCTACACAGCTGCAGGAGCTGGTAGACAAGGGATTTATCAGACCGCGTAGTTCGCCTTGGGGAGCCCCGATTCTGTTTGTGAAGAAGAAGGACGGGTCCCACCGGATGTGCATAGACTACCGGGAGCTGAACAAGGTAACGGTGAAGAACCGTTACCCACTCCCGATGATTGACGACCTCTTCGATCAGCTACAGCGGGCATCTTGGTTTTCCAAGATCGATTTGCGTTCAGGATATCATCAGATGAGAGTCAAAGACGAGGATGTACAAAAGAGTGCTTTTCAGACTCTCTACGGTCATTACGGGTTCGTGGTGATGCCCTTCGGGCTCACCAATGCTCCTGCCGCTTTCATGGACCTCATGAACCGCATATACAGACCGATGCTAGATCGGTCTGTGATAGTCTTTATCGATGACATCTTGGTTTACTCCAAGACGCATGAGCAACATGAGGAGAACTTGCGAGAGGTGTTGGATACCTTGAGGAGGGCGAGCTTGTACGCCAAGTTCTCCAAGTGCGAGTTCTGGTTGCGCGAGGTGCCGTTTCTGGGGCACCTTGTCAACTAGAACAATTTTCTGGTCGACCCGGCCAAAGTGGAGGCCGTGATGAGATGGGAGGTTCCGAAGTCTCCATATGAGATTCGGAGTTTCCTCGGGTTAGCAGGCTATTACTGGAGATTCATACAGGACTTCTCTAAGACAGCAGTACCCTTGACACAGCTGACGAAGAAGGTCGTCGTATTTCGTTGGGGGCCTGAGCAGCAGGCAACGTTCGAGACGTTGAGACAGAGGTTGTGCGAGGCGCCGATCTTGGCCCTGCCAGAGGGCGTGGAGGACTTTGTAGTGTACTGCGATGCGTCCATTTCGGGTTTGGGCACAGTGTTGATGCAAATAGGGCACGTCATCGCTTACGCGTCGAGGCAGCTAAAGCCTCACGAGGCGAACTACCCGACGCACGATCTGGAGTTGGGGGCGGTTGTTTTCGCCCTCAAGATTTGTTGGCATTACCTCTATGGGGTCCGTTGTACCATTTACACATACCAAAAGAGCTTGAGGTACCTTATGGATCAGCCAAATCTGAACATGAGGCAACGTCGGTGGCTAGATGTGGTGAAGGTTTACGATTGTGAGATCCTCTACCACCCGGGGAAGACCAATGTAGTGGCCGATGCGCTTAGCCGAAAGGCAACCCTGATCAGAGACATTTGTTTGAGGATGACAGTGGTGACTCCACTTTTGGAGCCGATTAGAGAGGCATAGGTTGAGGGTATGAAGAAGGAGCGCCGGGAGTGCGAGCGGATCATAGGCCAGGTGGCCTCGTTTGACTATGACAGTCGTGGGCTGCTGACCCTGCATGGGAGGGTCTGGGTTCCGTACTGGGGCAGAGTACGACAGATTCTAATGGATGAGGCTCACAAATCCAGATTTTCCATCCATCCCGGGGCAAGAAAGATATACAGAGATCTTCGCGCCGATTACTGGTGGCCCTGCATAAAGCGGGATGTAGCCTGGTACGTCGAGAGATGCCTGACCTGCAGGAAGGTCAAGGCAGAGCACCAGAGGCCTCACGGAAAGACGCAGCCGTTGGATATTCCTGTGTGGAAGTGGGAGGATATTACTATGGATTTCATCATGAAGCATCCCAAGACCGCACGGGGAGTGGATTCGATTTGGGTCATCGTGGATCGGTTGACCAAGAGTGCCCATTTCATTCCTATCCACGAGAGCCTTTCGGCTGAGAAGCTGGCCAACATCTACATCAGGGAGATAGTATCTCGACACGAAGTTCCAGTCTCTGTGATTTCTGACAGAGATGTGCGGTTCACTTCCAGATTCTGGAAGAAGTTTCACGACGAGTTGGGTACTCGTCTGCATTTTAGCACAGCTTTTCACCCCCAGATGGATGGTCAGAGTGAGCGGACCATCCATACCTTGGAGGACATGCTGCGGGTATGCGTGCTAGACTTCGGCGGTAGCTAGGATACCTACCTTCCATTGGCAAAGTTTTCCTAAAATAATAGCTACCACGCGAGTATCGGCCGTCCTCCCTTCGAGATGTTATATGGGAGGAAGTGCAGAACCCCGATATGCTGGGGTGAGGTTGGACAGAGGGTCATGGGGAGTAACGAAGTGGTACTCAAGACGACAAAGAGGATCTAGCAGGTACGGAGCAGGCTTCAGACTGCTCAGAGTCGGCATAAGAGCTACGCCGACAGACGTCGATCGAACCTGGAGTTCCAGGTCGGGGATATGGTTCTCCTGGAGGTGTCACCTTGAAAAGGTGTCATCCGGTTCAGGAAGCGGGGCAAGTTGGGCCCCAAGTACATTGTTCCTTTCAGGGTTGTAGCCCGGGTGGGCAAGGTGGCGTATCGGCTGGATTTGCCAGCCGAGCTTAGTCAGATCCACAGTACCTTTCATGTCTCTCAGCTGGGGAAGTGCCTAGTAGATGACACTGCGGTGATACCTCTAGAGGATATTCAGGTAGCTGATAGCCTGAACTACATCGAGCGGCAGGTAGCCATCCTCGACAGGAAGACGAAGGATCTGAGGAATAAGAAGGTCGAGTTAGTGAAGGTGTAATGGCAGCACCGCAAGGGCTCAGAATGGACTTGGGAGCCGGAGGACGAGATAAGTGGGGGAGATTTGTAACGCCCGGTTCCTGGTATGTATTTTAATAAGACTTATTCATTTTTACAAAGGGGGTCGACGAGTTGGAGGCCCCAAACTCGTCGAGTAGGAATGGGATTTTTGGACGCGGGACTTGAAGTCTACTCGACGAGTTGAGAAGCCTCAACTCGAAGAGTAGAGCTGCCAGAGTGACACCCTAATTTTCAGGGTTTGCACCTTATTTAAGCACCTTAACACTTCATTGTGGCATCCCTCATCGCTTCCCTCAGTCCAGCAAACCCTAATTTGTGATCTAGAGCCTTTTGAGTGTGTGTGAGTGAAAAGAGAGTGATTCTTTGGTATTTCCTTGAAGGATTGGAAGCTTAAAGTGCTTGGTTGAAGGACGAAGCTTTGGATCTAGAGATTTCGTTATCCAAGCAGCCTTACTGAGGTATAAAGTCTGTACCTTGACTATTCATTTGCTAGATGTCTTCATGGAGTAGTTTAGGGATTTAAGGAGCATATTTCAGAACCATTCATGGATGCAAGCATGTTTTGGAGTCATGACTTCAGATCTGGAGTCTTTGAGGGACTCCATGGCATAAAGGTGCCAACTTTATGGCCATGGGAGTCCCATGCAACTTATAAACCACTTTTTAGGGCTTTTTTTAGCTAAATAACCCATGCATGGACGTAAAGTTAGAAACTTTACGTGATATATCGACCCTAGGGAACCATATCTATGGTTTGGAAGCTTAGAACCCGACTGGAAACGACTGAATGGATTTAGACTATGGGGGACTCGACGAGTTGTTCATACAACTCGGTGAGTTGGGTCGTGGTTCCCCAACCTTTTCTGTTACTAAGCAAACTCGTTGACGTCTAGAAGATGACTTAACGAGTTGGCCATGGTTTGGGTTATGAAGATTGAGGAAATCGACGAGTTCAAAGAGGGACTCGGCGAGTTGTGAGTAAAAGGTCCCGACTATGCTATGAAGATGAACTCGACGAGTTGATGGACCAACTCGGCGAGTTGAGTCAACTAGGATGTTGACTTTGACTTTGAGCATTGACCATATTTGACCCTTAAAAGGGTTATGAGTATGAAAGAGTAATTAAAGGATATTGTTATGTGTAGGAGTTTGAGAGGAGTTGATCCCAGAGCCGAGGACAGTTCGGCTACTTCACGACTTTGAGGTGAGTTACCTTCCAGTAGAAGTGGGTCTAAGGCCACAATGTCGGCCCACTAGTAGGAGTTGTTTGTTAGATGATTGTCTTTGTGATAATTGTCTGGTATGCCACTATATGTTATGTTTTATGTGCTAGTATGGTATGATGTCATTTGATAGTGGTAGTAGGGAGAATAGTCCCGTATCCGGTCGAAAGGACCCAAGGGGTAGGTCGGGCACCCCGGTATGCCTGACAGTATGTTTATGTTATGTTATAGTGTGGTAGTGGTAGGGGTGAAATAGTCCCCGAAACCGGTTGAGATACACCGGAGGGTAGGTCGGGCACCCAGATATGCCTGACATGGGGTAGGTCGGGCACCTCGGTATGACTGACAATAGGGTAGGTTGAGCACCCCGATATACTCAGCAGGGTAGGTCGAGCATCCAGGTATACCTGACATGGGGTAGGTCGGGCACCTCGGTATGTCTGACAGTATGTTTATTGTATGGTATGTGGTATGATGGGGGAACTCACTAAGCTTCGTGCTTACGGTTTACAGTTTTGGTTTCAGGTATCTTTTCTTCAAAGGGAAAGGAGTCGGCATGACTGCAGCGCATCACACACACGATTTTCCGCATATGATATTCTTGGGATTTGTACTCTGACACTATTACTATCTGATGACATGCTTTTGAGACATATGATCCATGTTTTTATGAAATAAGATAATTCGATGTTGTTTTCTATAAATTGTTTTATGAATCGTTAAATCACAAATGATATTTTTGGTCGTGAATTTTGGGATGTTACGGTATCACAATCATCGTTAGGGCTAAGCAGCCAGTAGCTAGAAAAACTACCTACAATGATGTGGTTTTACCACATTAGGGAATAAAGGAAGGCATCTTACGTGCTAGAATCCAACTCAAAAAGACTTGATTCGAGCCGATTGCATCATGCAACGGAAGGTCGTTAGGGTATGACCATTCGGTCTGTTACGACAGCCAAAGTAAAGACATTATCTTGGGTTAAGTCTGTTCTAGAAGGAGTATGAGTCTCCGAGGAAGATCAATTTTGTAACTTGAAGGTCCGGAATGAAGGTCCAACAGAGAATGATGAACGAATGCAAGTTTGAGCACCACCGGTAGCTAAGAACTCCAAGAGCTTGATGATGAAGGCATAAAAGTTACAATTATACCTTAGGATGGAAAGTGACTTGCAGGTCATCATCCAGTCCTGTTTTGATGATGATTCTAGGACGTAATCATCCTAAAGGGGAGATAATTGCAACACCCGTAGATTCGGGCTAGACACTTAATATATAATAAGTAATAATTATTCGTCGTGTGAGAGATAAATAGATGATTTTGATAGAATATTATTTAGGATAAATAATCATAACCAAAGTTATAGTATATGTCACAAGGATTTCGTAAACATAAAGAACTTTGAAATCCGACTTCGTATGAAGAAGTTATGTTTCTTCGAAGTTTCACGATTAAACCGACATGGCTATGTGTATCGTAAAAAGTGAATTTAAGATAGGTTGCTTATTAGCCTAAATAATCTAAATGAAAGTCGTAGTAATCGTAAAAGTGAGAATTTGCATATAAAAAACATCCAAATCTGACTTTGTATAAGGAAATTATGATTTTTCGAAGTTTCAATGCAGGAGTGTGGACACAGAAATCGAAAATCAAATCGGTTGATTGTTAGCCAAAACAATATAAACAAGAGTTGCAGATCTCGTGAACATGAACTCGTCGATATAAAGACAGTCGAGAACGGAGTTTGTATGAAGGAGATATGAATTTCGCACGGACTTTAATAGTCTAAACTGGTCTAAATATGAATTTTAGTTAGATTGAGAATTAGTTGTTGAGACCTTAATGAAAGTTTTGGAGCTCATCGAGAGGTTTCTGGGGATATAAAGAACGTCGAAAACGGAGATCGTATGCCAAAGTTATGGTCATCCAAAGATCTGCGAGAATTTACGTGGCAGCAGACGGCGGCGCCATGTGGCATGGTCGGGTAACCACCCTCTCCAAGAGACACGATGACATTGCACCACAAGATTGTGACACGTGGCACCACATAATGGTGACACGTGGTAGCTTTTAGAAGAACGGGATGTGGCTGAACCGGGTTGCGACACGTGGCACAAAACTGATGGGCCAGCACACTCCTTGGGCACGGCACGTCTCTTGTCTGAGCGCGGCGCGCGCATCCTAAACCCTATAAAATGTTGTTGAATTTCTTTATTATTCTACACAAAACCATTCCAATTTCTATGGGTCGCTTCCAAACTCTTGAGTCCGATTTTTTCTAAACTTCTAAGCATTCTAGCTAGGCTCTGGAGTAGTTAGGAGCCCGACGAAATAAAGCTTTTAGTTTTAGAATTCTGCCCGCGTGACTTTTCAGTTTTCGCTTGTAAATATTTGTAAGTTAAGTTGCACTTATCTTAATTCAAGTGTAACTTATTTATATATATTCATAGTTATTATTATGAACCTATAAATAAGATTTATCAGTGATTCCAAGTCATTATACTGATTGGTCTACTTGCGACAGTGATGTCTAGGCTAGATTTAGTGGGGTATTTAAAGTGGGATTTCCAAACAATATACTTTGTATACGAAATGGACCCTACCTCCGATATGATCTTACATGGTTGCTCCTTATCAGCTATAAATCATTAGACGTTGGGATTATTAAGAAATATAGACTATCATTAGTCACCAAGAATATATGACTAAGACTTAGTGACCTTCGTACTCTGGTCACATCAAAGGAAAAGTCAAGGTGAGAGGCGGAGCGCTGCCGAATTCACCAGTGATCCATTTTTAACAAGTGAGTGCATAGTTACTTTCATCTTACACATACATATAAAGTATTTAGATAATTAAGTGTTATATGTGCCTATTATTTTTGGTTAAGACCTTATGTGTTAGATGAAACTATATGAGATGATTTTATTAAATTATATATGTATTTTCGTACTTATAATATACTAGGTAATGAAAGGTGATGAAAGATGAAAATAATAATGAGAGGTAATGACTTTTATAGTACTACTGTACTAGCAATGCAGTCACCTATTAGGGTATTGATGACGACCACAGACTATTCTAGACAAGTCGGGTCAAACATGGACATGATTGCAACCTGTAGATGTTTATAAGCCATATACAGGTAGGTTTACAACCTGTAGGTGTTAATCGATCATACATGGGCAAGTTTACAACTTGTAGATGTTAATAAATCGTTTGCGGACAGGTCTACTCTTGGGTTTTATGTACTACAACATCTTATGATGCACATACAACCCTAATTGCTTTAGATCTATGTTTTCTCTAATTATACATGCAATATTGTTTCCAAAGCATGAAGCCTACAACTAGCATACAATTGACATAAACAACATAGAATTGAGTTATAGAATTACCTCTTTGTTGTAGCTTGTAATTTTGGCCTTTAAAAACTTAGCACCTCAAATGTGATGCCTCAAATGGTTCACAAACACCATGAACAAATGGAGGACTTTTGAGAGAGAATATGGAGCACTAAAATTCGGCTATGCTTCTCTAAGAATACATGTTCAACCAATTTTAGCCAAAGGGGTGTCATATATATAGTGTAGGAATCCAAGAGTCATGAGTAAACCCTAATCCATACACTTGGGTTATGATCCATATTTCATGTGGGCTAACTCTTCATGGATACTTACATAGACTTAGCCCATCATGGATCAATAGCCCAAACTATATATATATATATATATATATATATATATATATATATATATATATATATATATATATATATATATATATATATATATATATATATATATATATATCACTGATTTACATAATCAGTCCCCGTTAATTTAATTAGTCTCTTTTGATCACTAATTAATTCCAAATTAATTCTTGATCAATACTAATTAAATAACATGATTTCATATTAATATATTAGAACTTATAATATATTAATAAATCATAAATAACCTCTTCTCAAAAGTCCATCCTATCAAATTGCTCTGGTGAAGGCAACCCAAATGGACCATGCTACTCTCGGGTCAAGTACATACCAATTATAGTTATGGGCTTAGACACCTGATCCAACAGTCTCCCACTTGGATAAGTCTAATAACTATTATTGCAAGTACGACTCCACAACCCGACTAGCAATCGTAGCTCTTAAAAGCCGATGTCGAACTCTGACCTAGTCAATGATGCGTCCATTAGATAAGGGATCATATATTCCTCCATTATTCATGATATCATATGGACTGAGACATGGATTATAATCATTCTCTCTGTCCATCTGTTGTTTCCCGATTTCCGATTTATGATTACTGACTAATTGAACAAATCAAATCAGTCTGGGCTTAGCCAAGCGCTTCGGTTATCATCACTAAATTATCGAGGGGCCCATAGATATCGCTTTTCTCCCTCTAAGGGTAAAAGGAATGGATAAAATTCGACTCATATGCTTGCTATATTTACTCATCAAATCACACACAACAATGCATTTTATAACACCAAGTTACTGGTGCGTTTACGCATCATCAATGTGCAACCGATTTGTAAGCTACAACTCACACGTCTCTATTTTAAGAATATAAGATATTATCATCTCACAATCACCCATGGTAAAATCCATGAAGTGATTCAGATGAGTGTGGGTTTAATCCAATACTCGAATCTTATTCCGGGAGTACTCATGAACACTGTAACAAACTTGTGCTATGTCTAAAACACCTAGACAATCTACAGTCAGATTCATGACAGTCTTGCCTCAATACCTACTTCCAAAGTATGATCGACTGTGAATAGTTTGAATAATCTTATTATTCGGGAAGTCAAAACATGCAAAGTGAAACACAAGAATAATCGAATTCAATATGGTCTCAAAACTTTTGAGTATAAATAAAACACTTATTATTTAATCACCATATTGATTACACATCATTCATTGTATAATGTTTCGGTTAATCAACTTAATACTTGAATTATAACAATAGTTATCCCATGCTCCAAGCATGCACACTATGTTTACCTATGGTCCTTACTTTGTGAAATAGATCAATTTTAACCATTTCTAATGATACTCATTTCTCAATCCAAATCCTTATAGTAAGTGTAAGAATACCAAATTCTTGCCATTTACTATAATCTGTTAGATACGAAACTTAAATGCAATAATCCTTTTGTAATGTCAATGCACAAAGGTCACAAAGACTATGCCAATGATATTACAAAGTATTCCCTTTGGACATTGATTACTGGACCAATTCCATGGAAGCGAAGTCTCATATTCAAAGTACATTCCTTTGAACATCCTTCTTGCATTAAGGTTTCTAATCTTACACAGATTTTTTTGATTAACTTCCACTTTTGGAACATTTCCATAATTCCATATGACTAGCACTTCTGAACAAGAGTTACATCTTCTCAGAACTTGTCAATATGGACCTTCCAAAACTTATACTATACTTCCAACTGTCCATAAGCATCCAATCTTTGGTAAACCTCAAATTGTCCTTGACAATTGCTTAATCACTTTAGTCATATCTTGTTCTAGTCCCTTTTCCCTCTTAATGCCCTAGGCATTTGGAAAATTAGAACATATTAATATTATAGCATATATAATCGATCATATATCTGAAGCATATGGAATACAATTCATAATGTCTCACATAAAAACATGATACTTTACCAGTCTTTCGCTATAATATTTCCACATATAGAGTTTCCTTATGTTGAATCATTTCAACATAACATTCACATATGTCCATGACTAAATTCGATTAAAATCTCAATCTAAGCTTTTAGATTCGAAATGAAGTATGAATTCCTCTCCCTTAATTATAGTAAAACAACTCTTCAACCTCTGCAACTTCGCAAATCGAAACTTTTGTTTTCTATAATTAACATTGCTAACTTGCAACAGATACCATAATGATTATGCTCCAACTAGCATAACAATTATTTCTTTAATAGCATAACACTTATGCTCCCACTAGCTTTGACATGTACCCAGAAATCAGCTGGACTTCTAGAAATCAATACTTGTTGAGTTTCTTACCAAAGTTCAAATTTCTGATACAAACCGCTTCGACAAGACTTTATCTAGGCTTCTCAAACTCATACACCTTTCCTTAGATAGCTCACATGTGTGTCTAAACAATTTTAGAACTTACAGCAATAAGTCTCAACTGTTTAGACCTTTTTCCATTTCTCATAATTCGAACTATGAAGAGGGATGCCGTAATCATAATCGAATTTGAGAATGCAAATATCATAATTGCTATCTCCTCAAAATCTACTTAGTGAAAGCGTTTCCTCACAATCATTTTCATGAAGCGGAGAGAAACCTTATGACACTTAGAATTTATGGTGTATGTGTTCCTATCCATTTGAATCTGTCATTCCCAACCATTATCATAAGACAAGGTCTATGACAAATTCAAACTCATATGGACTGAACTTGTTCAATCTTAATTTCTTACCACTTGGCAGCACGAGGGCCTACCATTGCTTCCAAGTTGTTATGCAAACAATTGAGCACTCATAGAACTCACATGCATAGTCAACTTTAACTGGAATGGGCACAGAAACAAGAATATTTCAACACGATAGGTTCCAAACCTCAATTCGTGTGCTAGTGATAAACAATAGTTTCTTTCTTGATTAGTTCTTGAAACTTTTAAATATCTTTAAGACTCTCACTGACCTCTTGACATATAAGATTCACTTTGTCAAGGAACATTACTTGACAAACAAATATTCAAGAGCTAGTGCGGTTTCTTATCAAGACAAACACTTCACACAATTGGTCTTAGTTGGTCTTTGTCTTATCAAAAACATCACAACTTACCAATTTCAAATGTGCAAGAGTAAGAAACATTTCTACTCCACATTTGATGAGTGTTATAAACCTTTCTTAAGACCATGTCACTCAAGTTACAATCTTGGAGTATGACTCTAAGACCTGATTTTGGAACGTAGTATGATTTATCTTCTTGATTTAACCATTTCAACAATTCACGATTCCTTTTCTTAGCCATACAAGTGCACTAAGATGTCCTTTAGAGGATCAATTGTGATATGGTTTCATAATCACTAAGATGATCATAAAAACACGATACTAAAGTACTCTCACTTCTTCTCAGATTGGAGAAACTTTTATCTTTCTACCTAATTTGATTCTTCTTATTCGTTCTGCCATACATTGAAACTTTTCCAATGATTCAGAATTACATTTAATCTTGTAAGCATAACCATATTTACTAAACTTTCATATTTACTAAACTTTAGTAAATCATAACGAATAGTCTTATCGTTCTTTGTGGTGGACCTGACTAGTGCACAACCAAGTGTACCCGATCCCTTTGTCCTTCACTTGACTCACATATACATGTGAACAAGGAATTAGTCTTAATTTCCCAAAGACGAAGGTTCTCATTCATCACACAATACAAGTTGCATGATTCCAAGTTTCTATCCAATTGAAACTTGGGTGATGAGAATCTTTCCTTATTTGGTAAATCTTGACACACTACCACAAACGAAAGAATCAAATCCATTTTCCAATATTGCTATCAATGGAAACACATAAACAACAATTTTCACAAATGCCATTGCAAGGAAACTTAAAATAAGATAAAATCAAAATTTTTCCTTTTATTTATAAAATTGCGGAAAAACTTTTCCTTACAATGAATTACAAATGAAAACTATGTTCCAAAATATTTCTAAGCAATCTATCATAACTCTTAAGCAGCAGCTCAAAAATCTGATCATTGAACCATGCGATCGAAATCAATCTCTTCACGATCAGACTCAGCATACTCTTCCTTTAAGCTTCCTTTGATTCTACAAAACATCAAAATGTAATTACATTACATCATGTATTAAGAATCTCCAAATAGGAACTTAATAGAGTTAGATAGTGGACTTACCTGAAGCAGAGTCATACACTCTGACTTTACCATCCTTATGATCCTTCAGGTAGATTCGGCAGCTTCGCAACCAATGCCCCTTCTCTTGGCAATAGAAACAAACAGACTCTTTCAGAATGGCACACGGGAAAATTACAGACTTAGCCTTTCTCTTTACCATTTGGTCAATTGAATTGACTATGGTCGATCCCTTTCCATTGGGAAGAGAAAGCTTTTCTGGACTTCCATTGTTTCCATTGTCAATGTCCATGGAAGTTTGGGAAGTAGATCTTCCAACCAGATTTGCATTACCAGTGCACCAAATCATTGTTGATTCAACAGCAATTAGCAAATAGGTGAGATCAATAAGGGTCACGTCGCGGTCTGTCACATAGTAGTCTTTAACAAACTGACTATACGACTCGGGAAGTGACTGAAGAACCAAGTCAACAACCAACTTCATCGACACAATGAATCCTAACATTCCTAGCATGTCAATGTGTGACTTCATCTCCAAGACATGTGCACACACAGACCTTCCATCTTGGTGTTTGCTAGACAATAGGGCTTGAGTGACCTTGAACTTTTCAAGTCGACGAACATGTGGGTCAGGGAGAATTATTGGAGGAGGTGGAGGAAGTGAATCATGATTTCCATCTCCACGATCCAATCGTGGGGCATCATCTTCATGAGGAAGGTTTTTTCCAAAAGATTCGGGAAGACCATAGTTGTCAGAACTAGACATCTACAAGGGAGAAATTCAAATAAGTTGATTTAAGTCCTTAGTATAACACCCAAAATGAAATATTAAGGCTAGGACCCAACACAATTTTTTACAATTCGGAAGAGGGATGCCGTAATCCAATTGCAAAATATTTGAAGGTAGGTAAATGACGATTTATCAATTTCCACCATGAAAAACGAATTGATTTTTAGGTTGTAAATGAATTTAAATTCCTAGATGCTTTGAGATTCATTGAACTTTTCAATTGCATGTTTAATCTCGATTATGCCCTTCAAGTTTATGACTGGGATATCGAGGATCACAAACAATGTGTGAATAACCATGAAAATTAGCTTGGTACTCTCGAAGTCATTTATCACCTAATCAATGTGTCGGTTAACCGCACACGCTCTATTGGACTATAACAAACTACGAGCTACCCTTTGCCACCCTTACTAGTCCAAGTTAGTGTGCCGGTTAACCACACACGCTCCACTAACGACTTGGCAAGGTGCAAAGTGCAATTTCATGGGTTAGCATCAAATTCACATTTTTCCTAAAGTAACTATGATTGCGAATTTATAAAATATTTAGTTACTTTATAATTCATTATACTTTTAATGAGGATTTAGTGTCCTACCCTACCCGTTCGGCTAACGACCCTCCACCAGTCATCTAACATCCGGACTCCAAGGTATATTGTTTATTTATTTATTTTTGAGGGCTATTGAGCTAATCGATGAGTTGGTGCTACAACTCGTCGAGTAGAGTCGCGAAGTGCCACGTGGGATTAATGATCTACTCGACGAGTCCGAGAGTCGACTCGCCGAGTAGATGCTGCGAAGTGAAACCCTAAATCCCCAGGTTTGGGGCATATTTAAAGGCACTTATAACCTCATTTGCGGCTCATCAGCTGCTTACCTTCACTGAGAGAAACCATAATTGCCCTTTTAGCTTATTGAGAGAGTGTGAGCTAATATTGAGTATCTTGGTGCATCTTTGGAAGATAAGAGAAAGATTTCAAGCAAGGAACAAGAGGAGGCTGTTAGATCTGTTGCTAGGTATAAAGTTTATACCTTTCTCTTTAGTTTGGGTAGATCTCACATTATTGGAGTTTAGGGCTTTTCCATCTCATTTTGGGACTTTGAGTGTGTTGAGTTCATATAGAGATTTGGACATCAGATCTGGACCTTGAGAGGTCCCTAGAGTCCAAAGGTCCTTGCTTTATTCATCCATAATAGAGATTTTGAGTGAAAACCCCTTGATAAAGTGTGTTCTTGGCATTTCAAGCCCAAAGTGACATGCATGGATGTAAAGCTTGTGGCTTTACGTGATAAACAAGCCTTTAGAGTTTAGATCTAGAGTTTGGGAAGGTTTTCTTCCTTGAAATCGTCTGAATGAGAAATGAGTCTAAATGGACTCACCGAGTCGATGAACCGACTCGACGAGTCGGCTAGGGTTTTCCCCGATGAGTATAGATATGGGTAACTCGGCGAGTCGACGATACGACTCGACGAGTTAACTTGGGTTTTCGTGATGTTCCGAGGAACAATGAGGACTCGACGAGTCACATATGTGCACTCGGCGAGTCAGGTCAACACGGACAGTTGACTCGAGTGTTGACTTTTGATTGACCTTAGGGTTTGGTCGAGGTAGGACTTAAGGAGACCATGGAGGGGTAAAATGGTCTTTTACCCATCCTAGGAGCTAATGAAGGACTATCATGGGTTATTTGAAATTGTGATCTTAAGTGTTAATTAGAGATGCTTGTTACATGTAGGCTAGACTTTTGGTGATTCGTGTTCGAGGAGTACATATTTTCTTAGCCTACTTACGAGGTGAGTTTTCTCACTATACTTACCATGAGTGGTATCTATGTGTGACCGGAGGGTCTTACGTGTTTATTTGAGTTATGTGATATTATGCAATTTGTATGTGTGATATATATATATATATATATATATATATATATATATATATATATATATATATATATATATATATATATATATATATGCTTATTTCTGTGTTTTACTGAGAAAGGACCAGAGGGTCCGACCTGAGTTGTGGGATCGGAGGGTTCCCACTGAGACAGGACCAGAGGGTCCAAACCGAGCTGTGAGACCGGAGGGTCCTCACTGAGACACATGACCGGAGGGTCCACACTGAGTAGCATGAGACTGGAGGGTCCATGCCGAGTTATAGTCATGAGAGTCTTATTATTATGTGTATGTGGTATTTTGGGGAACTCACTAAGCCTCGTGCTTACCGTGTTATGTGTGATGTGTTTCAGGTACCTCTCAGGACCGCGGGAAGGCGCGAACATGATTGTACACACTTTTTCAAGACCTTGTTGAGGATTCTGGGATTTGACTTTATTGTGGTTTTGATGTTGACATTTTGAGATACATGTGGTTTTATAAAATTCAATATATGAGTTTATTGTGCTTTTAAAATGAAAAATTTGGTTGAAAATTTTTGGTGTTACAAGTTGGTATCAGAGCCTTGGTTTGAGAGATTCGGATGCACCTTCGGGTATGTCTAGACTCAATTGAGGATTTGAAGAAAATTTTTCAAAAGAAATGATTTTTCTAAACCGAGTAAGAGGTTTCAAGAGAAAACGAGAAGGAGCAGTGTGTACAATCAGCCAGAGCCCGAACGGTGGTTTCCCAAAATACCCTTAACTGTTTACTTTTCGATATATTCATGAGATACTTATGTGATATAGAGATGCATGCTAGAGAGTAGGCTAGGTATTTCATATTCTAGGGCTAGAGTTGCCTGATTTGTGATGCCTTAGCCTAGTAAATGCTTTCGATGAGGGTTATCTGTTATTTACTCTGAGTATGTGCTGAGTTCTGAGTCGAGAGATAATCTAGGAAGAGATACTTAGATGAGCACGTGAGTAGCCTACTAAGAGATTAGTATGATATTCGTGAGAGATAGAGTACTTGTGAATTAGAATCCTAGGAAGAGGACTTGGGCTGGCTACAGGTCGGGTGTGGAAGGTAGTATTGGGCCCGTACTACTAAAAGCACCAGATCTGTATGCAACCCAAGTAAGAATCCTTAGGAAACTAAGGAACGAGTAGGGGTGAGTAATCGAGTGTGATTATGCTCGAGCGAGTATCTGATGATTTTTGTGTTGTATTTCAGAGACATCATGATGGGTACACGCCACAACCCTGGAGGCAGTGGGACTAGTGATGATGAGATTCGCAGGATTATTCACGAGGAGGTGGCCGCGACTATTCGAGCGGAGATTCATGAGATGTTTGGGTCTATTAAGACCATCCTGATTGAGACGTTTGATGAGCGATACGCTATTGTCACTGAGGCAGCTGCTGCCGCCACTGCAGCTGCCGCCGCTGCTAGGCCATAGGGAGGTGACTTGTTACCGCCACTGCAGCTGCCGCCGCTGCTAGGCCATATGGAGGTGACTCGTTGCTGTTTCGGGAGTTCAGCAACACGAAGCCACCAGAATTTGATGGGACACAGGATCCGATTGCTGCTATGAGATGGATCGCTGATATTGAGGGGTGCTTTTATACTTGTTCATACCCAGAGCATATGAGAGTCCGGTTCGCCCTAAACCAGCTTCGCTTGGGAGCGAAGGACTGGTGGAAGTTTGTGACGACTGATTTTACCCCTGCAGATCATGCTGCAGTGACTTGGGAGAGGTTCACCAAGTTGTTTCGAGGTGAGTATGTTCCCCATGTGGAGAGGGAACGTTTGGCGTAGGAGTTTCTGTCTCTCAAGCAGAAGACAGAGTCGGTGACTGAGATTACTAGGATGTTCCATGAGAGGGCGATGTTTTTCCCTGAGCACGTGTCCATTGAGCAAGCACGTGTGAGCCGGTACTTAAGCATTTTAAGGAGGGATATTCGGGAGTTCGTGGCGAACTCGTCTTATCGTACATTGGCTGAGTTGCAGACCAATGTCAGGAGGAGGGAGATTGAGTTGGAGATTCGGACCAGGGAGGAGGGAGAGCCGCATGGGAGGGATAGGAGACTGACACAGTCGCAACCGGCGGCTAAGCGAGCTAAGCCCGCTGATTCAAGGTCTGGAGGGAAGAGGGGCCGCGCTTGTAGCAAGTGCAGAAAGACCCACGAGGGATCTTGCCGGTCAAGGATTTGCTACAAATGCGGCAAGGAGGGGCACTTGGCGAGGGACTGCCCCAAGGGATTTTCTGTTTGCTTTCATTGCAACCAGACCGACCATCGGAAGGCCGAATGTCCTCATCTTACGCAGGGATCAGCCCAAACTACCATATCTGCTGCTTTACGTGTTACTGATGGCCAGCCAGGGAAGGCGGAGCCTCTAAGGGCTCGTGGGAGAGCATTTCAGCTGACAACGGAGGAGGTCCGCACTGCGCCTGATGTTGTTGCTGGTACGTATCTCCTTATTTATGTTATTTGAGATTGTTTATTCTTATATTGTCCTGTGTATAGGTACTTTTCTTGTGAGTTCTGTACCTGCTCTGGTGTTGTTTGACTCGGGTGCGAGTCGGTCTTTCGTGTCCGTAGCTTTTAGTCGTCACATTAATGTCGAGCGAGGGGCGTTGAGTCGACCTCTGAGAGTTTCTATAGCCGACGAGCATGTGGTTTTCACTACTGATGTATTCCGAGGATGTGTGCTAGAGATTTTCGGTGTTAAGTTTCCGATAGATCTGGTACCGATCGCGATGGGTGATGTCTGTGTCATAGTGGGCATGGATTGGTTGAGTCGATTCGGAGCTGTGATCGACTGTGAGTATCAGTTAGTGACTATTCGAGGCCCTGGTGGGGGAGTACTTATGGTGTACGACGAGGGTACTAGATCTGTATCAGCCTTCTGCTCTACTGCCAGGGCGAGACAGAGTTTATAGCAGGGTTGTATGGGTTTTCTGGCGTATGTGATGGATACGCGGGATGCTACAGGGAGACCAAGTTCTATAACCGAGGTTCTGATAGTGTGCGAGTTTCCATATGTTTTCCCTGAGGAGTTGTTGGGTGTGCCTCCCGAGAGGCAGGTAGAGTTTCAGATTGATTTGATTCCGGGTGCGGCACCTATTGCCAAGGCACCCTATCGCCTTGCGCCGCCAGAAATGCAGGAGTTATCCTCACAGCTCCAGGAGCTGTTGGGGAAGGGGTTCATCAGACCGAGTAGCTCACCGTAGGGAGCTCCGATCCTTTTTGTCAAGAAAAAGGATGGTTCACACCGGATGTGCATTGATTACCGGGAGTTGAACAAGTTGACGGTCAAAAATCGTTATCCACTTCCGAGGATCGACGATTTGTTCGATCGGTTGCAGGGGGAATCTTGGTTCTCCAAGATTGATTTGAGATTTGGGTATCATCAGATGAGAGTCTGCGAGGAGGATATTCCGAAGACGGCTTTTAGGACTTGTTATGGGCACTACGAGTTTGTGGTGATGCCTTTCGGCCTCACCAACGCACCGGCGGCGTTCATGGACCTCATGAACCGGGTATGCAGGGCCATGTTGGATCGACCGGTGATCGTGTTCATCGACGATATTCTTGTGTACTCGAGATACAGGGAGCAGCACGAGGAGCATCTTAGAGAGGTTCTTGGAGTTTTGAGGTCGGAGAGGCTATATGCCAAATTCTCCAAGTGTGATTTCTGGTTGCGAAAGGTCCAGTTCCTAGGACATCTCGTTAATCAGAATGGGATATTGGTCGACCCGGCCAAGATTGAGGCAGTTATGAGTTGGGAGGTGCCGAGATCTCCCACCGAGATTAGGAGTTTTCTGGGTCTGGCCGGTTACTATCAGAGATTCATCAGGGATTTCTCCAAGATCGTTGTTCCTCTTACCAGATTGACCCGGAAGGGTGTTACATTCTCTTGGGGGCCCGAGCAGCAGGCCTTATTTGAGACTCTTCGCCAGAGATTGTGCGAATCCTCGGTGTTAGCCCTTCCCGAGGGAGTGGAGGATTTCGTAGTTTACTGTGATGCCTCTATATCAGGGTTGGGAGCGGTGTTGATGCAAAGGGGACACATGATTGCATATGCATCGAGGCAGTTGAAGCCTCATGAGACAATGTATCCCACCCACGATTTGGATTTGGGGGCGGTGGTGTTCGCCCTCAAGATCTGGCGTCACTATCTTTATGGTGTCCGGTGTACCATATGCACGGATCATAAGAGTCTGAAGTACCTGATGGATCAGCCCAACCTGAATATGAGACAGAGGAGATGGTTGGATGTAGTAAAGGACTACGACTGCGAGATCTTATATCACCCAGGCAAGGCTAATGTGGTAGCCGATGCCTTGAGTCGCAGAGCCGAGAATACTCCGATCCGAGACGTGTGTATGAGGGATGACTGTAACATCCCAAAATTCAAGGCAAAAAAAATTCATTTTTAAATAAGTTATCATAAAACCAACAATATAAGAAAACATTCATAATATCATGTCATGTCAAAACCAAAGTAGAAATAATCAAAACATGTTATCATAAAACAATATCAGAGTGTAATCCCAAAGATCTTATGTGCGGAAAACCATAGTGTGATGCGCTGCGATCGAGCCGGCTCCTTTCCTTTGAAAACGAAGTACCTGAAACCAAAACTAAAAACTGTAAGCACAAAGCTTAGTGAGTTCCCCCATCATACCACATACCATACAACACATATATTTCCAAGCATATCCGGGTGCTGGCCTACCCCTTCGGTATCTTTCAACCGGTATCCGGGGACTTTTCCCTCTATCACTACCACGTAATAACATAGCATAACATACATAAACATATTGTTAGGCATATCTGGGTGCCCGACCTACCCCTTCGGTATCTTTCAACCGGTATCTGGGAGCTAAACTCCCCTTCGGTATCTTTCAACCGGTAACCAGGAGCTAACCTCCCCTTCGATATCTTTTAACCAGCATCCGGGAGCTAACATCCCCTTCGGTATCTTTCAACCGGTAACCGGGGACTATTTCACCCCCTACCACTATCACATAATAACATATCATGATCATACTGCTAGGCATGCATTGGTACTATCTACCCCTTCGGTATCTTTCAAGCGGTAACTAGGGGCTATAGCACCCCTACCATTACTAACACATATGTCATAGCATCTTAGCACATAAAGCATATCAGATAACAATACACCAGGCAATTATCACAAAGACAATCGTCTAACAAACAAATCCTACTAGTGGGCCGACATTGTGGTCGTAGACCCACTCCTACTGGAAGGTAACTCACCTCACACTGCTGAAGTCCCGTAGACACAATCCCAGCTGCTGGTTGACAGATTCTCGAACTGTCAATATGAAACATTGCCCAATTAATAATTGGGTCCCAACACAAAAATCATAAGTCCATGCTTGGGCTAAAAGACTACTTTACCCCCATCTTAGCTTGATTCAAACTCAAGGCCCTATCCAAAGGCCCAAAGGTTAATCTGTGAATCAAGGCCCAACATATGGCCCAATTTTCCAAATTGGGCCCAAACCTTTACATGGTCTCACTCTAAGGCCCAACCATTTATTCCAGTCCAACATTTGACATTCTAATCGCCCAATATCATATAATCATTAAGGCCCAAACTATGGCCCATCTATGGCCCAGCTTTCCAAATTGGGCCCAAACCCTTATATGGGCCTTACCCTAAGCCCATCAACATATTCTAGTCCATATGATTATTCTTGGATGGTCCATTAATAATCCAATTGCCAAAGCCCAATGGAAAGGCCCAACCCAAGGCCCAAGTGAAATTAGGGTTTCACATAAAATGACGATTAGGGTTAAGTGTTTCTTACTTAACCCATTAAGGACTTAATCCATTAATTCCCACATGGCCTTAGGTTAATTTGCAATGATTATTAATTAATATTTTAAGTTCATTAAATAATTCCGATGCGGTCCCGATAAGTCCCAAATTAGGGTTTTATGGCATTAGGGTTTTCCAAACCCTAATTAGGGTTTCCAACCCATCTTAGCCCAATAGGCCCAAAGCTAAGTCCTTAAGCCCATTAGGGTTTTCCTTTTGGTCAATTAGGGTTTATTAGGCCCATTAGAGTTTCATTGGGACCATTAGGGCTTCTATCACACCCCAAAACCAGAACGGCGGAAACGTTCGGGGTTGGAGGACGTCATGTTTAGTATCACAAGACATGTATCATAGTAAGCAAGTAATGAACAACCATTTCATTAGAAAGAAAGTGTTTACAATGTGTGTGTTCATAAAACATAGAATACTTAAGCAAATAACAAAACAAGACTTGAAGCTATTATGCTCCATCTTCTGAATTCCCAACGCAAGTACCTGTCTAATAGTCTCCTGAGAATACAAGTTATTTGAAAGAGTTGATCAGCAATTAAGTTGGTGAGTTCATAAGATTTTAGTGATGTAAGTAAGTTGTAGAAAGTTGTTGAAAAATGTAGTTGAAATGTAGTACGTTATAAGTTCTGTTTTAGAAAAGTTCGTCTGTTCCTCTAGAAAATCCTATATTTCCTACTTTGATGAAAGATACGTAAAAATGATTCTACAATCCTTTCTATGAGTACTAAATGGATACAAGTTATATAAAACTCAGAGTAAACAAACAATCGACTGTCGCATCTGCCCTAAGCCCACAACCAAACAAGGAACAGGAAGTAAGGCGGATAGCACACATCCCATTGTTTGTTAGATCATTGTTGTATATAACCCTGGCGTATTCACTTGTTACTCATGGAGTTAATTGTAATAGTTCCTTTATATTTAATGAAAATATTCTTTAAGAAAACCCTTATTTCTTATAATAAAATGGTGACCATAGTGATTACTGTTGGATTAATGTCTAAGTCCATAACTATATTTGGTATGTACTTGACCCGACCCGGCATGGTCCATTTGGGTTGCACTTCACCGGCACAATTTATATGGATAGTCTTTTGAGAATAGTATATTTATGATTTATATTAATATATTATAAGTTCTAATATATTAATATGGAATCATATTATTTAATTAGTATTGATCAAGAATTAATTTACAATTAATTTAGAATTAATTAAGTGATCAAAAAGAACTAATTAAATATGGACTCTTATATATATGGAATGGGCCAAGTTCATTTAGGTTGGGCTAAGCTTTCATGGATGGTCCATGGAGCTTTTAACCCATGGATCCTATGTAAATGAAAGGTCATGGGTATTAGGGTTTACATGGATGTAGCCCTAATCCTCCATAATATATAAAGGGGTCCTTGGCTCACAAAATTGGCACAAGTGTGTGAAAATAAGAGTGGGCCGATTTTAGTGTGCATACATATTCTCTCAAGTTCTTCCAAGGTGTTTTGGTGATTTGTGATTCCATTCGAGGCTTCCACACTATTGGGGCTAAGCTCTTAAAGCTTGAAGACATCAAGCTACATCAAAAGGTATGTCATCTAACTAGAACTTTGTAGTATAGGTGCTTCATAATATGCTAGTTAGGATGAAACCTTGGAATAGTTAATATTTGCATGTATAATAGAGAAAACATAGATCCAAAGTTTATAGGGTTACATGTACACCATAGGAGTGTTAGAATGCTGAAAACCCAACAGTGGTATCAGAGCCATGGGTTGTTTTCTATTATATTGATGCAAATGTTTTATTTTCAAGTTGAAAAAAAAGGAAAAAAAAAAACATGACGTTTGTCAAATTTTAAGATAATTACTTATTTTGTGAAAAACGAATTATTTGTAAAATTTGAATCATTTGTCATATGAGTTGAATTACGTCAAATTTAGTAAAAGATAAAATGATATGATTATTTTATTAGTTTTAAAAGTTTGATCTAAATGTTTTAAGGAGTTACATATTTTGTCATAAAATTTTGGAGCTCAAAAGTTTTTTTTAAAGTTGTGATCTTAAGGGTTTTTGAAACTTCCATAAGTTATGGATATGAAAGTTTTTTTTTTAAAAAAAAAATTGATTCAAAGTTTTTATGGAGTTACAAAATTTGGTGTTAATGTTTTAAAGAATTCCATAACTTGTTCTTAAGTTATGGAACATGGAAAGTTTCATCATAAAACACCATTAATTCCATAAGTTATGGAATCCAAAGGTTTTCAAGAATTACAAAACTTGCCCTCAAGTTTTGGAATTTGAGAAAAGTTTTTTATGAAAAAAAGAATTGAATTCTAAAACTCTTGCGTTCATAACTTAAACAATTAATTAAATGGTTTTAATTTAGAGTTAAATAATTAGAATTATGATGTTTTGTTGAATAGTTCAAATTAACTCTTATGGACTTTATTAATAGTTAATTAAAGCGTTTAATTAAAAGAGTATTATTAATCCATAAATATATGGTTTGAGTTTAATTAAATTAAAAGTCTAGTTTAATTAATAGATTAAACCACCAAGTATTTTAAATGTCTAAAATACACCCTTATACTATTATAATATTAAAAGTTTAATATATTATATGTATAAGAGCAAGTCGTCTTACCATTAGTAGGCCTCATTCACGAAGCCGGTCTATAAGGGGGGTATAAGGTTACTGCCTATAAAATGGCAGTTTAATGGGTGTCCACTCTCACTCACCGCTTCCTTGACCGGTGGAGGGTCGTTAGCCGAACAGGTAGGACAAGGACTATAATTCTCCCTTCATTATAAGTATAATGATAAAATACTAAGTAACTAAACACTTATAAATTCTCAATCTTAGTTACTGAGGAAAATGTGAATAAGGTGCTAATCCATGAAATTACACTTTGCACTTTGTTTAAGCTGTTAGTGGAGCGTGTGTGGTTAACCGGCACACTAACATGGACTTAACAAGGTAGGCAAAGGGTAACTTAATGTTTATCATAGTATCGTTGGAGCATGTGTGGTTAACCGGCACATCGATTGAGGGGTAAATATTAAGGGTACCAAGTATATTTGCATGGTTACTTCACACCTTGTTTTGTGATCCTCGGTATCCCAGTCACAAAACCTGAAGGGCACACTCGAGATTGAAACATGCCATTGAAAAGTTCAATGAATCTCAAAAGAATCTAGGAGTTTCAAAACCAAATAAAACCTAATAATACATTTCGTTTATCTTGGTGGAAATTGGTGAATCGTCATTCACCTACCTTCAAATATTTTATAGCTTGGATTACGGCATCCCTCTTCCAAGTTATAAAATAGTTTGTTGGGTCCTAGCCTTAATATATCATATTGGGTGTTATATTAAGGACTTAAATCAACTTTACGTGAATTTCTCCCATTGTTGATGTCTGGTTTAGACAACAATGATCTTCCCAAACCAAGCTTTCCTAATGAATATGACTTCCCGAGTTGGCTCATGGAAGTCATACTTCTCTTCCTCCACCTCCTCCAATTATTCTCCCTAACCCACAAGTTCAAGGTCACTCAAGCCCTAATGGCAAGCAAGGTCTATGTGTGATCACATCTTAGAGATGAAGTCACATATTGACAAGCCGGGAGAGTTGGGTGTCAAAGTCTTTAGAAAGTTGGATGTTCAATCACTTTCTAAGTCACATAGTGAGTTCCTTTGGGACTACTATGAAACAGACTATGACATGAACCTTAATGATCATATCTATTTGCTTGGTGCTGCTGAATCAGCAATGATTTGGAACGATAGTAAAGCAAATTTGATTAGAAGATCAACTTCCCAAAAACTTTATGGACAGTGACAATGGTGACACTGGAAATCCAGAAAAAGCATTCTCTTCCCAATGGAAAAGGATGTTGGATAAGGTGTCTAAGTCCATAACTATTTCTGGTATGTACTTGACCCGACCCGGCATGGTCCATTTGGGTTGCATGGCACCATGCAATTGGATAAACTAAAATGAGAGAAATAACACTTATGGTTTATTAATATATTATAAGTTCTAATATATTAATAATATTATTTAATTAGTTTGATCAAGAATTAATTTAGAATTAATTAAGTGATTAAAAAGATAACTAATTAAATATATGGGTAGATTATGTAAATCTTCCATATCTTATATAGTGGGCTAAGAGGCTCCATGGATTATCAAGTTGGGTTCCACCCATAGGATGCTCCATGGATGCTCCATGGGAGTTACAAACCCATGGGTCATGGAAATGAAGATTCATGACACATTAGGGTTTACATGGTGTAACCCTAGATGTGTCAACACTATATAAGAAACCCATTCTCCACCAAAATAGGCTACACATAAGAAACAAGAGGGCTAGAGCCGATTTTGCAAGTGTAAGATTCTCTCAAAGTTTACTCCTTTGCATTTGGTGTTGTGTGAAGCATTTGAGGCATCACACTTGGGGTGCTAGGCTCACAAGGTTTCAAGGATCATAATCAACAACAAGGTAAGTTATTCTATCTTTCATTCAAGTTAAAAAATATTCCCCATGTATGCTAGATAGGAATATAACCTTGGAATTCAACTTTGCATGATTATTAGACAAACATAGATCCAAGGTTATTAGGGTTGCATGTACACTTAGGAAGTGTTAGAATTCTCAAAACCCATCAGTCGTTAGCCGAACGGGTAGGACAAGGACTTATAAATTCTCATTAATTGTATGATGAATATTATAAAGTAACTAAATGCTTTTATTAAATTCCCAATCTTAGTTACTTTAGGAAAATGTGAATAAGGTGCTAATCCATGAAATTACACTTTACACTTTGTTTAAGTCGTTAGTGGAGCTCGTGTGGTTAACCGGCACACTAACTTGGACTTAACAAGGTAGGTAAAGGGTGACTTAAAGTTTATTATAGGTCGGTGGAGCTCGTGTGGTTAACCGGCACATCGATTGAGTAATAAACATTGAGTGTACCAAGTGATTTGCATGGTTACTTCACACCTCGTTTTGTGATCCTCGGTATCCCAGTCACAAAACTTGGAGGGCACACTCGAGATTGAAACATGCCTTTGAAAAGTTTATTGAATCTTAAAAGAATCTAGGAATTTCTAAGAACCAATTAAAAATCTAATATTTATATTTCGTTTTTCATGGTGGAAATTGGTGAATCGTCATTCACCTACCTTTCAAATATGTTATAGCTTGGATTACGGCATACCTCTTCTAAGTTATAATATATTGTGATTGGATTCTAGCCTTAATATTACATTTGGGTGTTTTATTAAGGACTCTCTTAATATCTAAACTAATCTTGTTCTCTTCTTTCAGATGTCTTCAAACAATGCTGCTTCTAGCTCTAATCCTAATGGCTCCTTTACCCTTATGAACTTGTGTGGGAAAGTCACTTTTGATGGATCCAACTTCAATGAATGGATCAGAAACATCAGGATGATTACCCGCTACGAGGACAAAGAATATGTCCTTGACAAGGAGCTTAAGGAGATTGATGAGACCACTGCAACTCCCCAGGAGATCGCTGACTTCCGGGCACATGAAAGGGATGCTACAAAAGTGGCATGCATCATGTTGGCCACCATGACAGCGGAACTCCAAAAGTCCTATGAGGACTTCTACCCTTTTGAAATGCACCAAGATCTGATGGAAAGATACCATCAAAGTGCACGACAAGAGAGGTATGAAATCATATGCTCTATCATAACAACCATGATGAAGGACGGGGAATCCGTCACGAGCCACATGCAGAAAATGCAAAGGTATGTGGATCGGTTGCTGAAGCTTAATGTGAACTTCCCTGAGGAGCTTGCAATAGATATCATTTTGCACTCCTTACCATCGTGCTATGATCAATTCCGCATGACATATCACATGAATAAGGAAGAGGTCACACTCAGCAAACTTCAGGGACTCCTCAAGACCGCAGAAACAGGTCTTAAGGGTAAGTCGGTTGTTAACACTCCTACTCCAAACTCCGCCCCGGTTTTGGCAATCGGGAAAGGTAGAGGGAAGAAGAGGAAGAGCTCTTCGAAGGGTACCAAGGCTAGGACCCTTGATGGCTCTTCTTCAAGTGAAACCAAGAAAGGTTTTGTCACTCCTTCTTCTGACCCTAAAGAGGCTGAATGCTTCTATTGCCATGAAAATTCACATTGGAAGCGGAACTGCCCAAAGTACCAGCAAGATGTGAAGGATGGGAAAGTTAAACCCAACCATGCAGGTATTTACACTATCTTATCTAATAACTCGCCCCATTCTAACTCTTGGGTCCTTGATACCGGTTGTGGTATTCATATCTGTTCTGATTTGTAGGGACTAAGAAGAAGTGAGAATGTGGAACATGGAAGAATAAACTTAATCATAGGGAATAGGAAAGCTTTACCTGTCACCAAGATTGGAGTTTATACTTTATCGCTAAGTAGTGGGTTTAGTTTAGATTTGAATAAATGTTGTTATTCGCCAGAAATGGCAAGAAATATTATTTCCTTTCATGCATTGTATAAACAAGGTTTCACCTTTTCATTTGATAATGAAGTTGGTTCGATTAATGCTTTCTTTAATAATGTTCTTTATTTTAAAGCATTACCTTGTGATGGTGTGTATGAAACTGTATCTGTGGTTGATAACTTAGGAAATAATGTATTGTGTATTGATTCTATTAATGATAATAACTTGGATAAAACATCATTATGGCATTGTCGTCTTTGACATATAAGCAAGAAACGCATAGGCCAACTCCAAAAGGATGGAGTATTGGAGTCATTTGACCTAAATTCAGATGATAGTTGCGAATCATGCTTACTTGGAAAAATGACAAAGTCACCCTTCATAGGTTCTTGTGAGAGGGGTGAAGGTTTGTTGGATCTTATACACACGGATGTGTGTGGGACCTTCAAACATGCCACAAGGGATGCTAATCGTTATTATTTGACTTTTACTGATGATTACAGTAGATATGGATATGTCTACTTAATCAAGCATAAGTCAGAGACTTTTGAGAGGTTTAAAGAGTTTAAACAGGAAGTCGAGAATCAATTGGGCAAGAACATTAAGATGCTTCGATCCGATCGAGGTGGTGAGTATCTTAGTTCAGAGTTCCTCGAATATCTTAGGGAATGTGGGATTGTCTCACAATTGACACCTCCCAGGACACCGCAGTTCAATGGTGTAGCTGAGAGGCGTAATCGAACCTTGTTGGATATGGTTCGTTCCATGATGAGTCGAGCTTCACTACCAATCTCATTTTGGGGGTATGCCTTAGAGACTGCCGCCCATATCCTTAATCTAGTTCCCACAAAGAAAGTTGCCAAAACTCCTCATGAGATGTGGACTGGTAAAGTACCCAAACTAGACCACATTAAGATTTGGGGTTGCGAGGCTTTCGTGAGACGCGAGACTCATGATAAGCTCGAACCTCGAAGTGAGAGGTGTATTTTCATCGGCTACCCACAGAAATCCTTTGGTTACCTGTTCTACAGACCTAGTGAGAATGTGGTCTTTGTAGCTAGGAGGGCTTTCTTTCGAGAGAGAGAGTTCATAAGCCAAGGAGACAGTGGGAGGCAAGTTGACCTTGAAGAAATTCAAGAGTCAAGTGGTGAAGGAACTTCAAACCCTAGCACTCAACTTGAGGAGGAAACTTCTGTTGAGCCAATTGACAAGTCTGTACCTCTGAGGCGTTCCACAAGGGTTAGGAATGCACCTGAGCATTACTATGGATTCCATATTACTGCAGAAGGTGATACACTTATCAGTGATGAGACACTGATAGGTCTGGATGAACCTAATAGTTACGCGGAAGCCATGGCAGGCCCTGAGTCAGCCAAGTGGAAAGAGGCAATGGACAGCGAGATACAGTCCATGTATGACAATCAAGTTTGGAACTTGGTTGAGAATGTACTAGGTCGTAAGACTGTAGGGTGCAAATGGATCTTCAAGAAGAAGACCGACATGGATGGTAATGTACACACTTATAAGGCACGACTGGTTGCAAAGGGTTTCTCACAAACTCCGGGAGTTGATTATGATGAGACCTTTTCTCCAGTGGCCAAGATTAAGTCTATTAGGGTTCTGTTAGCCATAGCCGCATTTCATGACTATGAAATATGGCAAATGGATGTCAAAACCGCTTTCCTTAATGGAAAGTTGGCTGAGGATGTTTACATGAGTCAGCCAGAGGGTTTTGTCAACACAGAGTACCCTAATAGAGTGTGTAAGCTTGAGAAATCCATTTACGGGTTAAAGCAAGCACCTCGCAGATGGAATCTTTGCTTTGATGAGAAAGTCAAGGAATTTGGCTTTTCTAGGAGTGAAGATGAATCTTGTGTATATGTCAAGGCTAGTGGGAGTATAGTTAGCTTTTTGGTATTGTATGTGGATGACATACTACTCATAGGAAATGACATCCCAACTCTACAGGAAGTTAAGTCCTGGCTTGGGAAGTGTTTCTTTATGAAGGACCTAGGAGAAGCTGCCTATATTCTAGGGATAAGGATCTTGAGAGACCGGAGTAAAAGACTAATTGGACTTAGTCAGAGTACTTACTTGGATAAGGTGTTGAAGAGATTCGCCATGCAGGACTCCAAGAAAGGAGAGTTACCCATCCAGAGTAACGCCAGATTGAGTAAGACACAATTGAGGCTGAGTAGCAGAAATGAGTCGAATACCTTATGCTTCGGCTGTAGGATCGATCATGTATGCTATGACGTGTACTCGACCTGATGTAGCCTTTTCTTTGAGCATGGTTAGCAGGTATCAGGGGAACCCTGGCAAGGCACACTGGACTGCGGTAAAGAATATCCTCAAGTACCTACGGAGGACTAAGGACTGGGTCCTTACCCTCGGTGGGAGTGAAGACTTGAGAGTTGTAGGGTATAGTGATGCTAGCTTTCAGACTGATAGGGATAATTTCCACTCTCAGTCAGGCTGGGTCTTTACCTTAACTGGAGGAGCAATTTCTTGGAAGAGTTCCAAGCAAGAGACAGTGGCTGATTCAACTTGTGAATCAGAGTATATAGCAGCTAGCGAGGCAGCAAAGGAGGCGATATGGCTGAAGAACTTCATTGGAGACCTTGGAGTTGTACCAGCTATTAAAGAGCCAATGGAAATTTTCTGTGATAGTGAAAGTGCAGTTGCCTTAGCCAAGGAACCAAGGGATCATGGGAGATCCAGACACATCGACAGAAAATACCATTTCATCAGACATCGAATAGAAGAAGGACTCCTCGTGGCAAAGAGGGTATCATCGGATGAGAATCCAGCAGATCCCCTCACGAAGGGACTGACTCGGGTTAAGCATCTCCAGCATGCTCGGAGCATAGGGCTGAAGGATGATATTAGATTTAGTAGTTAGATAACCTTGAAATTTGTAAAGTGTAATTGACATTAGATGATGAATAAAAGGTGTTTTATTTATGAGTAAAGTGTTGCTATCTCTTGTCGATCGTTTACTATATTTCTTTTGCATGTTTTGACTTCCAGAATAATTATGTTTGGTATATCATATTATTCGAACCTCCACAGTCGGTCATATGTCGGAAGTAGGTATGAATCAAGACTGTCATGATTGGTTGCAGAGGTCTAAGTTGTTGGACATGGCTACAACACTCATGAGTGCTCATAAGTTCTAAGCATTGGACTCAACCCACGCTCACTGGAATCACTTCATGGAATTTATCTCGAGTGATCGTGAGACGGTAATATCATATAAGTCTTCAAACCTAGAGATATGATTTGTTACTTATGAGTTGGTTATGCATTGATTGTACGTTAACGCATTGGTAACTCGATGTTATAAAACGTGCTTTTGTGTATAATTCAATGAGTGGTAGAACAAACATATGAGTCGAAGTTTATCTGTTCCTTCTTGGATTAGAAGCTGATATCTGGGCCCCTCGATGATTTTGTTTTGACCTATGTACCGGGCCCGGTCAGAACTAAGTTGATGTGTTCAATTAAGTTCTTTGTCAAACAAATCGGAAATCGGGAAACAAACTGCTGGACACAAAGTAAGACACTGTTCCATGTATTTGTCTGGCTGATATCTAGAACAGAGGATTATATGATCACTTATCTTAAATGGCGTATCATCATCTTCTCAGTTTCGAGAGACCTTGAAAGAGCTACGATTGCCGATCGGTTCCTGGAGTATTGCAGTTATAGTTATTAGACTTATCCAAGTGGGAGACTGTTGGATAAGGTGTCTAAGTCCATAACTATTTCTGGTATGTACTTGACCCGACCCGGCATGGTCCATTTGGGTTGCATGGCACCATGCAATTGGATAAACTAAAATGAGAGAAATAACACTTATGGTTTATTAATATATTATAAGTTCTAATATATTAATAATATTATTTAATTAGTTTGATCAAGAATTAATTTAGATTTAATTAAGTGATTAAAAAGATAACTAATTAAATATATGGGTAGATTATGTAAATCTTCCATATCTTATATAGTGGGCTAAGAGGCTCCATGGATTATCAAGTTGGGTTCCACCCATAGGATGCTCCATGGATGCTCCATGGGAGTTACAAACCCATGGGTCATGGAAATGAAAAGTCATGACACATTAGGGTTTACATGGTGTAACCCTAGATGTGTCAACACTATATAAGAAACCCATTCTCCACCAAAATAGGCTACACATAAGAAACAAGAGGGCTAGAGCCGATTTTGCAAGTGTAAGATTCTCTCAAAGTTTACTCCTTTGCATTTGGTGTTGTGTGAAGCATTTGAGGCATCACACTTGGGGTGCTAGGCTCACAAGGTTTCAAGGATCATAATCAACAACAAGGTAAGTTATTCTATCTTTCATTCAAGTTAAAAATGTTCCCCATGTATGCTAGATAGGAATATAACCTTGGAATTCAACTTTGCATGATTATTAGACAAACATAGATCCAAGGCTATTAGGGTTGCATGTACACTTAGGAAGTGTTACAATGCTCAAAACCCATCAAGGGATTGGCCATAGTCAACCCGGTTGACCAAATGGTAAAGAGAAAGGCTAAGTCTGAGATAGTCCCATTACCAAAGGGTCCACATGTTTATTTTGCCAAAGGAAGGGGTGTTGATTGCAAAGCTGCCAAATTTACCAAAGGATGTTAAAGTCAATAAGTTTGACTCTACATCAGGTAGAGCCCATTATCTAACTCTGTTAAGTTCTATTCTGAGATCCTCATTACATGATGTGACTGCGTCACATGTTGATGTTTTAAGAATCAAAGAATATAGAGAAATCTTATAAGAAGTATATGCTGATTCTGATCGCGAAGGTGAATTTCGATCGCATCAGAATTTTGAGCAGTTGCTTAAGAAGTTATGATATATTGCTAAGGAATAGATAACAACAATTTTCCATGTGGATTGTAAGGATAAGTTTTTCCGCAAAGTTTTAAAATAAAAGAAAATTGTTTAATTTTATTTATTTGAAGTATCCTTACAATGACATTTGTGGAAAATTGTTGCTTATATGATTCCACTGACAGCAATATTGGAAAATGGATTTGATTCTTTCATTTGTGGTAGTGTCTAAATTTACCAAATCAGGAAAGTTCCTCATCGCCCAAGTTTCAATTGGACCGAAACTTGGAATCATGCAAGTTGAATAGTATGATGAATGAGAACTTTCAAGCATTGGGAAATCAAGACTAATTACTTGTTCACATGGATGTGTGAGTCAAGTGAAGGACTAAAGGGATCGAGTACACATTCTTGTGCACTGGTCATGTCCACCACAAAGCTCGTTAAGACTATTTGATTTACTAAAGTTTAGTAAATATGGTTATACTTACAAGTTTAAGTATAATTCTGAAACATTGGAAAAGTCTCAATGTATGGCAGAACGAATGGGAAGAATCAAATTAGGCAGAAAGATAAAAGTTTCTCAAATCTGAAAAGATGGGAGAGTACTTTAGTATCATGTTTGTGATCATCTTAATGATTTAGAAATCATATCACAATTAGTCCTCTAAAGGTTATCTTAGTGCATTCTTATGACTAAGAAGAGGAGTCATGAACTGTTGAAATGGTTAGATCAGGAAGATGAGTCATACTTCGTTCCAAAACAATTCTTAGAGTCATACTCCAAGATTGTAACTTGAGTGACATATCTTAAAGAAAGGTTTAAAACACTTGTCAAATGTAAGAGTAAAAGCGTCCTACTCTTGTACATTTGAAATTGGTAAGTTGTGATGTTTTGAAATTGGTAAGTCCTCTAAAGGTCATCTTAGTGCATTCTTATGGCAAAGCTATTGTTTAAGAAAAACATAGTGTACATGCTTGGAGCATGGGACAAGTAGTGTTTTTAATTCAAGTATAAAGTTGATAAAACCGAAACAATGAATAATGAGTAATCAGTATGGTGATAAATAAAAGTGTTTATTTATATTCATAGGGTTTGATACCATATTTGATTCATTTATTCTTGTGTTTCACTTTGCATGTTTTGACTTCCAGAATAACTAAGTCGCTCTTCCTGAATGATTAAGTTATTCAAACCATCCACAGTCGGTCATATGTTGGAAGTAGATATGAATCAAGACTGTCATAGGTTGGTTTATAGAGGTCCAAGTTGGTGGACAAAGTGGTGCTAACTCATGAGTGCTCATAAGTTCTGAGTATTGGATTCAACCCGCACTCATTTGAATCACTTCATGGATTTTATCACGAGTGATCATGAGACGATAATATCTTATATTCTTCAAACCTAGAGATATGAGTTGTTACTATGAGTTGGCTATACATTGATTGCACGAAAACGCATTTGGTAACTCGATGTTATAAAACGTGCCTTTGTGTATGATTCAACAAGTAGTAGAACAAGCCATATGAGTCGAAGTTTATCCATTCCTTTTACCTTCGGGATAAAAGCAATATCTGTGGGCCCCTCGATGATTTAGCGATGACACCCTAAGTGCTTGGCCAAGCCAGGACTGATTTGATTTGTTCAATCAGTCAGTCATCATAAATCGGAAATCGGGAAACAACAAATGGATAGAGAGAATGATTATAATCCATGTCTCAGTCCATATGATATCTAGAATGGAGGAATATATGATCCCTTATCTAATGGACAAGTCATTGACAAAGGTCAGAGTTCATTGACAAGGTCAGAGTTCGACAGCGGCTTTAAGAGCTACGATTGCCAGTTAGGTTTTGAAGTGATACTCAATAATAGTTTTAGACTTATCCAAGTGGGAGACTGTTGGATTAATGTCTAAGTCCATAACTATATTTGGTATGTACTTGACCCGACCCGGCATGGTCCATTTGGGTTGCACTTCACCGGCACAATTTATATGGATAGTCTTTTGAGAATAGTATATTTATGATTTATATTAATATATTATAAGTTCTAATATATTAATATGGAATCATATTATTTAATTAGTATTGATCAAGAATTAATTTAGAATTAATTAAGTGATCAAAAAGAACTAATTAAATATGGACTCTTATATATATGGAATGGGCCAAGTTCATTTAGGTTGGGCTAAGCTTTCATGGGTGGTCCATGGAGCTTTTAACCCATGGATCCTATGTAAATGAAAGGTCATGGGTATTAGGGTTTACATGGATGTAACCCTAATCCTCCATAATATATAAAGGGGTCCTTGGCTCACAAAATTGGCACAAGTGTGTGAAAATAAGAGTGGGCCGATTTTAGTGTGCATACATATTCTCTCAAGTTCTTCCAAGGTGTTTTGGTGATTTGTGATTCCATTCGAGGCTTCCACACTATTGGGGCTAAGCTCTTAAAGCTTGAAGACATCAAGCTACATCAAAAGGTATGTCATCTAACTAGAACTTTGTAGTATAGGTGCTTCATAATATGCTAGTTAGGATGAAACCTTGGAATAGTTAATATTTGCATGTATAATAGAGAAAACATAGATCCAAGGTTTATAGGGTTGCATGTACACCATAGGAGTGTTAGAATGCTGAAAACCCAACAGTACTTCTATAATCACTTAGTTTATACTGGCTATATATGATCTAATATCGAATAGATAGTTAATTGGGTGAATCTGCCCTAAGCCCACAACCAAACAAGGAACAAGAAGTAAGGCGGAAAGCACACATCCAACAACCTATTGGGTATTAATGATATATAACCATGATGTATAAACTAAAGTATTATATAGTTAATCACCTAAGGCCCTTTAAGTTTATACTGGTTTAATAAAATGGATTAAACCCTTAACTGGTAAGTTTCTAGTTTTGTAACCAAAAGTTCTGATTTGGAAAGTAATGGGAATGTAAGTACACAGTTGTCATTTAAAATGACATACGGATGTACTGATGACCTTAAAACATGTTTGTTTTATACTGGTCATAATGTGAAGGCTAGTACCCCTACTATACGCTCTCCTTTTCAAGAGATTAAGGGAACCAAACGTGACTTCTGCAATCAATTGCAAGTCGTGTAATTCACATTAAAGTTATATGATCATGTATACCCAATATAACTATCACCTTTTGTTTAGAACAATGAGTTAGTGATTCATTGGTATAATTAGATCCTGTAGTAGTTCCATGTTATAGCAACTTATTATGTCCGTTCTGTTTCTCATATAGTATGTTCGTTCTGTTATCGTGTATTGTATCTAGTATGAACTGGATCTCTAAACTATACCCATTATAGTTTACTAATGTTTTACTTGAACTGTTATTGAAAAGACTCATTTATCTACTAAGTTATGCTTGTACTTTAAAAACGGAGTTTTGTTAAACTATGAAGTAACATAACTTTAAAAGAGTTTTTGAAAAGTTTTGATCACTTATAAAAGACATAAGCAATCTTTTGAAAAATGTATATATAAAAAACATTTACACAATTATCATTGTGTTCAACTTGTATTCCCCCCCCCCCCCCTTAAAAGCATTTAAAACAGTTAAAAGATTCATTACGGGGTATGAACTCACCTGATGTGGGTGATTCAACGAATACGCATGTAAGGATGAGAAGTTCCACGAATGAAGTCCCGAGACACAACAAGTCCTAAATGACATATATTGGCATGAATATAGTGTTTATAAGCAACTATATGCAAGGAAACACCTTCCGGGACTAGGAAACACTTTGACCAAGTGTTGGAATCACATGTGATTCATCAAAGGAAAGTGGAATGGTACTACCATGAGTTTAATACCATGGGTTTACGGCCAAAGGGATTTTACGACCGTAAACTCATGGTCAAACATGCATAAGTGTTCGTTTGAAGGCTAGGGAAGTTTGAGGGACTTTTGCTCTACACAAGGATGAGAAAGACCAACTCAATGGAGGCTTTTGATGAGTTTACGGCCCAAAGGAGTTTACAGCCGTAAAATCATGGTCATTATGCATTTGAGAGTAGTTTAAGGTCCTATTTCCATCAAGGAAGGGTTCTAGGTCACAAGCTTTGCATCTAGGAGGGTTTATGGCCAAAATGGCACCCTTAAAGGGGTTTACGGCCATGGGAGATGGCTTGGCCGTAAAATCCTTTTGTTCTTGTGTTTTTGATGTTTTCAAGGCTCTAAGCATGAGTCCTAACTAGATATCAAGTGTAGGGAAGAGTACTTATGATATAGAGGCTTGAAATGGTTGATTTTGGCCAAGAACACTAGTGTGTGTTCTTGGTGTTCTTGGTGTTTCTTGAAGATCTAAGAAAAGATGATTTCTATGGATGAAATCAATGGATGAATCTAGTTAAGAAGGTGTATCAACTAATCAAAGGATAGAATACTTACATATATGAAGATCTTGGATGAAAAGTTGGATGATACTTGAGAGGATTTGAATAAAATCGGCCAAGGAAAGAAAGAATGAGAAAAATGGCCAAGTTTTATATATATAGAGGTGAGTTTACGCCCCCCTTGAGTTTACGGCCGTAAACTCCTCTTGATGGAGTTTAAGGTTTGCATGTTATACTATGGTTCTAGCAGGTACTTCCTAACACTCATTCCTTGAGTGTATCAGGCTTAAAACTCCTTAGAATGATCTTTAACCAGGCTAGAACTCATTACCAGTGAGTCTGACACTCAGTTGAGTTGACTGACTGAGCTTTTAAAGCAAAAAAATTTCGGGTTGTCACATCATCCCCCCGTTAGATGGAATTTCATCCCGAAATTAGCTTTCTTAGCAGTACAATTGGGCTTTGCGCTCCTCTGATTGGCAGAATACCTACTCGTAGACCTGGCAACTTTTCCTTGGTGTTCTTGATAAGATTCGTACTTGGTCCATCTATCATTACCTCGTGTATACAAGTCGTACATAATTAGGATTAGTAAGACGGTCGGATCTGCGACTCTGCCCCAGGTCCACAACCAAACAAGGAACAGGAGATAGGGCGGAAACACACATACTAAATCTGCGTAATCATAATCATATACCACCCTTGCGTATACACTTAATAGTGATAGGTGAGCTATATTCGTCCTTAGCCTATGTGCTTGAACTTGGTCTGCTGGACGAGTGGTATTTCGTGACGGTCTGCGGACCTCTGACGACAAGGCTTCGGAGGACAAAGTACTCTTCGCACGAGTACTTCAGGGTTTAGAATACGAAAGATAAAACTGAGGTTTAGGTCGGACTGTCGATACGAATGACGAAAGTTTCGAGAACTTACCGATCGAGGCGATAGAAACATATGAACTTAGTATGGTGAGGACCACGCCAATTCATGACGAATGATAGTAACGGACTCTTTACTGAACAAAGTTTTGACCAATTTGAAAGAAACGTCTGTGATACGATGATGTATCCCTAGTGCGTTCGATAATGTACTCCTAGTGTGTTCGAAAATGTACTCTTTGTAAATGTTCCAGTGTTTCTGTTTTCCCCTTGATGTTAACACTCCTACGTATCGTACCGCTATGTGCGCATACATACAAATGAAAGTGCTTTGATACTTGGTGATGATACTTTATATCATGATCCTCCTTGGTACCACTACGATCGCCTGTCATATACAAGTTATGAATATTTAAGATGAATAAGACAGTCGACTGAGTAACTCTGCCTCAAATCCACAACCAAACAAGGAACAGGAATTAAGCCGGAATCACTCACTCTAAGTCTGCAATATCTTAGTTATGCACAACCCTGATATATATGCTAAGCCATCATAGCTTCTCTAAACGGATCTTTTAGTTCTCTTGAATACTGTGATCTATTTCAATATGTGAGTTATTATAATTACTTTTTAAGTGTTTTCCCCCAAGTTTTAATCTTATATAAATATAAATAAATTTTTAAAGTAACTATTATTTCGAAAACGTACCGCTGCTCGTTGACGACTCTGGGGTTGACTCTCTAGAGGTGATCATCAGAATTCGTCCATCCGCTCCTGAGTTCTTTGTTATCGGGCAGTCCCTCTGATTTTTTCCAGTCTCACCACAGCCATAACAGGCTTGGTTTTCTTTAGCTCCGGGGACTTGGGAGATCGGCTGAGCCGGTTCCCTGCAGAAACGGATTGTGTGTCCCTTTCTGTGGAATTCGGACACTGCATTTCCCGGCATACTCCGGTGTGGTGATAGTTGCACTTTCCACACTTCGGGAGGGTTCCAGCATATCGACTGGCAGGTGCTGGAGCAGCAGGCGTTGTAGCGGCGTACATAGTACTCGCTTGTTGCTCTTGCGGGGGTTCTTGTGTTTTTCGCTTCTTTTTCCTCTTATTCCCCGACTTCCGTTTATAGTCATTTCCCTTTGATGGCTCGGGAACGAGGACTTCTACACCATGGCGGACTCCATGGTTAATGAGTCGATGGGCCATGCGTTTGGCACTATCGAATGTGGCTGGGTTAGAAGACAACACATCTCCTTGGGTCGGGGCAGTCAGACCCCAAATGTATCGTTCTATCTTCGTGCTCTCCGGGGTAACCACCCCGGGGCATAGTGCTGCCAGGTCGCTAAACCTGTCAGTGTAGGCCACTATGTCTGAGCCGACCATCTTGAGCTCCCATAGTTCTTGTTCTAGTTTTTGTACTTCGCCCCTTGGGCAGTACTCTTCCAGCATTAACTCTTTTAGGTTTTCCCAACCTTTTGAGTTAGCCACTGATAGGGTCAGTGACTTAACATGGCTGTTCCACCATGTCAGGGCTCTGTTGGAAAAGGCGCAGGCGGCAAACTTCACTTTGCTCCCTTCTGGGCACGAACTGATTTCGAAGACCGAATCTGTTTTCTCGAACCATCGCATCAGAGCGATGAATCCACCATTTCCATTAAAGGAAAGGGGTTTGCAGTTGGTGAAGTCCTTGTAGGAGCACATTCTCGAGCACACAGGGACCTCACCTTGAGTAGAATGAACATGTGTTCCACCTCCGTTGGAACTGGTAGGATGATATTGAGCCATGTCTGTTGCCACAGCCGCAGCTACTGCAGCATTTAGAGCTGCCGTATCGATTTGTGGAAGAGGTGTTGGAGTTATCGGAGTAGTGCGCCTGTTTGGTTTGCGAGGAGGCATCTTTGCTAAAAGAATACAAAGATGAGATGGGAATGAGTCTATAGCAGTGGAGATAATCCGAAATCTGAAAGACAAGGTTATCCTAGTTCTGAGTGTATTTGATCCTGACTTCCACAGGGTTCTGGAAACAATTCATAAAAAGTCTATACCACATAAACTTTATGAATTAGAAATGGCTATCCTCGAATGAATATCTGTTACCTGAATAACTGTTACCAGCTGCATGTAAGAAATAATCCTAACACATAATGTGAGCAGTGTTTCCACTAACTCATTAATTTAACCAAGATTATTATTTAATAGTGTGACTCATAAGACGTTCTGGTTACTCCTACTGATCTTTCTTTGAAAATTTCTCATGAACTTGCTCTTGTTCCTCCTGGACTCTTCTGTTGTCTACTATGAGGAAGTGGTTACATCTATCTGGGTTTGTCGTGCAATAATGGATGTGACTAAAGAATCTATGAGATTAAGTGAAACATTATGGGGTGATCCTTACAGAGTCCTCCTATAATTGTACAATGTATACAAGTTGTATATAATTTAAGATGAGATAGACCTTCGAATAAGTGATCCTACTCCAAAACCACAACCAAACAAGGAACAGGTAGTGAAGCGTAGATCACAAATTCTAAGTCTATAAAATCTCAATTATATATAACCTTTGGAGTATACATTGCAAGATTATAGACCTATCCGTAAGGGTCTTTTAAGTTATCACATAAGTTGTTTACATGGCCTAAAATACTCCTATAGTACTTTAATGTAATATACTTTATCTAGAAATCTCTTGACTGGTGTGTTTAGGTAAGTTTTAAGACTGTTGCAACACCACATCACTCCCAAACACATGTCGGTCACATCTCGAATGAATATAGTTGATCAGGCTATATTGATCCTAGCAATGATTACATAACTGTTCAGGTTTGACGACAGTGTTCAACCTTTAAATACTTTAGTTCTGTTCTTCTTGTGATACTTGATCTACATGTATAATCAAGTAGGTATATTTTTATAACTTATCGTTATACTCTCAAAATATATCATTATCCAGAGCACTTAAGCCCCATTGTATTTATAGTTGTATATCTTTTATCGGTTGATATACTTAATTTACTATAAACGATGCTCTGATACCAATCTATCACACCCCAAAACCGGAACGGCGGAAACGTTCGGGGGTGGAGGACGTCATGTTTAGTATCACAAGACATGTATCATAGTAAGCAAGTAATGAACAACCATTTCATTAGAAAGAAAGTGTTTACAATGTGTGTGTTCATAAAACATAGAATACTTAAGCAAATAACAAAACAAGACTTGAAGCTATTATGCTCCATCTTCTGAATTCCCAACGCGAGTACCTGTCTAATAGTCTCCTGAGAATACAAGTTATTTGAAAGAGTTGATCAACAATTAAGCTGGTGAGTTCATAAGATTTTAGTGATGTAAGTAAGTTGTAGAAAGTTGTTGAAAAATGTAGTTGAAATGTAGTAAGTTATAAGTTCTGTTTTAGAAAAGTTCGCTTGTTCCTCTAGAAAATCCTATATTTCCTACTTTGATGAAAGATACGTAAAAATGATTCTACAATCCTTTCTATGAGTACTAAATGGATACAAGTTATATAAAACTCAGAGTAAACAAACAATCGACTGTGCGCATCTGCCCTAAGCCCACAACCAAACAAGGAACAGGAAGTAAGGCGGATAGCACACATCCCATTGTTTGTTAGATCATTGTTGTATATAACCCTGGCGTATTCACTTGTTACTCATTGAGTTAATTGTAATAGTTCCTTTATATTTAATGAAAAGATTCTTTAAGAAAACCCTTACTTCTTATAATAAAATGGTGACCACAGTGATTACTTCTATAATCACTTAGTTTATATTGGCTATATATGATCTAATATCGAATAGATAGTTAATTGGGTGAATCTGCCCTAAGCCCACAACCAAACAAGGAACAGGAAGTAAGGAGGAAAGAACACATCCAACTACCTATTGGCTATTAATTATATATAACCATGATGTATAAACTAAAGTATTATATAGTTAATCACCTAAGGCCCTTTAAGTTTATACTGGTTTAATAAAATGGATTAAACCCTTAACTGGTAAGTTTCTAGTTTTGTAACCAAAAGTTCTGATTTGGAAAGTATGTTTTGTACTAGAAAACTGTGCATTGACTTTGTGTCCTATGACTTGACCCATACCTGGTACCCTTATGATGACTTAATGTATACTGAACATATATATATATATATATATCTAAAATCGAATAGATAATAGATTGGGTGAATCCGTTCCAAGCCCACAACCAAACAAGGAACAGGAAGTGAAGCGGAGAACACACATCCTATTATCTGTCGGATCCTATTGTTACATATATATCCTTTGACGTATACATTAAGGAATCATAAGGTTAGCATTATGGTCCCTTTCTACTGAATGTACTAGACTCGACTGTTCTGTTTGTCGTTTGTAAAATGTAAGTTTTCCCTAGTTTATAACTGTCTTAACTCGAAAATAGTTTGCATTTGACTTTCAAGTGGTACTGTCACTTTATGAAAGTAATGGGAAATTTAAGTACACAGTTGTCGTTTAAAATGACATACGGATGTACTGATGACCTTAAAACATGTTTGTTTTATACTGGTCATAATGTGAAGGCTAGTACCCCTACTATACGCTCTCCTTGTCAAGAGATTAAGGGAACCAAACGCAACTTCTGCAATCAATTGCAAGCCGTGTAATTCAAATTAAAGTTATATGATCATGTATACCTAATATAACTATCACCTTTTGTTTAGAACAATGAGTTAGTGATTCATTGGTATAATTAGATCCTGTAGTAGTTCCATGCTATAGCAACTTATTATGTTCGTTCTGTTTCTCATATATTATGTTCGTTCTGTTATAGTGTATTGTATATAGTATGAACTGAATCTCTTAACTATACCCATTATAGTTTACTAATGTTTTACTTGAACTGTTATTGAAAAGACTCATTTATCTACTAAGTTATGCTTGTACTTTAAAAACGGAGTTTTGTTAAACTATGAAGTAACATAACTTTAAAAGAGTTTTTGAAAAGTTTTGATCACTTATAAAAGACATAAGCGATCTTTTGAAAGATGTATATATAACAAACATTTACACAATTATCATTGTGTTCAACTTGTATTCCCCCCCCCCCCCCTTAAAAGCATTTAAAACAGTTAAAAGATTCATTACGGGGTACGAACTCACCTGATGTGGGTGATTCAACGAATACGCGTGTAAGGATGAGAAGTTCCACGAATGAAGTCCTGAGATACAACAAGTCCTAAATGACATATATTGGCATGAATATAGTGTTTATAAGCAACTATATGAAAGGAAACACCTTCCGGGACTAGGAAACACTTTGACCAAGTGTTGGAATCACATGTGATTCATCAAAGGAAAGTGGAATGGTACTACCATGATTTTACTACCATGGGTTTACGGCCAAAGGGAGTTTACGGCCGTAAACTCATGGTAAAACATGCATAAGTGTTCGTTTGAAGGCTAGGGAAGTTTGAGGGACTTTTGCTCTACACAAGGATGAGAAAGACCAACTCAATGGAGGCTTTTGATGAGTTTACGGCCCAAAGGAGTTTACAGCCGTAAAATCATGGTCATTATGCATTTGAGAGGAGTTTAAGGTCCTATTTCCATCAAGGAAGGGTTCTAGGTCACAAGCTTTGCATCTAGGAGGGTTTATGGCCAAAATGGCACCCTTAAAGGGGTTTACGGCCATGGGAGATGGCTTGGCCGTAAAATCCTTTTGTTCTTGTGTTTTTGATGTTTTCAAGGCTCTAAGCATGAGTCCTAACTAGATATCAAGTGTAGGGAAGAGTACTTACGATATAGAGGCTTGAAATGGTTGATTTTGGCCAAGAACACTAGTGTGTGTTCTTGGTGTTCTTGGTGTTTCTTGAAGATCTAAGAAAAGATGATTTCTATGGATGAAATCAATGGATGAATCTAGTTAAGAAGGTGTATCAACTAATCAAAGGATAGAATACTTACATATATGAAGATCTTGGATGAAAAGTTGGATGATACTTGAGAGGATTTGAATAAAATCGGCCAAGGAAAGAAAGAATGAGAAAAATGGCCAAGTTTTATATATGTAGAGGTGAGTTTACGGCCGTAAACTCTTGGTAACTTGGCCGTAAACTCCTCTTGATGGAGTTTAAGGTTTGCATGATATACTGTGGTTCTAGCAGGTACTTCCTAACACTCATTCCTTGAGTGTATCAGGCTTAAAACTCCTTAGAATGATCTTTAACCAGGCTAGAACTCATTACCAGTGAGTCTGAAACTCAGTTGAGTTGACTGACTGAGCTTTTAAAGCAAAAAAATTTCGGGTTGTCACAGCTTCATTGAGCCCATTAGGGTTTCAAGCATCCCAAACGGTTCCAACTCGACAAGGCAAAGCACACCGCCACCCGACACGGCGGCCGGTGGCGGCAGCCACCACCTCACGGTGGTGGTTTTGAGTTTTTTTCATTATTCTTGGCTTTTACAATTTTTACAATGAACACCCAAAATAACACACACTCTAACTAACATAAGCACACACACACAGCCACCCTAGTGGTGGCCGGCGGTGGCACGTGGCGGCAGAAAGACACACACACACAACCCTTTTTTCTCGGAAATAAACCCAACACCCACCTATGGTGGGGTGGCGACGGCAATAGCGGCGGCCATAGCTGCTTCACGATGGCAGCCACCACCTCACGGTGGTGGTGATGGTTCCTTTGGTTCCCAATCACACATCGACACCTGCCATCAAGCAGCAAACCCGCAAATCAGTGACACTCTTTAACAGAAATAGCAGCAGCGACGCTATCGGCCGGAGATAGCGGCGACAATGGCGTAACGGCATTGGTGGTGGCGATGCAATACGGTATCCGGCGGCTAGAGAGTCGCGTATCGGCGACATAACAGGCGGCGGTTAAAGCAAGAGAAGAAAGAGAATGGTGGATGTCTGGTGGCGTTGGAGCGTCGACAGCGGGATCTAATGGCCGAAGGTGGCGGCTGCGATGATCTCGGTCTCCCTCGTTGATCTCAGCAGCTTTTCCGGCTTCACATTCGCTTCCAGCAATAGTGACGTGGCGGCACTTAACGACGGCGATGCAGCAGCGGAGATGGTGGCTGAGGAGGGCTCCAATGGTGGTGGCGACCGGAGGTGAAGGAGTGAGAGTGGCGGCCGGTGGTTAGGGGATATAAGGTGGCGGCTGATACCCTCCTAGGGTTAGGGTTTCATGGAGGGTTTTATACCCGTAACCACTCCAAACTTATTGCCATAATGGCAGAAACAGTCCCTCCCCATGACGTTTTCTTTCAAAATAAGGCCAACATTTACCATTTAAACCTTGATCCCATAAATTTCTTTCATAATAGGTCCTTAAATTATCAATCAGCCCCCTAAGCCTTCAAATCTTTTCAACTTTACTCCAATATTTACCTTTCAGCCCCTGACTTCAAAAATCTTTTATAAACTAACCCGAAGATTATATTTTTAACCCCCTAAACTTTCAATTATAACTTTTTAACCCCCGAAACTAACTCCTTGCTACACTATTCCGCTTTTAAGGCTGTTATACATTCATTAATTTATTTATTTATTTATTAAATAAACGGGGTGTTACAATGACGGTGATGACTCCAGTCTTAGATATCATTCGGGAGGCTCGGGTGGAGGCTGTGAGACCGGAGAACCGCAAGAGGGAGCGTGTGATTGGACAGGTTTCCGAGTTTATGACGGACAGTCGTGGGCCTATGACTTTCCATGGGCGGATTTGGATGCCCTGTTCAGGTGGAGCTCGTCGTGTATTATTGGAGGAGGCGCATAGATCGAGATTCTCGATTCATCCAGGAGCCACGAAGATGTATTTGGATCTGAAGAGACATTACCGGTGGCCCTGTATGAAGAGAGATGTGGCATGGGTAGTTGAGAGGTGCTTAACCTGTCGTCGGGTTAAGGCCGAGCACCAGCGCCCTCATGGCAAGTTGCAGCCACTAGAGATTCCCCAGTGAAAGTGGGAACAAATTTCCATGGATTTTATCACCAAATTACCGAGGACCGCGCACGGGTTTGACGCAATTTGGGTGATAGTAGACTGGTTGACTAAGAGTGCTCACTTTCTTCCTATCAGTGAGAGATCTTCTGTAGAAAAGTTGGCCGAGATCTACGTGCAAGAGGTAGTGGCACGACATGGGGTACCGGCATCGATAGTGTCAGATTGGGATGTACGTTTCACTTCCAGGTTCTAGAAGAAGTTTCATGAGGAGCTGGGTACCCGACTGCACTTAAGTACAGCTTACCACCCACAGACATACGGACAAAGCGAGCGGACGATTCAGACGCTCGAGGACATGCTGTGTGCATGTGTTATGGACTTCGGTGGAAGTCGGGACACTTCTTTGCCTTTGGCTGAGTTTTCTTACAACAAAAACCATCATTCCAGTATTGGCATGCCTCCCTTCGAGCTTCTGTATGGGAGGAGATGTCGAACTCCCATCTGTTGGGGAGAGGTGGGGCAAAGAGTGATAGGGAGCACTGAGATAGTGCTCAAGATGACCGAGCAGATTCAGCAAGTTAATAGCGATTACTGACGGCCCAGAGTCGTCAGAAGAGTTATGCAGACCGGAGACGATCTGAGCTAGAGTTCCAGGTTGGAGATTTTGTCCTGCTGAAGGTATCCCCATGGAAAGGGGTGATCCGATTCAGGAAACGGGGCAAGCTGAGGCCCCTATACATTGGTCCTTTCAGAGTGATCACCAGAGTAGGTAAGGTAGCCTACCGGTTAGATCTACCAGTAGAGTTGAGCCAGATTCATAACACCTTCCACGTGTCTCAGTTGAGGAAGTGTGTAGCCGACGAGGCGACTGTAGTGCCATTAGAGGACATCCAGGTGGATGCGAGTTTGAATTATATTGAGAGACCGATTGCGATTTTGGATCGGAAAATGAAGGTTCTGAGGAACAAGGAGGTGTCCCTGGTTCAGGTCCAGTGGCAACATCGGAAGGGGTCCGAGTGCACTTGGTAGCCGGAGTCCGAGATGCGAGAGCAATATCCAGAGTTATTTCCAGAGCATGACTTCGAGGACGAAGTCTGACCCTAGTGGGGGAGAATTGTAACATCCGGACTTCCAGGTAAATTGTTTATTTATTTATTTTTGAGGGCTATTGAGTTACTCGACGAGTTGGTACTACAACTCGTCGAGTAGAGTCGCGAAGTGCCACGTGGGATTAATGATCTACTCGACGAGTCCGAGAGTCGACTCGCCGAGTAGATGCTGCGAAGTGAAACCCTAAATCCTCGGGTTTGGGGCCTATTTAAAGGCACTTATAGCCTCATTTGCGGCTCATCAGCTGCTTACCTTCACTGAGAGAAACCCTAATTGCCCTTTTAGATTATTGAGAGAGTGTGAGCTAATATTGAGTATCTTGGTGCATCTTTGGAAGAGAAGAGAAGGATTTAAAGCCAGGAACAAGAAGAGTCTGTTAGATCTATTGTTGTTCATCCAGGAGCTTCTGTAAAAGGTATAAAGTTTATACCTTTCTCTTTAGTTTGGGCAGATCTCATATTATTGGAGTTTAGGGCTTTTCCATCTCATTTTGGGACTTTGAGTGTGTTGAGTTCATATAGAGATTTGGACATCAGATCTGGACCTTGAGAGGTCCCTAGAGTCCAAAGGTCCTTGCTTTATTCAGCCATAATAGAGCTTTTGAGTGAAAAACCCTTGATAAAATGTGTTCTTGGCATTTCAAGCCCAAAGTGACATGCATGGACGTAAAGCTTGTGGCTTTACGTGATAAACAAGCCTTTAGAGTTTAGATATAGAGTTTAGATATAGAGTTTGGGAAGGTTTTTTGCCTTGAAATCGTCTGAATGAGAAATGAGTCTAAATGGACTCGCCGAGTCGATGAGCCGACTCGACGAGTCGGCTAGGGTTTTCCCCGATGAGTATGGATATGGGTAACCCGGCGAGTCGACGAGACGACTCGACGAGTTAAGTTGGGTTTTCGCGATGTTCTGAGGAACAATGAGGACTCGGCAAGTCACATATATGCACTCGGCGAGTCAGGTCAACATGGACAGTTGATTCGAGTGTTGACTTTTGATTGGCCTTAGGGTTTGGTCGAGGCAGGACTTATAGAGACCATGGATGGGTAAAATGATCTTTTACCCATCCTAGGAGCTAAGGAAGGACTATCATGGGTTATTTGAAATTGTGATCTTAAGTGTTAATTAGAGATGCTTGTTACATGTAGGCTAGACTTTTGGTGATTCGTGTTCGAGGAGTACACATTTTCTTAGCCTACTTACGAGGTGAGTTTTCTCACTATACTTACCATGAGTGGTATTTATGTGTGACCGGAGGGTCTTACGTGTTTATTTGAGTTATGTGATATTATGAAATTTGTCTGTGTGATATATATATGCTTATTTCTGTGTTTTACTGAGAAAGGACCAGAGGGTCCGACCCGAGTTGTGGGACCGGAGGGTTCCCACTGAGACAGGACCGGAGGGTCCTCACTGAGACACATGACCGGAGGGTCCACACTGAGTAGCATGAGACTGGAGGGTCCATGCCGAGTTATAGTCATGAGAGGCTTATTATTATGTGTATGTGGTATTTTGGGGAACTCACCAAGCCTCGTGCTTACCGTGTTATGTGTGATGTGTTTCAGGTACCTCTCAGGACCGCGGGAAGGCGCCGACATGATTGTACACACTTGTTCAAGACCTTGTTGAGGATTCTGGGATTTGACTTTATAGTGGATTTGATGTTGACATTTTGATATACATGTGGTTTTATAAAATTCAATATATGAGTTTATTGTGCTTTTAAAATGAAAATTTTGGTTGAAAAATTTCGGTGTTACAAGTCAAGAAGCGGTGGGTGAGAGTGGACACTCATTAAACCTCCATTTTATAGGCAATAACCTTATACCCCTTATAGACCGGCTTCGTGAATGAGGTCTACCAACGATAAGACTGTCCTTTTACTTATACATATATAATATATTAAACTTTTAAAGTTATATAGTATAAGCGTGTATTTTAAACTTTTAAAATACTTGGTGGTTTAAACTATTAATAAATTATACTTTTATTTTAATTAATCTCAAACCATGTTATTATTATGGATTTATTAATCTCTTTTAATTAAACACTTTAATTAATTTAATAAGGTCCATAAGGTGTAATTGAACTATTCAAACAAACATCAAGGTTTTAAATATAAAAATTCAAAATTAAAAAAACTATTTAATTAATTTTTAGGTTATGAACTCAAGAGTTGCACCTTTTAATTACAAAAGTTTTAGAAATATATGTTTCATAATTTGAGACTTTTCAAATACCAAAACATGAGGGCAAGTTTTGTAACTCTTGAAAACTTTTCATTTCCATAACTTATGAGTTTAATGTCATTTTAATGGATGAGACTTTTCATGTTCCATAACTTGAGGACAAGTTATGGAAGTCATTAAAAAAACATTTAAATCAATTTAACAAATAAAATTTTCATATAATGATATAACCAAACTCGTAAAACAAGATAATATCAAATCAACAATTTACAAGTACTTTTGTTCATCATAAAAACCAAGGTTGTAGAACTCGTAACTCGGTACCTGTTCGGCCGACTACCGAGTAGCGAGTACCCGGGAGTACTCGGGGAGTACTCGGATTCGGTAATTCATGTAGAAATATTTTTAGGGAAATTATATATGTCAAAATCATAAGTTAAAATCATAAGTTTATTGAAATATATAACAAAATTAGATACATGTGAATACACAAAAGCTAAAAAAACACATAATGGTCTCACTTCGTGAATAATTACTGAACATTTAAGATTAATAATTACATGTGTGTGTTAAATAATAAATCATTAAGTATATTATACATATTAATCACCGAGTTAGCCGCGTTTTATAGCACTACTCAGTTCAGTAAGGGGATGATCAGGGAGTACTCGGGATTCTGTAACTCGCCTCGGTAAGGGTCGAGTAGCGAGTACTCGGAAGAGTAATCGGCCAACTAGGCGAGTTTTACAACACTGATAAAAACCAACAATTATCTTAAAATTGTGACAATTATCTTTTGATTGGATGAGTATAATCACTACCATATCAGAAAAAACAGATTTTATGAGGCAAAACAGTTTGTGGTAGTGATTCTAATCCAAAACTTGGCCAAAAAAACTGAAAATCGTCCACTGAACAGTCACCACGTCGTGGTAACTTTGACCAGATCGTGGTGATCATGCAGATTCCAAAAAACGATTTTTCTTGCTTTGAACAATTAACCAAGCATCAATATAACAGAAAACTACCCATGCTCTGATACCACTGTTGGGTTTTATGTACTACAACATCCTATGGTGCACATACAACCATAATTGCTTTAGATATATGTTTTCTCTAATTATACATGCAATATTGTTTCCAAAGCATGAAGCCTACAACTAGCATACAATTGACATAAACAACATAGAATTGAGTTATAGAATTACCTCTTTGTTGTAGCTTGTAGTTTTGGCCTTTAAGAACTTAGCACCTCAAATGTGATGCCTCAAATGGTTCACAAACATCATGATCAAATGGAAGACTTTTGAGAGAGAATATGGAGCACTAAAATTCGGCTATGCTTCTCCAAGAATACATGTTCAACCAATTTTAGCCAAAGGGGTGTCATATATATAGTGTAGGAATCCAAGAGTCATGGGTAAGCACTAATCCATACACTTGGGTTATTATCCATATTTCATGTGGGCTAACTCTTCATAGATACTTACATAAACTTAGCCCATCATGGATCAATAGCCCAAACAATATATATATATATATATATATATATATATATATATATATATATATATATATATATATATATATATCAGTGATTTACATAATCAGTCCCCGTTAATTTAATTAGTCTCTTTTGATCACTAAATTATTTCCACATTAATTCTTGAACAATACTAATTAAATAACATGATTTCATATTAATATGTTAGAACTTATAATAAATCATAAATAACATCTTCTCAAAAGTCCATCCTATCAAATTGCTCTAGTGAAGGCAACCCAAATGGACCATGCTACTCTCGGGTCAAGTACATACCAATTATAAGTATGGGCTTAGACACCTAATCCAACATCTACGACCTGTAGGCATTGATGAACTGTACGTGGACAGGTCTAAGACATGTAGGTATTACTAAATTGTACATAGGCAGGTCCCCGACTGGAAGATATTAAGGAACCGCATACGGACATGACTACGACCTATAGGTATGAATGAACTATTCATGAGGGTACTTTGTTCACCCCATTGTTGTTTTATTAGCACATATTGCTAAGGAATCCCTGAAGCAGTATTATATACTTAGAGATCCTCTAGGATAGATCCCTTGAGATCATCGGTTTAGGATCAGGGAGTGAGGATAACGGGAATGAGTAATCGGGTTATTTGTTTGATGTGGAATATATAATTATAACAAATTAATTATAATATTGTGCATTGAAAACCCTATTTACTCACCAGTTTTCCCAACCTGACCTACTCAGTTTCTTTGTATCGAAGGTAGTAGTACGAAGGTATATGATGTTTGGATCTGATGAGAGATTCAAGGAAAAGGCCAGTAATGTCTATGTTTATGCTTATGTTTATTGTATTATTTATGACATCCCAAGTTTTTAATAATCAAGGAAGAACATTTCTTTGGAAATACTTTTATGGGACAAATTTCGCGGTTATAAATAAACTCTGTTGTAAAATAAGCATAAATAAAAAGGTCTTTTCTGACCATGAAAATGGGGATGTCACACTGCCTGCCTCTACCTATATGTTAAATGAGTGTACTTTGGATGTCCACTAACCTATACAATGGTCAGCAGCTTGTTTGCTTCACACCGCCTCAATATCATCTTTGTTGACCTCATGCTTTTCTCACGATGGCGTCTTCTTACTATAGTGTGAGATTTTCTTCATTGCTGGCGTTTTCCCCCAAGCCATGTTAAAAACGTGTTGATTTCTCAATAGATTTAGGTTACACCGCTTGACCTCCATATATATGACACTTCCCTTTCATCTGCAATTTATACGGTCATAATATGCAACTAACGGAAGCTATGGAATTAAATAGGGTTCAATTCCTCGGTAAGCAGGATACGAAACTGCCTTCTGGTAGTAGGTTGCTTCACACCGCGCACCGCACCTTCACCTTATCTCACCTAATGTCCCACATCACTCATTTTATGGAAGTATTAGAGTCATTGGATCAAGTCGATACTCTCCAAGGCATAGTGAGAGTAGTTTTGAAGAAAATTAGATACACTACTAAATTTGAGCCTGGTGATATTCCATTAAGGCCCATGATCATAATCACACAAAGTAAAACCAACTCGTATCTTGATTGGGATGAAGTTGATGACAAATGCACTTTACTCCATGTGTGTTATTCAAAGTAGTTCGTTGCATTGGAACATAGGACTTGATTCCAAATTTAGAGTCATATTGTTCATCTCCTGTTGTAAAGATTATGATCTGAAATGAACAAGTGTTTCATGATGATCAAAGTGAAAATGAAAACCATTAACTGACAAGTTATAAAGTCGGATATATGTTATCCAATTCGAACGTGGATAAACTTACACAATCGCCATTGAAAGAAGAAATATAAATGGAGACACAATTGAATGAAGAGAAGGAAGGGAAAACACCATTAAATGAAGATGGAAAGTTACAATCATATCCTCATGATGACAATGATAATTTCTAAAAAGAGTTTATGAAAATATTCAAATTACCAAAGACTCAAAGAGTATAAGTTGGAATGAGGGTGATACGCCTCCAAATGGTTATGAGCAATATTACACTGTTCCTTGTACTATCACAACAAAAAGCAACAGGTACATTCTATGTGCAAGCTTTTGAAGGCGTTTGGAATATGAACATTGATTTTACACCCATACACCTCTATACATCATAAAAATCATGGGTAAATGACATAATTGTCTGAACTCTGAAGTTGTTAATTTTGTGATTGAATATATAACTATTATAAAGTTCTATTCCGGCTACAAATTAAAAATTTATGAGCCTAATTTTCTTGTTGGCACACCGGATAGACTTTTGGACCTTATTTCAATGAATGTCATTGATAGTTTAGTGGTTTGTTCACTGATATTTCTTTTATATCATTAAACTAATTTCTTGTTAATATGACATTTAATTATTCATCAGTTGTTACAAAATTTCATTTTGTAATTACATATTAATGGATTATTGATGGACCCGATCAACTGAAGGAGAAATGTCTGGAGAATCGTCTGAATGAGAGTAATTGGTCACAAAATTTAACCCTTATGAACCTACTACTGTTAATATGACATTTATGTTCTTGTTAGCACATCGTAGGCTTCTCGACCTTATTCCAGATCTACCATGTATGGCCTACTACTCTTTCATCGGGCGAGCTTTAAAAAAAATAATAAATAAATTAAAAAATTAAAAAAAAAATCCTCTTGTGAGGTTTTGGCTTTTGAGAAACAAAGACTTAGGTTGCACGGTGTCATGCATATTTTACCGATGAAAATCTATGTGGACACCATTACCGACGGTAAACACTGCCCCCTGAAGTTTTTTTCACCGTTGCTAATATACCGAAGGCAAATGTGAGACAAAAAATTGTATGTGTCTTTCTCTTTCTTCCCTCTCTCTTCTTTACCGGTGGTGAATACCATAACACCACACCCTAATTCTACAAATTTCATAGGTAAAATTTTAAAATCTAGGTGTCACATATTGCCGACGGTATGACACTCTTTAGCCGAAACAAGGTCACAAAGTTGTTTTCTATGTTAGATGAGGTGACATTTTGTATCTTTGAAGAATATTTTTTTTGTTAACCTCGAGTGTATTGTACTATTTTATCTAAATCTTGTCTATTTATGACCTTTCTTACATCTACTGTCTTTTGGAATATAGGTTAGTGCCCTTCTTGAAAATCCACCCAACTATAACATTTTATATTTATTCTACAAAATGCACAAACTCCCCTTGGCTGGTCGAGCTGTGCTGAACTTAAATTGAAACCCACGTCCCTAAAATTGGGGTGCCTTTCGTTCTTTATTGAACATTTTCACTTTTAGGTTTCCATTTAGTCAAAGAACAAATTTGCTTTCCTAGCGACTACATAATCTTTATATATTTTAATCAATGCTTCCAAAATTCAAATAATTGTCTTGTGTTTTTAATATTCATGTATAATTAATTAGGTTATAACCCGTGGAAACCACGGTACAAAATAAAATAACATATAGACTATTAAAATAGTAATCATTAATAATAGATTTGCAAATATTTATTTTTATACAAAGATTGGTGTATTAACTGTAATTGTATCATCCTTATTTTAAATTAAGATGATTATGTTGTACAATGAAATAGAAAATTACATAAACTGAAAAAAAAAAAAAAACAATCGATGATGAAATAACGTTTTATTTAAAATTAGAAAGTAATTTAATGTAAGAAACATACATGAAAGAAAACATGATAATATAAATTGCAAATCCGAAAATTTACATGGAGCAATTGCGAGTAAAGTACTGATTTTTCTGAAAAACGTTAGAACAAAAAAAATTGAAAGACAAATGGAAACCAACATGGAAATGAAAGCTAAAATAAGGTTTATAGATGTGTTGGTCGTGGGAGAGACTGAATGTTGTCCAGAAGGAAAGAATGTGTCTTTTAACAAATGTTGCATTTGATAGATGGAAGGGGATAATACTTTTGGAATTAAAGATAAGATCGGCAATTATATAAAAAAATGAGTACATATAATGATGATGATGACGATGAGGCTGTGCTCGCTTGTGTTGCTTGTATTGTAGACTCCGGGTTAGATTTTTTTTCATTTCAACATCCACTAAAGTTAAGTTGGACGAAATATTTAAAATTACCGTTTTACCATTCATGGCTAGCATAGAAGACCAATCCCTACAAAGAGCCCAACAAAAATCGTTAAAATGAAAGGATAAATCTCTAGTGCCCGTGTCCGCAAGGAGCCCAAACAAAAACGTATAGTTTGGCCATTTTACAATTAATAGCTTGCATAAAAGCATAGAACCCAGGTAAAATGTACAAATTGACTATTTTAAGCTTTAGATGAAAAGTCATGTTTTTCAATAAAAGTAACATTATAAAAAAATCTAATTTTTAGTAGTTCATTTTTTAGTGTAACCCAGCTAAAAAGACCGACATACTTTAAGGTATTTACTTATAATAACAAATATTCAACAAAATATAATGTAATGAAATATTATTGTCAATTTAAGGTGCTATAATATATATATATATATATATATTTTTAACTTTTTAGTATTTATTTCATTTAGCGCAAGCCACAAAAGAAAACAAAAAAGTAAATATCAAACAATTATCCAAAATCAACAACTTATTAGGTACTTATTTCATTTATTACAGGACACAAGAAAACAAATATATAAAAGTGTGTACATTTACATCAAATAGCAATATATATATATATATATATATATATATATATATATATATATATATATATATATATATATATATATATATAAAGTTGTACCAATTTTCAGGAAGTAACAAAAAATAGAACGTTTGGTGCTCTTTATTGCAAAATTCCATTCCATACTACTAATATAGTTCAATACATATCGATGGAAGACAAACGGGCAACAGGCTGCGTCGCTAACTTTTTCTGGATGGCAAAACTAATTGCTAATTAGAATGCAAAAATCGAGAAAAGCAAGTTGATATAACACATCAACTTTTTAGGCGTTAATTTTATTTACTGCATGTGACAAAAAAAAATCAAATAAATAATTAATTAAAGTTCATTGCTATTTACAATGCAAGAATAGGAAGAATAGAAAGTAAGATGATATAATAACCAACCTTTTAAGGGTAACTTTTATTTTTAGAATGGCAACAAATTATAAAAAAGATTCTCCTATATTCAAACACATGAGACAACCTCTTAGATTCAAACAACACCAATAAGAGCTCCTACAACTAAACATAGCAAGACAAAATGAACCCTCAAGAGTAAAATGGACAAAACAATCAAGCCAAAGATAAAAGTCCAGAAATCTAAGCACCACCGGATGAATTTTTTGTGAGGATTAAACACACCAACAAAGCTCCAAAAAATAACTACAAAAAAACTTGGTCATGATTTCTAAAAGTAACCGAGTATATAAGTTTCATAAGAATGACCTCCTTTTTGGCCATGATTTCTATGACAAAAATACCCCTGATGCTGAAAAATATCTAAAAATAAGTCCATATGAGACTTCAAATAGTCATATCCAGCTAAACTTTTCATTAAAATAATCCGGTACTATCAATTAAGTTAATAAAAAAAAATTTGCTTTGCCAATTATCATTTGTAAGATAAGTTTTTGTCCCGCCCATTCTGTCCAACCTTAAGATCTAACAATTTTAGTCCAATTTTCTAACACCAATTTCGTAACATAGGTAGGATTATGGCTTAAATGCCTAAAAATGTTACATATTCCTTTCAAACATGATAAAGCATGAAGCAAGACCAAGTCGTCATATATATATTTTTTCATACTCTTCCATTTTAACCTGCTTTGTAGCATCTCAGTCTGTATATATCATTGCTTGAGGTTTGATCCTCCAGCTGAAATCAAGCCAACCCACAATCTGAATCAGTATTTGGCCAAAGAGAAAGCTATGTGTATTCAAAAAGTATATCCAACACAACATTGGAATGCTAAATCAATTTTTGGGTTCCATAACCAAAATCTTGTGTTACTTACAAAGAATGCACAAACATTTAAATAGCATAAAAACAGTTAATCTGAAGCAAGTTATGCCAACTTGAAACTGTTTCTCCCATACGAACTTATTTATTATTCATTCAAATAAAAAAAAACTTGTAAATCAAACAGTTAATCTACAAACTTAAAGACTAAAAGTTATACATTAACACATTATTTTTCTTCAAATCTTTAGCAGATGGGCATGTAAATATGCAGCAAAAAATTTGTATTAGGACTTGGTATGTAGGATACGTGAGATAGAGAATAGAAGAGAACCTCATTAATCTCAAATTTTGATGGGCAACTTTTGAAGCACATCAACTTCTACAAAATTGTTGAGCTCTTCCGTATCTACAAAATATGCAAAATATATGTAGTTACATAATAACATGACTCACAAAGCAGGGATCAAGCTCATAAAAGTCTGAAGTGTAAGTCTTGCATATCTCAATTTTACATAATAATGACGTTATAAAACATACATTTATTTTGTATTTTTGTCTGCCAATGTTCCTAAATAAACTAAACATGTAATTTCAAATACACATATGTTGGATTTATCATTAATACATATAATCACAAAATTAAGTTGCTCATTAGCTAAGGAAATTTGAACTTTCTGACCTAAAGATGCTCAAGTTATATTATGTTTTACTTGCAATTTATCAAACATATTGGAACATGTCAAATAATCACAAATCATCTGAAAGACATTTTCTAATGATACAACTTATTACTATTTGAAAAAAAAACATGCATTAGTATTTGATATTATAATTTTTGTAACGACGTAAATTTCCAAAACAATTTTTTTTCATTTTAAAAACATACTCTCATTCATAAAATATCATAGTAATCCAATTTAACACATGTTATCTCAATAAACAAATCCCAAGATCCTCAAATACATAAATCCTCTCAGTGTGTACGGATCATGCCGACGCCTTCCTGCGATCCTCGCTAGTACCTGAAACACATAACACAACAACTGTAAGCATAAATGCTTAGTGAGTTCCCCAAAATACCACATGCAACATATACGCCACTCGAGGCTACAATACGACCCTTCGGTCGATGTGTCTCAGCGGGACCCTCCAGTCCCGTAGCTCGTTGGACCCTCTGGTCCGGTCATAGCTCGTCGGACCCTTCAGTCCAGTATGTGTCGTTGGACCCTTCGGTCCGGTCTATATCGTTGGGCCCTCCGGCCCGGTCTATTCAACACATAGCATACATATAACACAATGCACATAACTCATATATATACACATAGCATACAAGATCCTCTGGTCTACACATAAATATCACTCTAGGTAATGTATAGTGAGAAGACTCACCTCAATGAAATCGGATAAACTCTCGTGCTCAACGTCCCGACTTAGCCTCCTCCTATTATTCAGATAACATCCCCGATCAATATTCACTCATGATCTCATCTCTACAGATTGGGTAGAAGGCCATTCTACCCTTCCCTGAACTCTCCTGAATCAGTCTTGACCAGAACCCTAAAGTCAACGAAAGTCAACGGTCAACTTTGACCCGACTCGTCGAGTGCACAAGGGCGACTCGGCGAGTCCATGTGGGTCCTCTGAATCCTTTCAGCCTCTCTTGGCTCGTCGAGTCATCCTTCCACTCGACGGGTTACACCTGTCACGAATCGTGGGGCAACCCCGACTCGACTCGTCGAGTCCACTTATGGACTCGGCGAGTTGCCTCCATGTTCATCCTCAAATGACCTCCTAAGGTCAGATCTGCTTCCCTAACTATCAGATCTACCCTTCAAATGTTCAAATGTCACGTAAAGGTGCAACCTTTACGTGCATGCAACCCACAACAAGTCATAAATGGAGAAATAACTCTAAAAATGGCAACCTAGTCCCCAATCTTTCTTTTGCTTGCATAAAGCTGAGGGATAGTGACTCTATGGACCGCTCATGGTCCAGATCTGATGCTATTAACACAAAGGGGGCCTCATACTCACTAGATCTTACATAAAACGGAGGTAAAAATCCCCCCTAAAATCATGAAATCTATCATATCAACACGAAATAGAAGGGATTATACCTCCAGAGATGAACTCTCAAGATGATTAGCCCAGATCCAAGCTCCCTTCACGCTCTAGATGGGTGTTTCTTTCTTCCTTCTAGCAAAACTACACCAAAAGTGATGTATTAGCCTCTTCTTGCTCTCAACTCTCTCACTGCTCTCTCTAGGGTTTCTCTGGGGTGCATTGGCCGCAAATGGAGGCCATAAAGGCCTTTAAATAGGGCACAGGCCCGGGGATTTAGGGTTTCACTTTACAGCGCGGACTCACCGATTCCACGTATCTACTCGTCGAGTCCGGTCATTAATCCAGTCAAGAACTCGCGATCTTACTCGGCGAGTCTGAGCGTCTACTCGCCGAGTCCCTCCATAAAACCCAAAATAAATAACTAAAATAAGATACCTGGGAATCCGGATGTTACAATTCTCCCCCACTAGAATCAGACTTCGCCCTCGAAGTCTTGCCCCGCAAACAACTCTGGATGCTGCTCCCGCATCTCCAACTCCGGCTCCCAAGTCAGCTCGGACCCTCTCCGATGTTGCCACTGGACCTGAACGAGGTGCACCTCCTTGTTCCTCAGAACCTTGATCTTCCGATCCAAAATCGCGATCGGTTCCTCAACATAATTCAACCTCGCATCTACCTGAATGTCCTCCAGCGGCACTACCGCTGACTCATCGGCTATACACTTCCTCAACTGAGACACATGGAAGGTATCATAAATCTGGCTCAACTCCGCAGGTAGCTCCAAACGATACGCTACCCTGCCCACTCTCGCGGTCACTCTGAACGAACAGATGTACCGGGGCCCCAGCTTGCCCCTCTTCCTGAACCGAATCACTCATTTCCAAGGAGACACCTTCAGGAGTACGAAGTCTCCCACCTGGAACTCAAGCTCGGATCGTCGCCTATCCGCATAACTCTTCTGACGACTCTGAGCCATCAATAACCTCTGTCTAACCTGCTGTATCTGCTTTGTCGTCTGAAGCACTATCTCGGTGCTACCCATCACACGCTGCCCTACCTCTCCCCAGCAAATGGGAGTCCGACACCTCTTCCCATACAACAACTCGAAGGGAGGCACACCAATACTCGAATGGTGGCTGTTGTTGTAGGAAAACTCAGCCAACGGCAAGTACGTGTCCCAACTTCCCCCGAAGTCCAACACACATGCTCGAAGCATGTCCTCGAGTGTCTGAATCGTCCGCTCACTCTGTCCGTCCGTCTGGTGGTGGTAAGCGGTACTGAAATGCAACCTCGTACCCAACTCCTCGTGGAACTTCTTCCAGAACCTGGAAGTGAAACATACATCTCGATCCACCCCATGCCGCGATACCACCTCCCTCACATACAACTCTGCCAGCCTCTCAGCAGAAAATGCGCGCTCTTCGTCAGCCGGTCGACGATCACTGATAGCAAGAAAATGCGCGCTCTTCGTCAGCCGGTCGACGATCACCCAAATTGCGTCGACACCCCGTGCGGTCCTCGGCAATTTGGTGATGAAATCCATAGAAATCTGTTCCCACTTCCATTGGGGAACCTCAAGTGGCTGCAACTTGCCATGCGGACGCTGGTGCTCGGCCTTAACCCTGCGACAGGTCAAGCACCTCTCAACAAACCATGCTACATCCCTCTTCATACAGGGCCACCAATAGTCCCTCTTCAGGTCCAAATACATCTTAGTGGCCCCGGGATGGATCGAGAACCTCGATCGGTGCGCCTCCTCCATCAAAGTGGTGCGCGTCCCGCCTGCATACGGCACCCAAATCCGACCCTGAAAGGTCATCAGCCCATGACTATCGGTAACAAACTCAGGTACCTGCCCAATCACCCGCTCTCTCTTGCGGTTCTCAGGTCTCACGGCCTCTGCCTGGGCCTCCTGAATGGTGTCCAACACCCGAGTCATCACTGTCAATCGCATACAAGTGTCTCGAATCGGGGCACTCTCCGCCCTACGACTCAGCGCATCAGCTACAACATTAGCTTTGCCCGGGTGGTACAGGATCTCACAATCGTAATCCTTTACCACATCCAACCATATCCTCTGGCGCATATTCAGGTTGGGCTGATCCATCAGATACTTCAAACTCTTGTGGTCCGTGTATATGGTACACCGAACCCCATACAGGTAATGGCGCCAGATCTTGAGGGCGAACACCACTGCCCCCAACTCCAGATCGTGGGTGGGATACCTCGTCTCATGAGGCTTCAGCTGCCTCGATGCATACGCTATCACATTCCCTCTCTGCATAAGCACCGCACCCAACCCTGATATCGATGCATCGCAGTACACCACAAAATCCTCCATTCCCTCTGGAAGGAATAACACCGGGGCTTCGCACAACCTCTGGCGAAGAGTCTCAAACGAGGCCTGCTGCTCAGGACCCCACGAAAAAGTAACGCCCTTCTGGGTCAACCTGGTGAGAGGCACGGCGATCTTGGAGAAATCTTTAATAAATCTCCTATAATAGCCGGCCAACCCCAGGAAACTCCTGATCTCGGTGGGGGATCTCGGCACCTCCCAACTCATCACCGCCTCAATCTTGGCCGGATCGACCAATATCCCATTCTGATTAACGAGATGTCCCAGGAACTGGACCTCTCGTAACCAGAAATCACACTTGGAGAATTTGGCGTAAAGCCTCTCCGATCTCAGAACTCCGAGGATCTCCCTCAAATGCTCCTCATGTTGCTCTCTGGATCTCGAATACACCAATATGTCATCGATGAACACGATCACCGATCGATCCAACATCGGCCTACACACCCTGTTCATGAGATCCATGAACGCTGCCGGTGTATTGGTGAGCCCGAAAAGCATCACCACGAACTCGTAATGCCCGTAACGAGTCCTGAACGCCGTCTTCTGGACATCCTCATCACGCACTCTCATCTGATGATATCCAGACCTCGTATCAATCTTGGAGAACCAAGACGCTCCCTGCAACTGATCAAACATATCATCAATCCTCGGCAGTGGGTAACGATTCTTGACCGTTAACTTGTTCAACTCCCGGTAATCAATGCATATCCGGTGTGAACCATCCTTTTTCTTGACAAAAAGGATCGGCACTCCCCACGGCGAGCTACTCGGTCTGATAAATCCCTTCCCCAACAACTCCTGAAGCTGTGAGGATAACTCCTGCATCTCTGGTGGCGCAAGGCGATAGGGCGCCTTGGCGATAGGTGCCGCTCCCGGAACCAAATCGATGTGAAACTCCACCTGCCTCTCGGGAGGCACACCCGGCAACTCCTCGGGGAAAACATACGGGAACTCACGCACTATCGGCACATCATCAACAGAACTAGGCCTCTCCGCTGCTACTCGTGTGTCCATCACGTAGGCCACAAACCCACTACAACCCTGCTGTAGACTCTGCCTCGCTCTAGCAGCCGAACAGAATGCTAACCCTGAACGGGTACCCTCGCCGTACACCGTAAGAACTCCCCCACTAGGGTCTCGTATGGTCACCAACTGTCGCTCGCAGTCGATAACCGCTCCAAACCTGCTCAACCAGTCCATGCCCACGATGACACAGACATCTCCCATCGCAATCGGGACCAAATCAATCGGAAACTCAACGCCGAAGATCTCGAGTACACATCCTCGGATCACATTAGTAGCATACACCGCTCGCTTGTCGGCTATAGAAACTCGTAGAGGTCGACTCAACGCCTCTCGCTGAACACTGATGTGCTGACTAAATGCTAATGACACGAAAGATCGACTCGCACCCGAGTCGAATAACACCAACGCAGGTACAGAACTCACAAGAAAAGTACCTAAGCATAACACAATATAAGCACAAAATCTCAAACTCAAAATAGGTAAGTAAAAGAATACATACCGGCCACGACATCGGGCGCTGCGCGGACCTCCTCCGTTGTCAACTGGAAGGCTCTCCCGCGAGCCTTTGGTGCCTCGGCCTTCGCTGGCCGGACCTCAATAGCTCTAGCAGCAGGTGTAGACCCCTGTGCTGATCCCTGTAGTAGCTGAGGGCACTCGGCCTTCCGATGGCCGGTCTGGTTGCAATGAAAGCAAACCGAGAATCCCTTGGGGCAATCCCTCACGAAATGCCCCTCCTTCCCACACTTGTAACACACCCCAGCTCTGCACACCCCCTCGTGACTCTTGCCGCACTTCCCACAAGGGCGGCCCTTCGGACCCCCAGATCTCGAATCAGTGGGATTTGCCCGCTTGGCTGCCGGTTGCACCTGTGTCGGTCGTCTGTCCCTCCTCTGAGACTCGGCCTCCTCCCTGACCTGAGTCTCCAGCTCAATCTCTCTCTTCCGGGCATTTGCTTGAAGCTCGGCAAATGTCCGGTATGACGAGTTCGCCACGAACTCACGGATATCCCTCATCAGTATGCTCAAGTACCGGCTCATACGTGCCTGCTCAGTCGACACGTGCTCAGGGCAAAACAACGCCCTCTCGTGAAACATCCTCGTAATCACCATCACAGACTCAGTTCCCTGCTTGAGGGATAAGAACTCCTGGGCTAGACGTTCCCTCTCCACAGGGGGAACATACTCATCTCGAAACATCGTGGTGAACCTCTCCCGGGTCACCGCAGTAAGCTCTGCCGTAGTGAAGTCTGTCGTCACAAACATCCACCAATCCTTCGCTCCCAAGCGAAGCTGGTTAAGCGCAAACCTAACCCTCAGATGCTCCGGACACGAGCAGGTGTAGAAGCATCCCTCGATGTCAAAAATCCACCTCATCGCAGAAATCGGGTCCTGCGTCCCATCCAACTCTGGTGGCTTCGTGTTGCTGAACTCTCGGTACAGCAACGAGTCACCTCCCTGGGGCCTGGCAGCAGCGACAGTTGCGGTGGCCGCAGCAACAGCAGCCTCAGTAAGAGCAGCGTACCGCTCATCAAAAGTCTCGATCAGCGTGGTCTTGATAGACCCGAACATCTCTGGTATCTCAGCTCGAATGGCCGCAGCCACCTCCTCGTGAATCAACCTACGAATCTCCTCATCGCTGGTACCACTGCCTCCTGGGTGGTGGCGCGTCCCAACCATGATGTCTCTGAAATACAACACAAAAGAATCAGAGACTCGTTCGAGTATACTCGCACTCGATACTCAACCCTACTTGTTCTTTAGTACCCTGAGGATTCTTACTTGGACTGTTCACCGATCCGGTGTTTCTAGTAGTACGGGGCCTTATACTACCTTCCACAACGCATCGGTATTCACCCCAAGTCCTCCTCCTAGGATCCCAGATCACAAGTACTCTATATCTCACTAAACTCAGGCTACCCTCTGGTAGACCACTCATAAGTTCCTCGCTGCTACCTACTTACTCTCAAAGTATCTCATAGTAGCAGTAACTCCTAGGCTAAGGCAATACCTAGCCTACTCTAGCATGCATAACATATCACATAATATCTCATAACAAATAATGTAAGGGTATTTTGGGAAATCACCGTTCGGGCGCTGGCTGATCGTACACACTGCTCCGTTCCGCTTTTCTCAAAAGTCCTTTACTCTTTTGGAAAAAATTGTTTCTTTTATGAAAAATTCTCTCAAATCCTTAGTTTGAGTTTAGATACGCCCGGAGGTGTATCCGAGTCTCTCAAACCAAGGCTCTGATACCAACTTGTAACGACGTAAATTTTCAAAACAATTTTTTTTCATTTTAAAAACATACTCTCATTCATAAAATATCATAGTAATCCAATGTAACACATGTTATCTCAATAAACAAATCCCAAGATCCTCAAATACATAAATCCTCTCAGTGTGTACGGATCATGTCGGCGCCTTCCCTCGATCCTCGCTAGTACCTGAAACACATAACACAACAACTGTAAGCATAAATGCTTAGTGAGTTCCCCAAAATACCACATGCAACATATACGCCACTCGAGGCTACAATACGACCCTCCGGTCGATGTGTCTCAACGGGACCCTCCAGTCCCGTAGCTCGTTGGACCCTCTGGTCCGGTCATAGCTCGTTGGACCCTTCGGTCCAGTCTGTGTCGTTGGACCCTTCGGTCCGGTCTATATCGTTGGGCCCTCCGGCCCGGTCTATTCAACACATAGCATACATATAACACAATGCACATAACTCATATATATATATATATATATATATACACACACACACACACATAGCATACAAGACCCTCTGGTCTACACATAAATACCACTCTAGGTAATGTATAGTGAGAAGACTCACCTCAATGAAATCAGATAAACTCTCGTGCTCAACGTCCCGACTTAGCCTCCTCCTATTATTCAGATAACATCCTCGATCAATATTCACTCATGATCTCATCTCTATAGATTGGGTAGAAGGCCATTCTACCCTTCCCTGAACTCTCCTGAATCAGTCTTGACCAGAACCCTAAAGTCAACGAAAGTCAACGGTCAACTTTGACCCGACTCGTCGAGTGCACAAGGGCGACTCGGCGAGTCCATGTGGGTCCTCTGAATCCTTTCAGCCTCTCTTGGCTCGTCGAGTCATCCTTCCACTCGACGGGTTACACCTGTCACGAATCGTGGGGCAACCCCGACTCGACTCGTCGAGTCCACTTATGGACTCGGCGAGTTGCCTCCATGTTCATCCTCAAATGACCTCCTAAGGTCAGATCTGCTTCCCTAACTATCAGATCTACCCTTCAAATGTTCAAATGTCACGTAAAGGTGCAACCTTTACGTGCATGCAACCCACAACAAGTCATAAATGGAGAAATAACTCTAAAAATGGCAACCTAGTCCCCAATCTTTCTTTTGCTTGCATAAAGCTGAGGGATAGTGACTCTATGGACCGCTCATGGTCCAGATCTGATGCTATTAACACAAAGGGGGCCTCATACTCACTAGATCTTACATAAAACGGAGGTAAAAATCCCCCCTAAAATCATGAAATCTATCATATCAACACGAAATAGAAGGGATTATACCTCTAGAGATGAACTCTCAAGATGATTAGCCCAGATCCAAGCTCCCTTCACGCTCTAGATGGGTGTTTCCTTCTTCCTTCTAGCAAAACTACACCAAAAGTGATGTATTAGCCTCTTCTTGCTCTCAACTCTCTCACTGCTCTCTCTAGGGTTTCTTTGGGGTGCATTGGCCGCAAATGGAGGCCATAAAGGCCTTTAAATAGGGCACAGGCCCGGGGATTTAGGGTTTCACTTTACAGCGCGGACTCGCCGAGTCCACGTATCTACTCGTCGAGTCCGGTCATTAATCCAGTCAAGAACTCGCGATCTTACTCGGCGAGTCTGAGCGTCTACTCGCCGAGTCCCTCCATAAAACCCAAAATAAATAACTAAAATAAGATACCTGGGAATCCGGATGTTACAATTTTTTAATCATATATAATACTAATTATTCATAAATCTCATAATAAGTTATTGACTAGCATTTACAGGATTCAACTTGCTCATTTGATCATCCAATTATGTTTTACAGCATAAAACCTTTTCCCCTTGCCAACCATTGTCAAGATGTTCTATACAGTTTTGAATATACCTGCTACAATTGACAAATCCCTAAAAAAAGACCATTATACCCTTGGCTCTTCTTATTGCACCAGATCATCTCACCTATATTGTTCTTCCTTCCAAGAAAACTAAAACCATTGGTTTATAACAAAGGTTAAAGATACTACAATTAGAGCTCAACACCGAAACAAACTAATAATTCATCATGAACTATAACAAACCTAATATGTAATCTCTCAAATAATTATGTCTCAAACAAATCTCACTTGAGTTTCTTTTGGATCATCTCAATTTACTCATTTCACAACAAAAAGAAATAAATATTACAATCAAGTGGGTTGCTAAACGAATTGAGTATTGAATAGAGCAACACCGGCTGTTAAAAATAATTTTTGAATTGGAAGAGTAAACATTAAGGATTTATAAAAGAAACGAGTTCGGTTATCAATAAAATTAGGTATTGAATCAACAATTCGAGATAAAGACAGCCCAAAAAGCTCTTTCCTAATGTATAACTGTGAAATTTTTGATGAACTTAAAGATGCATTTTCTATTCAACTTTACATCCTTCCAAAGAAGCCAAAATACAAATGCATAACCAAAGGCCAAAGGAAGAATTATATATAAAAAACCTTAAACTTCCACCAATGTAGACATGAAATTTTCATTTGCAAGTCCAGTTCATCTGCTTGAACCTTCGAGGAAGGTTGTTTTTTTTTAACTTCTTGATTTGAACTCATGATGTAATAATCGAACATGTGAGTATACTTTCATGAAATGGATGATAAATCCATAGATGTTGCATCTCAAATTATTCAGACCGCTTGTTTGAGTATACTTTCATGATCATCCAACAACCGGTCACTTAGAGAAGCTAACATGTTTAACCAAAACAATAATAGAAAATAATGTTAAATATTAAACATAGAAAATCAGTTAGAAAATGATAGCATATGTAAGATCTCTCTCCATATCAGAAACTGGGTTTGTAAATACGATTGGAGAACAAAACCTATGAATACAACTCAAAATCATCTCGCAAAGAAATATTGCTTCAAAATCTACCTGCAAAATCGAAACCCTTCTTGATGACCCAATATCGTTATGAAATTCCATTTTTTATGTCATCGGGTCTGATTCTCGAAAAATAAACACACAATAACGAAAAATACATAGATTGAGAGAAATGAGGGAGGTAAAGAGGAGAAACAGAAGATCATATCGAGATATGTATTTCATAAATCAATATTCATACAAAAAACCTAAATAAGCCCACCTGGAAACGTCAAGAGGGGGGAGACGGCGCCATGGCTTCATGAGACATTTCCTTGAATCCAGAGAGGAAGAATAAGGATTACCATCAACCATTGATTGGATCGAGGGTTCCAATAGGATAGGTATTGAGTCGGATGTTTACGATAGAAGTCCTAGTCCACCGATTTCAATTTTACATAGGATTACATTCCTGATTTGCAAAGAAAAAATCATCGTGATTTTAAAAGAGATTAAATGGAATTCAAGAAATGTTGAATCAGAAAATCAGGGATCGGAATAAGAAATAGGGCAAAAAATTAGGAAGAGAATCAAGACCTGGGGATATGAAAAAAGCTTAGGGGGGCTGATACAATGCTACGTGGTAAAATTGGCTTTATTTATTAGATTACTAGTTGTTAGACCCATGTGTTACATGTGTTAATTTAAATATATATATATATATATATATATATATATATATATATATATATATATATAAAAGTCTAAATATTTGAGAACTTTGAATTTATAAGAAAATAAAAAAAAATAATGAATTATTATAATGAAAATGTTTTTTATCTTTTAAATTTAAACACATAATTTAAATAAATAAACAAAAAAAAAACTAATAAGTTTTAGGGGAAATGACTTAAAAGGGTAACATATCATTCGATTTGTACACATTTGGTCACTGAGTTTTTTTTCGTCCACATTTATCCCTTAAACTTGTTAAACTATACACATTTAGTCCTTATGACCTGTTACTCCAGGTTAGCCGGGAAAAATGACTTGATAGGGTAATATATTTTTCATTTTGTACACATTTAGTCCTTAATATTTTTGTACATATTTAGTCCTTAACATTTTTTTCTGTTTCAAAATAAGTCCTTTTTTTGTACTCATTCAGTACTTATGAATGATTTCTTTAGGTTTTTTTCATGACATCTTACGTGAGACAATTATTGATGAGGTGCTTGGGGTTGTTGATGCTTATGTCCAATGCGATCTCGACTGTTTGGTTGCGTAAGTCTTGTGGTTTGGCTTAGGTCTTGTATTTTGAACATCGTAACTTCTTCATACGATATCAGATTTTAATGATCTTTATCTACGTGTTCATTTTTTTGAGTCTACTACAACTTTCATTAAGATTACTCCCGTTAAAATGTAATATATTTTTACTAACGATTTTATAAAAAAAAAACATACATACATGCATTCATAAAAAACGTATAGATAGGGGAAGACGCGGTAATACATAGTAGGTGTTGCCGAGATGAAATAGGTGTTGCTGATACATAGAAAATAGGTATAAACGTAAAAAAAAAAAAGCGAAAATTTTTCAACTGCGAACAGAAAAAATAGGTGTTGTCGGTGCAACACCGGGACCATACTAAATCCACCACCGCGTATGGATATAAAAATCGTAAGTAAAAATATATTATTTTTTAATGGGAGTAATCTAAATGAAAGTTGTAGTAGACTAAAATATGAACGAATGGATATAAAGATCGTTAAAATCCGAGATTATATGAAGAAGTTATGACGTTCAGAACACATGACCTAAGCAACCAAGTAGTCGAGATCGCGATGGATATAAGCATCAAAAGCCTCATACACCTCATTAATGAATGTCCTACGTAAGATTTTGTGAGAAAAAACTAAAAAATCATTCATAAGTACTGAATGAGTATAAAAAAAATGACTTATTTTGCAAAAAAAAAAGGACTAAATGTGTACAAAAATATTAATGACTAAATGTGTACAAAGTGAGAAATATATTACCCTATTAAGTCATTTTTATCGGGTAACCTGGAGTAGCCGGTCATAAGGACTGAATGTATACAGTTTAACAAGTTGAAGGGGTAAATATGAACGAAAAAAAACTCAGTGACCAAATGTGTACAAATCAAAAAATATATTACCCTTTTAAGTCATTATCCCTAAGTTTTAATTTTTGGAATTTTGAAATTAAATGGTAAGTTGATTAATGAAATTGATATCCATTTATTGTAATTATTACATTAAAATAATATATTGAATTTAATAAAATAGAAAAACTCATAAAATAACATGTGGAAAAAAAATTAATTCAAAATAATCATAAAATAATATTTTGCAAATTGAATGAGAGTGTGACGGATGGCAAACAAAATCTTTATTTATTAGAGAAGAGGGGATTAAATGCCTTAAAAAACCAATTAAATGTCATAAACATATATAACAAAAATGTGTTTGAAATAAATAACTAATTTGAGTTTGAAATATGCACATTATTTTAATATAGTTTTAAAAATATATATAATAAAAGTTTTCCTTTGACATATCAGATACAAAAAGTTATATCTTCATCTGGATGATAAAAAAAATTCTTTCGAAAGATCACATGTAATAATAATAAAAGTAAAATGGTTCAAATAAAATTGACTATTCTTAGTTTCTTGCCGATTGAATTAAGTCGAGGAAGTTCATCTTTATTGCTCCTTACAACTCATTTGTCATATTAATGCAAAATCATCTTTTCCTTATTCTCTCCATTCACAACGATTCACAACGATTCTCTCCATATTAATGCAAAATCATCTTTTCCTTATTCTCTCCATTCACAACGATTCACAACACATGTAAACTCATAATCTACATAATTTTTAATCTAAAATAAAAAAAATTAATTAAAATTATAAAAAAAAATTAATTTACAAAATATTAAAACCCTATAAAACTATTTTACAAACTAAATAAAAACCATATAAGACTATATACTCCATATGTTCCATATGTTTTATATTTATTGTCCACTTTTGATTTTTGAATTCTTTATTATTTAATTTTGACCTTAAACATTTATGTTTGTTATATATTAATTGATGAAACTTATAACAATGAAAAGATATTTGATAAGATATTTTGCATCAAGTATTATATATTAAAAACAAAAATATTAATATCAAAGTTGAATAAAAAAGATTTCAAAATTCAAAAATATACGATAAATATAAACCGGAGAGAATAACCAAGCGTAAAATGGTGGAACGGATAAATAACCCGCTAAAGACGAACATTTGGGCTCAAACTCATTCACCTTTATTCATTTCCATTTTGATTTCACTTCACAATTGTTGGGTTTCTTCAATAATTAAGAAAGACGTTTCCTAAAAATATTATTGTAAGAAAATGATCAAATCGAGAAAACAGCTAATTTAATAATTGATACATAAAACTTGGCAATTGAAGTATATTTGATTTTTTTTTTCTATTATATAATTGAAATTATTAACTTTATTTAATAGGAAAATTTATTGAAAAGTCCTTATGTTTTGACCATTAACAATTTAGTCCTAATCTTTTTTAAGTCAATTAGGTCTCAAAAACCGACAATTGTTTGCATTTTGATTATTTTACCCACTAAAATAGTTAGCAGTAGAATATGAAAACTTTTTTACATATTGAAAAGTCTTTATGTTTTGACCCTATTAAAGATTTAGACATTCTTTTTTTTTTCTTAGTTTAATCTTGTAACATCCCGGTGTTGAAGTATTTTCAATTTTAACCCTATGTATGAATAAATATTGCATTTTAGTCCATGAGTATAAGAAAGAGTGCAAAATGGTCCATAGTGGCATTTTGGTGATTTTGGGTCCTCAATATATAGGACCGTTTCGTGTGATCGCCAGGGTAGGTTGGGTGGCCTACCGTTTGGATTTGCCGAGTGAGCTTAGCCAGATCCACAATATTTTCCATGTTTTGCAGTTGCGGAAGTGCGTGTTGGACGATGAGGCGGTGGTCTCTTTGGATGATATTCAGGTGGATGAGCGCCTGAATTATATTGAGAGGCCGGTAGCGATAACGGAGAGAAAGATGAAGGTTCTGCGCAACAAGGAGATACCTTTGGTACATGTTCAGTGGAAACATCGGAGAGGCTCCGAGTGGACCTAGGAGTCGGAGGCGGAGATGCGGGAGCATTATCCTGAGTTATTCGCAGCAGCTGACTTCCGGGACGAAGTCTAGTTCAAGTGGGGGAGAATTGTAACATCCCGGTGTTGAGCTATTTTCAATTTTAACCATATGTATGAATAAATATTGCATTTTAGTCCTTGAGTATAAGAAAGAGTGCAAAATGGCCCACAGTGGCATTTTGGTGATTTTCGACAAAGGGGTAGTACGTTGTGTAACATCGCAATTTTCAGGTATCAATTTAAAAGCTTATATATGTATTTTCAGGGCAACTCGACGAGTTGGAAGGCTCCAACTCGTCGTGTAGATTGTTTAATGTCCGCGTATATTTCAATGTCTACTCGACGAGTTGGAAGGCCCCAACTCGACGAGTTGAAGGTTGGACATGAAAACCCTAATTTTTAGGGTTTGCACTCTATTTAAAGGCCTTAACTCTCATTATTGGCCTCCTTCATCGCCTCCTTGACCAGAGAAAAACCCTAGTTCGTGCTTTTGTTCTTATAGTGTGTGTCTGTGTGTGAGAGAGCTTAAAGAGTGATTTTTGGTGCTCTTTTGGAAGGAACAAGAAGCTTGAAGAAGTTAGCTGAAGGGAGAGGCTGTAGATCTGGTGTTTACTCTGTTGTGGCAACCGTTTTGAGGTATAAAGTTGATACCTTGACCTCTTATTGCTTACATCTACTTCTATGAAAAGATATTTCTATTCTTGAACCATATTGGAGTCATTCTTGGAATGATGCATTGTTTGAAGTTGCCACTTCAGATCTGGATGTGTTGTGGCTCTTTGAGCCTAAAGTTCCAAGATTTATCATGTATTCCCCCCCCCCCTTCATGCCCTAAATCCCTTGATAAGCCTTATTTGAGTGTTTTAGCCCATTTGATCCCATGCATGGACGTAAAGTTAGCAACTTTACGTGGTATCTCAGTCCTAGGAGACCAGATCTATAGTTTAGGGTTTTGGTTTCGCTTGGAAGTGTCTGAATCCATTAAGGCTAGGAAAAACTCGACGAGTTGCTCTGCCAACTCGATGAGTTGATTAGGGTTTTACCGTTTCTGGATGCTCAAGACCTCGACGAGTTGCTCTGGTGACTCGGCGAGTTGCCTCGAGGTTTTCACGATTCTATGAACATTGAAGGAACTCGACGAGTTTCTAGATGCACTTGACGAGTTGGGTCAACATGGATTGTTGACCTTGACTGTTGACTGTTGACTTTGGCCCTGGTTGACCAAGTTTGACTTTGAGGTGTATTTTGGTAATTCGGGATTTTAATGAAGTGAGTTACATGGTGGTTGTAGGAAGTCGAGATCGGAGCTGAGAGTTGGGGTTTGATCTTCTTGATTCAGCACTACTTGTGAGGAGAGTTTTCTTCACTATACTCAAGGGTCGAAGGCACCAAGGTCGGCCCTTTGGATTGTTATCCTGCTTTATTAGTGTTGTGATATGTTAGATCGGTATCCTAGTAGATAGGATGTTTCTATGTGGTTATGATCGGTTAGATCAGTATCCTGGTAGATAGGATGTTGTTATGCTTAGTGATCTGTAGATCGGTTTGATTGTCTATAGACTGTTATGTGATTATCTGATATATGTGCATATGTTTGATTGGTGGTTGAGGATTTTCTGCTTTGTGCATGAGCCAACAGACCGGGGCATTCAAACCCGATGGTTGTGGGCCGAGAGTATTCCATCCCGAGGATGATTGAACTCATAGTATGTGGGAATTCCAACCCGATGGTTATGGGCCAAGGGTATACCATCCCGAGGATGATTGGACCAATAGTATGTTGCCATTCCAACCCGATGGTTGAGGGCCTAGGGCATTCCAACCCGATGGTTGATTGGGCCCATAGTATGTTGTTATTATATGTGTGTTATTATTCTGCATGTATTTTGGGGGAACTCACTAAGCTTCGTGCTTACAGTTGTGGATTTTGTTTCAGGTACTTCGGGTGATCGCAGGAAGGCGAAGGCTTGATTGTGCACCTCTTCATTTTTCATGTTGTGATTTCTGGGAAAACTCTGATATTGGATTATTTTGAAAACAATTTGTAAACAATGGATGGTTTTGGAATGTTTGAAAAGTTTAAATTTTACATGAATTTTATGGATGTTACAAGTTGGTATCAGAACCTTGGTTTGAGTGAATTGGAGGAACACTCGTGTGAATCCAGTCTCAAACTAAAGAAAAGATTTTCAAAATGATTTTCAAATGGTTTTCAAGTACTAAAGGAGGTTGCGATGTGTACGATCAGCCGGAGCCAGTAAGTAAACCCCAAAATATCGTACTGTTATTTGATATTGTGATATGTTAGAACAGCATAGTATGTATGGTTTTCCGTAATGTATCCCGAACTTAGTGAAATAGTATGTATGTTTCATGTCAAAACATTATGTTTTGGGTTGTAACCCACAAGGTTTAACACATTTCAAAATGAATGGTTTGATGAACTTTCCTTGAGAATACTGTTATCCTTAAGGTTTAACACATTTTAATGTGTGTAATTAGGATGATATAGACATGAAAATGTATTAAATTACTAAGAATTCACGAAAATACTTACCAAAGATCTAGAATGAGCTTGAAGAATGGTTGAACTTGGAAGATCTTGGCTTTCTTTTTTAGAGAGTGTTGGAATGATAACCAAGGGAAATGAAAGTGGGGTTCTTGGATGTGTTACTGCCGTGAATAAAAAGGGATGGAAGAGTGTTATGATGTTTATTGGATTATATGGAGGATATTAGCTTGGTTATTTGTGGGTTAATTCATGGATATACGTCGTGTATTGGTTTGCATGGGAAACTGATGAGATACCACATCCTAAAGTCAAACCTTATCCTTTGTACCTTACTAGAATCACTTTAGGATAGTACATGGTTGTGTTTTTGGCCATGTATGACCAAAATATCCCCATTTCCTTTGAGATTTCGGTCCTAACTCCTCCTCACATGGAGTTTTCGGCCTTAATGATTTAGTTCTTGGTGTTTTCGGCATTAGTGGACCAATGTCATGAGTTTTCGGCCTTAGTGATACTCCTAGCTTGTAATTTCAGTTTAGGGGTATTCTAGGGTGTTGATTTCGGTTTTGAATCATCCACTAAGGGTGATTTCAGTTTAGGAGTGTTCTAGGGTGGGTGGGGTACTAGGCGAAGTGCTATAAAACCATGTTTTAATTTCATGATTTCCATTCTAACTATTTTGACTAATCTTGCTTTGATAAAACTTGTTTACTTCCAAGAGGTTATCATAGAAATGGTTTCCCAATATATATATATATATATATATATATATATATATATATATATATATAGTTATGCCCTTTTGGCTTTCATAGTTTCATTGTAACAAGGTTATAATTTAGACCTTGCTTGACCTAAATCTTTCGGGTTGTCACAGTTCTCCAGGCCTTCGACCTAACTAGTACGCCTTGATGGGTCTGTAGTCTATCTGGGCCGCCCTGTGTATGTTGGCCTAGAGCACAAAGCAGGACCGCCTCAACCCACCACCAATCATACAAATAACACATAATATCATACGCTAGCTAGCATGTACAGATAATCATACAGATATAACAAATCACTAATCATAACATCATCCTATGTACCAAGATACCGAGATAACAGATCACTAACATAACATCATCCTATAACCAGGATACTGATCTAACAGATTACTAACATAGCATCATCCTATAACCAGGATACAGATCTAACAGATCACTAACATAACATCATCCTACAACCAGGATACAATCTAAAAAGGGTCGGCCTTGGTGCCGTAGACCCTGTTGATATAGTGAGAAGAACTCACCTCACAAGTAGTGCTGAACCGGTAATAGAATCCCAAACACAGCTCCAAGCTCAACCACCTACAATCATCATAGTACCAATTCTATCAAGACCCAAATTACCAAAGTGCCCTCAGATGTCAAACTTGGTCAACCCTGGTCCAAGTCAACAGTCAACAGTCAAGGTCAACAGTCCTTGTTGACCCAGCTCGTCGAGTGCATCTAGCAACTCGTCGAGTTCCTTCAGAACTCAGAAACCGCGAAAACCCGAGTCAACTCGCCAAGTTACCGAACAACTCATCGAGTCCATGCAGTGTCCAGAAGGTTCGGCAAAACCCTAACCAACTCGTCGAGTTGGCTATGCAACTCGTCGAGTTCCTTTAGCATTTTTCTCATTCATATGATTTTAAGCGAAACCAAGGCTCCAAACTGTAGATCTAGCCTCCTAGGGTGTAGTTACCACGTAAATTTGCCAACTTTACGTGCATACAAGGCCTCAAGAGGTTAAAACACCCAAAACTAGTCTTAGGAAAAGGTTAAGGGCATGGAGAGAGGCCAAAGCTTGATAAAGTCGATAACTTTATGTCCATGAGGGTCTAGAGGAGTCCAGATCTGAACTCCTCACCTCAAAACATGCTCAATACCATAAATGCCTCAAGAATAAGCTAGAAATGACCCTAAACTCTTAAATGGAGAGATCTAACAAGAACATGATCAAGGTAATGACTTTTTACTTTCAAATGAATGCCAAAAAGAAGTACATGCTGGATCTACAAGATCCTTCTCGTTCCAAGCTTCTCAATCTTCAAGTTTCTTCAAGAAATGCACCAAGCACACACTCTTTAGCCCCACACACACTCAAAATAGAAGGTTAGCTCGATTAGGGTTTGTTTCTAGAGAAGGTGGTAAGAGAGGCTGGAGGGAGGACTTAAGGTCCTTTAAATAGGGTACAAACCCTAAAAATTAGGGTTCTCAAGCACAGCCTCAACTCGTCGAGTTGGGTCCTCCAACTCGTCGAGTAGGTTCTAAAATCCATGCGGGCTGACCAGATTCTACTCGACGAGTTGGGGCCTCTAACTCGTTTAGTTGCCCTAATAATATGAATATAAAAGCTTTAAATTTATACCTGGGAGTCAGGATGTTACAAGGGATCTTCAGGAATTGCATGATAGAATTGCCTGATTATATGATGCTTGATAGCCTAGGGTTTTCCTTATATAAAATTGACATCATTACTGTAGTTGCTTAGTGTATGCATCATAGTTGTACATAACTAAGATCTTATAGCCTGAGAATATTAGGTTTGGCATTATTTCCTTTTCTTGTTTGATGAAGGGCTTAGGGTAGGCTCAAATATTCGAATGTTTATAGGGTCCATCGTTATGTATGGATAGTATACACGAGTGTTGCAGGGTTGGTGGAAGTTTCATGGATGAGTTGTGCGGGGTCAGTCGGCCAATTGTGAGATGTTTAGCCTTCCTCTAAGAGTGAGGAGTGAGTGCTCGCCTATGTTTATGTATAATGTTAGGGTGCTGTGATGATCCTTGAGACAAATATGGGTAGGTGTGGAAGGTAGTATGGGCCCGTACTATTGAAAGCACAGGACCCATACGCGTAGCCGGGAAGTCACAACCCCTAGGGCTTTGTTGAGAGTTGGTTCCCCATTATTATATGGAATGTCTGATATCTTCCAGGTATATTTTCAGTATGGTGACTACGAGGCGATTTGAGACCGGGTCCGGGTCAGGATCGGGGGTTGGCAGCCAGGATAGGCCAGCATTGACAGAGGATCGCGTCAAGCATATCATCCGTGAGGAGGTGGTTGAGATTGTCCGGGGTCAGATTACGGAGATGTTCGGGTCTATCAAGACCGCAATTATGGAGTATTTTGATGACAGATATGCAACCATTGTTGAGACTGCTGTTGCTGTAGGCCTGCAGCCTCTGCAGCCGTGACATATACGGGTAGCGAGGCTGGTCGGGCTTTTCAGTATCGGGACTTCGATAACATGAAGCCCCCGACTTTCGATGGAGTTCAGGTCCCGATCATAGCCATGAGGTAGCTATCTGACGTGGAGGGATGCTTTTTCACGTGTTCATGTCCTGCTGACCAGAAGGTCAGATGCGCTCTAAACCTCTTGAGGTCCTGGGCGAAGGACTGGTGGATACTTGTTATAGGATCATACTCCAATGAGCAGAGGGCTGCAGTATCTTGGGATCAGTTCAGGGATATGTTTCTCGCTCGCTACATTCCTTGGGTCGAGCGGGATAGATTAGCTCAGTAGTTCTTGGAGTTGAGACAGGGTACGGAGTCGATGATGGAGATCACCCGAATGTTTACGGAAAGGGCGATGTTTTGCTCGGAGTTTGCTTCCAAGCAGGCTCAGATGACTCGTTATCTAAGCATGCTCAAGACTGACATCAGACAGTTCATTGCTACTCAGCGTTGTGATACTTTACTGGAGTTACAGAAGGCCGCTAGGCGACGTGAGCTTGAGATTGAGTTGTAGTTGAGAGAGCAGAGGCAGGCCCCAGCGCAGTCACAGTCGGCGCCGAAGCGGTCCAAGACCGCCGATTCTAGGTCTGGAGGTCAGTGCGGCTACACTTGTAGGAAGTGAAGGAAGGTGCATGATGGGGTTTGTCGTTCTTCATCAGGGTGCCACAAGTGTGGCAAACAGGGCCACATTTCCAGGGATTGTAGGAAACAGACTCCAGCTTCGGGGATCAGACTTTGTTATCATTGTGAGCAGGTGGGCCATATGAAGGCCTAGTGTCCCCTACTAGCTGCCAGGCCGGTGCAGGCTCCAGCGCCGGCTACCTTGAGGAATACTGACGGGAGCCAGGGTAGAGCAGATCCCCCGAGGGCTTGGGGACGTGCGTTCCAGCTTACTGCAGAGGAGGTCAGGACCGCACCAGATGTTGTGGCTGGTATGTTTCTATTCCTTATCTCATTGATTATGTTTATTGTATGCTCATATGTTTGTACTGATGTTAGGTACATTTTTAGTGAACTCCTTTCCTACTCTTGTGTTGTTTGACTCGGGAGCCAGTCGGTCATTTGTCTTTTGATCATTTAGTAGGGAGTTAGGTTTGCCTTTAGGAGAGCTAGAGTGTCCGTTGCGAGTCTCCATCGCCAACGAACACGAGGTTTCTGCTTCATCAATTTATCAAGGTTGCGTTCTAGAGATATTCGGGGTGTCTTTTCCGATTGACTTGATTCTGATTCCCATGGGGGATGGTTGCGCTATAGTAGGTATGGACTGGCTGAGTCGTTTCGGTGCCATGATAAACTGCGAGGGTTAGCGTGTAGTAGTTTGAACCCCAAGTGGAGGATAGTTGGTTATCTATGGTGAGGGCACCAGGTTGGGGTCAGGGTTTTGCTCAGCCGCCAGGGCTCGACAGTATATTCAGCACGGGTGTGCGGGTTATTTGGCGTATGTGGTGGATACGCAGGTCGGGGAGCAAGTCTCAGTTTCAGATGTTCTAGTGGTTAGAGATTTCGCTGATGTCTTTCTATAGGAGTTACCCGGAGTGCCTCCTGAGAGGCAAGTCGAGTTCAGGATCGACCTTGTGCCAGGTGCGGCCCCTATTTCCAAGGCGCCATACCGATTGGCACCGCCTGAGATGCATGAGATGTCATCTCAGCTGCAACAGCTGTTAGGCAAGCAGTTCATTCGCTCGATCAGTTCTCCGTGGGGAGCGCCGATTCTCTTCGTCAAGAAGAAGGATGGTTCACACCGGATGTGCATTGACTATCGGGAGCTGAACAAGTTGACGGTGAAGAACCGTTATCCCCTTCCGCGGATAGATGACCTCTTCGATCAGTTACAGGGAACATCTTGGTTCTCCAAGATAGATCTGAGGTCCAGATACCATCAGGTCAGGGTGAGGGAGGAGGACGTAGAGAAGACTGCGTTCTGGACTCGCTATGGACATTACGAGTTCGTGATGATGCCGTTTGGGCTCACCAACACGCCGACAATATTCATCGACCTGATGAATCGGGTATGCAGGCCGATGCTCGATCGCTCAGTTATTGTGTTCATCGATGATATCTTGGTGTATTCCAAGACCAGAGAGCAACATGAGGAGCATCTTCGCGAGCTTATGGGAGTTTTTAGGCAAGAACGGCTTTATGCTAAGTTATCGAAATGCGAGTTTTGGTTGCGAGATGTTCAATTCCTTGGACATCTCGTTAACCAGGAGGGGATTTTGGTTGATCCGACCAAGATCGAGGAGGTGATGTAGTGGGAGGTTCCGAAATATCCGTCAAATATTAGGAGTTTTCTGGGATTGGCAGGGTACTACCGGAGATTTATACAAGATTTCTCCAAGATTGCAGTACCCTCACTCGTCTGACGAGGAAGGGGATGGGTTTCCGGTGGGGCCCTGAGCAGCAGGCGGCGTTTGAGACCCTCCGATATAGACTTTGCGAGGCCCTGGTGTTGACCCTCCCTGAGGGAGTACATGATTTTGTGGTTTTCTGTGATGCGTCCATCACCGGGTTAGGGGCAGTTATCATGCAGAGAGGACGAGTGATAGCCTACGCTTCGTGGCAGCTGAAGCCACATGCGACAAGATATCCCATACATGATCTTGAGTTGGGAGCCGTAGTATTCGCCCTCAAGATCTGGAGACATTACCTCTATGGGGTCCATTGTACCATATACATGGACCACAAGAGCTTGAGACATATCATGGATCAGCCAAACCTAAACATGAGGCAACACAGGTGGCTGGACGTAGTCAATGATTATGACTGTGAGATCCTTTATCATCCCGGTAAAGCGAACGTTGTGGAGGATGCCCTGAGCCGCAAGTCAGTTAGATCTTCAGTTCCGGCGTCGTGTATGAGGATATCTGTATTTTCTCCAATCATGAGCTTGATCAGGGAAGCTCAGACTGAGGGTGTACGACAGGAGAATTAGAAAATTGAGAGGATCAGGGGCGAGATCACCAGATTCGTGTAGGATAGTCTTGGACTATTGACCCGTTGTGGTCGGGTGTAGGTTTCGATGTCTGGTGGGGTCAGACAGATTGTACTGGAGGAGGCACATAAGTCTCGCTTTTCTATTCACCCGAGAGCCACCAAGATGTACCAGGATCTGAGGTTGAGTTACTGGTGGCCGTGCATGAAGAGAGAAATCTCTTGGTACGTTGAGAGGTGCTTGACCTACAGTGTCACACCCCGAAACCGAGGGCGAAAACGTTCCGGGGCGAAGTGACATCATGCGTAGTACCACAACAGTTGTATCATAGTAAGCATAGTAAACACAACCATTACATTATAATAAGAATATTTACATTGTTCAAAAACATGGTTTATACATATCAGTATATATAGCAAAAGCAAAAGATGTGACTTCAGGATGTTCCATCTTCTCCAAAAGTTGGCAAAAGTACCTGCCTATTGATGTCCTGAGAATACAAGCAGTTTTAAAATATCAGCATAAAGCTGGTGAGTTCATAAGCGTTTAGTTCTGATGAAAGAAAGGTTTCTTTGATCCTTTGAAAAGTGTTTACCAAGAAAATCCCATATTTTCTTATGAAAGATGTTTGATTTCCCATTAGTTATATGATAAACCACCTGTTTATGAAAGTTTGAGTTATCCCAAGAAAATCCCATATTTTCTTATGAAAGATGTTTGGTTATCGATTCTGAAAGAGAAGTACAAGTATCTACCATACTTGTGTCGTTAGATGTAGTTTCCTTGAAAAACCCTGTTTATTCTCCGTGAGATGTATTAGTCTTATTACAAAAATAGAACTAATAAGTAGGTAGTGAACTAGATCCTAAGGGTATTATCAATACCCTCTAGTAATCAAATCGGTTATTACTTTGAGGTTAGTTCACTAGATTCATTATTACAAAAGTAAATCTCTGTTATCTAGGTTGCGAGTTTCATAACCATACATTAAACTGGATATGGCACGTACGGTGGCCAGTATCATTTTATGACTTTGTCACCCGTAGACCTGACGGTCCCACTGTAGCTAGCAGCGAGGTGCGGGATAGTCAGTCCCGTATAGATCTATACACAATAGTCACGCTCTCCCTCCAAGAGATTCTGGTTATAAGGGTAGTCCTACACTCACGAATCCGGTGGAGTGTTACCAAGGACGTGTCTCCAATCCTTAAACTAACAAATTTACAAGTAATAATACAGAAAACCCTGTTTATGGTTGGTATGAATCCTTTGTAAAATATCACCATTTATGACAAGATTCATAAGTTCCGTGCTTTAGTTTTGAAAACTGTTTCTACGAGTTGATTTCTAAATCGAATGGTAAAACGGTTTTCTGTGTTTGAAAGCATACTGAACATGTAATTATTTTAAACAAAATAATATATTTCGAGCACAAGTTTCCTTGTACTTTTGCTTGTATATCCCCCCCCTGAAATCATGAAAAACTCGGAAAAGTATAGGGGTATGAACTCACAGTTTATCGTAGGATCCGAAAGCACAATTTGGTTACGAGTGTTGAGTGTCAACCGATGTTTCGTACGCAAGTGGATCCTATTAACATGTGATAACACGTATGTGTGTTAGAATTAGGGTGTTTCATGACTAAACATGACGGGAAACCACCCTAAAGACTTGGAAAGGCTTGTCGGGACCCTATATGATCAAATAAGGGAGGTGTACGACCATTTGAGTGGGTGTGTGGCCAGGGTGTGCGGCCAGGCTGCGTGTGCGGTTGCACACAGGAGTGTGCGACCGTACAGAGGGTGTGTGCGGCCGTACACAGGAGTGTGCGGCCCTACACTCCTCTTTTGTGTCTGAAACGTTGATTTTGAGGTGCTTTGAGGTGTTCTAGTGCCAAAACCAAGTCCAACTAGCAAATGGGGGGCCAAACTCTTCACTTTGGAGAGTTTTAGTGTGTGTGCGGCCACCTTATGAAGGTGTGCGGCCGTACACATTCAAAGGATGAAGAACACGAAAAACACTATGAGTTTTAGGCTTAGATTCAAGTGTCTTACCACTATAACAAGCTGAATGATGAAGTGGTTCACGTTTTTGAGGCTTTTTTAGTGTTCTTGGATGAAGTTTTTAGAGAGAGAAAGTAGTGAGAGAAAGAAGAGTGCAGCCAAAGGAAAGGAATGAGTGTAAGGGGGGTCTCCTTATATATATAAGGGTGTGTGCGGCTGGAGAGTGGGTGTGCGGCCGCACACCCGTGTGTGCGGCCGTACACACCTCTTAGAAGGGTGTATGGCCCGGTTTTGCTTCTAAACGACGTGTTGACTCATTCCTAATCTCATTCCCAACTGTACTCAAGCTTAGAACACTTAAACTAACTTTTAAACGGCGTTAAAAGATGATAAAATCGAGTTTAATATTGCTATAAAGATCGATTGCACATGATAAAAGTTTCGGGTTGTCACATACAGGATGTTCAAGGCCGAGCATCAGAGTCCGCATGGCAAGCTACAGCCTCTGGATGTTCCCATGTGGAAATGGGAGCAGATCATGATGGAATTTATCACCAAGTTGCCGAGGATGGCGAAGGGATATGATGCTATATGGGTCATCGTGGATCGACTGACCAAGAGTGCCCATTTTCTGGCAATTCGGGAGAGTTCGTCAGCCGAGAAGTTGACCGATATGTATATCCGCAAGATCGTTGCTCGCCACAGGATGCCGGTCTCTATTGTGTCAGACCGTGATGTTCGATTCACCTCCCATTTCTGGTAGAAGATCCATGAGAAACTAGGCACGCGACTGCATTTGAGCACCGCTTACCATCCGCAGACAGACGGCCAGAGCGAGCGGAGCATTCATACCCTCGAGGATATGTTAAGGGCCTACGTTATTGACTTTGGTGGCAGTTGGGATTCCTACCTACCCCTTGCAGAGTTCTTCTACAACAACAACTTTCATTCCAGCATTGGTGCTCCACCTTTTGAGCTGTTGTATGGACGAAGATGTTGTACCCCAGTCTGTTGGGGCGAGTTTGGCCACAGGGTCATGGATCGAACCAAGGTGGTTCTGCAGATTACCGAGAAGATTCAACAGATTAAGCAGCGACTGCAGACTCCTCAGAGTCGGCAGAAAAGTTATGCCGACTGGCGCCGATCCGAGTTGGAGTTTTAGGTCGGCGAAATGGTGTTGCTGAAGGTATCACCGTGGAAGGGTGTGATTCGCTTCAGGAAGAGGGGAAAGTTAGGTACCCGATATATTGGACCGTTTCGGATTATTGCCAGGGTTGGCAAAGTGGCGTATAGATTGGACCTTCCGGAGGAGCTCCGTCAGATTCACATCACCTTCCACGTTTCGTAATTGCGGAAGTGTATATTAGACGAGGATGTGGTAGTGTCATTGGATGACATTCAGTTCGAAGAACGCCTGAATTACGTTGAGAAGCCGGTGCCTGTCTTAGAAAGGAAGATAAAAGTCCTGCGAAACAAGGAGATACCTTTAGTAAAGGTACACTGGCAGCATCGGAAGGGATCCGAGTGGACTTGGGAGCCGGAGGCCGAGATGCGGGAGCATTATCCGGAATTGTTCACCGCATCTGGCTTCGAGCACGAAGCCTAGTTCAAGTGGGGGAGAGTTGAAACATCCCAATTTTCAGCTATGAATTTAAAAGCTTATATATGTATTTTCAGGGCAACTCGGCGAGTTGGAAGGCTCCAACTCATCGTGTATAATGTTTAATGCCCGAGTATATTTCACTGTCTACTCGACGAGTTGGAAGGCCCCAACTCGACGAGTTGAAGGCTGGACATGAAAACCCTAATTTTTAGGGTTTGCACCCTATTTAAAGGCCTCAACTCTCATTATTGGCCTCCTTCATCGCCTCCTTGACCAGAGAAAAACCTTAGTTTATGTTTTTGCTCTTATTGTGTGTGTGTGTGAGAGGTCTTAAAGAGTGATTTTTGGTGCTATTTTGGAAGGAACAAGAAGCTTGAAGAAGTTGGCTGAAGGGAGAGGCTATAGATCTGGTGTTTACTCTGTTGTGGCAACCGTTTTGAGGTATAAAGTTGATACCTTGACCTCTTATGGCTTAGATCTACTTCTATGAAAAGATATTGCTATCCTTGATCCATATTGGAGTCATTCTTGGAATGATGCATTTTTTGAAGTTGCCACTTCAGATCTGGATGTGTTGTGGCTCGTTGAGCCTAAAGTTTCAAGCTTTATCAAGTATTGGCCCTACTTCATGCCCTAAATCCCTTGATAAGCCTTATTTGAGTGTTTTAGCCCCTTTGATGCCATGCATGGACGTAAAGTTAGCAACTTTATGTGGTATCTCAGTCCTAGGAGACCAAATCTATAGTTTAGGGTTTTGGTTTCGCTTGGAAGTGTCTGAATGCATTAAGGCTAGGAAAAAATCGACGAGTTGCTCTGCCAACTCGACGAGTTGATTAAGGTTTTCCCGCTTCTGGATGTTGAAGACCTCGACGAGTTGCTCTGGTGACTCGGCGAGTTGCCTCGAGCTTTTCATGATTCTCTGAACACTGAAGGAACTCGACGAGTTGCGAGATGCACTCGACGAGTTGGGTCAACATGGACTGTTGACCTTGACTGTTGACTGTTGACTTTGGCCATGGTTGACCAAGTTTGACTTTGAGGGGTATTTTGGTAATTCGGGATTTTAATGAAGTACGTCACATGGTGGTTGTAGGAAGTTGAGATCGGAGCTGAGAGTTGGGGTTTGATCTTCTTGATCCAGCACTACTTGTGAGGTGAGTTTTCCTCACTATACTCAAGGGTCGAAGGCACCAAGGCCGACCCTTTGGATTTTTATCCTGTTTTATTACTGTTGTGATCTGTTAGATCGGTATCCTGGTAGATAGGATGTTTCTATATGGTTGTGATTGGTTAGATCGGTATCCTGGTAGATAGGATGTTGTTATGCTTAGTGATCTGTAGATCGGTTTGACTGTCTGTAGACTGTTATGTGATTAGCTGATATATGTACATATGTTTGATTGGTGGTTGAGGCTTTTCTGCTTTATGCATGAGCCAACAGACCGGGGCATTCCAACCCGATGGTTGTGGGTCGAGAGTATTCCATCCCGAGGATGATTGGACTCATAGTATATGGGCATTCCAACCTGATGGTTGTGGGCCGAGGGTATACCATCCCGGGGATAATTGGACCCATAGTATGTTGGCATTCCAACCCGTTGGTTAAGGGCCTGGGGCATTCCAACCCGATGGTTGATTGGGCCCATAGTATGTTGTTATTATATGTGTGTCATTATTGTGCGGGTATTTTGGGGGAACTCACTAAGCTTCGTGCTTACAGTTGTGGATTTTGTTTCAGGTACTCCGGATGATCGCGGGAAGGTGAAGACTTGATCGTGCACCTCCTCAGTTTTCATGTTATGATTTTTAGGAAAACTCTGAATTGGATTATTTTGAAAACAATTTGTAAACAATGGATGGTTTTGGAATGTTTGAAAAGTTTAAATTTTACATGAATTTTATGGATATTACACGTTGGGCGTACATTGTGTATGCTGAGCGTACTAGGGCGGACCCTAGTACGTTGGGTGTACACCGCGTACGCAGGGCGTATGTGGAGAAACTTCAAACCCTAATTTTTAGGTTTGGTCCATATATAAGCATCATTAACTCTTCATCCCTCATTCCCTCTCCAACCTCCAACCTTCATTTCGTACTTTGCAACCCTAATCACTTGTGTGTGATCCTTTGAGCTCAAAAGTATGTGTTTTTTTGGTGCCTTTGAAGCAATGTGAAGAAAGAAGCATCATCTTGGAAGATCAAGACCTTCTAGATCCAGGAACACCTCACCTTCAAGATCCATTTTGAGGTATAAAGTTATGAACTTGATGATTCTACGCATAGATCTGTTGGATTAGATGTCTAAGCCCATAACTATATTTGGTATGTAGTTGAATTGATGGTAGCATAGTCCTTTTGGGTTGCCTTCACACCAGCAACTAGACAGGATGATTAATTGAGAAAGAGGAAGAATTTATTATTTTGATTAATAAATTGAAATAAATGATTTATTAATGTACTATGGATATAATATATTAATTAAGAAATCATATTATTAAATAATAGTTAATCTGAAATTAATTTGGAATTAATTTTGGGATTAATTGTATTAATTAAAAGTGCAAAGGCTATTTGGTAATTTATTGATAGTTGAGGAAGAAGCCCTAGAACCCTCCTAAGAGGCTTGGACGAAAATCTTCTAGAGAGGCTATAGAATTTTCGGCCATATGTTATCTTATGGAAGGTTTAAGGCTTGCTTGGTCCTTAAGCAAAACAATTAGGGTTTCCTTATCCTTACCCTAGCTTTGGCCCTAAGTCACATCACTATATAAAGAACTTTTCACTTATGATTTTCGGCCACCTTGAAACCCTAGAGAGTTCCAGCCGAAATGTAGAGCATCTTCCTCCTTCACATAAGTCATGAAAGTAGACTTTGAGTTAATGATGAATCTAGACTAATAATTAGTCGCAATAAATAATAGACTATAACTTAGTGATAATAATACTAGGTTTTGTTAAAGGAAAAGACAATTGTTAGAAGCAAAACGCTGCCCGAATTTCGAGTCATCACTTTAACAAGTGAGTGCATAATTACTTTCATTTTACACATAGATGTGAAGTATTTAATATTAATACATGCTATAAATGCTTATTATCTGTGTTCCTGATATCTATGCTAGATGAACGATTTATACATGTTTTACTTGATTTAAACTGTATATGTATTTTTATACCTATAAATATATTGGGTAAAGATGGGTAGATGAAATATGATATAGAGGTTGAGAGGAGTATGATGATAAGAAGCCTTGACTTTAAAGTTGATCTAGTCATCTAGCAGAGTATAGATGACGACCACTGACTATTCTAGCAGTCCAGTGGAACACTAGCAGGCTCGCAACCTGTAGGTGTTTGTGAACGATGTGTTCATCAGATGTACTCTAAAAACCCTGGAAGCTATGGACTTAGTGCCTTATAAATGAACATTGACAACTACGGACTTAGTGCCTTACCAATGAACATTGGCAGTTGTGCCTAATAGATAAAATTAGCAGCTATGGACTTAGTGTTTGTTGGATAAACCCTGGCAGCGATGAACTTCATGCCTATTCCTTAGGAAAATCCTTAGGAATGAATGAATGAAAAATAAATGATTCTTAGTGAAGAATCTTAAGAATAAGGAAGATAATGGGGATGGGAAATTGGGTTAATTGTTTGATGATTAAACATAATAATTATATTATTGTGGGTTGAAAACCCTATGTACTCACTAGGTTTCCCAACCTGACCCACTCAGTTTATTGTATCACAGGTGGCTATATGAAAGATACATTCTGCTGAGAGATTCAAGGAGTATTAGGCCACTAGTTTAATCACTGTAAGGCTTGTAATATTTCATTATGCTTATGTTTATGTATTGACGATGACATCCCGATGTTTTAAATAAAAATACATTTCTTCGGAAATGCTTTGATTAAATCTTTATCATGTTTTCTGGGAACAAATTCCGCAATACTATTTTTCAAAAAGGATACTCTAATTTTTAAATAAGCATAAATAAATCGGTCTTTTCTAGCTGTGAAAATGAGGATGTCACACAAGCAACCTCCAAGTGTTCCACTTATTCTTCCTCACCACAAAACACCAACAAACACACTTTCAAGCTCAAATCTCACCAAATACACTTATGGTTTCGTTTTTAGGGTAGAGGGTGATGGAGGCTGATCAATAGAATGTCCAAAGATGGTATAAGTTGCTTAAATCGGGTGCAAACCCTAAAAATTAGGGTTTGCCCGAGCACCACGTGCCATGTGTACTCCACGTACGCCATACATACTCCATGTACGCCCAACATACGTGGGTGAGTCTCGCGTCCAGAAAAGAGCTAGTATGCCCAACGTACTCCTAAGTACGCCCAGTGTACTAGGCTTAGCCTTTAAGTCTCCAAATTTCCGAAAGCCATAACTTCCTCGTTCTAAGTCCGTTTTGACGATCCTTATATCCTCGAAAAGGTAATGAGAAGCTCTACACTTCTATCAACTCTACCTTGCCTTAAAACTTTTCGAACTTAAATCCAAAATCCATAAAAGGCCCTAACTGACACTTTACCAATATACCCTTGGGCTCCAAAACACAATCCGAACTCCCAGGTCATCCAATCTACATTTTCCACACCCAAAGGGATGATTCTCTCTATCCCACATACCCTAAGCCTTATGATAACCGATCTTTGGGTCACGGCCCCGAATTAGGAAACGATTCGGAAGAGGGTGTTACACTCTTTATATGAACGAGTTCGCTTGTACAATTACTACAACCTTCATTTAGATTACTTAAGCTAATAACCAATCTATCTCCGATTCACTATTTACGAAGCGCATAGCTGTGTCGGTTTAATCGCGAAACTTCTAATAAGCATCACTTCTTCATACAAAGTCGGATTTAAAAGTTCCTTATATATACGGGATCCTCGTTACGCCTACTACAACTTTGGCTAAGATTATTTATCATACATAACCTTCTATCAAAATGTTGTTTACCGTTTATCGATAAATTCCCTAAAAGACTCATAATATATAGTCTGCGACATGCAAGACTAGCGATCTCCCTATTCGAGGGTTCAAATTATAATAATTATCACTTATTATATCTCAATTGTCTAGCCCAAAATTGCAGGAGTTACATCTTCTCATGATATTTTTTCCTATAATTGTTTGTTTTAATATACAGAAATTGTTTTAACTTGTTTTTTGTATACACTATCTTTTCTCAAACATGACATTGTAGTTGGAGAAACAAACACCACATCAACAATGGCAGAGCTTCTGCAAAATCCCAAGGAAATGAAAAAAGTACAAGACGAATTAGAACAAGTTATAGGACGAAACACAATTGTGGAAGAATCTCATCTTCCAAAATTATGTTACTTAGATGAAGTGATTAAAGAAACATTCTATTACACCCTCCGTTTCCCCTCTTGATTATGTAAAGTCCAAAATTACACTATATATTGCCCTTCTTTTAAGTCGGTGCAATTTTGGTGATTTTGGAAATTTTGATTCGTATTGTGGTATTACTTTGTGTGTGTATTTTGAGTTACATGTGTCTCTCATATATATATATATATATATATATATATATATATATATATATATATATATATATATATATATATATTATAAACCATACATAACTTAAACACAACTTACTATGCATGATGTACAATAAATAAAGCTACCTCTTAAAAAATTGTCTTAAAGACAACTTATGTAGCTCTCTTTACAACTAAATGATGCATAAAAAAATAAGGGGAAAATGTATGCGGAAAAGGCAACCATGGTGACTGGACATCACATGGATCGAGCAGGGTCTAATTATATCTGTCGATCCTTCTCTACGATCCAATGGTTACAAACACCTTCACACTCTCCTAGAATCTTCTGCATTTCAAATTTTGATACCAGAGAATACGCTCCAGTCACCACCATCTCTACTCCCTCTCGATCTTTCTGTCTGGTACCATCAAAACTCTAAATATTCACTGCTCAGATCTTCCATGTTCTCTCAGTTTGATTTGAGGGTGATGGTGCGAAACCCTAACTACAAAGAAACATATCTGCCCAAATCTCATATATATCCTCGACACGAACACCAAACACCCCTGTTCTGGTAAGAGCTTTTAGATTTCTATCTGTGTTATAAAGCCTTTGTTATTATATTTTGTCTTTGTCTTTTTCGTCATCTTATACTATTCGTTTGATAAAACTCAGAATTAAAGAAGGAAAATTAACATTCAGATTCTGTCAATTTAACCTGTAAATGATGGACTTAGATCTATTTTTTTGTTACAGATATTGTGGTTTTAGGGAAGTTTACTGAAAGGAGTTGCAGGAACAAAAATCAAAGGGACGAAGGGGAACATAAAGGTGAACGAAAATTTGTTGCTTCCTTTTGTTTAATTTTTTTGCCCCTCTTTTACGAGCCCTAAATTGAAATTTGTCTTACTTGGGTTTTTAATCTAGTGCATCTATAGTCGCAGGGAATAGTCCAAGTCGTCAAACAGGGTCGATTCTTTGCTTTGTCTGACATTGTTATTTGCTTTCATGGGTTTGATTTTGATTTTCCTTCCTTTTTGTTTCCTGATTTCACATGTTTGATTGTTCTTCCACAGGTTCTTATGCTTTTTAGCTCAAATAAAGGTATACATTTTTTGGTCAACAAACCTTCTGAGACACAACCCACCACCACAGTTGTCACTAACCTTAGATCTTAAGCTCCACACTGCCACAACTCGCCTCCATTTAACTCTGCTACCATCACTTCTACTTCATGGAAACACATCTCTATATCTCTCTCTAATATCAGATCTAAATCTTCAGCACACCTCATTCTCGCTCTCTTCCTTTCTTTCTTTATTGATGCCCCATCGTTCAGATCACATGCAAACACATAGATGTAATAATCATTGTTCCTTTTCCCATTCGATCTGTACAAAAGAAACAGAGAAACCATTTTTTGTCTTTTCGGTGGAAGATGTTCCAGATCTGTGTGTATGTTTTAAGATGTTTCATATTTGTGTGCATATTGTGTATGGTGTAGATCTATGTATGATTTTGATTTATGTTCTCTAAGTAGGTTGATTATTTGTATTTGTTACATGTATGTATTCTTTTAATATTTTTTTTAGCAATGGAAAAGATGATGGATCAGGAAGATGAACATGGATGTTCAGATTGTAAAGGAATCAAGAAGAAATTAAGAGTTAGGTTTATTTTTTTGTTTGGATCTTGAATTTTTAGTTTCTGATTAGATCTTCTTCAAAAATTTGAACTCCAACAGTTCTATGTTTCTATAATAATTTTTGCTAACAGTTTATGTAAGTTTCTATATGTGTCGGTGTGTTTGTATGTTTTTTTTTGTTTTGAGCGTGTCTACACTTGTTTATTTAAGTTTTTAAAAGGTTAGAGTAATAAGTTAACAGATCCAAAGGTCAGAAAGTATTTTGTTTTTGTTTCATTTAAAATGTAACCATTTTTTACCTGGTAAATGTATTTAACGATGAAATAAAAGTTTTATGCTTTGGTTGTTTAAAATAAGTTCAATTGTTTTCATGTATGTAAGGTTGTCGTGCATTTGTATATTAATATTTGGTGTTACAAGTTTCATTTCATGTGTATAACTGTGAAATTTGTATATAAGATGATATTTTGTTGTAAAACAACAATTAATTAAAAATAAAGGTGATTATCAATGAATGAGAAATGAGGATTATTAATATAAAATTTGTGATTATAACTTTTAACAAAGTACATTTGTGAAAAGTGACTGCATAGTTCATCACCTAATAGTGTAGTTTATACAAATGGTGAAAAGTGACTACTCACCTCATACTAACTTCTACAGATGAAAAGCCAGTACCTACAATTAATGGGGACACGAAATCAAACGAAAAGTGAGTGCTTACAATTAATGGGTATGTGACATCAAACATAAACAATCTTGATAAATTAATGTCAAAAGAAAAACAAGATTTTGTAAATAATAATGCAAGTAATAACTTGAATTTAAACATTTAAGAGGTTAGAAATACTAAATGAAAGTGATATTCAAGTTTCTTTACCAATTTTGTTAGATGCCTTTATGACTTCAAAATATAACCCATGATGAAAATATGTACAATTAAAAAACGTCTCCTTAATTTTGTTAGATGTCTTTACGACTTCATTATATAACCCATGATGAGAATTCGTATAATTTTCACTTTTCTTTATATGTGTTGTAAAATGAAAATAAATAAAATAAGACTTCTCTAATCAACAAAAATAAACTTATAAATTTATTGTTGTATTGCATCTCTTTTCAATAACACATTTTCCGAAAGAAAAGAGTATCCGTTCGTTGAATCGAAACTAATCACCAAATGGAGACTGGAAACTAACTACCAATCAAACATATTCATAAACCCCTCATTGAAGACCGCTACATATACTTTTACATTTAATCTAATCATAAAATAAAAACCAGTACAATAGATGATATCAGATAAGAAACTATTATGCCCCACATTTACGTACCTAGCTAGAAAGTAATCGACGAAATGAACTATCTAACACAAAAATTCCACTAAAATGCTAAAACAAACTATCTGACATGAAAAGGAAATTAACCGCCGCATGAAAACTATCTGTCGTATCAAACTATCTCGCGCGCCGCATTGCGCGGGTACCCTACTAGTATATATATATATATATATATATATATATATATATATATATATATATATATATATATAAGAGAGAGAGAGAGGGAGAAAGATAGGCATTGGGGTTGTGGGCCCTTCTTTTTGTGTTTCTTTTATCATACTATATTACAAAGGAAACATTTTTTCTTTCACCACATTCATCTGAAACTCCCATGCATTTTTCCTTTCACTACATTCATTTGAAACTCCCATGATTTTTCAATTTCTTTCTAATAATAATTATAAGTTGGTTAATAAGGTTAAATAAATATTAAACCTAAAGTGTATTCATATATAAACTAAATTTCAATATTAAAATAATATATTTACTTCTATTTATTAAGTGATGTTTTTTAACTTTTAACATATTATACTTAATTTATTAGTTTTAATATATTGTTGGATGTTAACCATTATCATTTTAAAGATACAATTTTGGAACAATTTGTATAAAATAGATACATTATTAATTTGAATATAACATTACAGAGTCAACTTAAATATAAATTTTAGTTTAACTTAAACAACCCAAACAATATTTTGTAAATAGTTAAAAGTGATTAATTGTAGTGTTTTTCTAATAATGATTATAAGTTGGTTAATAAGGTTAAATAAATATCAAACCTAAAGTGTAATCATAAATATACTAAATTTCAATTTTAAAATAATACTATCTCCATTTTTACTTATAAAGTTATGTCTTTAACTTTTAACATATTATACTTAATTTATTATATTTAATATGTTGTTGTATGTAAACCATTATCAGTTTAAAACTACAACTTTTAAACAGTTTGGACAAAATACTTAAATTGTTATTTTAAATATAACATTAGAATGCCAACTTAAATATAAATTTCAGTTCCACTTAAAAAACCAAAGATTTGTAAATAGTTAAAAGTGATAAATGCAAAAACTAAATTGTAACCTCAATTTAACTAAAATATTTCCTAAATATATTTTTATAATCGTTAAAAGTTTTCAAATAAGTAACTTAAAATAACTTACAATAACAATAGTTAAAAATAACTATATATAAATGATTATATTGTTATCTTTCAAATAAAAAAACAATGTTTGATGTTTTAAATAATTATAATGATAGAAATTAAAACATTAAACAAATAAATTTAAAAAAAATTAATTAACAATAACAACAACTATAAATAACATTAAACCATATATTATATTTAATTTTATTTATGTGTAACTCGCGGGTAGAAGTCATTCAAACGATTGAAATTATGCAGTTATAATAGATGTATATATTATCATATAATTCAAAATAATCAATATATTATATCAATTCAATATACAAATTACTATATCAAATTTAACAACAACGTTATTGCTATATTAAAAAAAACATATATTTGTAAAGATTTCAAGTATATAGGTGTTTCTGTGCAACGCGCGGACATTAGCCTAGTTTTTAAATAGGTGTAAGACCCATGTTTTACATTGGTTTATTTAAAAAAAATTAAATATGAAATTTTAAACATCTGAGAAGTTTGAATTTATATAAAAAATAAAAAAACTATTGAATTATTAAATTTAAAGTGTTTTTTTTTCTCTTTTAAATTTAAACATATAATTTAAATAAATAAACATAAGAAACTTATGAGGTTGTAATTTAAAATTTTTAAAATCAGAAGGAAAGTCAATTAATGAAATTGATATATATTTATTATTATATTTATTGTAATTATTATATTTAAATATTATATGAAATTGAATTAAATAGAAACAACCATAAAATGACATGTGAAAAATAAAATTAATTTAAAATAACCACAAATATATGACAGAATAAATAAAAACGTGACATGTGATAAACATATATTTATTTATTAGAATAGATTAACAAACCACTAAAATAAATATAAAAATAATAAAAAAATAAAATTGCCCTTTCAAACTTTTTCAAGACCAAAATCAAAATTTTAATTTTAAACTTTGGGGTAAGTCGAAATTGTTTTGGACCTATCTATATTTTTACGAATACAGTTTTGTTATAAATTAATAAAGTTTTATGGATTACCGTAAATAAATTGAGAAATTCAGGCTCCAATCCCCATGTACTGTGAAGTGACCCACCTGCGGCTTTCATGATTGTTTTCAAGTTTTTCTCTTTCTATATGTGCCCCCAGGCCCCTCCGAAGTCTCCCTACCCTATGTCATCACCACCCGCGAATACCTCCTCTCTACGCCGTCCGATCGAAAGTTACCCCTTTTCTTCTCTCTCTCTCTCTCTCTCAAAATTCTCTTTGGACCTCTGGATTCCGCGAAACAGAAGGATCCGATCAAGTAAAGGGTCAACTCCTTTTCTGTGTTTTTTCTTGGTAAAGTCTCGTTCTTTGAGTTAGAAGTCTGAATTACTTCGATTCATGTTTCAAGCTTTTACTTTACGCATATCGTGCCCACCGCCACCGACATCATTTCTTTCATCTTGAAGAACCCGCCAGGGTTTATGCATATCATCGGTCGTCAGATACCTCTTCGCTAATTGTCCCTGTAAGTAATTCTGTTGAAATTTTGGTGAGATGTTGTTCTATGTCAATGCCGTGTTTTTGTTTTGTTTTCTGTATGTTGTGTGTTTGGTTTAGCTATTCTTGTAGTTATTGTTTAATTTCTTTTTAGATTTGAAAGAAATAATTGGGATACGAAATGGGAAAAAAGAAACCCAGTTTCTTCTATAGCTGCTAAAGCATTGCTGTTTATGGCTATTTTGTTTCTCTTTCTCATAATTGTTAGAAAGAACAACATAATCTTACCATTTATGTATTATTTGGTGTATAAAGAATTGCTAAATGAAACACTCCTTTTGTGAATTTCTATGTCTTCTGAAGGTGAACCACAACTTGAATCTGGATGTAATTAATTCTCTCATAGAAATATTAATTGCTACGAGAACAGAGCCGACAAAAGAAAAGCGTCATTTATACCAATATATGATAAAATAAAGAGATGTAATAATGAGACAATGTGCTTAATGACCTTTTCCCCTTTCTCCTCTTTCATTTTCTACTCCTTTCCCTTAAATGTCTCGATCAGTTTAATTGTCATTGAACCTTGTTCATCATCAGGGAATCTTGTTTATGGGGTTCTTGTGATACTTTCCAACTTTATTACCTTATCTTTATCACATTCACACTCGAATTAATGATTTCCAAGGACCACATAATTCTCCTTTTCAGTTTCTTATTGTCCTTTTCCATAGCCTCAAGTTGTCTTTATGCTGCAGGTATGCAAAATTAGTATCTAGAAAACCCAATGGGCTTACTTTGATGAAACCTGCATTACTGCATATGTCATAAAACTTTGGATGATTATAGATAATAGATTGCATGTCATAACTCATATGGTCTTGTGTTCTGATGTTGTATATTGTTTATCAGAGCAGACTGCATGACCAGATTTTCTTGACTACTATGGAGGGTATCTTTGACTACTAGCCATGGCATCATCATCATCATCTACACGAGGTGGAAATGGAAACAAAGTGGTGGAAATGGAAGAGATTGTTAGACACATGTCGAATTTACCTAGTTTTCTTGAAAGGGGAAAACCTATTCAAGATAAAGCTTTGAACTTTGGTGTCATGGATTGGGGTCGCTTAGAAAAATGGCAATATCATCGTCAAAAACAGGGTCTTGTGGGAAGCAACAAATATTCACCTTCTACAAGTAACTCGTCTTTATTATCTTCAACTGATGAATCTTCTCCTCATTCAAGTAGAGCTCAAACCTCTTCTTCTGCTCCTTTGAAACCTCATCATGTTACTTTACAATCTCATTTAAACGTTTCCCCAGAAGGAATTTCCATTCGAAGAAATCTTGAAAACTCTCAAGATGTTAAAAATGATCCTTGTAATAGTGGGAAGAAAACACGGAATAAGCCAAGAAGTTCCAAAATGAATGATATTTATGCTCAAAATCTTCCTGAATCATCATCATCATCATCATCATCAACATCTTTGAAGGGAAAGATGAAATTTCAAGATTCCTATGATCCAAAAAACAACATTCCAACATCATTTCCATTTGAAAATGAAGCCAAGTCTGAAAGAAATCCCATTACTCCAGAAAAGAAACAACTTAGTGTCTCTTCAAAGAATTCAGATTTCAAAACAAACACAATTCAGAGAACTATATCTCCACGTCATCATCGACCGAGTCCTTTAAAAAAGTTGTTAGACCCATTCTTCCAGTCAAAGTCAACTTCCTCTGGTCAACACATCCAGACTTTTGAAGACCCAAAAGTCAAAGCCAAAGTGAAGTTAGATTTCGGAAGCTGTAAGGAAGTCAAAGTTGGTGATGATTCTAGGAACAAGACGAAGGAGATGCCATCATCATCACCATCACCATCACCATCACCATCACCATCATCATCATCATCATCAACAAAGCAAGCTCTTTTTCAGATGGCAATCAAGAATGGAAGACCTTTGTTTACATTCACAGTGGATAACAATGAGGATATACTTGCAGCCACAGTAAGAAGTTCAAGTGAAAAAGATGACAACAACAGTTGGATTTACACATTTTTCACCATTCATGAGGTGAAAAAGAAGAAGGGAAGATGGTTATCTCAAGGAACCAAAGCCACAAGTCAAGGATTCCTCCCAAATATAACAGCTCAAATGATTGTTTCAAATTGTTCAGTTTCTAATTGTAGGGAGTTTGTTTTATCATCTTTAGACCCAAGTGTACCCGATGAACTTGCAGCCATTGTTGTAAAGTTTTTAAGAAAGGAAGAGAATCAAGATTGTTTCAGCATGACAGCTGTTCTACCTGGTGGCCATCATAGTGCACCTAGCAAAGGTGAACCTTCACCATTAATTGACAGGTGGCGATCTGGTGGAGCTTGTGATTGTGGTGGTTGGGATATTGGCTGCAGATTGAGAACCTTTACAAACAAGGTGGAATTGGAATCTAATGGAAGATCAAACAAATTTGATCTTTTCTTTCAGGTATGTTTTAGTTCCCATATTCATTT